>NC_138583.1:20045025-20645025 GCF_964289735.1 Phaethon aethereus
TCTATATTTTAGTGTCCCTGCTGGCCATGGTCAGATAGGCACAATACACAGGTGCTTGGAGGCCGCTCCGCAGGGATGTCCAGGTCACTGGACAGGGAAGGTGCTTGAGCAGGAGCTGTGATAACTTAAGACAGGGCAGCAGCAGAGATTCCTGCATGTCCTCCTGGGGAAGGGCCTTTCCACTCTGCCGGGGAGGGAGGACTTGCCTCTGTAGCTGCAGAGCACGGAGAGCCTGGGGGGAGCAGGCATGGAGCTGGGGTGCTCCTCCCCACCTCCCCTTCCAGGCCGGGCTCTGCGGCAGGGGCTCTGCAGGTCCCGTGTTCATCTGAACGTGGCACCGCGGCAATTTTAGTGCGACTGTAACAGGGAGTTTGTGACTGCCGTCACTGTAATTATCTGTCTGGTCAATAAAATGAAGGGTACTGAGTCCCGGCAGTTTGGGGGAATGAAGACTGACTTAATTACAGCAACCAAATCTCTCACATCTCTCCCGTCCACCGAAACACCAGCCCGCCTTCATGAGCCGCCCTTTAACAGAGCTGCCCATCATGCATCTAAACAAACAAGTAGGGAAGACAGAGGGGAGATTGTTTGTCAGGGATGTGTCTTTGCGAGGGAGGAGCAGAAATAACTGCAGGAGGGACTGAGGTGAAACCCAACATCAAAGGCAAGAGGCTGTCAGCACATTTAACTTTACAGAAACCCTTCTCCTAATAAAAAAGGAATGACCTCGTTACTACGGACACTAACAGTTCCCAGGGGAACACCGGGAGACTGCTGCCTGCACTTTTCATATTCACTTTACAAACAAATGGGAAACCTTGAAATAATTTCGGTGTTGTTCTTGGCAAGTTGTTACAATCTTGTGTCCTTATAAAAATCATTTAAGAATTTATGTAGTGTGAGTTTACTTTTCATCTGCTGCTTTTCCTGGCTATCCATCTCCCTCCCTCGCACTGCCTGAGTCCCTGTGGGAAAGACGGGGACGCCCAAGGAGCGAGGTGCTGGCCACGCCAGCACGTTCAGCAGGAGGCACTGTTCGGCTTGGCTTTGACTGCTGAGAGAGGTCCCGTTTCTGGAGGAGATGCTCTAAAACGGTGCCTGGAGCTGGGCCGCAGGGAGCGAGCAAAGCCGCATCCGGAGGCCGCGCCTGGGCGAAGGGTAGGGGAAGTTTTGGGCTGGCCGCAGCGCTGGGGCCGGGGTGCGGAGGGCAGAGCGGGGCCGGTGGGGGCTGGAAAGATCCCGGCTGCTGCAGCCCCGCGGGCAGCCTGGTGTGAAGCGGTGTGGGAATGCAGGGTGGGCCAGTTCAGAGCTCTTCTCCTCGCAGCTTCTCTCGGCAGGAGTCACCACAGGCAATAATGCCAGGAAAGCTAGCATGGAGCAAATCTGTGAAAGAAGCAAGGATATGGAGAAAGATGTTGCTGCAAACCAGAAGAATACTTGCAAAGCGCGAGGCTATTCAGTCAGACAAGTATCTCTGCAAATTACACGAGTGGTCTCTTTTCATGGGCTAGGCTTTCTCCCCAAGTTACCACAGTCTGAGTGACCAGAAATCTTCTCCGGTGTTTCCTTGGTGTTACATTTTCTGTGTGGTACCTGAGGGAGGTTTGCAGAAACGGTTTCATTGGCTCTTAGTGGGGGAGAAAGCTCTGTACTGGAAATAAGCCCTTGCAGCTGATGCCTCAAGCTATTCAGTAGCAGTCCACAAACTCTCACAGACACTTTGCCTGGTGTGCAGCCCAGGGAGCACCCCTTCCTCTCCTGGCATCTGCACACATTGATGTGCAGGATCAGGCACACTCCAACTCAACCATGGAAGCATAAATGCACATACACACATATAATTTAACTCCCGTGTGTCTATCCACATACAGACACAAAAGAATGTCAATATGCTCCTCCTTACTTGTGTCCATTTGCTCATACAGGGCCATCCATCCCTGGTGCAGATTGCTGCTGATTCTTGTACAACACAACTTGACGCCTTGGGTTCATTCTGGTACAGCCATCCCTGGAACCAGACTGTGGGAAAGGCGGCTCATATTTGAATATCTGTGATTCCTACTTTACGTAGGAAATGTAGGATGCTTTTCTAGACATCTGCTTAGCCTCACTTCATCCCAGACAGTTTGTCTGAGCTCGGGATTTCTGGCTATTGCTGCAAGGCAAAAGGTGAGTGCCTGCTGTTCCTCTAAGCTTTCGAGCAGAAAGGTAAAATACAGAAGAGGAAAATGTAATGATGGCAAGTAGGCTGTGGGAATGACACCATTCATTGGTACTCTAGGTATCAAAGAACCCACTAACGAGCAATTTGCAAAAGACACTTTTGAGACATTTTGAAGGAAATCACTGACTGCTGTGAGCGGGAGAGTGCAGACAGCTTCATGCAAGCGTGAGCTGTTGCCCAGGAGCTGGCCTTCGCAGTGGTGAGCTACACAAGAACCACAAGCAGCTCTTCCCACTTCCACACCCTCCTCTGTGGATGTCTGGGAGTGGGTATTTACCCTCTGCAGAATCCTGCCCATGTCCTATGGGCAGAGCTAAGGTCGCTCAGAGGTCTAAGTCAGCTGGCATCCCTGTCTTCTACAGCCAGGAATCGATGAGGCATCTTTCCTTGTGCCAGCCGAACATCTCTAATAGGCACATGGATCTAGCATTTTTTTTTCCTGATCTTCTTCTTTATTCCCAAATATTAGAGTGATAACAGACAAAATCTCTTCTGATGGTTTGTCATTGAAAACCTTGACTAGATGGTCCCTTGGAAGTGCAGAGAAGATACCCTTTAAAGCAGTGCAATGAGATCCAGGCAATCTCTGGTCCACCGCTACTCCTTTGCAACCCAAATTTCATGTAGAGTGGAGCTGGACATTGTATCATCTCCTTCGTAAAGTCTTTAGAAATCTATGTACCAAATACCACAGGAAAAGCCAGATGTTCATACAGAAAGATGGGCCAGGTTTCTCTTTGAAGGACGTAAATAAGCTGTCCTGGGTAACTGCAAAGGGAATTATTCTGTGCTAAACCTCAGGGCCAATGATACCAATCAGTGAAATGCTGTTTTGCAAAGGTCCTAGGCACTTCTATAAAGTCGTACTTCACCGGAGTTTTCTCTTGACTTGTTCTGGCATGTTTGCTTATTCTTATTCTCTGTTATGGCAAGTTTCATCTAAACACTAACAGGAATTTGAAGATGTTAATAAAAAGGGAAGATATTTCAAAGTGCAAGTGCTCATTTATGCACATGCCCACATATTTGTAAATAATCCCACGCGCACTGGTGGTCATTCTGAGTCTTTGGTGGGACACACCATCACGGCTCAACCTGTAGGCTCACATTATTGCCAGCAAGTGAAAAGTAGGAGGGTGGACTTGCAAAGACCACCCTCATCAACTTCATTGAATTACCAGATAGATTTTACATGCACATCTAACCTTGAGCAAAGATACAGCTAGGCTGTGAATTAAAAAATAGCCAGGTATGTGCCCAGAATTGCAAGTGCGAGTGGGCATACAAGGTGCATGTGCTACAGCGTAAGGAAGGACGGCTTGTAACTAGCAGTTCAAAGAGAGACAGTAGGAAATCTGGGATCACCGCCTGGCTCTGCCACAGATTTCCTTTATGTCCTTGCCCTGTTCACTTAATTTACACGTTCTCTGTTCTCCAGCTAAGGCAAGGAGGCAATAGTACCTCCTTAATCGTCTTGTCTCTTGAGACTGTTAAGAGGGAGGACTTGACTCTCTCTGTGTTTGTATACTCCTGAGTGAAAGGGAGTCCAGGTTAGAACTGCCTGGGTCTGCCGCTGGTCCCCAATATATTAGATATTCAGATATTAAATATCTGAACCAACAATAAAACTTCACAATGTTTGTCCATATGGGATTGAAGGATATATTTCATTCAACAACCTGGAATGTAAAGTTTGGCTATAGTTTCAAGTCCTAATTTCTTGCTTTTTTGTTGTTTTAGGTCATTGAAGTCAAATTCAAAATGCTTACCCCCTCCTTGTTTTAATCAAGAGAGTGTCTGCTTTAAAAAACAATTAACTACTCATTCAGATTTTCTTCTGGATCACTTTTGGGTCTTTCTTCCTCCAATCAAACCGTTGCAGCACAGCGGCACACCTGGCAGAAGTGCTTTAGCCCAGCCAGCTGCCATTTTCCAGAGAAACCTCTTTGCTGGATGATTCCTCGTGAGGCTGGAGGAGAGGACAGGTTTGTGTAGCTGTCTGCATTGGAGGGGAAGGTTGCCCTCTTCCCACGCCTGACTGTTGACTTTAAGAGCGTGGGGCACTGAATGACCCAGCAGAGAGATATCACCTGCGAGCGAGGAGGTAAGAACAAGTCCTCTTGGTGAGATGCTGTTATTCTCTGGACAAGCCTTCTGCCTTTCTAGGTGGGACAGTGTGGCCTCTTTAACCCCATCACTGGATCAGTGCTCCCAAATTAGTGTAATCATCCCACACGAATTAAGCAGGTAGCTCCTGGCTCCACAATCCAGCCTTGGGCATCCCCTCTCAGCCTGACGCCTGCATCCCCCTCTTCCTCCCTCTCCCCTGAAGTCCCCTGCTTGTGGGCTCCTCGATATTTTCCAGTCCTTCCCTAATGAGCACTGCAGAATTACAGCTAATTAAGGATGTAAATGATGCTGGAGAGAGAGAGAGGGAGAGGGAGAGGATGGGAAGGGGCGGGGGGGAGGGCAGCTACTTGCTGTGTGCAAGTCTGCAGTAAAGTGTCTCCTACCTCAGCAGAAAAGTTGTCACGGGAGCCAATGTCAACTTCATGGAGCGGGGAGCGAGGGAGGGCCCCTCGCACGGCTCCAGCCCCGCCTGCAATAGCTGCCGCCTCTCTTTTACATGTCAGCGCTGCAGATGCTGATGTCCTCCCTCCCAAATGCTGCTTTGTCAGCTGGTGCGGTCTCTGAGCCCTGCTCTCCCTCTCCCGTGCCCGCCGCCACCTCGCCCGTGTGCCGCCGGGGGGGTGAAGGGCTCAGAACACCTCAAAACCTGCGGGTGTTCTGGGTGGGCGACCCGTCGTGTTCCTCTTGCTTGCAAAGGGGTTTTGTCTCTCTGGCGTGGGCCAGGTCCGAGTCCGTGTCCAGGGGGTCAGAGAGGACCCTGGTGCTCAGGGGGGGATGGCGGGTTTTGGCCACTGCTCCCAGGCGCGGGGGCACCTGCCCCTCCTGCCTGCCGCCTGCCAGCGCTGGCCCTCCGCCCGCGCTCCCCCGGGGCATTGGGGCTGAGCCCCTCATCTCCGCAGCGGTGGCTGGCGCGCTGGGACGACGTGCCCTGCGGGGTGACGCGCGCCCTGCGGGGTGACATGCGCCCTGCGGGGTGACGCGCGCCCTGCGGGGTGACGCGCGCCGTCGGCTGGAGCGGGCAGCTCGGGCCACGCGGCCCTGAGGTACGTGGTTGCTCACAGGGGTGAGCTGGGCTTTAGGAAACGCTCGCCCCAGGGAGCAGCGGGGGCACTGGGGCAAAGCGGGGTTCGTCCAGCGAGGGGGTACAAGCCCCCCACCCCACCGCCAGCCCTGGCTGGCAGCTCCTGCCCGTGCCGGGGAGCCAGGAGCCGGCCGGCTGGCAACCCCGCGTCGGGGCGAGATGGCTCTGCCGGCACCGAGCAGCTGTTTGAACCCATTCCAGCCTCGCTGGGTCCTCCCGAGTGCGTTTCCAAGCGCTCCGGGTCCCCGTTGGCGTATTTCTCTGCACATTGCCCAGATCAATGGATTGCGAAGGCACGTTTGTCCCGGTGCCACAGCCGGTCCGTCTGTCCGTCCGCCCGCCCAGCTGAAGCAGGGGCTTGCCCCAGGTCAAGGGGAGACGCCATCGGGTGGCAGCGACGGCGGCGGCGGGTTTTGTTGTTGTTTCCCCAGATCGCTGTGCAATATATTCCTATTTTTTTTCTTGTCATTAAGCCAGTGCCTCGGAGATGATGATGTAGTCCCTATGTGGGCCGCAGAAAGCACTTCGAGCCGTGCTGGAGTCGTGCTGGGTGGCTCTGATAGCAGAGCTAATGGGAGCGAATGGGATGCAACGAACTGTTCTAATGACACCAGCCAGGGAAGAGACAACAGTAAGAATAAATAAATGTTAACTATTTTCCTCTTCCAGACATTTGCATCTATTGCCATTAAGTTCATTTAAATAAGAGAGAGAGCGAGAGAGAAGGGGAAACTTACTACTACTCTTAATAACGAGTGCCTAAAAATAAATTAGGATGCTGGGATGCACTTAAGGCATTTTAAAAATAAGTCTGATTTTTCCCCTCTTTCCTCTTTTTTTTAAGTGTTGGAGGCTTTTAATTTGGGCCGAGTAATTTTGGTGCAAACGCTTGGGCGCCTTTCGTTGGGAAATTGGGAGGAATGCAAACAAGATTTCACTTCATTAAACAGGGGCAAACAGTAGAGAAATTGCACTTACTTATGGAAATGACTTTTAAACATGAACAGCATTTACTTGCATTGCCTTGTGCTGAATTTTTTTTTTTAAAAAAGATTATACATGTGAATAATTCACTGCGGGCCAATTAGATGATGGCTTCATTTTTAACCTCTCTTCCTTGCCATCTTGCTGGCTGTCCCTTTCACTGCAATTTCCACCCTCTTCCTTCCCTTCAATAAATTAATAAAGATCAAATAATCCCTCTCCCTGCAGAGCCAACAACTAGCTTCTTAAAAAGGGTATAAGGGGAGAAATCAGAGGATCACTGTCTCTGCCGAACTGCCCTGGGATGAAGCAGGAATATCTCTGTGGGATTTCTACAAGCAGAGATGCACCCATGTGCTTGGGAAAAAAGGAATGGGAGGAATGAAAAACGGTAATGAAAGGGGAAGAGAGAGAAAAAAGATCTCCGTGCTCTCTGCATGCAGGATCAGGTGCCGGAGAGAGGCTGAGCAAGCAGGATTCACCCTCTTGTGAGGCTCCGTTGATGCTGACAGGATCACACTGGTGTGAATTTGCTCCACCGGACTAAAAGCAGCCCTCGGACGGGTGACTCCCATGGCATTGCTGGGGATAGACCCTCTGAGTGATGCCCCGAAACCCTCCAGCACCCCTGGGCCTGGGCGTGGGCAGCAAAGATGTGGGACCGCTGCTTGAACCAGGGGAGGCTGGGCTGGGGTGTGAGAGGGAGCCGGGGCAGGGTGATGCTGACTTTTGCCAGGGGCCTGTGGACCTCACAGCAAGTAGACAGAGACAGTTCTCCACGGGGCCTCACTGTTTTTTGCCCATCTAACAGATGGTAGACATTCTTGCTGCCACTAATCTATGTGTCAGGACTTTTCCCAGCTCAATGTGGGAAGCAGGCTGTGGGGTTTCATGCCAGTAGGATCTGCCAAAACTTTCAGGGTGCTGGGAGGAATGAGCTCCAAAAGAGATTGGCTCCCTCTGGTCCCCACTTTGCTGCTTCTGCATTTCTTCAGGTGCCTGCCAGCTTATGGACATTGGGAGACTCTGTCCATGCAAATCCCAGTCATGGGATACCCATCCTCAGAATAGTTTTTTCCAAATGTTTAACTCCTGGAGCTCTTTGCAGTCATTAAATTATGTAACACAGAGCCTAAAAGCCTCTAAAAACATAATAACAAAATATATAACTAGCTCACTGTAACAGATCAGCTGATCTACCTGTTTAGTTTCACATGTGACATTTACCTGTGTTTCTTGTCTGGCTCCTAGGTCTTGTTTCTACATATGACCCACTCTACATCAAATGTGACTCTTCTCCTCTCATCTACTCTAAAAGGAAGGAGAAACTTTGGTGCCTTCCCAGTGAAACTCCCTGTCCTCTGGCACTGCCAGCGCGAGGGTAAATGGCAACATCTTGCCTCCTGGCATCACCCTCAGCACCCCTTTTTTCTTTGCTAAGCAATAGGTTTCTCTACTGATGCCAACGGAGTGACACTGCAGAAGAGTCACTGCTGGTGGGGCCGGTGCCAGCCCTGTGAGGTGTCTGTCCTGTCTTCTCCTTATAAGTGGAGAAACTGAGGCACAGAGCGGTAGGACAACCATTAGCTCCCGTACACCCTGTCCAAGCACAGGCAGCAGTGGGCGAGCTGGGACCCTGGTCACAAGTAGGACTGTCCATAATCTCATTTCTTCTTCAGGTCTCATGTAAAAGTTTATTTTTATTAAAAAGATCATGCCAATTGCTCCGGTCAGTGAGTTGGTGTTTGCTCTGGGCATTGTGTAAAGTATCAAGGGCACAAGAGATTAAGTCCTTTCTGGGAGTGGGGTGGCAAGACCTTGTCATGTGTCATGAAATCTTCCTTGGAAATTCCTCTCCACATGGCTGCTAGATGTTTCAGGGGCCTTCTTTCACCCCTGTCTCTGCTGCCTCTGAAACTTTCACCATCTTCCTCCAGGAACTCTTCTCTTGCACTGTCCCAGCCTGCTCCCTCCAAACTGCTTCCCAGGATGTTTCATGGTCATTTGATCAGTGTGTCCTTTCTCATCAGATCGGATTCCCAGCCTTTCTGTGCTTCAGTGTTTTTATGGCTCTTCGCTGGTTACAGTTTTAGTGGGGAGGAGGCAGCTGCAAGTGATGACCTGTGATTTTCAGGGAAGGGGAGAGCAAGGAAACTTCAAGCAGCGTGGCCTCCCGCTGGGAGCCGTTCCTTTTAGAGCCCTTGTGTCAATTATGGCTTTCAGAGGCACTTCCCCACTCTATTTGTTTACCCCAAACATGGTAACCCTCCAGGAGCCCAACATGCCCCCTCCAGGGCTCAAGCCAAGAAAATTCCCTCTCCCGGCAATGGCACAAAGGGCTTTCAGCCTAGACTTGGGAACTTTGCATTGTCCATTTCTAAATCAACCTACAGCATCGGGACCTAGGCTCCGGGAAACAGGTTGCCTGATGAACAGGCTTTGACTTTCAGGCTTCTCTGGCTGCTCTGTTGTACCTGGCATCCTCCAGCTGGGGCTAGAGTTGAGGAACACACAGACAGCAGTGAGCTCACATTGCAATAGTCACCAGTGTACTGTGCTTTAGCTCTGTGCCTGGTGCTGCTGGCTGTAGTGTAGTGGGCAGGACATTTTCTAGCCCAGCAGGACTGTTCCTGACAGCTATTCCCAACAAACTCCAACACAGACCCTTTTCTCCTGGAATATCCACACTTGGAGTTGTTCAGAGACATCCTCCTGAAAAGCTCCATGGAGACATAAGCCCAAAACCACCAGCTATGAGACAGCATGTTGTGTGCTGAGCTCTCTCTGCGGGAGAGGCAATTCCATCTGCTACACACCTCTTGAATTCAGGAATAGGACCCTACGGGCTGTTTGGTACCTCCATTGACCTCAGC
Organism: Phaethon aethereus; assembly: GCF_964289735.1. Taxonomy (NCBI): domain Eukaryota; kingdom Metazoa; phylum Chordata; class Aves; order Phaethontiformes; family Phaethontidae; genus Phaethon; species Phaethon aethereus. Next base: position 20,054,321 of record NC_138583.1, read on the forward strand.
AGGCTTAACACCAGGGACAAGTTTATCTCCATGCACTCGTTAACCTGATTCCCAGAAGTACCTTCAGGGCCAAGGGCTGTGTGGGGTGGGCACCCACAGCAGTGGTACTGCGGCTGCAGCACTTCGCGGTGGGCACCCTCCTGCTGATCTGCTTGTGCAGCGCCTGGCACCAGGGGACAGGAGTAGGTTCTGACCATCCTCATGTCCATGGGAGCCATGGGTGTCGTCTGCTGGCAAGGCAAGGCAAGGCAAGGCAAGGCAAAGCAAGGCAAGGCAAGGCAAGTTCTCTGTCCTCTGTGCAGTCCAGAAGCCTTGGGCTGAGGAGGACTTCATAGGTTATTGATGTATCTGACTCTGAAATGAGCTTCATTCTTTTCTTCAGCCTCCTAATGACAGACACAGTCTCTGGACAGTGAATCAACAACCTCAGGCAGAGGTGAGCAAGTGCCAGACACCGTTATTGACATTCCTGCTGACACCCTCCCTCCAGGCACTGCTGCCCCGGAGGCTGGGGAGCATGGGACCTGGGCTCCCTGGACAAGGGCCAAAGAAGGTGCTGGACTGAGGCCTCCCAGCAGGATTTCCACCTGCAGCCACAGCTCTTGGGGAGCCGATCCACCCTTCTTTTCTGTATGGGCTCTACGGAAAAGTGGCGACAGTGGTGGAGTGCCGATGGCGTTGGAGAGCTGCTGGTCGTGCTGCCATATACCATCAGGACTTGCAAGGTAACATCTGCAGCATCCCCTGGGTGAGTTATGTGTTTCTTTTCCAAGCCCAGCAGATATTAGCCATGAAGTGAGGTAAGCACATCCATTTCACCCTATCATTGGTGGAAACCATATTATCAAGGACTGGCTGAAACATGGCATTTTCCACAATGAACTTCAAATGATTTTCAGTTTGTGCAGAGTAGGGACAGCTTCCTCCCACCAAAATTTCTGTGAGAGTATATTTCTGATAACACATGAAAAATCCTTCCATTAAACCAAAAAACTTTTCTTTAGCCTTAAAAAGAGTTTGAACTATTGACAGGTAGGAAAAAATTAATCTGCACATATTTTCTGATTTATTATGTTTAATATCTAAATGCAGAGTATGTTTCTGGAAATTATCTTCCATCAGAGAAAAAACTGTAGTCTTGACTATGTAATAAAGCAGAAATATTTAGAGCAAAGAGGAAAAAAATCAGTGTTTCTGGAAGAGTTGTGGAAGGAAACGTGGCAGGTGTAAACTGGGAAGTGTAGAAGTCTTCCTCTGATTTTCAAATCTAGAATTCTCAAATCTAGAGTGGGGATACTTCTGATATTAGTGACTCTTTGCTTTATAGAAATGATGGAACCGTGTTAGTTCCATTATGAGGACTGTGTATCAATCACATTAGAGGACCATACTGACTTTTAAAAATGCATTTTGTCTTCTCTTTCTTCTCCTCCTTCCAAAAGACACATCGATTTCTTTATCTGCTTTGCGCAAGTGTGAGGACACCAAGACACAGAGGTGGGAGCAGTCTTGCCCAAGGTCACACTGCATAAATTACCGTGACAAGAGTCACTCATCAGTTGCTGTGAGTAGTCCAGCAGAGGAAAATGTGGTCCAGAGTCATATGTTCTACTGCCATCGCTGCACTGTCTTTCCGATCCACTCTGTGATCATGAAATCCTCTTGCCATCTCTGACAAGCAAAAGCAATGGAGAAAGAGGCTGGTCCAAGCTGACTTCTGGTGCCGCAGATGCTGAAGTACTTTCAAAGGGAGGAACTTGGGGTGCCACTGGCTGTCGATGACCCAGGTTTCTGAGAAGATGCTGCAAACTGTGGCTTATGGCTGTTTTTCCCCAATCTTGGGGTCACGTGCAAGGAAACAAGTGAGCAGTGGGAAAAGCAAGGGGAAAAGAACAGCTGTTCTCCTGGGGCCTTGACGGGAGGAATAAGGATGTAGGGGTACCTGGGGTGGTCATGGAGCAAAAAACCCAAAATCCCCTTTCTCCTGTTCCTTCTGCATTTTCCACTCCGTGGGTCCTGCTCCCCTCTTCCCTCACCCTCCCCCAGCTCGCCTAGTAATTCAGGAAGAAGAGGCCAAGGAGAGTAATATTGTGCTGGAGATAGGACTGGAAGGGCAGTAATTTAGAATCAGAGGCTTATAGTATTATTGCCTGCAAAGCCATTCATGGGAAATGATTCCCCCCATCCCCATTCCGCCCCCCCCCATCCTGCTCTCCTTGCTCTGCAATAACAATAACAGAAATGCCTTCAGGAGGCTTTTCTACTCAAAATGCAGGCAAAGGAGCGCTTTTCTCCACCACCCCTCTTCTTTCCCTTCTCTTCCCCCAGCACTCGCTTGTCCCCGCTGCTTCCAAGCCTAACTGCTGCTCCCTCCCTTCTCCCTCCCCCCCACCACAGGATAAAAAAATAAAAATAATAATAGGGGTAATAAGAGAGGAGGTAATGGAACGTTCTCCAACTGGGCACATGTCAGAAGCCATTATATGTGGTGCAGATTTGCATAATTCAAGAAGCATCAAATTAAATTTGCATAATTCCTTTGATTACACTTGTTATTAAATGTAAGTGACATTGATTTACAAAATGGCCCAATATAAGGTTAATAGCAAATGTCACCTTCCAGCAGGGTGAATAGGGTGCGTGTGTGGTGGTGGTGGTGATGGAGGAGGGGGAGAGGGGGGCCTGGGGAGGAAGGCAAGCAGACAATTGATTTCTGCTCCTCTCTCTTCCTTAAAGGGCTCAGGTCTCCTTTGCAGAGGAGCCCTCGGCTCTCCGAGGGCTGCGTTTGGCTTTCCCGTGGACGCAGCGTCATTAGGAGCGCCTGCCAAGCGGTGTCGGTGCCGTGACTCTGCCACCTCCCGCTCCGCTCCGAGGCATGGCACAGCCCCGAGCCAGCTCCCACGGGGAGCCGGGCAGGGTGGAGGGAGCGGGGAAAGCCAAAAAGCGGCTCTCCCAGGCCCGGGCGTGCTCGGTGGGCAGGAAAAGCGGCTTGGAAGGCATCTTCGTAGAAAGCTCTAATTGAGGCAAGTTTTTTAAAACGGTGCGTGAGCTGGACCGGGGCTGTCTCCCACCGGCAGGACACCCTGTACGTCTGCCGGGGAAGCACTGGGAGGGAGGGAGAGCGATGCTGGGAGCAGTGCCTGGAATGCCGCGGCTTACGTGGTAGAAACACGTCTGTGATTATGGCAAGAGCTGTAGGGTACATGTGGACCTGCAGCCAGAAACGAAAGACTCTGTGAAGTACATTACAGAGCCAGTGGTGGTACACGCCCACCACCGTTGTCCCCTTCACGCCACCACCATTGTCCCCTTCCTCAGCCTGGTGTGACAGGACCGGGGATCAAACACTGCCAGGGCACCCTGGGGGTTGCGACTGGAGTAACGTGTCCATTTTGCTAAGATGGACCTCAGACCATCCCGAGCACTCGTCTTGTGAGTAGATCCCATTTCTGAATATCTTTTTGCCTCTCTTCATTCCGTATTTTCCTCCAGACAGGGAATATGATTTCCTGCAGGGAAACTGACTGGCCGGTTGTGTGGGCACCCCAAGACTCTAGTGATAAAATAAAGTTATACGTGTACCGGAACTGGGTGAATAGCAGACTCTCTAGTCACAGGCGGTATTAAACACACATACCTGGCCATAATCTGGTTTTGCTGAAACTTTTTTTTGCAAATCAAGAGGCTGGGGAGGAGGGGAGCCCACAACACCCCTTTTGATTAAATTAAATATCTTGTTCAAGGTGAAAAAGGATGCTTCTTTTGGTGACTGAGCTCTGTAAACATTGTCTAATAGCACCCAAATAAAATTAGAACTAAATGTCACTCTGAAACAACCATCAGAAGGTTTTTTCAGAATGTCTCGAAAGAAAAGGCACCCATTTTTCTGGAATATTCTTTTCTAGGGCCTTTGTTTTTCTTACTTTGAGCAACACCAGCTGCTGTAAGTGCCATGAACTCACAGGATGCTCCAGCCAGCTCAGATGTGAAGTTCCCTAAGAAGAAGTGTCCCAAGGAGAAATAGCTCTCAGCTGATGTCCATGTCTCCATGAAAGAGGTGAAGACTAGCAGCGTGTGGAGAAACCGCCTGATCCCAGGCCAGTCTCACCGATGGGCTTGGCCTCAAGCAAGGGGAGCTGTGATGATAAACCCAACTAGTGATAGAGGCTTTAGGGCACCTACCGAATCTGCTGGTATTAGCGGTTTGGCATCCACAGAGGAGCACTGTTATATGCAGTGGGAAGGCTAACAATGACAAGATATTAGAGCACATGGGCTCGCACAGGAATCCCACACTTATAATGGCAGGTGTTGGGGATTTTATGCACGTTCTGGGATATATACTGATGCTAGGCAATATTTGCAGCGGGAAGGGTACAGCGATTGGTTTATAATTCCAGGCTTTTCAGCCATTTGCAGCTGATTTTCATACTCTGCTAATCAGCCCTCTGGAGCTCTAGAAGTCCATGCCCAAGATGAAATCAATGCACCCATCTTTCAGATCCCAACATGATAACATGAAGCCAGGTCTAATAATCTAGATGATCATCTAGTGAAAGAGAGGTGTGCAACGTAATTTACAGGCCTTTGGGCAGTCTAAAAGGAGGCTGCTGTATGAACACTTCTAATGCCCTACGCATTGCCCCACATCTGTCAAAGAATGTTGCCTTGCGATTCTCAAAGGTGCCCAGCGATTTGGGGTGCCCAACTTCGGACAGTTGAAGAAAATATCTTTTGGAGGTTAAGCACATTTGTTCCCATTCCTGTTGTGAGAATGAGGAAGGAAGTTGAAGTGTCCGGGTTTGGCGGACAGACACAGAAGGGTGGATGGAATACGCAGGTCCATCATGCACACGCTGGCTTCCCTGGGAGTGTGCAGGCAATGGCTTTGTGTGATGCCAAGGGACTGCGCTTTACTTTGAATGTTTGTGTCTTCTGAGCAGGTGTTGTGCTTCCCTCTGCAAAACAGCGTTCCCCGTGGCCTGATGACAGGCCCCTTAATGCAGAAAACGCAGGCTGTGTTCCCAGCCCCGTCACGTGCTCTCCACCGCATCCCTCCTGCACCCAGGCACGTCTTGGCTGCTTAGCCTGCAAACTCCTCGGAGCACAGCTGATCCCTCCGTGTGCTCTCCCAGAGCGCTCGACACAGTGGTTCCCAAGTGCGTGCCGCTTGCCTCCTTGCCGGGGCTGGCAGGGGCGTTTGAGGAGGAGAGGAGCCCAGCCCCATCAGGCTGCGTCGACCCTTAATGTGTTACCTGATAACCAGCTACTGGCAACCCGGTTTTGCAACGTACCGGGAAGGGTGTTCCTCCGTAACAGCTCTGGCTTGAAACTCAGGGTCGGTCGCACTCCCTGGCCATCGTGCCCCCTCTGACATGGCGATGCTGACTTGAATGTGGAGAGTGAGAGGTTTGTTTTCTGCATGGATTAAGGGGCTGTGATATTTGCCGCTAGCTTTGGAGGTGCAAAGGATCCCAGCGCAGGCATGCCTGGTGCTCACGTGCTCAGTCGCATCCTGAGGTATTTTCGTGCCAGCATAAGCCGTAACTCTCCCAGGTCAAAGTTGGCATGGGCAAAGGCAGTTGGCGCTGGCAGCTGCTCCTGCCGCTTTGCCAGGGCAGAGGGTCATTCCTTTTCCCTTCCTCTTGCTACTTGGGCAGCTGCCGGGCTGGTCCAGGGCTCCCCTCGCCGTCGGGAAGGTGGGGAGCCGAGCTGGAGCCCCTGAAAGCTGGCAGCGGGCAATCAGGCAGCAGAGAGAGAGAGACTCTTATTAAGGGTAACCCTGGCTCTGGCTGACAAATGCTGACATCGTCATATTTAGCACCCGCATGCAGCGAGCCTGAGAGATGCTCGCGCACCGGGTGAGCCAACTGCAAATTAATCGTCAGTTCATTACTGCTCTGTGCCTTTCATCCTGACAGCAGCCTTTCAAACGTGGATATAATTGGAAGGGTCCATGTGGCAGGAATTTGGTGAGGGCTGGGAGGGGGAGCTGAGGTCTCTCCCTCTTGCTCCCCCTCTCCTTTCCTCTCCCTTTCTCAGGATGAATTCTGGGAACAGACAGCAAGCTTAGGACAGGCTGACGAAGGAAATTAATCTCTCCTGCTCCTGTATCTCACCCTTGCCACCTACACCCCTTGACATACATCGAGGTCTTTGTACCGGGAGATTTGTTTGCATCCAGGAGCTTCCCTCGAGCTATAATTACCCTCAGCTTGCAAACAAAGTGTGCAGAGTAGCAGGGTGGCCTGCGAGAACTTGAATATGTGCATCTTTGTTATTGGTGGTGGTGGGTATCACTGCTGCTGTTATTACTGTGCTGCTGGGAGGCCCCGGCGCTGCACCACGCAGGCAGATTAGAAAGTGAATCTGCAGCCAGGGAGGGTTATAGAGGCAAGGGCCAAGGCTGAGGAGCAGAGTTTGAGGTGTGGGGGGGACAGAAATGACTCCCAGCATCCTTGGGAATTCATTCTCTGAAAAAGGAAATGAGCCCTTGGATTTTATTTGTCACGGCATGGCATGGCGCACTGTTCTGCGCCTCAGTTTCCCCGCCGGTCAGGGTGATGTAAATATGCTCATCCTTGTCGTAGGAGCAGCCCTCCCGCGGACACCATGGAGCAGATTTTGTATCTGCTCCTCCAGAGCATTTGGCAGGAGGGGACTGCTCTGACATGGCCGTGGAGGATGAAATCCCCCTGCGGGGGGACATCCTGGGTGCTACAAGTGTGGGGCGGGATTGGGTTTTTGTTTGTCTTTTGACTGATATTGGAAAATGGTATTAAAAGAAATTGTTGATGCAATTGCAATGTCCTGTTTGCCACACTTAAAAACAAATGGAAGGGGTTTCTCAAAACTCTGGTTTTGTAATAGGAAGCCACACTTGCAGGCAAGTGATGGAGCTGGCTAGGGGCAATCGGGGAAAAGGCTTTTTGGAAACCCCTTTGGAGGAAAACAGCCTCGGAGCACTTCTGGGAAATTGTTTTCCTCCTTTTTTCAACTTCTGCTAGTTGATATGCAGGCACCTTCCTGGTGGCCTGCTCTGGTGCACCCATCCTCTCCAAGCTGCCCCTGCGCGAGGGTCCGGCTCTGCCCTGGGGGATGCAGCAGCTGAGGGACCACGGTCCCGGCCTGGCGGGAATTTGGTGAGGGGTCTCCTGGCGGGGAAGGCTGGGGGTCTGTCCTGACCAGGTGCCTGCTGGAAAGGACCCGCGAAGGATTAAGCACTTCCAGCGACCTGTTTTGTGGCTTCCTGAGTTGTGTTAATTTGCTTCCCTCAACGGTCTAAAGGATGAGGCTGTGGTGCTTCTCCATGAGACGGAGTCATGCCGTGGGGACTCCGGCCCCCCTTCGCCGTGTCCCCCCCTGCTCCTCCCGTGCAAAAGTTATTGTCGTATTCGGTGGAGTCTCAGGTAGGCAGATGAATGGGAAATGTTCCTCTCCATTACTAGCTGCACTTGACTGGAGTCTCATTACATTACGATGGCGCTTTAGCAGGCGAATGGGCCTTGCGTCTGGGTTCCCAGCACCCCTCATACCTCCCTGATAACGTAAATTACCCTCCGCCTCATTGCCTCAAATGATCAAACATCAAATTGCTAGTAAAAAAAAAAAAAAAGAGGAAAAAAGAGAGAGAAAGAGAGAGAGAGAGAGGAGGGAAAGGAGAAAAGCTGAACAGAACCATGGGTTGAATCTAGATGGTTTGTCAGCAACAAGAGACGAGTCAATGGCTCTTAAACACTTGCTAAAGATGAATCCATTGAAGGCTTTGAGCACGGTAATTTCACTGACATTAAAGTACACCTGCAAAACCCAAACAATACTTTATAACTCCAAATGACACCAGTCAAGACCTGCTACTTCAGAGCACCAATTATTTCTTTTGGTCCAGGGAGGGGGGACCCACAGGTAACCTGTGTTTCTCCATCAACGTTCAGCAATGCTGAGAGAGACAGAGAGGCAGAGCCGTGCACACAGCATAGATTTGTTGTTGATTTTGTGGTTGAACAATGTGCCAAATCCTCTGCCTTCCCTTTATCCCCCCCCTTCCTGCTCCCTGACAATTTTTTCTGAGCCAGAAGAACGGCTCCAGGATGAACAAAACGAGAAGGAGAAAAAGAGAGGGAGAGGCATCGGGAGGGGAGGGAACGGAACAGGTATGCACAGGGCTGGTCGACTCCGTGCAGAAAAATATGGATCTCGGCAGGGTAACGAGGCGCAGTGGAAAGAGGAGGCTATACGTCTTTTCTCAGTATTTAAATGTGTGCTTAATATGGCGCTCAGTGGAATGGTTAATCTGCTAATGCCGGTAGTGTTTGCTGTAGTACTCAGAGAAATGTTTACTGCAGTATTTCATGGGGATTGTGTTCTGGATGGCACAAAAGGAGGAATCGCTCTAGCGTACCGGGAAAATGTTCATTGCAAAATATACTGGAATATTAAGAGGTTTATTTAGTGGCGTACTTAGTATAATATGAAAAGAGTTAAGTACGGAGTGTTGTATTAATATTTTTGGGGTGTGGATGAATTCCAGTGCTCAGGAAGGTTATGGGGAAGCAATTCCAGCAAAGGCTGGTTTTATTCATAGATTTATAGATCTTAAGACCATAAACGACTCTTTGATCAGCTAATCTGACCTTCTGTATAACACAGGTATATACAGTGTGGACATACCTCCTGATTCAGCAAAGCACTTTAAGCGCTTGCTTAAATTTAAGTATTCGAGTTGCCCCATGGAAGGCAGAGAAAATAACCCTATCGAATCAATGGGACTATTCATGCCCTTAATGGGAAGTGGGTGCTTAGGCATTTGCTGAATTGGGACCACAAGAAGATAATGCAGCTAAATGAGTAATTCATAGTCACCCATTTATTCAACTGCTTTTGCCTTCTTTTCTGCTTGCGGATTGCTCTGGAGCCAATCGCCATTTCCTGCAATGTATTCATTGTTTGAAGTCATTCACTGAATAATTTCAGTGAAAACTCTTTCTTGATAGCTTGCTCATAAACAGTTCATTGTGAATAGGGGAATATATGCACATACATTTTAAGAACGTGTGAGCGCACGCACGCTTGTGTGTGTTTGCATTAAATATGTGAGCACGCCTGCACGTACACACACAGATGAAGGGTTGGGATCTTCAGCGATGATAAAAGACACAGCTCCCGGACGCTGGTGAGGTTACGCTGATTCTGACCAGCTCACTCACAACCCCGCTTCCCAGTTTCAAGTTGCCTTGGTTTTGAGTGGGCCCGTAACGCTTCTGACCCCTGACTGCACGCCGTGAATCTTGAGGTCCAGTCTCCAACGCAAATATTTACCCAGGGGATTTTTTATATGTGCTTTTGTGATTTTTCTCCTCTGTCCATTCATTACACCCTGGTTTGCAACATACCCCTCACCGTAAAGTGATCCGCTGGGAATTTTGCAGAAAGTGAAATGGAAGAAGGTACAAAAATTAGTTGGGGTGAACTCAGCAAATTGCCATTGGTGTTGGTGTACCTGTGCCAGGCCCTCCGTTCCCTGTATTTACTCAACTGGTCATGAATCAGTTCTGATTTATTTTGAATGCATTGCTCAGGGATTTTACAAATCAGCCAGGGCGTATCTTCTTCAAACAACTGTGTTTGCAAACTGCTTGTGGCATGGAATCGGTCAATTAAATGACATGGCATTTTTTTAAACGGGAACAAATTTGAAGAACGGGTGCTATGAATGAGGCTGGAAGCTTCGCTGGTGGAATTGTGTTTGTGCAGCGGCCAGCTCCAATTCTCATGCAGACCTTACTGTGCATTATGCATTACAACATGGGAATAATTTGTTTCTGGTGCAGGCTGCCAGAACTATATTCTTTCTAAAAGTCACACTGCTTTTTAGGATTCACTTACATTTTCAGGAAATCAAAGGAATTACAGTGATATTTAGAAGTAGAGTACGAACGGCTACAAATTAAGAGCTGAACGTGATGTTTTCTGCATTTCGGTTTATTTTCTTTCTTTACGTTCTCCTCAGCACCAGAGAGGGATGTGATGGAAACTAGATGTGAGCTGGGCAATTGCAGTATTGGGGCAGTTCATCTACGTGCAGCTCATGTGTGTGAGATAAAGTGACAGTTTGAGATTTTCCACAAAATGACGTGCAGAGAGCCGGGACGCCGAGGCCGCTGCAGGACGTGCGCGCTGGGGATGCCGCAGAGCTGATCGGATGCTCCACGTTCTCCTCTTGAGCTCCCAGCAGCTGTGGCATCTGAATTTGCTCCTGAATGTCCCTTTCGTTCCTTTTCTTTCATTTGTCCAACTGAAAATTAAGAGAGGTTTGGTTTCCCCTGGTTAACCTGAGGTGGAATTTTTTCTAGGTATTCCAGTAAAACAGAAGGACACAGTAATTTTTCCAGTCTGAATGAGATGTGTTGTTTACAGATGGCCACTGTCCTTTTTAGAAAAGCAGTTATGTTTCACAAAGAGAAGACGTTTCAACGTGAAAAATCAATTATAACGATTCTTTTTTCCAAAATAGAAAACGAAGTATTTTGACTTTTCAAAATTACCTTTTCCTTTTCTATTTTTCCCTTGTGGGGGATGATTGGCCAAATTCAGCAAGAGCTAGCAAACGGCCTGAGTCAGCTAAAAGCACAATTTATTCTGCGGATGAACTTTATTCACTGAAGTAAAAAGAGAAACTGCAAGTCCTGATGCTGCTTTCCAAAAAAGTTTGGAGTTGCTCTTTCTGGTAGCGTACATCCTTCTGCCAATATTTGCATTGCATTCAAAGCCCCAGGGAGCATTTGGAGCTATTTAATAATGGGGGGAGAGGCTGCAAGCATGGGGGGCACGGCGTTTGACAGGGCTGTGTATGGGCCCTGGCAGAGGTTTATTTGCACTGTGGCTCAGTTGTAGTCCAGCCTGCCTCTGTCAATGTAGCTCTCTTGTTAATGGAGAGTTTACCACTTGTACATGCAGAGAGCCATTTAGGTGTTAGTTTTGTTTGCCAATACAGACTGCCCATTAGCTATCTTAATCCTCTGTCTGTCCTAACAGGACAAATCAAAAAAAAAAAAGCTAAAAAAAAAAAAAAGGGCCATCTAAAATTGTTGTAGAGGAAAGAAATACCCTTCCCCCCCCCCCTTTTTTTTTTTTTTTTTGTTTTCAGATGGAAATATCTTGCTTTATTCAAGTTTACCCATCTGAAAGTTGATGTATTTTTCACTGGAAAAAAAATGGAAACTGCTTGCAGAGAACTTGCAAAGGGAAGAAAACCGCTGACTTCTTTCAATGTTTTGCACAGAAAATGACAGCAATTTTCAGGAGCCGTTCTGGGCTGAACTTTCAGCAGGTATGGGAATAAGTGGGACTAGTTTATGCTTACACTACTCATCGACTTCCCAATGTTGTTTTGGATGAAATGCAAAATCAAATCCTGTAAGATGTGATCATTTAGGGTACTGTGGCATATTTTGAAACAGTAGGGCTGTTAGCCCCAGCATCTTGGCCAAATTCCAGCCTGGATAATTACATTCTGCCGGCCTATATTCCAGCCTGCAGTTCAAATAGGAAAAAAAAAAAAAAAAAAAAAGAGTCATCATTTCTCCTCCGAGAAGTCCTGCTGTGTGATGACTGATGCTTTTCCACCCCAGAAGGAGCTGCATTTTGGGAAACATTGCCTCCATATTCCTGCTTCTCTTGCCCGTTGGATAAAAACCGCTGTGAAGACGCCCGGGCCAGCTCCTTTGTGGGAATAAAGCGGCCGAGCGGACCAGGACGGAGCTGCGGTGCTTTATACCAGCCCCTTGGTTACCACACAGCCTGCGCTCTGTAAAGCCCACAGCCCTCCGCAAGGTCTAGGTGCCCTGCAATCCGCAGACCGGGATCTTTGTCTTTCGGCAGCCTCGGGCTGGGGGTACCGGGAGGATGCGCGGCGAGAGGAGGGGGCAGGCTGGCGTCAGATGGGAAGAGGGAGGACTCACCGGCGGGCTTGACCCGTGCCTGTAATTTGTAAAGAGCATTTTTACACCAGATCAATGCTTTCCTCAGCATTTTAATGCACCCCATTGGTGTCCTTAAACTCTAATGATGCAGTCTGTGAGAAGCTGCCATTTATTACCCACAGATGGGGTGATAATTATTGACAAGATTGTAACTAATAATTAAACCCATTTGCTCCTTTAAACAAGTTGGTGTGAATTATTTGCAGGGAGTTCTTTAGCAGGCCTGTGGTCACTCCCGCCGCGCCGTGACGCTGCCCGGGAGCGGGCCCACCGCCAGGGACGAAGGAAGGCTGCTTCTGAAAGCTGGGCCGTTCAAACTCGCGGCGGGAGTCCTTCCTCTGCAGTTCAGCGTGCGGCCTGTGCTTCTGGCTGTGTTAGTAAGAGGCGTGTGAGCACCAGCCGTGCTCCCACCCAGTCCCCAGGGCTCCCTCCCGAGCCCCGGCTCCTTCCAGGGCTAGGGCTGGGGACCAGCTCCGGCTCTGCCCAAGGGACTTGGGCCATACACGGAGCCAAGGATGGAAAAGTCTATCCATGAGAACTTCCCTGATGGTATGTCCTTCTCTTCCTGAGCATCTTGAGCCTGCCTCTTCTGCGAGTGGAACATCAGTAGTCACACATTCCCCGTTGTTAGGTTTATTATTCCTCAGGTCAAAATCCCATTCCCATCCCAAAGCAAAGATGGTGGGAGGGAAGGGGGAAGGACAATTTCTCCATTCTTTTGTTTCTTTGGTGAGCAGAGGGATTGTAAAAGGACTGTTTAACCCTTTGTAGTGTCGTGGGATGCTCTCTTGGTCCTGAGGACCAAAATGCTGGCCGCTGCCCAGCGTTCATGGTGGGATGGTGGGTACATGCAATGGAGTGAGCCTCTAACGCTGGGGCCGGGGATGGGAGCGTGCAGCGGGACAGGCACCGCTCTGCTCACCCTTGCCCTGGGGCGCTGGGCCGAGGAAGATGTGAGCGGTCCTTCCCCGTGAAGCTGGGCACGGCGGAGGTGGGGAGCAGGCAGCACGCCTCAGTGGGGCTGAGGCAGGGAGAGCGGCTTTTGCAGCACCACGCCGTTCAGAAGGCAGCCTGGGGGAGCTGCCTTCCCCCCGTGTACGTTTCGAGGGAGGGTGTAAATCTAATGTCGGTGCCAGGCTCCATTAGCATTAGAGGGGAGTACTGTATCTGCGTTCATTCCCCGCTCTCGCCCCTGGATGACGGAGTACCCCCTCGGTTGTCTGCCTTAGTGCAGGGAAAAGGCTGCCCATTAATTCTCTGGCAGCGCTGGGTAGTGCCATCGTAAGTCTTAGGCGCCTATGAATTTTGTGAGCACTTTACAGTAATAAATACCCCGCACTTGTGCATATAATTAGTTGTGTACCCCTCCGTTGTTCCATCTGCCCTATGATCTATCTGTTCTTTTGCAGAGGTGGGTCTGGTTCCTCCCCTTGCGCTCCTGGTTCAGTACCGCTGCGGCTTGGCCCAGCGGCAGGGATCGGGACCTAGCAAAGGGATTTGCGTTAAGAGGAGAGATGTGATCGTGGACTCATGGATTTATTGTACTCGAAGTGGAAACCTGAGCTGAGAAGCTGAATGCAAAGCCACCAAGCTGTCCCAAGTAAGTCTCAGTCTATCTGTACCGTCAGTGCCATCTCACCCCATGCGGTGTCATGCACGGAGCTGCTAAGGGTGGGGTTTGAGGAGGATTTTGTACTGTTCAGTGTACCGGCAGCAATATTTTCCCTATTACCGCTGCCCCCCCTCCATGTATACCAGGTTGTACAGGGTAAATTTATATCCACAAAAGTTTTTCTGCTTATTTGACTTCGTCTTCAGTATCTTGCATCTTTCCCTTCTTCAGGGAAAAAGAGTACGGGAAGACTAATAGCCACACATCTACACATTGCAGGATTTTATCCCCCTTTTCTAAAAACTCCACTAAAGCCTCATAGTAGCAGAACTTACTGTGCAGAGGTAAGCAATCACCCCGCTGTCTGAAACCTGCTGAAGCCTGGATTCAACAGGCAAGAAAGTCAGGCTTTAAGGCTCTGAGTACTGGGTCAGAAAGACTGGGGCCACATGACACAAATGCTGATCTGATGTGAAGCTGATCTGCTAATTCAGATCTTTCCAGGGAGTGCTGACAGGTTAACTTCTCCTGGCAGACTCAATGTGCATTTGGTATTATTTGTCTGTGACTCTGACTTTATACCTTAAAATATCGCCTGTCATCCCCCCGTAGCTTGCAGAAAGCTGGAATAAAATTGAAGCTGGCACAAAAGCTGTGCAGTGCGTGCTCTGGCTAACTTGGTAAGATGTGATGCTGCAAGGATACCTGACCCAGGTCGGGTCTGTGCAACTGGCTGATCCCAAACTGTGCACATCTGGCAGCAGCGTCCACAGGAGCATGGCTGAGGCTGGCCTCAGCCCCGTCAGGGATGCTCCTACCGTTAACTGTAACCATCCCGTCGAACTCAGAGGAACTATTTACATGCTTAAAGTTAATCACAAGCATAAATCTCTGCAGGATCAAGGCTGCAGAGGAAACTAAGAGAAGACACTGAAGAGGCATATGTCAAACGGGGCTGTGGTCGAGAGCTCACTGAGACTTAAACATAACATTTGAGAAAATGAGTCCATTTGTTTCAGAGGCATCCTGAACATTGGCATGTAGTAATTCCGTAATGGATCCATTTAACCAGTCCTATAGCTGAAATATCCTTAACAAATATTTCCTTTAATAGCACTTAAAGCGGGAGTGCAGAGAGAGAAATTTTAAAGCACAGATGCATTATTGCTGAGTTCCAGTTTTGAGGGCTTTCAAAGTACCAAGGTAATTTTTCTCCAAATTTGGCTCAATATTTAACAAATCGAATGAGATCAGGAAGCAACCTGAGGTCAACATTTTTAGCCTGACTTGTTTGTTAAATTGTCCCAGCTCTGCAATAACAACCAGAACAAGCGCATGTTGTATTCAAAGGTAATTTAAACAATCCTTGGAAACTTTATAATAAAATCACTAATCTGGAGAGCAAGGCTGGAACAATGGAAACAAGGAAGAAACCTTTCTGTGGGAGATGGGAAAAGCTTGCGGAGCTGGGATCTGGAATCAGAAGAAAAGTCAGATTTCAACCTTAGCTGTAGTGATTAACTACCTTAACTCTAGCAATTGTTAATGAGCGTTCAGCGTGAGCCAAACCAAATTGGCATTTGTACAGAAGCAAGATAGTCAGGTTGCATCCAACCTGAAGCAACCCAGAAAAGGTGGACATAAACCACATAGCATGGAAGCAGCACTCTTCAAAACGTTTCTCAGCCTTGTGGCAACCTGTATGGTGGCTGCTGGAGCGTAGAAACACCACAGGAACTGCAACCCTTTGGATCACCAGTGTTAAAGAGAGATCTTTGGGCACAGTTGGGTGCCCACTTTCATAGAAAGCAGCTTTTTGCAGCCTCCCTCTTGTCAGAGCCACCTGTGCTTCCCGCCCTCCAGGGTCTGAGAGTGAGCACTGTCCCTCAGGTCACTACGATTGCTCATCATGGGTTAACAGGTAGATGTTAATCGGGCTGTCCACATCACACAGCCCTTTGCAGATCACCAGCAAGGACTCTCTAGGCCACCGGTAGCCCACGGCCCTGTTTCAGAAGCAACGTGCTATGATAATGTATCCCTAACCATGCTTTATACCAATAAGTAGGCTATAACCCTGTCAAGGTGTGCTGGTGACTCTATAAACCATGAGACCTGAATGGTCAATGGTCGAGTGGTTTAAAGCTGTCACCAGAATACTGAGATAGCCTTATAAGCCTTGTGCTGCATGGCTGGGGATACATTATTCACTATAATATATGGTAAGAAATACCTGTGCAGGGTCTGAAATGAACTGCTTTAGCCACTAGCCAGCATGGCTAGTGATCAGGGAAATCCGTCAGCATTTTCATGTGCAACGGGAGGCAAAAAGACACAGGCACTGGGGGAGGAGAACTCATCTTCTCTGTGTAAAGAAATTGTTTTTTGTGCAGGGGAGGGAGGGTGAGCAGCACCAAGCCCCCGCTTGCGAGCGCGGGCAGGGCGCCTTGCCCGCCCTTGCCCTCGCCCTCGCCGCCGTAGGGGAGGGAGCGGCCGGGGCTGGTGGCCTCCGGCGCCGTGCAGCTCCGCGTTCTTGCCCCAGCCCCACGTTCTGTTCTGTGGAGGCTGCAGGAGGGACTTGGGCTGCCCGTTCGGAGCTGCACGTGGGGGCTGGCTGCGAGGCTCAGCCTGGAGGCAGGTGTGTGTGGGCAGGGGCCAGGTACGTTGTGCGGAGGACCATAGTTCAGTCATTTGCCGGGTGCCTCTGCTTTCTGGCCTACCTCCATACAGTGTCACAAGCATCGCAGGGGAAGGTCTAAAACTGCCCAAGGTCAATTGCGAGCCAGCAGAGGAGTCAGAAACGGGGTCCTAGGGGACCACTAGATAGGAAGACTAGGACCACGAGACAGGACGGCACTGACAAGGAGAGACAGGGGAGGTGGGTTGTCCCATCCGTACTAAGCGTTGTCTTGGGTAGCACCAAGAGGCAGAGGGATGGAGGCGTCTGTACGCATGTACAGGCAGGCAGGCGGCCCCACGGGCAGGACCTGGGGCTCTGAGAGGCTGTTCTGGGTGGTTTCACAAGAGAACCCATCAATTCTGCATCTTCCTCCTTCCAGCCATAGCCAGGCTTGGTGCGTGTGCAGGTGGCTGCAGGTGTGAGGGAGGAGAAGGCAGGGGTAGGTCTGGATGAAATAGGGTGAAGGGATGCTCTGAATCAAATGTCCAGCACGTGGAGGGGGTGATGAGGGCTTTGAGGAGGCTCTGGAGGGGTTTATGGCCAATTCTCTGTCACCAGCAACCTTGGCAAATAAAAGATTTCCCCATCCTGACAGCTTATGCCTCTCCAACCACAGGAGATAAAGTCCCCGAGAGCATTGCCCGTGTGCGTACCCCTTGGTGGCGGGGGGAGAGACGAGGAGGGCTTGGGGGATTTCATTAGGAGATGGGAGGGGAGGGAGGAAAGCCCTCCTCCTGAACAATAGATGGAGCTTAAATTGCCTGAAGGGCTTGGCTGGCTTGCTTTATTTATTGTATATACATACATATATGTTTGTATGTATATATATGTATTTCCCCCCCCTCGGCCTTTATTGGTCTCTATCAGGAAAGGACCCAGGGGCATCCTTTCCCACCGCAGCCGCTGGGACACAATAGTGCTGCTGGGGGGGACACGGGGCAGGGCCCTGCGCTGCCTGGGATCAGTAGCTGGGAGACAGCGGCCGGGGCAGAGGAATCCGGGGGTGCCGAGCACGGGGCTGGCTGCCCCCTCGGCTCACTTGTTATGTTAAGAGCCCGTCGGCGGAGCAGGGGCCGTGGGGCGCCGGGAGAACAGCGGGACGGGCTCTGAATGCGGCTGCCCCAGCGCCCTTCTGTTCTCCATACGGGTACGTTGTCTGGCCCCCTCCCGCCGCACCGCCTCTCCTCTCCCTCCCGTGCTCACGTCAAATGTTGGTTTCCCTTTTTATTAAAATCTTGGAGAGGCCAGTGGGGCTACGGGCACCAGGAATTTGCGAAGGACGGAGGAGGAGGAGAAACAAGTTTGTGTTTGTCAAGCGGAAGCCGCATCCCCCCCGTCCCCCTCCCCAGGCTCCCTCGCTGCTCCCCAGCCCGGCTGGACCGTGCCTGGGGACACACGGCTGACCCAGTGGTGGGGAGGGCAGTTTCCCAGGGAAGCCCTCCCCATCCTGCTCAACCCATCCCAAAACCACAGTCCTCCATCGCATGCCTAACCCTGGGGGTGAGGTGCTGCTTCCTACCGTACCCCACTGCAGACCAAAACCCTCCTCAGATAAAGGTTTCCCCTGTAACACCCACCTCACCATAACGTTTGCCCCATCGTGTCGGTGCTTCTTTTTTAAGCAAAACTTGGTTTAAAGAGCTACTGTGCCCCAGAAAATGCTTCCTGTGTTATCACCCACCAGAAAGTAGTGCAAAACACATTAGAAAGTCTCTTCTCTAGTGATTTTTTATACTTGATGTCAGTGAAGATAAAACTAATGGTGTCAAGCAATGTAAGGAAGGGGAAGATTAAGCAAAATCTATCCCCTGCAAAAACAAAGCAATCAATATAACATTATCCTGCTGCAGTGGCTTTCAAATTCCTTTGATTTGTGGGTCCCTCGAAAATCTCTCATGAAGACTCAGCACTCCCCGAGAAAATTCCCAAGCCCCAACCACTGGAGAGCATCGGTTACATTGCTTTTCCCACCCTCCTTTACAATGAGTCCATGTTCTCCCAGGAATCTGCAGACCACAGGTTGAGAAATACCATCCTACAGGACACCGGTTGAAAATTTAACTAAGAATAGTTAAATAGGGAGCTTACTATTGTTATTGTAATACCCTCAGATCTATCTTACCTGGAGAATCCGTTTTGCCACCTCTGGGAATCTCACACAGGAACTTCATCACTCTGGTCCCATCTTGCGAGCCTGTCTGCTGCAGCAAAGAAATATCAAATGCCTCTGTTCACCACAGAGGAGAGATGCGACAGATTATAAATGGTTGGAAAATTTCTAGACACAGAAACATGTTTTGTTCTTGCAGAAAAAAAGGCTCTTTGCTTTAAAGGTACTGTTTTTTTCAACAACCATAGGAAGGAATTATTGATCAAATCAAAACAAACTTTTTATTCTCTTGTTTCATATTTTTGGTTCTGCTTTGTGTTCTCTGTTTCATTTTGCATGTCTGACTTTAGTTAAATATTTCTACTGGAGAGAGGAGCATCACTTGTTTTTAACTGGCCTATTACAAGAAGGGCTTGGCTGGCTTGCTTTATTTATTGTATATACATACATATATGTTTGTATGGATATATATGTATTTTACTATTACAAGAAAAATAGGAAAATAGGAATAAAGAAGGTTTGATATTTAAGGTAAAAAAGATTTTATTTCTGTAGGCCATTTGCTGACACTGTCAATGTGACACTCATGAAAATTTCAAGGTGAGGTTTTTAAAAACTGCAAAACTTCTTTAGAATTTCCTGTTCATGAAGAATGGATATATAGCAGCACCTATGCCTGAAACTAGGGCAGACAACATTCAGAAATATTGCAAAAAATGTCAAAACAGAAAGGCTGTGTTTTTTCCGAGTTGTTCTACAGATCTTTAAAGATGCTGCTCCATGAAATAACGAGTGGTTCATTCACCAACCCATCAGCTTGGGAAATATGCAACACGAATTCATTTGTTTCCAGCTAATTGCACTTTCATTTCCTCCTCCTATCTTTGTGAGGCTGTGCGGGCCAGGGTTTGAACGGTGCTTCCCAGGCTGTGCTGCACGCGCCAACCCGCGCTCCCAAACCCCGTCATACGGGTACCCAGCCCAGCAGCCGCTTGTGATGCTCTTCTGGGCAAAAAAAATATTTGGGACCCACAGGTTTGGAGTGGGCAGGGCCTGGCAATCCGTCCTCTTATGTTTTGTTCTTGGCTTCTGTCATTGGCATGCTGTACAGTTGTAGTCAAACAACTGGACTTCTCTACATCTTAGTTACCCTTTCTGTAAAATGAAGGTAATAATATTTATCCAGCTGGGATGCTGTAAGGAGTAATTAATGTGTACAAATCACTTTGAATTCCTCTAACGAAGTGCAAATTGTATTAGTCCCCACAGAAACTGGTAATAGATCTGTGTCTTCCTTCGCTGAAGGTCTGACCTCGATCCCCTGGGGTAATCTTGAGTAAAAACTCTTCCTACTGTGTGTATTACAGCAGCTCATAAGGACTCCTGCAAGGCCAGAATGCCCATTGTGCTCAGGGCTGCATGTGCGTACAGTAACATACACCCCACGCTCTAGAGACCTTATATTTAAACTGAGGAAAGCTGGGAGAAAGGAAGCATTAATTCTATTTCAAAGATAAACAACCAAGGCACAGAGAGGAAACATCTTGCTGGTAGTAAGTCTATGAACCAATGCAAGTCTTTTCAGAAGATGGTCACCTCAGATTGACTTCACGACTCAAGCTGAATTCTCACCTTTCTTGGCTGGACGTCAATCTTTCCCATTTTGGTGAGTGACAGACCGGCCAGATGGCAGTGGATGGAGCTCTCTTCTGATGGGATGCTCAGGGAGAGCAGAGGGAGGACACCAAATGGCTTTGGGTAGGGTAGGTGATCACCGGTCCAGTTCTTCATCGCACGATCTTTTAGAGACCTGGACACATTCTGTGTTCTGATTTCTTGATACTTTCAGGCATCTGTCTGCTATGGGAAGTGAGAGAGCAAGAGAATCCAAGAAGGACTGGTTAAGTTGGTTTTGTAAATCTTCATGCATAAGTATATGGGGAAATGTGGATGTATCTCCAACAGCTTTTCTGGCATTTGTCCTGTTCATTTTTTGGCTGATGTAACTGTTAATTTCTTGTTGCTGCATCCATACATTGAATAGAGCAGTAAGTTGTTTCATCACCAATATATTGGAATTTCTCATTTTTGTACTGATGAAATGGTCCAAAACTTATTCCATTTTTTCCCTGACATTAGAAATCAATTTAAATCGTGCCTTTTCTGAAGGAAAAACAGACCAGAAAAAAAAGTACGTCACAAAATTCCCTGCCAGAGCCAATGATGGGATGATGATCCCGTTCACATTCTGTGTTTAGCTATAAAATACCGCCCTGCATGTTTCACAGGTGCTGCTGGTCTTTTGTGGAGAACACTAGAGTCAATGATTAGCCTTCTGGCCTCCTGGTCCTGAGATGCATGGCTACTAAGCCCTTTCTGATGCCAGTACCCAGATGGGTCATCAGACTTTCTAGGTGAAGATACTGCCATTTTAATTTCCCTTGCTCTCCCAAAGGACCTCAGGCACTTGTCATATGGAGGTCTGACCGGTAAGGGGAGACCCTAATCCCTGGAGGCACCTCCCACTGATTTCAGCACCCAGGAGGAAAGCTAAGGAGATACCACTCAAGTCATCTCACCACCAATGGGATGAGATGAAGGATAAAAGTTGGCATGATCAGAGAACTGGGGAGAGTAAGATAGGGCCAAAGCCTCTGGTTGTGTCGATCATTGCCACTCCATGGATTTTGCAGGACCAGTTGATGTACACCAGTAAAGATCTCAGCTTCTAACACCCTTAAACCATGGGCTCCTTTAGCAGTCAAGCAATTGTGTGTTGGAAAGGAACCACCAAGAGAGGGTGCCTTCCCTTGGGACATCCTTCCCGAGCAGCCGGCAGAAGCTGAGCAGGACCTTCCTTTCCTCCCCTTCCTTCACCTGCCTGCCAACTGCCTGTGCTGCACACCTCTCAGAGCCGGGGTCCCCCCTCCACCGGCCAACGCTTGGCCAGAGAACTGGGAGCTGTTTATAGGCGGTATCCGAAGACGCCTTTTTGAAAATAGCATGTGCAAGGATGGGAGGATGAGGAGAGGGGGGTGGGGGAAGAGGAGAGGTACAGACACAGCACTCCTTGGCAGTGATTTATAGACTGGGTCAGGCACAAATTGACTCGTATGCAAGAAATGTAAATGGAATCGAGACTTTTGATGGAGAAGCTCATTTTCAGACTTAAACGCTTTAGATTAAACACACTCACACACAAATGCTGGCGGGGAGGGTGTTTTATATAATTTACATTACAAATCAATTCATTATCCACAGAGGCAGGTTGCACTGATTTTCAAGGATCGGAGATTTGATGAAGAGGATTCATTTCAAGAAATAAACCTTTTAAATTAACCGCAAGATGAGGGAAATTTCTTTATTTAAAAAATGCGCCAGCCCCTTCTTTGTTTCTTTTATTATTATTAATATTATTTTCCATCCGGCTCTGGGTCATTAAGGAGGGTCCAGAAGTCACAGATTGCCTTTCTGAGGGAGGAGAGCTGAGAACTTCGAATGTCACACATTTCGTCTGGCTCCAAACCCTTCATTTATTGCAACACAATTTGTTACCTGTGGTTGGCTCTGCACACCATTGTGTGCTGTGCGCCACGACTGATTTAGCAGTGAATGTCCTCTCCACCTTGAACTGGAGAGGGGGAAAATCCCTTGAGAGAGGAGATGGAAGAATCATGAAGGACAGAGTTCCAGCTGCCTCAGAAGTGAAATGCCCGTTGAGCTCTGGGTGAAGACCCCTCAAGCTTTGGCAGGGTGTGGAGTTCAGGAAACCTAGTTATAACAAAGGCAGATGGCTCTGTGAGGGTACAGTTAAGATGCAGAGGTAAAGAAAAGGAACAAAAGGAAACCCCAGAACCAGCATGGGTCCTGATGTCCCATCCTGCCCTAGAGGTGTGCAGATAGCAGTGGAGAATAGCCAGGGCTGGAGGCAAAGCATGAGGAGTGAAGATGATTGAAGGATGAGTGCCACATTGCCCCGGTCTTCCTTGCCAAGGCTGCAAAGTACCATCTTTGAAGAAGACTCTTTCTCGCTTCCTAAACCGTTTGGGTATAGTTTGTTTCCCTCCTGTCACTCCTGGCCACAGCTCCCTCATAACTCCCAACAACAGCTCCTGCAACCTGGCTGCAAATGTAGCCTCCCAGCTCCCTGGCGTCCCGCCTGGCTGTAGCATGGAGAGAGGCCAAACAAGAGCGCTGGAGCAACTGCCTTCTGTCTTCCGTGAGAAAACTCTTTTTTTTAGGTACTTTCATATCAAAAACCAAATGGTTGGGCCTCTTTCCTATTTGAACAAGAGCCAATCCTCTAGAAACACAACTGCTCACCTAAGCGTAGGTGACCACCTCAGTGGTGTGGGATGAACCTGGGCCAGGGGCTCTTCACAGGGGATGGCGGGGAATGGATAGCTTTCGGGTCCTGGAGCCATCTGCATCCCTCAGGGTCCCAGCCTTCCTGATCCGAACCCCAGTGTGGGGTCTTCCTGAAGCCATCCTCCTGGCAGGAGGATCCTGGCCACTGGTGAGACTGCGTGGCCGGTGCACTGCCATCCTGGGATGGGAAGGGCAGTGCCTGCCCCACCTGAGAGTCCCAGCACAGGGCAGGTGGGCAGGCAGCAACTACCTGAGCTGGAGAGGAGCCAAGACACCAGGGTTAACAACCCTGATCTTGTGGTAAAAAAAACCACCATGGGATCTTTAATGATCACAATTGGCTAAGACCTTCATTTTGTATCTCTTCCGAAAAGCAATCACGCACATTTTAGCAGGGGAGCTTTTATTGTCATGCGGGTCGGGTAGCCAGCGCAGTGTCCTCTCCCAAGCGCATCCAGACCTGGTCAGTCCAAGCACACAGAAGAACAATGCGAAACATGTTTGACCTTCACAACTTTCCTTTACAGACCAGCAAGCTAAAACCCTGAAGGAATTTTCCTGAGTGAGTTTGTCCAAAGCAACGTTCACCACCTCATTCAATATTTGCCTGCAAAAAAAATGCCAATTATTGAGAGACAGTCCTGGCTGGGCATCAATAGGCAGCCAGGTGTGAGAAGTTGAAGAGAAATACATCTCATTAATGTGGAATTGTTTTTAGGTTAATAATCTTGCGTTAATTTTCCTTTAAAATATTGTCTTTGACCGTTAAACGCTCGCACTGTTATAAAAAGAACGTAATAAATGATCTTGAAGCAAATTCTCCTGCCAAATGTCATAATTTATTTGCATAATTAGCTCTTAATTTTAATTCAATATGCAAATCCACGCTTCCTTTAAATTGCAGCAGCCTGTTTCCCGGCCCTGGCTGCCATGAATTTATTGTGAGGCGGCTGTTTGAAAAGGCAGCTTCACTGCCTTCTGGGGATGGCTGCCTGGGGGAGGGGGTGCCCACCGCCAACTCCAGTCACTTTTTGTTTGGGTTTTGTTTTGGTTCGCTTCTTATTAAGTTGGACCCCAGCCTGCTTCAATCCCTGAGCATCCCCCTCTTCCCCTCAACAAGTCCTGTTTCCCTTTGTCTTCCTTCTGCATTCTCTTTCTCTTTTCTTTTCCTCTTTGGAGAAGACAATGTTGATCCTCCATGTTCCCTGCCCCTTGCCCCCCCATGAAAGGCTCTGGCTCAAGTCAACCTGGCAACTGCTCCGCTCTCCTCCCCCCTTCAGCTCCCTTCCTCCAGACCTTCCTTGCTGCGCAACAGCCCCTTGCTCAATGACTTCCTATGGTGCCCTCCTCCTCCTGGAGGAAGGTGAGGGGGAAAGGCTTGGCTTCCCCGTGGGGTTTCATCCCGCAGTCCCTGTCCATGGCTGGAGCCCCCGTAGACCATCCATCTCACCTCCCTAGCTGTGCCCCCATGGCACATCGCACCGAGCACCCCAAACCACTGGGGTCGTGGCAGGGGACCCCTGGCCCCTGACGTCCAGGTTTGCTGCCCTGGCTGCCTGATTTGATCAGTGACCCATCAATCCAAATTTAACCAAATCGATCTGAATTTAACCAAAGAAGAGCGGGTGCCTGGGGCAGGCATTGGCATGGGTCAGCAGCAGGAAGGGTCTCTGGGCCAACAGCCTGCAGTGGACAGTGGAGCCCCAGGCAAGTCCCCGCTGCTGGGGGGAAACGTGGCTGTTCCCGCACATGGTTGTCTGCTGGCTGTGGAGCCAGGGCAGGGGTGCCCCCCTCCCTTGCCCCCTCCCCATCACCGGCATCCCCCCATGTTCTGTGCCGAGCCCCTGTGTCCGATGGGAGGGTGGGAGAGCAGAGAGCTCAGGCATCAGCCCGCACCCGGGCACGGGGCGCAGCTCCTGCCCAGTGCCCTGGGATGTGCAGCCAGCTGGCACCGGGCACCGCTCCTCTGCTGCGAGGAAAGTATCCAAATAAAACAGCTCACAGGCTTCTGCTCCTTCCCCCTCTTCCCAATCCAAAACCGAAACAGGATTTCAGCAACCACAAAGTCCCTCCAGGTAGAGAACTATGGGCAGGTGGCTTTGAGAGGAGGGCAGAGAGGTGTCCAAGGGATGAGTCCTGCTCCCCTCTGTCCTCCTCCCCAGCTGACACAAGTGGTGTAACCGCGCTTGGGGCACTGAGGAGCCCGGGCACTGCTCCTGGCAGCTTGCTCGGGTGGATGTGGGGCCACGGGAGCCAAATCTCCGGAGGTTTTTAGGCACCTTGCCCCTTTGACAAGGGCCGATGGGTGAGGGCTGTGGGTGTTGCATGCTCCAATTCCCTCTGGCTTTACAACCCAGGATTTGTCCCTGGGGCACAGCGGGCAAGGAGGACACCCAGGGACTCCTGCCATTGCATTTTACAGCACCGGGAGAAGAGCGGGGGAGATGGGTGATGGAGTAACGTGAACCCAGGGTTTTGCACACAGGTTATGGAATTAAGCAAAAGGGACAAATTAGCCTAGACAATAGGAGATCTTTTTCACTGGGGGAGGACTTGGGGGAGAGGGAGATAATTAAATGTTGCTTCATCAAAGCGGAGGCAGTTTGCAAGCTGCTCTCCCTTGTAACTCTATCGTGTTCACCTCCCAGGACGGACCACGAGGGCCGGCAGCCATCCCCTGCACCAGTATCGGGTGCCCTCCCTCCCCTGGGAGCACGGGGAGGGGATGGGGGTGCCTTGGCAGAGGGAGGGGCTGGCAAGGCGGAGGGTTTGGGTTGGGGGCTGTAGGAAGGAGAGGGTGTTGGTATCTCATTACAGGCCTTAGATCTCTGGAGGGGAAAAGAGAAAAAAAAAAATCAACCCCAACCCCAAACCACAGGCCTTTGTTAGAAAGGCTGTCCGGGAAGGAAGGAAGAAGACAGGAACAGCTCAAATTCAGTCCTTCGATAATTAAAGCTTGCAGAAGAATAAAAGGGGAGGGCAAAAAAACAGAAAAAAAAAGGAAAAAAAAATTAAAAGGGCTTTCCCTCCTCCCACCTGCTCCCAAAACAGGGCTGCTGTGGCTTCCTCGGGAACAAAGGGACATGGTGAGAATGGGCTTTGCTTGATCCTGCAGTGGCTGGGAGAGAGCAGTGGGATGAACGTGTGGCCCTGCAGATGGGACCCCCTCATCAAAGCTGAGGAAAAATAGGGGGAAACGTGCCTTTCTGTTTTACTGCTCATCAGAGCAGGACTCCAACTTCCCGATCTGAGGAAAATTTGGTAACTGAAGACAAAAACTGAGCAGAAAGAAGAAAACCCCTTGTATTTTCTGCTAAGGAAAATAAAGGAGAGGGAAGTCTGGCCACTGGGCAACCCTCAGACCCTTCCTGCCATGGTTTGGCTGATCAGTCTCTCTTAAAAAAACCATGTAAAACCAGCACAATTTGGGATTTGATTTCACGTCACAGCTGGTCTGGGGGGGCTCCCAGGGGCTCTGTAGGGGCAGGCGAAAGGGAGCAGTGCATGATGTGGAAAAGGCTTACCATTGCTTTTGTCTAAGGCTACTCCTTTCTCCTGCACCCACCTGCTGCATGTCTTGGGATCCCATGTACATCTCTGGGTTTAGTGATGCTGATGAAAAGCACCCAACGCACACTCAGAACAGGACACTCAGGTGAACTTCCCCTTTCTCGGCTCTTTATGTGTCCAGGGATTTGTCCTTTTTTTCTCCACCTTCTGCCTCTATTACTTCTTACAGCCTCAGACCTCAAACGCTGTTTTTGCCCAAGTGGCCTCTGCTTTTCCAGCTGGGGGTGATGCTGCTGAAGCCTGGTCTGGCAACGAGCGTGTGGAAGTCGGGGCAGAAAGGTTTTACTTCCAGCTTTCTCCATGTCATTGAGCAATGCCCCGTCAGTCACTCTCCTGTGCCTCAGTTTCTTCACCTAGTAATGGGGGTCATATGCTCTCCGGGCCTGGGAAGTCCCACGCGGGAACCTGAGGGAAGCTACCAGCTCCTTGCTGGCAGGCACTAACAACGGGCACGGCACTCCTGCCACTTGTGTGCTTTACCACATGTCAGGGCAGAACGGATGCTGCTCCCCGCCGTTTGCCACCGCATCTCTGTGGCTTTTTGGTTCCCTCCCCATTCCCAGCCGCAGCTCTGCGGTCCCGGCGTTTGCACCTCAAACCCCAAGGGACCGGGTCCTTCGCGCCGGGTGCTGCGCATCGCAGAGACAGGACGCGCAGCCAGATGCAGGTGGTGGGGAACCGCCGGGATCCAAGCGTGGGGCTGCCGGCGGAGGAGGCATGGCTCTGTGCTGCCTGCCAGGATGGAGCTCTGTTAAGATAAAGATAAATAAAACCCCTTCATGAGCTCAAGAAACAGAAAATAAAAGCGATACAAGGAGACCGTTTTAAAACAGCTGATGTCGTGACTCCTGGAGGCTGGTTTTGCAAGGCCAGCATCGTCAGCGTTGCAGTGCGGCTGTGGGGGGACACCAGCTGACGGTGGCACTGGTCTGGACAGAGATGGGAGCGGGCTTTCCGCCGCCGCTGCTGCAGCCCTGCTGTGTGATTTGGAGCTCATCACGCATCCCCAAGGGCTTCCTTCCGCCTGCTTGGCCCATCTAAATCAGAGCTTGTTTGGGTGGAGATGATCTCGGACTTGCCTGGGACAGGCCGCAGCGGGATCCGTGTGTCATCGGGGACCTTGAGGCTCTTTGCGACCGCAGCGAGGGGCAGGTTTCCAAAGGCTGGCGAGAAGGTGCGTGCTTTGGTTGCGCTGCCTGAACTTGTTCCGCTCTCAAACCCTGTGCCCGCTCCTAGGGACCAGGGGTGCTCGCACCCTTTAAAGCTAAAGCAGAAAAAATCCCCCAAATCCCTCTCCGCACCCCGCCTGGTGCCCACGGGCCAGCCTGGTGCGGCTCGGGTTCCCTGGTGCGCAGTGCCCGCTGCGTCTCCACGCTAAGGGGGCTCAGGACGTGAGGCCAGCCGAGCGACCGGATCGCCTCAGCACGCCTTAGTGCTTTATAATGCTGCCATTCTCCATGGTTGAGTCTGTTCCTGATGCTTGCCATATTCGAGGGTTATACTGCTGCGCGTTCCATGGTCCGCGCTGCCCTTCTGCTAAACGCTGCCTTCTGTCTTGCTTAGTTAATGGTTACAGTGGTTGCCACGTCCAGCCAAGGCTGGCCCTTTGGCTACCTCCCCGGCCGGCCCGGCAGGAGGGGGCTGGCGAGTCTCCCCCCAGCCGCCCCAGCTCCCCAGGAGCGTTCCACACAACGCCTGTGGAAGTGTACAAAGTGTCAACCTCAGCGTAGTTTTTAACCTGGAGTGATAGCTTTACTGATTTGCCACTTTACTACTCTTGTTAATGAATTTTTAATCTTCTTAATGACATTAAACACGGAAAGTAATTAAGGAAAACAAGTTTGAAACTGCTGACTTAAACCCTTTATTCAGAACTATTTAATGTAGAATTAATTTGATTTTGCCCATTATTCAAATG
The DNA here is from genome assembly GCF_964289735.1 of Phaethon aethereus. NCBI lineage: Eukaryota > Metazoa > Chordata > Aves > Phaethontiformes > Phaethontidae > Phaethon > Phaethon aethereus. Next base: position 20,082,560 of record NC_138583.1, read on the forward strand.
AACACATTACCTTCCTGTGCATTGGCCTCTTCTCCTTTTGTGTGTGTGTGCGCGCGTTTTCTTTTATTAAATATATCATGTAATGCTTTGTCCCTTTTGCTCGTAGGTAACCAGAAAGTCCCTCTCTCCCAATGACAGAAAGGGTCAGCCTTTGGCACGTCTCATGGGTCTCGTAAAGTGTCCCTGCATCAGGCGTTCAGCTGTGGTTGGGAACGGAGGTAGCGTGCCTGAAATACCGGGTTGCTACCACCTGCTCAGTCAGGAGAGAAAGGAGCTTTGCCTCTCGGTGAGAACTACTGGGCTGCATCCTCGGCCCAGGGTGGCAGGTCTACCGCAGGGAGCGGGGCCACGCTGGTTTGCATCGCAGCACCAGGACTCTGCAAAGCAGAGAGCAGAGACTGATGGAAACACCTGGGGAAAAGTAGATGCTCAGCTTTGTCTTGCAGTGGAAGAGAGGGGTCCTTGAACTTCGTGTTACCCCTTCGCTGACGTCACAGGCTAGACCCTTCCCTTCCACCCTTCTTAGGCATTATCGGCTCTGACCCGTCGGTGCAAAGTCAGCCGACATTCATTTGATACCCCACCCCCAGCTGATCTTTCCTTTCTCCAGCCTGGCTTTTATGTAGCTATAAACCCTGCTACCACTTCGAGCCCGAGCATCCTGGCCTTGCGGGCCTGTTTCCATTGGGATGAGGCTTCAGTGTTACGAATCAGCTGCATTCCTGCTGTGATTTTGCTAACGTACTGCACAATATCTCCCAAATGCTGGGAAACAATCAACAGTAAGTTCTCAGTTGTGAGAGGTCTCCAGGTCTGCCCCACCAGCAGCTTCTGTGCTTGAGAAGCTCTGCTTGCACTCTGTGTTGTTATCACAACCTTTTCCCCTTCATCTGAATTTGCTGTCTGATCCCCTGTATTTGGAAGCAATGAAGCCCCTGCAAGTCCCCTGGATTCACCCCCGTCAGCAAAAAATCTATCTCTGCCCCAGACAGATGCAGTGTTGATTTGATGGCAGGAGCAGACTAGATTCCACTGCCAATCGAGGCTGAAAAGAGCAACTGGTCCTCATATCCAGAGGTCTCTCATCATCTTTGCTATCAAGAATCCCCTTCTGGCATTCCAATGCATTGTATAAATAAGCCTTTTTCTCTGCAGCCACCTGCCTGGCAGAGTAGGTAATGTCAGTGGAGCCACGCAGGCTGGTCTGCTCCTGAAACAATGAGAGTTGTCCAAATAATTTTGTGTACACGAAGGATTGCTGGATGACGGAGCCAATTTGGGGCCATAAATCCAGCAGATGCGATGAGGGTCTCAGCTACAAAGAAGTGCAGCAAAAGCACGCCTCTGAATCCCTCTCTCAGACCTGAATTTCTACAGAGGGGCATGTCAAAGTTCTATACAAAAAAATTCCCGTACATTTCCTTGAGCGGAATAGGAACTTACTGAGCATTGCAGGGGGAAAATAACACTCATGAAAGCTGCACAGAGCTCCCAGATGCTCCCTTCATCATGGACCTGTATGACACAGTGACTGCAGGAAAGCAAGCGCCAGATCGAAAGCTCACTGTTCAGCTGTTGGAGTGAGGGCTTTTTTTGCCGATCGGTGGTGAGCAGCTAGCCCTGTCCTCTGTGAGGTGTGCTTCTCTTTGCAAAGCCACTGATTCGGTGTCCACTGGAAGTAACGAGATCCTTTCCCTTGGCTCCAGTACATAACTGGATCATTCCTCAAGCTGGAATATTCAACATGCCGGCAGATTGTCATTAAAACCCTCTTTACTTTATTATGTGTTTTTGCTTCAACAGCCAAAACTGGAGGAAAGAAAGAGAGGAAATGATTTTCCTGCATGCTGGCTCTAAGACACTCTGCGAGCCCCGAGCTGACTCTAGCAGGACCTTTTCCCATCAGAAGAAGCAGTGCTGTAGAGCACCATGTGGGACGAGACCAGTGTTTCAGACTGTAACAGCTCCCACCATGGTACCTGACCTCCTCATAGTCAAGACCACGTTTTAATGTGACAACAGATGTCATAATCCCTTTGGGCTTTTTGCAGGCAGCAAACTGAGGCATTGGATAAATGAAATGACATGGAAAAAAATCAGCTGGAGAGCAAAGAGAGCTCAGGTCCCCAGAGTAGCTGGTGACTGATGTCTCACCTTCAGCCTCTAGTGCTCTTTTACTGACATACCTGAGTATCACAGCACGGACTCGGCATGTCTGAACTGGATCCTGAAGGATCACGGTGGTCTCCATGCCCTGCTCAACATGGCCTTGGGGAACTTGCTGAGGAATAAACACCCAATTCTTCCCAGCCCATGCCTTTATGACTGCAGGCTTTGCATTAATGAACAAATTATTTCCATGGCATATCTGGCACTCAGCTGCTAACCAGCTCCCACCATGCCAGATCACGCGCAAGGTCCTTGTGCGATGGGTCCCCTCGCTACACTATCACCTTCATGTCTGCTGCTCGCTGTGTTTCTTCCACATCTGCCACACTTCACCCTTCCCCTCCTCCCAACAGCAGGATGACAGAAACCTAAGGACAGACCCAGAGCCCGTTGTCACTGCAATGCAAATTACTCCCCTACGCTCAGCAGAAAAGCAGCAGAAGGAGAGGGCCACGGAGAACTTCTCCCACCCTCATCCATCCTTGTGCCACCCAGACTGGCTGCCCGTGAGCAAGCCCACCACCAGAAGGGGTGCTCGATATTAGCTGATAGCAGGAGCTGTTGGGGAGGTCAGCAGCAGGGGACAAGCCCAGCCAGGAGGAGGGGAAAGCATGGAGAGGCGAAGACGGGCAGTGAAGGAGGGGTGGAAAGGAGGAAGGATGGCAGGGATAAAGGTGAGGGAGAGCAGTGGAATTCAGGGCGGCTTCACACCCTTCCCGGTGCTTGCAGGGCTCCGGCCAGTGTTCCATTTCCAATTTGGCTTGTTTGAGAGCACGAACCTCCCTCCAGTCTGGGTGCCAATAAAAGAGTCAGCTCTGCAGAGTCTGCACTCCGCTGTGGCCAGCTGCCGACTTTCATTTCTTTTTACTACTGACTTTTGTGTCTCTCGCCCCTTCCTCCCATTCTGGGGACTTTATGGACTGAGACACAGTATCCTCCTTCCTCAGAGAAGGGGCTGGCTCCGGACCTGGAATTCCAGGAAATTTCCAGGGTTGTCTCTGGACAGCAGCCACAAACATTGCCTCCTGCAGCACCCAGCCCCGTGCGCAGTGCCCCACCAGCGCTGCCACCCTGTGAGGCTGAGACCCCCACCACAGACTGGCATGGGTCTTCTCCATCAGAGCCCCCCTTTCTCCTTCCAGAAAGGCAACTCTGCATCCATGTTGCCTATCCTAGCTGTAAGGAGGCACCAAGATGCCAGGGCATCTTATTCATCCCTGTTCAGATGAAGCCTGACTCTCTTCCCGGGGTGTGCTGCTCCCCATCGCCACAGGCAGCCATGCCCCACTGCTCAGTGCCTCACCACCTTCACGTGAATCAGCTCCATACCCCACCTGAGCCCTATCCATAACTTGTCTGATGACTGTATGGCCACCGCTGACTTCTCTGACCACCACACGGTCTGCTCATTGCCACCTGGCCTTAGCTGAGATGCCCGCTGCTCACCTCAGTCACTCATGGTTACATGTTTGGGGACGAGGGGTTGTGTGCCTGTGAAAGAGACTGCTACGTCACACACTGCTGACTCTGCAAACTGATTAGGCAATTAAAATGTTTCAAAGAGGAGAAGAACAAATGACAAAGAACAAATGAAAGTGATGCACAGCCAGGAACGGACCTGGCTGGAGAATGGTACCTTACGGACAACTCATCACAGTTCTTCTGTATGCCAGACTGGCAGACAAAAATCCAGCCATCCCTCAGAATAGAAGTTTTGGCTGAGAAATGTGGGTTTTCCAAAGAAAGGTGTCCATTTTCCCAACACTTCCACCATTCTTTGACTTTTCATTGAAGGTCCAGTTCCTCCCCACCCCTGAACAAGCACTCATTTTCTCAGGGATGTCCAAGGAAGAACCATTCCCCAGGCACAGGCTGAACCTTGACTCTCCACTTGGTGTGTTATCCCTTTCCTACCCAAAGTCCCTGTTGCGCTTTGCTCTGTCCAGCCCAGCACATAGAAACCAGTTCCAGAAAAAAACCCCAGGATATCGAGAACAGCATGATTTGGGTTTACCCTGTACCCAACCACTGGCCTTCTGACACCTCCCCACATCCACCTGTGTTGGTCGCAGGCAGCTCCAGAGAAGAACAGGAGGCAACAAGTTTTGGGTTTTTTTCTGATAAAAGTTGAAAATTCTGAACTTAGCATTAACCAGCTTTGCAAATCTTGGCCTCCAGCACCCCTGCTGGCTGCTCCCTCCTCCGCTCAGCAGCACACACGTGGACATACGATTTCTGGCACGCGCGTGTCGTGTATATCATGATTATCGCACATTTCGTTATGCCCCGGTGCACGTTTTGTAAGGAAGGCTCCAACATGTACGTGTCCGAATCCCCAGCAGCCTGATTCTGTCATGCTCGTGGCTGCAGTTCAGGACACACGTGGAGGTGCCCCATGGCAGTTCATGCAACATGAGTTGCATTTCGTCTATGAGGTCATGTATCTGCATGTATTTTATGGCAGAATCATGAACAAAATTTGTTTAAAATGAAGCTATTTATTTTGTCCCATCTATACCTCTACTGTATACGATGTATGTGGAAGTATTTTATGAAACCATAAGCCATACTCCGTAGTATCTGCTTCACATACAGCTGGTTTGTGAGTGGAGCGTTTCTTTATTTTATTTTATATTTGCACGGGTACCAGTGAGTGAGCGAACGGCAGAAGAGGAGGAAAGATCACACTGGGAAACCAAATAACTTGGTATTTGTGTTTGTGTTTCTTCTTCACGGGTCTTTTTTTGCCTCAAGGAGCCACTTATGGGGCTGAAATACTGCAAGATCTGGTCTTCGTGTAGTATTCCTACCAGCCAGGGAGTGAAACACCCTGAGCAGAACAGATCTTACATTATTTCAGCTCCACAGAGTGCTCCCTGAGGCAGCGGCGAGAAACGTAAGCACAGCTACAAAGGCACGGAAAATGCTTGCAACACAGATGCAAGCGCTGAACTCCGGGACTTCCTTCCTCAAAGGACCAAGTGGCCAGAGGCTGTGGCCACCCTGGCCGAGGCACGCGGCCAGGCTCGGGGGGGGTCCTGCCTGGGGTCTGCGCCCAGTCCGGGTGGCGGAGAGCCGAGCCCAGTCCAAACCGCAGGAGCAGGACTGGGAGGGTGTTTGCAAGCTTGCAGTCCGCGGCTGGAAGCGCTCGCGCTGCCGGGGCGCGAGGGCAGGGAGAGCCGGGGCCAGCCAAGCCCGCTGCCATTTACACGCTGCTCCTCCGGGAGCTGCACTACCTTAGTGGGAAGGTGCCCGTCTCTGGTACCGTACACCAGCCTCCTGCACTCCCAACCTGAGCCCAGACCTCAGTGGAACAAATGGCAGCTCTGGGCTTGCCGCGATGCTCCTCAGCGCAGGGTCGCTCACGGCTGGGTGACGGAGCTCGTGCTTTTTTGAAGCCGGGGATGAGCGCGTTTTTTCCTCTGTTACAACATGTGCAAAACACTCCCGTAAGAACCCCTCAAACACCTTAAAGATAGGCATTAGGAGGACAACACCAGCAACAAGCCGATAATACAGACACAACTCCCAGAAATGTATGCATTTTTGTCAGCAAAGCCTATCCCGGTGGCGGATGAGGGGTGCAGCATCTCCCCTCCTTCCATCGGCATCATCGGTTGCAGTTTGCCAGATGATGTGATTGGGGCCATACGCTTGCATCACAGTTCCCTTCGCTGCATGGGTGGCTCTGGACATCAATGTAGACAAAACTCCCAGTGTCCAACCCTATTTTATTGAAGATGGCTGAGAATTTTGGCTTTTCCACAATAAACAAAAACTTTTCAATGGAGATATATATTTCCCATGTAACATCTTCTGTCTTGTTATAATTTGGGGGAAAATGTTCCATTACCTACTAGCATTGTTGATCCCTAGAAATGGCTAGAAAATAGAAATTCCAGCCTACAGGAAATTCTGTTATTTCTACATTTATTTTCATCATGAAGCTAAATGAAAAATGGAGTGGATAGAATGGGGTAGAACAGAATGTTAATTCTGAAACAAATTCAATGCAGAAGCATGAAAATCATGTTAAAGTTTATGTTTCCATAGCATTGAAAACACAAAATGGCTTATAAATATAATGAGAAAGGCAAAAACAAATAATCCATTGCATTTTGGGCCAGTGCAAATCTCTGCCAAAAATTCCAGTCAACATTTAACATTTCCAGAAAGTAGTTCAATTTGGAGGATTCTGCATTTTCCGATGGAAAACTGGTCCATCAAGATTCTTTTTTTGATCAGCTCTCTTGATTATGGTATGCTACTAAAGAGGGATGTTTTCTGCTGTAACCATTTTTTTCTAGCTGCAGGCATGTAATTTACACTTATATTTCAACTGACTAATACCACATTAAGCATCCTCCCAGAACTGGACTTTCATTATCAGAGATTACATAACAACAAAAGCAAGCAGCTATAACGGCTGAAAAACCCGGAGCCTGTGGCAGGGCAGCCCGTGCTGCCGTGCTTGTGGGAGCCCTGCACCGCGCAGTGGGGCAGCCCCATGGCGTGTACCCCGTAGCTAAGCACGGGGCTAAGGCCCAAGCAGAAACTACTCTTTCTTGTCTTTGAATCAGCTAGAATCAAATGGAAAAGCCATTAAGCTCGGAGCACCCTGGTCCCTCTCTTTTTCCTGAATTATTTTGTCTTTCCTTTTCCATGCTTCTTGCTTTTCTTTCTCTCTCTCTCCTGCAAACTCTCTCCTTCTCTCTTTCCAGCAATTTTCTCCTTCCTTCCCCTTTAGAGCCTCGTGGTAGGAATTGCCCTGTCTTCCCAGCTGCACGTTTGCAGTTCGTTGTGCCGGCTGCTTTTGCATCTTCCCCAGCCCACCGGTCTCCCCGGCACCACGAGCGGACGCTTTCTTTCCAAGGCCTGGCTTTGGAAACACCACCTTTCCCCTTCCAGCGGCTCTGGGCTTCAGCAGTTCAGCGAGGACGTCATCCTAAACCCGCCCTTCGCGTGACACGGCGGGCAACCCCAGGCAGGAGCTCTCCCCTCCCAGCCACCCTACTCACACAGCATTTCGTGCGAGAGAAAAAGGGGTGGATTGGGCTGAAAATGAAGGAAACAACGGGGGTGAAAAAAGGGCGAGAGAAATGGTATTCCTCTCCTCTGGCAAAGGGGCATGTTGGGGTGGGAAGGAGTGTGGGGGGTGGGTAGAGGGAAGGAAGGTTGCTTTATTTTATTGATTTAAAAAAAAAAAAACACACACATATCCCACAGGCGCCAAAAAGCACAGGGCAATGATTAATGTCCCCTCAGAAAAAGAAATTATATAGAATAAATTAAACTACTGTGGCAGCAAATTGAAAAATAAGGATGTAAATGAGGTTTGAATACTTAATATCTGAGAAGGGGAAGCGAGTCCTGGGCACAGAGAGAATGGTGAGAAATTGTCGGCGACCCAAGGGGAGACGCTCCCTTCTCCGGGCCCAGGAGTCCCTCTGCTCGGGGCAAGAGGCCAGCAGCAAGGAGCCGGTGTCAGGAGAGGAGCGGGGCTGGCTCACACACAGAGATGGAACCAGTGGCTGGTCCCCCAGCAGAGCCTTGCGTGGGAATTTTCACTCGGTGCAAAGACCAAAACTGGGCCGAGCAGTTTGAGGTGGTCCCACGAGCAACACCTCATGGCACAGGCCACCTGAGGGAAAGCCAGGGAGCTGCAGGGTGCTGCCTGCCTTGCCTGCGCGGCGTGCAGCCTTCTCCCTGAGGAAGCGTGGACCGAGCTCCTCGGCATCAGTGTCACCTCCGCGTCACGCCAGCGGGGCTGTACACCCCACTGTATTTCGGGCAGAGATTTTTCCTAGACAAATGTGTTTGGTCTGCACCGGATGCTTGTGTTAGCAGCAGCCTGGTTAAAAGTTAGGGCACGCAGACCTCCTGCTGCAACAGGCTATCCCAGCCCCGTCAGGCGAGGTCAGTGTGTGCCAGGAGTAAAGGAAGGGAAATCACACAAGACAGGGGTGAAGGCAAAGCCATGGCAAAGACATAATATCTTCACACTGGGCTTGTTTGTATGAAAAAATCCTGGCCACAGTCCTTATCCCCAGAACTTCCCCACCTCAGCTCAGCCAGGCTGCGAGGGTGACCGTGTTCAGATTTGGATGCAGGCTGCCATTTGCCACGCAGAACTGCAACAGCTCTATTAAACCCGCGAGCTGTCAGCTGGTGTTTCACACACTGTGTGGTCTCCCTGGATGACGGATTAGCAGGTCTACAAAAACCAAACTTTGGCTCCCGCCTCTGCCACCGATTTCTTGTGTCACCACTGTCAAGTCACCCTCCCTTTCCTTGCCCCATCCCTAGCAGTGGGACCAGACGGTGCAGCAAGGTCTGGAAAGCACGCAGCAGACTTACTTTCGCTTATGAGGGCTGTGGAGCTGCTGGTAAGTGCTGGGAGTGAGGAAGGATCCTACGGGAAACCTGTCCTGCTGCGTGCTGCCACGTGCAGCCGGCCCTCGGGCTTGTTTTCTGTACTATAGGTGCAGGTGAGAGACCCTGACTGGGGATTAAACATTTTGTTAGCATCAAAACAAAACACAAAGCATGGAAAGCTTTCCTTGCAGCTCATTTCTAAGAGCGCACTGGGCGGCAAGGGTCCACCTGTGCCAGCGGCGGGGAGCAGGCTGCTGATTCCAGAGACAGCAAAGAGCTGCGGGGGTCCTGCTGCAGGCCACAGGCTGTATTTCTGTCCTGCTGCCACCGATGAGAGAAGCGATGGCGTTGGAGAGGGAAAACGCGCTTACGCGCAAAAATGGGAGGCGAGAGCGCTGCTGCTCCGGTTCGGAGCAGAGCCCGGGGCCAGGCGCCGGCTGCGGGGAGGCAGGGGCAGCGCGAGGAGGGGGCAGAGTACCCGGGTAACAGCCCAAGGGGGTGCCCGAGTCTGGGCTGAGGGGCCAGTAACGGAGCAGAGAGCCTTCCCTGCCCTTTCGGCTTAACCTCCAGCACAGCCATTAACCCGACCCGATGGGAAATTAATATTCCCTGAATTGCCAGAAAGCTGCTCGCTCTGGCTTGTTTTCTTTCCATCTGGCTGTGGTGGAGGAGAGCCCGTCCTCAGCTTACTGCTCAGCTGGCTTTCTTTTTTATCTCTTGTCTCTCCATCTCCCATTCAACCCCCTCTATCTCTGCATCCCCTCTCTGCTTCCCTCTGCCAGTGCGGGTAAGTGCGTGCGTGCGTGCGCGCGCGTGTGCGCGCGCGCGTGTCCCTCTCTCTTCCCTTCTGTCTTTTTTGTTCATATATATTTAGTATTTATTTACAAGCTTGATTTTTTTCCCTCTGAGTGAAGCCAGGCATGCACAGAAATCCTTAAGATGCTATAAAGCCGCTGAGGTATAAAATGGAAAGTGCTTAGCCTGCCTGTACAGAAATATCTCACTGCGCCGCACTGGAAGCCACCGAAGCTGGGCACTGTAAATCTCATAGAGTTTAGCTTGTTTGTTTACACCATGACGACGATCTAAAGAGAAAAAGAGAGAGAGTGAGAGGGAGAAGCTCTCGGCTCCCCTGTCAGGCCATGGCACGCATCCCCTCCCCAAACCAGTTATTGGACCTCCTGAGCACCATGTCTTCTGGTCCCACAGACCTTCCCAGCCCATCTGCAGAGAGCTCAACGGTGTGGTGGGGGAGATGTGGCCTCTTTGATGCTGTCCTTTCCAGAACACAGGGCAAGGCAGCTTGTGCATTTCCCAAGGCCACCTCGAAAGAGATGTTATGAGGGTCTCCCAATGCTGGGACACAGCGGACTTTCTTGCTTCTTGTTGGTCAAATGGAGTCTCTTTTTGACTGTTCAGCCTTGGCTTAAGTGGCTGTGTGAGACCACCCTGAACATCCACCAAAGGTCTTCCTGAAGACTTAGAAATGATCCTTGCTAGAAGCAACGGGCCAAAGAAAACCTGAACTTGGGGGAAATAAGTTCAAATATGGACTCCTTTGTTACCTCGCAGGAACCAGGGTCCCTCTTTGAAACCTGTCATGCCCCTGGTCCTGAGGCACAACTCCATCACCACCCTTCCTATCCAGCCCATCTCTACCACAGGGCCCAAGTGAGGATCCCACATGCTAACCTCTGGTGGGACTCTGGTCTTGCTTCCACTGTCTCCAGGAAGGTCCAGCCACAGCTCTGGGGGACGCTGGCATGTCGGCGCACACCAGATTGGGCCCTGGCATTTGGTGCTGCCCCACAAAGTGACCCACTCACTCCTCTCCCATGTGGCTGGAGCTGAGTCAGATTTGTTGTGCTGCCCCTTTGGAGAGGAGCTGTGCAGACCCCTGCGCAGGGGGGAGAGAAAAATGTTGGGAAAACCCCTGTTTCAACCGCTCCCCATTGTGACTGTGGAGGATCAGCAGCCAAATTTCTTCATGTGCCAAACACAGTGGTCTCCATCTGAGCAAAAGATGGAGCCACGGTAGCATAGGTGAGATGAGATTTGAGAAGGAAAGGAAAGGCGAAACAGTCCAAATCAGAAATTATAAGAAGTGCTATATATAGTACAGTAGCAGAAAGACACTGTGGAAAATGTGAGAGCCTGCAGTGACAGCACTGTAAAAACATCTCTTGTTTAAATAAAACCAGGCTGCTATACTTGTTCTTACATCGCAGGTGGGAAATTTAGCCTGCAATGCTGATATGACCTGGCTCAAACCACACAGCGAGTTTGCTGTGGATCTGGGAGTTGAACTAAGGTCTACCATGTCCTAGACATCAGATCCTTTCCAGTATGAAGACATAAAAGTCTTGGGCACAGAAAAAAAAAAAAAATATTATCAGAGGTTGTCTCAAGTATTTATGGGCAGAGAGACTAAGAAGGAAGGAATCCCACCCTCTCCCTGGGTGGCTGCATGCAGCTGAGGATGCCAGGACCCCCAGGCTGCCTCCCAGCTTTCTGCCAGCTTCAATGACACAAGGCATACGCAGGGAAACTCTTGCTTTGCTGGCAGTCTGCATGGGTGTGCGCTGTCCAGATACAGCAGTGGAAGAGAAAGTTGGAGTTCAACGTCTACTTGGCACACCGGTGGGTTTGCACCTCTCTCTGTGAGCATCCATCGGAAAGACAGCTCCATCCATCCTCTCCCCAAAAAACCCTGCAAGCATGAAATCTATAGATAAACAGTTGCAGGTGGTTGTTGACTCAAGCTCTTCTGTACCCTGTTATTCCTAAAAGCTGCTACGCTCCCCAGGCAAGGGGAGGAGAAATTGGAGGAAAGTGCGAAAGTCATCGCTTGGGGTGCCAGCCCGCCACTGAGCCATGCAAAGAGGGTGCAAGAGTGCTCCCTGCAGGAAGATGACTAGTTCATGGCCTTATGTTGGGCCAGAGCTCCACGATCCTTTTGCCACCGGAGCCAGGGAGAACAGGATCTTGAAGTCCTTGCTTGCAAAGCAGATTTGCACTGAGGCTTGTTGGCAGGAAGGAAGGTAATGCAGGTCCTGTGAAAGACCTACAGAAAGGCACATGCATCCCAATACATCCCCCCTTCTATGGATGCATGCACGTTGGAAGGACTTTCCACCAGTACTAGAGGAGAAACTGGCTCCTGCCACAAAGATAAAGACCTCACGCACAGTAAAGTTGGATTAGCTTTGAAATCTCTCCTCCTTGATCTTTTGCTGAAATCCTTCTTTTTTATTTGTTTTTCTCTTCCTTCCCAAATGGCTTCCTGGCCTCTTCTTTAAGGGGGCATGCCAGGGCCCAGAGTTGGGGTCTCCACAGCGCTCAGAACAGGCCTCCAGACAGCTGCAGTGAAAGGGATGCTGCAATCCTAAATGCCCTGTGCGCTCTACATATTGTGGAAAAAGCTGTTGCATTCATCAATGTCAGACGCAGAGTTTGAATAAATTTGAATGCACTCAAGCGTGTTCCCTGCAGTTTTCTATAATATCACTTTCCAGTTTGAATATTTCACTTACTTTTTTTCAAATTTCCTTTTATCCACCAGTTTTTCCTCCTTTTCATCCTCTCCTCCCTTCCAGGATTTTATGTTTGCAACCCAAGCAGCTGGACAAGGAAGCCATGGTGCGAGCTTCGTCTCAACAGTGCCCCGGAAAAGGCAGTCACTTCTCACACTGCACTCATGCCTCCCTAGCTGTTGGCCAGTTTGAACATCTTCCCACCACAGAACAACACCCCATGGGACACTGTGGCTAGGAGAAATAAAAGTGTTTGCAAGGCATCTGTGCAGGATTGACTTGCGAGGGTCTCACAGGCATTTCTCAGTTGCCTTGGACCACTGGTTGAACTCTGTGGGGCTCTGGCTGTAGAAAGGGGACAATGTGGTCAAATGGTCTCATGTGCCATCAATAGAGTCCCAGCCATCCATGTACCTGAAGGTCAGAGCTAGTCACTGAGAAGCAGCAGGTCTGCAATTGATCTCCTGCTGGCATTGCATGGTGGTTTCCCAAAATTACTCCAGGGCAAACAAGAGGAACAGAACTCATGCTTTCCTTCCTCCTCTTTGCCACCAGCCTGGAGTAAACCTATCAACCAGCCCCCTTTGTCTCCCACACTTCAGTTTGTCCTCTCTGTAATGGAAACTATACTTATGAGTCTGTTCACAGACCACCAAGTGACGCAAGCTAAACAGCCCTGCAAAAGGGTTAATTGTACTCTTGACCAGCCAAAGAGAAGGGGATGCTATTTGTAACCCTGCTTTTGGGCTACGTTTCCATGTCTTCTGTACAAGCAGGAGGGGACAAGGAAGATAAATGCCTTGTACCGACCTGACCAGCCAGCCACCTCCAAGACGGTCAGCCCTTGCGCAGGACTGTGTGTCCTAGGGGCAGAAGGGGGGGTGTGTGTTGGGGACCAGGAGGGGAGAAAGCGATGATGGCACCAGAGGATGAATGAATTCTGCTGCTTGTATTGAGAATTCACTGCTCTCCCTTGTAGTGAAAACTCTATGATCTTGTGACTAACCACTTTCCCCTTTCACTGTTTTTGATTTATATCCCATTACTTCGCCTGTTTGTGCCTTGCAGACATGAATTTTTTCCCTGACATCTCCTATGCAGCAGCCACGTCAAAACCTTTGATAAAATAATAGTGGTAAGACGTTTGCATGGCTGTTTTTATGTTTCCAGGGATATAGACATCAATTAAAACTCTTCATACAATCTGATCCGTCGTTATTAAAGGCATTAATACTGGCACGCCCCTCAGATTAGGGGCTGCTCACCGGGCGATGGAGGAAAGCAAGAAACATTGTCCGCACGCGTCCCCCTTCTGCTCAGCTCCCACGGGGACCTCGCTCAGAGGACAACCGGCATGGGCTATGGAGGGCACCAGTGGCTGTACTGAACTGGTTGTGGGTGGTACAGGGCAAAGGCATCCCATGCACCAGCAAAGAATGGCACCACCCTCCCAACACCTCTCACATCACCGCACGACCTTGAATAACAAATACGAGCTCTGCCACTGACCCCCGCCCCGACCAAGGGTGCCAGAGCTGCTTGAATACGTGACGCGAGGGATGGCCAGAGAGGGCAGCTGAGATTGCAGCCGTGGGGTGCTGGGGCTGAGCATTCACATAAGGAAAGGCAACCTTCAACAATATGGGTAAAATGGAGCGGGAGAGTCGAGGCACAGAGACAACGTGCGATTTTCCCATAGCAAGTCATCAAAGAGGTCCACACGTTATCAAGTACAAGACGCATCTCTTAACCAAGAGGAAACTGAGGCTGCATAAGTTATATTGTTAACTATGCCAGAGCAAGTACCTAACTGACGGAAAAAAAGGGCACTGCAGAGGTCAGCCTGTGAAAAATGTCAGTGTCATCACCCAGGGTTTCACTTGATGAGGCAAACCAGAAGGTCTGAATCATAGCTTCCTGCAGTCCAGTCCAGACCCATGTGTGCCCAGCTTTTCTCATTCAACACAGCCCAGAGCAACTCCTGATGGAGCTGGAAACAGTTGGTGTCCCCATCTAACCTCCTCACAATGCCTCTCATGGGGGGAAATCTGAATTTGCTGTGAATGTTTTTGGAGGCAGGGCCTTTCCCTTTTCCCTCCAGCATCTCCACCACCCAGAACCCGTGTTCCTTCCTGTTGGCACTGTATGATATGGCCAAAGGCTCCCTTTGGTGATGATGGCTTCCCCAGTGCTGTCAGAGGATTCTACAACCAGAGTGAAATGACTATCTGTGCTAGGAAATCTTCCCTCCATGCAGTTTTCCAAATCTTCATTCAGTATAGCAACAAGATGTAGGAAATCCCGCTTAATGGTGGTTTACAGGTTACTGCTGTCTCTGCTGTCTTTACATTATTTGAAATTTTTTTCTCTCTTTTTTTTTTCCATCTCTTCCTTTCCCTCCTTGCCCAGCAGAAAGAAAATCTGGTCCTTCTTGTTCGCATGTCCCATGAGAAAAGACAGTCAACACACCCAGATAATGGCCACAGAATAGCCCCTGGCCTCCTCTACCAGTCACACCAGTCACCTTCCCTCTGCCTTCCCAAGGGCCAGGCAAAAGTGGTCAAGAGATGGCGGAAGAAAGGTGGGGACAACATCTTGGGAGACAACCTCCATCAGCAGTGACAATCCCTCCACACAGGTGCAAATGCCCTGAGATACGCCAGGGCTCAGTGACAGCCAGGACCCTGGGAGGCCATGGCTTTTCTTCCATCCTGACTATGGGTACCGGCTCACCAAGCAGGATGAAGACGGGGAAAACTCCCTGGAGTATTGCCTCCCCCAGTTTTGTGCTGGGATGGGAAAAATGCCAGTGGGAGGAAAAACTCCCCTTCCTCATCCGAAGGGAACTTAGGCAACTGCCTGCTCGCCAGGCACCTCTGCACGTACCAGCATGGCCACCCTGCGCCCCACCGGTTTGTGCTCTGGGCCTGCAGCTGAGACAGGCAGCGCCAAGGAGAATCACACGAGAGCTGGGGGGCAGCTGGGGGGGCAAGGTGTGTGTGCATCCTCCATTTTGGTGTCTCTTTTTAAGCACTGGCTTTCCATTGCCCCAGGGGAGCCGGGGGGAAGCATGTGTCTCTCAGGCACACAGCAGCCCTGACTGGGTAACGGTGCAGAACGTAAAGTGTTGTCTATTAGGTAGGAGACTGGTTAATACAAAGAGTTGTTGGTAATAACAATGTCCTTTCAGCAGTGACAGAGACAAAGTACCTGCATGTGGCGTGTACCACTGCGTGCAGCGAGTGATGGTCGCAGGGAAGCTTTGGAGATCATTTGAATTTCACATCCAGGGAGAGTCGGCCTATCATTAAAAAACCCTAATTTCAGTGTCAGGTGGAGTTCCAGGTAATCGATCATGGTGTCAGCTGGCACAGGCTCTCCCTGCCTCCTTGCCTTGCCTCCAAGTCAGCCTTGGTTTTTTCCAATTAAACTTGTTGCTGGGATCCCGAGGGAAGTGCGGGAGCGCAGGAAAGGCAGACCACACGGCCCCCCTCGTTACTGGTGAGATGGGGGCTGACAGGCCCAGGAAGGTGGTGCTGAGGGCTGGTGCGGGATGGGTATGGATGGGGGGTAAGGAAAGGGGATGCTGAGAAAGTTATCTTTGCAGCAGCAAGGTGCAGAAGGGACTGGCAGAGTGGGGGGCATCTCAAAGCATCGTTGCATCTCGGGGAAGGTGTTGCATGAGACCCTCCATGCGTTACTGATGCTGCCCAGCCCGGACAGTTTTGCTGCCTACCACATCCTCTCTGCCCATACCAGTCTTTCAAACCCCCTGTGCCCCTGTGGGTCTCACCCTGCACTCACTGACCTTGGCCTCTTCATCTCACACCTTTCCTGCCCCATCCCCACACAGGCAGCTGCGACATCCCCAGCCCCTCTCAGCCCCCACCAGCCAGCTCTCCAGGGTCCACCTCTTGCTCTCCAGAGTCAGATTCCCTTTAATAGGAAGCATAAGGATGCAGGCTCCTCTCTACAGCCTCAGTTACCAGGGCAACATTTTTGGCAAGAGAATTTTTTGGTTACAAAACAACCTTCCTCTTCCCCCAAAGGTCAAATCTGCATGAAGGATCACCATCAATAGAAACGCACTCTGTTTTCCATCATATTTCACCCTAGTTTTAAAACTCGTATCTGTAACCAAAGTTGACTGAAGAGGCTTCATACAGGGGGAGAAAAATACTTCCAAAATAATGCCAATAAAAACGTGCTTTAGAAAACTGAAGGAATCTGTTAGAAAAGAGCTTTTAATTCCTACACATGTTCTGCAGGAAACCCCATTGCCGTCCTACCACACAGAAATGATATTGAAATTAAAACACTTTTACAACATTTGCTCAATGCTTTGACTAGTTCTGCTTGCCGCTGTGACTATTTTGTAGCCAAGGTTTAGGAGCAGTAATGCAGCCACCATTTACTGCTGCTTTTACCTACAGATCAGAACTTATAATATCATCCCTAAGCAAGACCAGGACTCCGTGTCCCATGTACCTAGTGAAAGACAGCCGCTGAGCCAAAAAAGCTGAAAACAAACAGAGCCAGAGCTATCATCCTATCTGAGAGGCAGGGCACAGACTCACACAGAGATTCAGACGCCTCATTTTATGCAGGACTGAGGTGCATAACCTCAACAGGATGGTTCAGAGAAAGGGGCTGCAGCAAGGGTAAGAGATGGAGAACACAGAATTTTGGGGCAGGATTGCCCTGGTGGACTTCCTGTGCTCAGGGCTTTCATGCTCAAGTGATTCCTAAAGCCACAGCAAAGCAGAGGGAGGTGGCTTTGTGGGGTGAGCCAGGTCTCACAGCCAGAGATCACCAGGGGCTGGCTGAATGGGTCATTCAGGGTTGAGCAGTGGGATTTGCAGTGTGGATGGTCAGCAGATACGAGTTGGAGGGAAAACATATAATTGACCTTGACTGCGGGCACAGGCACAGCTGGAGAGCAAGCCTTGAGGAGGTAGTAGGTGGAACGGTGCAGGCAAGCAGCTAGATTGGCTGTCCCTGTGGTGCGAGGACGCTGCCCATCTCTGCCGAGCCCCCTCTGACTTGTCTGGGCATCCACATGACAGGGAAAGGTCAAACTGGTCTAACTGCAGCATTGCAGAAATGTGATCTTTGTTTCCAAGAGAGAAACTGGGCAGCAGGAAAGACATTGCTGTAACGCTTAACCATAAAGCTGGGCAGGGAGCCCAAACACAGAAAGTTGAGGTTAGCACCATTCACTGTTGGATCAAAGGTCGTTGTGGATTGGGAACAGCCAGCCAAGACTGGAAATCTCTCATGCATAGTAAATCGGCCACCCCATCTGTGCCAGTGCTGCAGAGGGACAGTGCACCCAGAGCCAGTGGTTATTTTGGAGTTTGCTAAGCTGTAGCTGCATCATGTACAAGAACCTGGTGAAGAGTCCTGCCTTCCCTATTCCTGACACGGATCTGCACTGGGCACAGGGCCAGATGTGAGCAGCAGAGACCTTCCTGGTGCTCTTCACGGCTGGATACATGGGCAGGGCTGTCCTCCCAGCCACTTGGTCCTCCCAAGTAGGGGAGGGTAGGACTTGGGACCACTCTTGATCTTGAGAGGTACTGGTTAGGAACAGGTCTCCTGCAGCTGGCAGTTTTGCCTAGATGGTGACAGTTGTTGTAGTGACCATGTCAAGACACTTATTTCTCAGCCTGGTTAGCCAGACACTGTTTACAACCCAGCTGATTGCAGAAGACCTTCAGTCCTGGGTCTGGGCTCACTGCACTGGGTTCCTAGTAGAGTGGCCTGGAGTGATCTGCCACAGTGCTGTGCGAGCACAAAGACTTCTGTTCATTTTTGCAGGACTCCAAGTCAAAGAGCCATGAGGAAGAGCATGGCTCAGCTCCTATCTGCAAGGTATATTAGTCACTTCTTGACACTTCTGAGCTTGTTGATCTGCATTTGGAGAAGTTCATTTCTCAGCTGGCTGTGGGGTAGAGGGAGTCCTAGCCTGAACTTGGCCAGGTAAGTGTGACAGTCCCAGGCCTGCTCCTCTCTGAGATTTGGTGCTGGTTTGACAGAACAATTGGCAGCTGCTGCGGCTCCACAGGGGGCTGGAGGCACTTGGATCCCACATGATGCCCAGAGGAGAGGAGAAACTAATTGCCTTTGTTTCAAGGACACTAAGCAAAGTGCAAAGAAACTATGTGCAAATTGAATGGGAGGCATTAGGATGTATCTTTGGACAGAGCACAGGTTTCATCAGCAGTTGTATGGACAAAGATTCGTACATCTCACTTCTCCCTCTCCCGTCTCCCTCTGCCCCCCAGGAAGGTACCATACCCGGTCCCTCGAAGAAGAGCTGGCAATGGCCGTGGCTGGTTGAGATTACGTCTGCAATGCAGGTCCCCGAAGGATAAACCTCAGTGCCCAGGCTGAGGCGTCTTGCTTTGTGCCGTCAGAGGAGGGCAGGCTCGGTGCTGTGTTCCCCAGCTGGGTACATAGCGAGGTGTAAGACCATGCTCATCTCCCCATGGGTGCAAGGATGCCTGAGATCACAGACAGATGCAAAACAGGCTCAAGGATTGGGGACTGGAAGGGGGACACTCATGGTCTGAGGTTGGTTTTCAGCTCAAATGGTGATTCTCTGTGTGACCTGGGGTGAAGCACCTCATCTCTGGGCTTCAGTTTCCTCTCCTCTTCACCAGGTGTATGGCCCACCAATTTAATTTGTCTGCATGGTCACTTTGGCACTGGGAATGGCTCTCCCTACGGCCTTGCATATCATCCCGGTTCAGCCCACCCGCATCGGTAGGAGCTGCTGCAGTGGAAATAGCAATGCTGGAATGTCTGATAATGCATAATGGGAGAAGGTGAGGCTGGAGCTGACAGTATCACCTCCTAAGCTTACGGTAACAGTGACAAATCTCTCATCGTTTGTTCCTTCCTTGCCTGGCACTTTTGCTTCTCTTTAAATGGAGTTTATCATGGTGCAATGGGCTTTTTTCCAAGCTAATGTCTGTCAGCTCCAATTTGTTCAAATGACCTTCGTAGGCTCAGGGGAATTTTAAAAATAAATAAAGAAAGGCCTGCTGGAGTGCTTAGGGAGGGTTTCACCTGACAGCCAATGATAGACACACCTCAGAGCCTGTGAGCACTGCATCCTCCCAGGACCAAGCCAAGGGAAATGGGCTGATTAGGGGAAAGACTCTGGGGCCCCAGGGATGTCCCATTTGATGGAAGAGAGGAGAGGGCTGAGCCACAGACACGGGGCTGCTGCTGGCAGGGAAGGGGAAAAGGAGCATGAACCTTTCTCTGGGTCCCATCTTTCCCGTCGCAGGCAGCAGATTGGATTGTGGGTTCATGTGATAACCCCTGAAGTACCCACAAAGGGTACAGTCTAGTTCCTTGTTGTCTTTGCTTCTCTCTCAGAAGACACTTCTCTGATAATCTCTTCCAAGAAGCTCTCTTACTGTTGATCGAACTCAGAAATCAGGTCCCCTTGGCTGGGCTTGTCAGGCTGAGGCTGGTCCTGGGGAATGGCAGACTTCATGCTCTACCTTTGCAGGCAGCTGGATGCAGTCCTCCATCTCAGCTTTGCCTTCTGGAAAGGTTAAGGTCATTTTGCCAGAACTTACCCCAGCCAGAGCTGGGCAAGCTAGGCGGGAATGTGCACGGACTTGAGTGTTCAGGAACACTGAGGCGGGAAAATACCTGTGGGAAAAATCAGGGGAGGAGAAAACTGGGCTGGAAGGCTGTGACTGAGAAAAAAAGTCAACACTTCACTTGAACAAGGCTAAAGACACGAGGGAACAGGGAAGGAAAGAGTGAGAACATCAGAGAAATACAGTCTAAAGCCAATGTCCTGTCTCCAGCTAGTGTGAGCAGATTTTGTAGGTTATCCAACCTTCCCAAGCCAGCAAAATCTGTTTGGCCAAGAGCCACAGGAGACCTGAAAGAATGGGAGCTCCGAGAGCATTTCACAGGGATGCCCCAGCTGGAGCTGGGCTGAAATTGCAGCAAGGGCCCAAGAAGATCCAGTGAAAAAGATCCAATTAAAAGCTACCGCTGGCTTCTTCATTCCCATTGCTGGTGGTGCAGTCCTTTGCATGCACAGGCTCACAGCCAGCTGCATGGTATAGCCATGACTAGAAAGTCCTGCTCAAAATGCTTGAAGGCACACAATGGCAATCCCTGGCTTAGCAAGAGGAACTTGGAGGTTTAGTTTCTCTTCCTGGCTTTGACATTGTCATGGTATGGAAACTCAGGCGAGTCAATGTGCCTTTGTTTATTTTTTCTCAGCGCATTTGTACAGTGCTCAGCACAACAGGGGCCTTTGTTCTGAGTGGTGCTGGGAGGCAAACAGTAATAATAATCATAGTGATAACAGTAGTGATAATATGGGCCGAGCTGTTTGGGATTCTTCTTCTAAACACTTCTACACCCAGTGCCCGTGAAGAAAAAGAAAGTGGTCATTCAGAGTACCACAATGAAAGAACAGGTAGGGTCAACTGAGATTTAAACTAGTGAGATCTGCTTATTGGATTTTGTTCACATCCTGCACACCTGAGCCCTTTCCCAGCCTGTGCTGGCAGTGCTTACAGCAGCTCTTCCCGCCCAACCTTCATTCATTTTGGTTCCTGGACTTTCCCTGTGGCCGTGTGGCTGGTAAAGCAGGCTACAGAAACCACACGGCCAGCAAGAACTATTGAGCAACCATCAGCTGACATTTGGGCATGAACAAGGCATATGATGCATAAAGATCCCTTCGGCACAGTAAACAATACTCCACGAGGCCAGAGTTCAATGACAATCAAGGCTTAGAATTAGCACCCTGCCCTCCAGCATGGCAGCAAAGACCCTTGCAAGCTGTCTCCCATCCAGCCTCCCCTCCAGACCGCCCCTGGGTCAGCAGAGCTTTGCACAGCCCTAAAGATCTTGGCTCCAGCCCCGATACAGAGGACCCAGCCCAGATGTGGACCGCAGTGTTCACAAGGAGTGGGGGGATTCAGATCCTCCTGGTCCCAGATATGAGCTATAAATGAGGGACTCGTTGCCTTGGTGTCTTGCTGACCCGTGGCAGAGGATAAGCCAGGGTGGGAGTCTGCTACATCAGCCAAACCAGCCCCGTCACAAGGCACAGCCTCCGGCTGCAGGCTGAGACAGTGGCACTTCTCCGGCCATGGGATGCTCTGTACCACCCAGCACCTGGGACTGGGCATACTCAGAGCAAAGAGGCTCGGGGGCTCAGTAATTGTCTCCCTAATGTGAAAATGTTGGTTTAGTGTCTGGACTGTACAGCTTGTGTGGTAGCATGGGGTTTTTGCTTAGGACATTCCTGCTTTACCAGAATTGCAGCTTTAGGGCCAAAATCTGAATATAGTTGCAATGACAGCACATCATAATGCTGGGATTACAAATGTGCCAGAATATTTAATGTCTGCTGTTCTCTGTTTGCTACCATAGTTGCATTTCTGGAGTGTAAAGGAAAGGTTGATTTTGCCTCAGACTTTCCATGGTTGATGATGTGACTATCAAGAGATTTGTAGAAGAGTCCTTAGAACTGAGCTTTGAGACTATCAACTTTCTCAATGTAAAAAAAAAAAAAACCTGGGGGGGGCAGGGACTATTGCCCGGATGAGTTGTTAAAGAGGGGAACTGAACATAAACACATACAGCAATGTCTGCCTGAGTCTGCAGGCAGCCTGCACTGTAGCTGAGGAAAGCACAAGCTGCCTACACCCATTTCAGCATGTCAGCTCTGAAACCTAATGCTGACACTTTGGAAATAACTACTCAAATGGCTTTCCTAGCTGCACATTTTTGCAGATGCCTGCAACTCTTTTAATTAGCCCCCAGTCCTAGGTCATTTTCTGCTTCTCTCAAGAAGGAAAAACATTCAACTGTCTTTTCTTCAACAACCAAACCAACCCTGTATCTTTCATGTTACAGACACTTATGTTGCATTCAGAATGAGGCACCATCTCAAAGCATAGGAACAGCACAGAATAAAGACTTTACCATCAATTTCAATAAATTTAGGAATCTTGGAATGATTCTATTGTTCATGATTCTTCTCAGTTCATCTCTCCTGATACATAGATCATGCTGCAGTCCTGCCTGCGTGCCTCCTTTTCCTTAGCAGCTGGGGTCACACCACTGGGCAGCTCATCTCAAACTCAGTACGGCAGCAGTTCGATCCGGACTGAAGGCTGCAGTCTCACCAGGGGGAGGCCCTGCGGACCGGAGACAGGAGGGAGGATGCAACTGGAGATGTCCCTGTGACGTTTGGAGTGGCTTTTAGCTTTGAAATGCTAGGACTCATCATGGGGCTTTGGTTTTTAAAAAACTGTTAAGAGCAGAATTTAAAGCTGAAAGGGTTGTGGAAGTTGCTGAGTGCTTTCTTGTCATGTTCCCAGGTTCCCACTTTCCCTCGTGTTCTGGTAACACAAATGAAATAACATCAACCTGAGTCTGCAGATAGCCTGAAAAAATTCCCTATCATGAGTGTGCTTACTGCCCTCAGCCTGATGAGCCACATCCGACTCTACTCTGCCCTTAAAGTGCCCCATCCATCCCTGTGTCTCACTGCATTCAGCCATCTCTACCTCTGTCCCATACAAATCCATCTGTACGGCCATTCCCATCCACACCTGTCCATCTGTCCGTCCATCCATCCATCCATCCATCCATCCATCCATCCATCCATCCATCCATCCATCCTTTCCTAGCTGTCTGGCTGCCTGTGACGACTGACCCTCCAGAGCATTTAATCAGTACAGCAAGGATAGCAGCAAAATCCTCTCGAGCCATGTGGACTGACTCTGAGAGGATGCTCCTCTCCGAGGTAGCAACCAGGGGGACGTTTGTGCTGACCCGTAGTCCTCCTCTCCCTCGTCCCTCCCCTTTGAGAGGACAGCCCTGTGATGATGAGAAAGGGGCCAGCAGGCAGCACCCCATGGCAAGGCTAGCAGTACACAGAAAGGGAAACCTCTCTGCCAAGGGTTTTCTAGGAGTACACAGAACGGGAAACCTCTGTGCCAAGGGTTTTCTCCCTTTGTGCTTGCTCCTGGGGAGCCTCTCTGGCAGAGCAACGTCTGTTGCCCTCCCTCCCGTCACCCTCCCTTTCCCCACCACCAGCCCCCAGCCCGACGGAGAGACCAGGCTGGATGGAGAGCCTTTCTCTCCAGCGTGCCGCACTATGACAGATGATTGACTCGAAACAATATCTAAGGCGATCAGGATAAAGTACCGACCATTTCAAGGCTCAGCAGAATTCAAATTCTAATTAGACTTCTCACCACATTCCAAATAAAAATTGTTCCCCTGATATCCTTTTTGCCTATCAGGTGTCTCTCCCTGATCGCTGGAACAAAACGCATAAAGAAAGTGATTAAAGCCATAACAAAGGCATAAAATTGAAATTATCGCTGGTATCACATCTGGGAGCAGAGTGTGTCACCACACTGCCCCCCCCTCGGAGCGTTCCCTCCCCAAATAGACACGCACACGTGTCCCCCCATGGTTCTCGCCTCGAACGTGAGCAATGGGCTGGGGGAGAGGGGGCGGAGGGGATGGGAGAAGCTCTTGTTCCAGGTTGGAAGTTACCCACTCCCATGGTCTGGGATGGCTCCTCAGCGCACACCCCTCGGCCCCACCGCCCCCACCTCGAGGCTGAGCGGGAGTTGCAGCGGGTGTAAATGGCCCCACGGACTCTGGTGCTGCTTTACAGCGGCTGAGGATCTGGACCGCGGCATCTGCAAACGCCACACATGCCGGTGCCTGAAGCACGCACACCCGGGGAGAGGGAAACACGCCAGCGCGGGGTCCTGCTCACTGCCCGGCGCTCTCTGATGGGCGCACAGACAAACCCCTCTCCAGGGCACGCGCCCCGCCGCGCCCGCGCGCGCGCAGAGCTGAGCCTGCCGCGCGCTGCGCGCACCCCAGAAGATCCCTCCTGCCCGTGGAAGCCTGTGGTACAGCCAGAAAAACCCACACACACGCACAAATGCAGACAGAGTCCACACAAAACATCTGTAAGCCTGTTACCTACTCACTATGCACACAGATGCGGAGGGTTATAAATCAGCACCCAAAGACCCCCCATGTGTTCCCCCAAACATGTATGAAACATACAAACACGCTCTAAACTTGAGCACAGCAGTCCTTGCAAATTGAATATTGCACACGCCAGTCCCTGCTCCGTGTGCCCCCCCACACCTGCAGTGCCAGCACACACAGTACACAGGCTGCACGTAAACCTTACACAGCTGCTTGCTATGTTATTATTCTTTACAATGTCATCGTTTGCGACATATCTGTACATAAATGTCAATTTGCAGACAGGTATGTGTATGTATATATATCTCAAATATATATATATATGTATGTATCAATATTTCACATCACCCCTGCAATGGTCCCACGGTCACCGGCACACATCCCTCGCACACACGCGTGCACACTCACGCTCGGTGCAGCGGGCACTCTGTGAGCACAGCCCTCCATGATCCAGGTGCAAGCTCGTTCAGACGGGCTAAAATCAGGCGTGCCCTGTTAGGCAGGGAGGGGACAGCCTGGTCCCGCTCCCTCCTTTCGCATGGATGCAGCACCGTAGGCTTCAGCGGTCCCACTCCCGATTTACATCGGCGTGGGGGAGCAGGCTGCCCCTCGGCCAGGTGGGCACCCAGGGGTGCTGGAGGGACATTTATGGCGGCGGGTGCCTGGCTGTGGCAGTGGGTGCCCGCGGCCAGGGCTGCCCTCTCCTCCTCCTGGATCCTTGCCCTGCCTCGGCTCGGCTCAGGATGCCCTCATGAACGGCCCATTTCATTTTTCAGCTGCACGAGGGGCCACTCCAGAAGAGAGTTAAAAAGAGAGAGTGAGGGAGAGAAAGAAAGGGACTAAAGCGATATAAAATTAAAAGGTAAAAAGCAGGAACGCAAATGGGAGAGAGCTCTTTCAGCTTTCACATTATTAATGACTCTTCAAAAAATCGGCGAGTTTTCCAATCTTCTCCGAGAAGCGCTTGAAGGAGCTCACAGATGAAACTGACCTTCAAAATGTTCTTTGGTCTTTAGTTAAGAAATTCGCTCGCCATTATGGCATCATTAGGGAAACAAGGATAAAATTACTCCATGGTTAATGACCTATAGTATCTCCCCACCAAAATTTGTTTCAGATCTAATAAAACTGTGCTTAACACACTCGGATGAGTTATGAGGACTGTTCTGCAGGGTATTAAAATGTGGAAAATAGATTTTCCGAAGCTGGGGGGACTGGACTTTTCGAATCAGATAGCAGAATGGAATTTTCTGGGCAATAAATTCTTCCATGTCTCAATTTCATCTCGCTCTCGCTCTCTCTCTCTCCCTCTCTCTCTCTCTCTCTCATGCTCTCTCCCTGAAATGCTAAAGCAACATGGAAATCTTTAAAGTGCAGAAGCTTATATAAACTTTACCCCCCTACCCCCAAAACAGAGCCCCCACCCTTTAATGCTTTTTTTTGTCTTCCATCTGAGAGGAAGGCATAATCCCCCCGTCAGGAGAGATGTGGTGTCACGCACAGAGCCGGTTCAGCTGTGAGGCCTTTGTGAGGACTTCGCAGGAGCCCAGCGGGCTGCCGGCATCCCCGCGCGGGCGCCGGCGGGCCAGCGGGGAACGCGCGCGGGACGGAGACCACGCAGGGCTGCCCGGGGGGGCCATCCGTACCTGCCCCTCCCCGCCGCGCCGTCCCCAGCCCGGTGGTGGGAGCACGCGGGAGACGGGTGCTGGGCGCTTCGTCCTCAGCTCTGCCGTGACAGGTCACCCACAGCTCTCCTCTCGCTGAAAAGACACGTCCTGGCACCTATAGAGCAGTACATATGGGGACATGCTTGACCGCCCCTGTTGGTCCCACGGTGACGGGCATGTGTGCGCTCATACGGAGGCAGGCAAACGCATCTTTGCCGGAGCCGCAAGCCCGGTTGCCGTCGCTGCAAGCCCGGTTGCCGTCGCTGCCTGCAGGCGGGTCACCGGCGCGCGCGGACGGGCGGCTCGGGGCAGCGCGGGGGCCCGTCTCATCTGTCGTTGCCTGAAGCAGGAGCCAGGGACTCCAATGGTGCTTTTAGGTTAGTGAGGGCTAGTTACTGCCGCTGAGAGAGGTGGCTTGCGAGGTAATGGCATTTTGCTCTCTTTAAACTTTAATCTTTCCTATTAATTCCCTGCAACTGGAGAATGTATGAGAGTTAATGTTCCATGAACGTGTTTCTCAGCCGACAGTCTCTTCGAGCTAATTACCTTCAGGTGCTAAATGGAGGGAAATTGCAATCCATTTGGATGTGAAAAAATTTCGCCTTTCCAATCCCCTGTGAAACATTCTTTTTCCTGAGTGTTGCAGAAAGAATGCACTTGGCTTCTTTCTTTTTTTTTTTTGTTTTCTTCCTCTCCCCACCCCAGCCCTCCTCCCCACTTCCCCAAGCCCCCCATCCTCACCAGGTACCTGTCTTCCCTCAAAGACTCTGAGTTCTCCAGGAGACTCCATGGCACGCTCAGCAGAGGGGAGCATCAGCCTTAACACAGTCAAATGGGGCAGCATGCCGGCCAGGGAGAGGGGGGAAAGCATGTATATCCATGAAATCCAACCGCATGGCGAAAACATGGAGGCGAAACAGCGAGGAAGACAGCGAGAGACTTCCTTTGGAGGTCTGAAGTTAAAGTGTATTTACACGCTTAATAACACGCTTATTACAGCCATTTCCCAGTTGTTGAGTTTTGAATACAGAGATAATAGAATTTTACAAGCTACATAAAGCCATTATTCTTTTGGATCCAGGACTGGGGAGCAAGTTCTGTAGGACCCACTGAGAAAAGAAGGGGGAAGGCAACTGGACCCAAATGGGGGCATATGCCTTCAGAGTGGGCCTGGAAGTCAGTGCCTCCATGTAGGCTGACAGAGCCAGAAAGAACCAGTCAGGGTACGTGTGAACAGGGCGCAACTGGAGGCTTTGGATAACCATTCCTCCTATCTGGGGGTCCCTGTCTCTCAAGCCCCACAGATGACCACCAGACAGATTGGCCATCCTGAATGGAAGTCCCTGGCAATAAGCGGTTCCCCGTTTCCCATCCAGCTATGGAAGATCCAAGAAAAGTGATGCCAGCCAGATTCATCAGACAAAAAAACCTCAGTGAGAACAGTTGCACCGAATTCAGAGGGTCCTGGACCATGCCCATCACTAGTAGTTTTTGATCTACTCTGTATTTGGTGTTCATGATACGCTTATTGTTGCATTATCTAAAAGGCTTTGTGCAACCTTATCTCAGAATCAACCATGGCAATTATCAGGAGCAGAAGTCTTTTCCACAATAACGTAAATATACTCCAACTGCGAGTGGTGTCGCTTGAGAAAATCCCTTGGAGCTTTGCTGAACCAGTAGGATGTTCTTGCAAGATCATTCAAATTCCCCATTTTTATGGCTCTGCTCATAGTCCAGATGCCACTGAGAGATACAGCTAAACCTGCACTTTGTCGGTAGAATGAAAAAAACATTTATCAATCTCCGTAGACTAAAAGACGTGCTGAATTCTCCTAGCATCATTTTGACCGTTAGTGAGTGAAGGTGCAGTTGGTTTGCTATTCATCCCACTGGTTCTCTGCACAGACATGTTTACTCTGACACGTGTGGGGAGTTTGTCTAGAGACTCGATCCAGATAAAGCAGTTCAGAGATGCTCTATCTTTGGACTCCTCTTGCTCAATCTGAATTACCAGCGTTTGACCAACTGCCCTAGATAGCATTTTAAAACATCTTTACTGAAGCAGTAAGTGCAATAGGAGGTCCAAAGCTTGCAAAGCATGAAGACATTCCAGCACACTGGGAAAGCTAGTTTGAAACTTGTCTCTTTTAAGGATCAACAAGGATGAGGTATGAAGTAGCAGACTAGGAGGAGAACTCATGTTACTGCAAACATTTTCAACAGAGTGTCCTGGCCACAGCCCATGTCTCTATCCTCTCTGAGGTATTTGTCTGAGTCCTATTACTGCAGAATATGAGCATCTCTTAGTCTCTGATGGATTAACTCCCCATGGTTCCAGTAAGACTATCTGCTGTGTATGAAAGAGTGAGTGATTTACCCAGGGCCACATGAAAGGTGATGGCAGAACAAAGAGGTTTTCTGAACTTCTAAAGCATCCTTCCCGCCTGTCAGCCCAGCCACACAAGTGCATATTTCTGTCACCTCCATGTTCAGCCACTCCTCCACACGTGCATCACACACCGATCCATCTATCCACCCCACACACCTGTGCTCTACCCAAGTCTGCTCATCCACTTCCCACAGCCCTTTGAACATCCAGCCCTCTGCCTTTCCACATGGCCCCATCCATTCTGCATTTAATGAGATTTGTAGAGGAACCCAGTAGGTTTCTTTAAATTGTTGGGGTCTTACATAAAAGTGAGAGTTTCTCCTATGAATTACTAATTCCTCAAAACTTTATTGTTTAGCTTTCATGTTGCTGTTTTTCTTCTGTGAGGAAGAAGGTGGGTGAGGATGGCAGTGAGATTTTAACAGGGAGACAGTAACTTCAACAGCACTGTCACAAGAAGTTACGGTTTTTATCATATTTCATCACGGCTACGTCTACTGTTTGCTAGTCAATATGGCTGATAGGACTTTACTGGCTACAACCAACGGTGTCTACTCGATGCTTCAGCCTCAGTCAGAATTAAACCATCAACTGAATGAGAGGGTTTAAGCCAGCAGTCGGTCTGAGCTATTGCCTTCTGCATGCACAGAAGCACAAATTGTCATGAGCTGATCTGAAACTTTTTAACAACATTGCACTTGGGGTGCAGGTGGAAATGGGCTACACAGGTTTCTCCCTTCCACCTCGGACGTATTTTCACACAAAACCTCACTTTCCCACTCCCAACTCCCCCATTCCACATTTACTTTGTTCTTGTCTTCTTTTTCCCTCTTGCTCTCCACCCATCCTCCTTCTCTTGTACTCCTCCTCAATTTTCCCTTCTTTTTTTATATATATTTTTTTAAAATCTGGAATTAGAAATATTGAAAAAATATTTAATTCCCAAAGTGGAGCTAATGAGAAGGCGGGAGATGTAATTTTCCCTGTCTCACTCTTAGTGCTGACTGTGTTGCAGTAAATGCTGTCTCTTCAATTGATTGCTTACTTTTCAACTTTTCTTATTTCTTTTAGTTACCCTGTAAATAGCCTGAACTTGAGGGAGTTTAAAAAAGCAGAGCGACAGGAACTCTCTATTTTCCTTCCTCCTGTCATTCCTATAGTCCTCTGAAGCTAGAAAAGCATCTTCAAATTATAAAGAAGGGAAGAACATAATTAAGCTCAAGACTGCACACGCTTTTCACTTGGTGGTTAAAAGAGAAAAATGGGGAAAAGAAAGAGGAAAATTAGTATGCTTTGGATGCAGAAGCTCATGTGCATGTATGTATGTCAGTACAGAAAATGCATACATGGATAAAACAAAGATTGCAGCTAGGAATCGATGTACGTTATTAGTGATGGTTTAAATACCATCTTTTAACTTCTTTAATCTGCTTTAAAACCCCTGTAGCTAAGTCAGTATAACCCCCCTCAGACTGTGAGCACAGTTATACTGGTATATGTGTACCTAATACCTGTGTAGCTTAATTTCATGCCTACAAGAGAATAAAGTTAAACTGGTAAAAAGCCTGTTTATATCAGTGCGAATGCTGGAGAGAAACGTACTGTGTTTACCCTGCTGCTACAGTTAAAATTTCTTGCACAGATAAAGTTGAAATGGGAATCCTGCCCATCCACCGTTTCTCTCCCTTTCCCTTCCACGTCCCTTCTGCCCCTGTGTTCGTGTCAGCCTTTCCTCCTCTCTAGAAATCCCCCATCCTTCACGCTTGTGGGACGACCTCATCTTGGAGTCCACGTCCACGAGACTCACCAAAGGACCGTCCTGGCTCCCTGCGGAGCCCAGTGAGGACGGGTGAGTCCCCAGCCCGAACTCCAGCCCCGCAGTGCCAAGCGGGGCGAGGTGACAATGGCGCACACCTCTGAGTAGCAATAGGACTGTTTTTCCTCCCAGATCGAAAATTCAGCTTTTCCTGCTTGCTTGCTTTGAGGTCAGGAATAAGCCTGGATTTTCTGGGGGGAGGGGAAGACAAGACATTACATTTCAGCAAAGAGCAGAATGGGTGCTTGTGAGACATTGACTCCGCGAGTAAGAAGAACCAGGGAGGCTGAAACTGCAGGAAGAGAGAATCCACTCTGGGGAATGTGTAATCCTCCATCTAAAAGCTGAACCCCTGGCCCATTCCCTTCCTGCACTTGTCCCTCCTGACTATTTAACTTACAAGCTTTTGGGGGCAGAGACTATCTGTACAGGTCTAACACAAAACCTGGGCGGTTTTCGCTTGGACCTTTACAGCTGTCTGGGGGATGAAAAGGAAACTGTGCCTTAACAGCACACAACATAGGTCAGAGACACAGCAGCTGGACTTAGGGAAAGAGAGATTAAAAGGCCCTGCCAAAGTCATCCTGTTAGGCAGTGGCACAACTGAGGCATCCTACCTGCCACGTCCTATGTCCTTTACGTGAAGTAAGATGGTCCTGGAGAGACAAAAAATCACCTGCTAGAACGACGTAAGTAAAGGAACCCGTTTCCATGCAGAAGACTCTGCAGCCTTTAATGACTTAAATTAGATGTGAAATCTAACTCTTTGATTGTCTCCTCATTCTCAAACATAAATATAAATCCACCCGAGACATGCCTTAGACCTGGGCTTGTGGGCAGCCAACTAAAACCAGACCAGAAGCTTTCAGGCCAAATTCATCACTGGAGCAACTCCATTGACTTCAGGGCTGTTAAACCACAGAGGGATTTGGCCTGCTGCTTTTAATTGTAGTCACAAACCCAACTGCAGCCTGATGAGCAGAAAATAAGATGTTATCAGAACCATGCACTCCTCTATCCTGCAGAAAGGAAAAACGTGCAGGAGCAAGAGCCTTAGCTGGACTGATCCCAAGGGCATATTTTTGGGGGGACTGGGAATCTGGAGCAGTCGAGATGTCTGTGTTCTGTTTGCACCAGCATCAGTCTAAAGTACTGAGACATCCAGGATCAGTTCAGCATCAGGTGATTTGCTCATTAATTTCATCTATAAATCACGTTCCTGCTTTTAAAATGGCAAGCACAATAAAACACACAGTAAAAAGTATGAAAGACATACAGACACATACGGTGAGGGAAAATGTTTGCAAAGACAATGATCTAGGTATAAAATGAAGATAATTTCTCAAACTGTATAGAAGGCATGTAACAGCCTCCTAGGGAGAGTCATCAAGAAGGGATCATCAGTACAGCCATGCAAACTTCATGACCTCAGGGACTCTAGTAGAGGTTGGCAAAATGCAGTAAAGGATCACCTAAATCATCACCGAAATACAGTCACTCCCGGGGAGGAATTCAGCATCTTACTTACGAGTGGTGCTCAGCAACTGAAGTTCCTCTTTAAGTCCCCAGCGCTTAAGCGTGTGCTGAGCTCCTAGCACGTGCTTAAATCCTTCTCTGTTCAGGAATGGTTGAGTCCATGACAAATGAAACAAAAAAGATAATTTATGAATGTTCATTCCTTCTTTGGAAGGTTGGAGTTAAATATGCAGCTCTCCTACTAGTGTCTTTCAATATTGAAATGCAAAAGTAACCAAAACATTATCACTGAAGAAGTTTTAACAGTGATGAGAATCAATATATCTGTTCTCTCCATGCTAGGATTTGCAAAAGCTTTACAGGTGTGAAAAGCGGAGCTGAACCTGATGAAAAAATAACAAAATTCTTATTATAATTTACAGGAACACATGCACGTAAACACGTACCTGTCTGTGTATCTGTAACACACAGTACCTGGTATATAAAAATGTTATTGCTAAATTGAATACCAAATAATAAGCTGACAAAAACGTAAAGATCAGCGTTAGATGGCACCCAAAGGAAGGCAGAATTTCCAGCAGGAAATTGCTCACTACCCCACCATGTTTTGGGGGGAATTTGTGGGATACAGGGGAATAGCTGGGACATTCTGGAAGTGTGGCTATATATATCCTGGGGAGATCTGGGTCCTGATGAGAGATGTGGCCTTTTTATTTTCAGGGCTCACATCTGAGCTGAACTCAGTTGCGAGTGCTGAGCCCTTGGACGTTTCTTTTGCTTTCTAAGAACTCAGCAGAGGAGAAAATGGGTTTCTAGGTGGTTTGAGGAGAGCAGGAGAGAGAAGAGAGGCCGACAGGCTGTTCTAGGCTGTGGTGCCGCATTGTGGCATGAGATCGGGACCAGAGGAAAGGAGCGTAAGGCAAGAACCAACTTGTGAGGGGCAGTGAGGATGAAGAAGGCCTCCTCTGTGCAGGTCCCGTGTGGCTTCGTTTGGCAGAGCATCCTTCAGCCTCAGGGCCAGGGCTGCCCTCCCAGGGCTGCGTCAGGCCACGTGGACACGGTGCCGCAGCCGCTCTCAGACGGCAGGACCAGAGGAATTACGGGGACTTACCTGAGACCCGGACACCTGGGGACACAAGGGGGCAGAAACCGCATGAGGAGGCAGTTTGAAGAGCATCTCCACAGCGCTGGCACAGTTTGGCTGGCGCACGGGAGCCGCACAAGGGGTTACTGGCCTCGCAATGCACGCAAGGTGCCAGCTGACTGGGGGTCGCTTCCCCAGGCTTGTCACTCCCCTTTAGGTTTTTCGGAGTGCGTGTCCCTTCAGAGGCACCCCTCCTCCCTCAGCAGCCACGCAGCCCGGGGCAGACCCCGCAGTCCCCGCCGGTGGCGCTTCCTTGCCAGCTGGCAGGGGCAGCCGATGGGCAGAGGCGGCCGCCTCGCTGCTGTGATGCGACGGGCGACGGACGTCACCAAGGGGTGCCTTTCCTGGCGTCCCCCGTGGCCAGGAGGGGTGGGAAGCTGCTGCCCTGGTGGTTGGAGCTGCCCAGCAGTGGGAGGAAGCCCTGCAGACAGCAGAGCGCAAAAGACTGCAGGCAGACACAAGCCCCGTTTGGTGGCTTTAAGAGCCAAAACAAATCAGATTATGGATAAATTACTGATTGGCCTCACCGGAAAAGTTGCTCATGGGATCTCTACTTGTGAAGAGAAGGCAGAATTTTAGACTGCCTCCAAAGCCAGGGTAGTCTGGTTCTTCTGTGGACAAAAATGCTCTGTCACAAACTTGTCGGGAAACGAAGCCATCAGCCGTACTATTCTGCGCGGGTCTCACAAGTTCAGGGTGTAACCTGATAGTTTTGCTCGGGACCTTGACTGGTACTGCCTGTCCCTGCTGGGTGTCCTGCAGACCCCTGCCCCAAAGGTACGGCAGTGCAGTGTTCCCGCGTCTCCAAAGGGAAATGCAGACCTCTCTGTTTAAAAAGGAGCCCAGACACGAAGCCTCTCCTATCTTTCAAACGGGAGGATCAAGTCCCACGAGCCTGATGTTAATCTGTCCTGGTCAAGATGCTGAAATCAGCCAGGGAACTTGTATTATCTCTAAACCTAAGTTTTGGACCATCTTGTAGTGGGCTGAAAGCACCTATGGGAAAGGAACAGTACCTTATTCAAGGGCATGGGGAGAGGTGCTGCAGGGATCCCCGTGTGAGCGGGACAGTGATTTACATCATGAGCAATACAAAGCCCAGGTCCTTTATATCTTCAATGTAAGCTGCTAAAAATGGGCTCCTCTTTCAGCCCAGAGAACAAGAATTAAAAAAAAAAGAAGAAAAAACCCCATCTCCCTGTGCCTGTGCTGCCACCTCCCTCTTTCTCCTCTGCTTGCGACAGACAGCTCAGGCTGTGAAGACACGATGCCGAGGTGAGAGTGTGTGCGCGCGCGCGTGTGTGTGTGTGTGCGTATGCGCACGCCTCTTGGTGCGATTCCTCCTTCCTTGCCAAAACATCTCCTGCTGTTTATTTATTTATTTCTCTCTGATAACGGAGGGGATCGTGTTTCCGGAAGAGTGCCAGCAGATGATACGAGCCCAGGACTGATACTGCCAGCAAACCCATGCCAGCCCTTTCTGCCGGAAAAATTTCATTTTTTCCAGAAGGAAGCCATGAGTGTGAAGCAGAATCCAAATCCGATTTCTCGGCATTTTTTGTTATCGCTCAGCAGCCCACCAGGTGGGGCAATGGAGGGAGCTCACTCAGCTGCAACTCAGTGCCTTAATCCAATTTACAGCTTCTCTTGGAGAGATAATTACAGCCCTGAAACCAGTTAGCACTGTACAAAGAGGCTCTCGAACCAAAGCCCCGATCCTGTCTTTCAAATATTCACCTAGAGTGTCAGGGATGCTTTGGAGAGGGAGGGGGGCACTTGAGCTAAGCCACTGTGAATGGAGAAGTGTGTACACAACACCCCTCCCCAGGACACGTGCCTCACTCGTACACTCACGCAGGTTCCCCAAAGCCCCACAGGGAATAACATTGTGGGATTGTCACCCCCTGGTTCTCCAGCTCTGGACATCTGGGCAGCAGAAGGTTGCAAAGCCTTCCCTGCCAAGCACTGCTGGAAGACTGAGGGGGCGAGATGATGAGCAGCCTGAAGTGGGTGCAGGAGGGAAGAAAGTCAACCTTTTCCCTGGTCGTGGCCACACCAGCTTTCCCACTGAGGCTTCTCCTGCAGCCACCCTGAGGAAGCCAAACCTGTTCAATTTTTCCCCAGCGATCAGCTATAGCACTTAGTTTAATACAAAGGTGCAACCTCGCTTTGCAGATGCCACAGGCTTACAGAATCTTACACACTGAGCGGGCCACCCCTGCAGTTGCCTCCTTCCTTGCATTTCACAGAAGCTGGGCCTGAATTTTGCCCACCCAGTTATCCCTCCACGTGGCCCTCATGCAGCCGGTCAGACTTGGATCT
Organism: Phaethon aethereus; assembly: GCF_964289735.1. Lineage (NCBI taxonomy): Eukaryota > Metazoa > Chordata > Aves > Phaethontiformes > Phaethontidae > Phaethon > Phaethon aethereus. The sequence goes on from NC_138583.1 coordinate 20,117,472, forward strand.
AAGCTGTGGAGCCACAGGGCTGCCCGTGGATTCGCAACTGGTGAAGAGGAGGTGGCTGGGGCTCTCTGTAGCAGGGTAAAAGACATGCAGGTGGATGCATGCAGATGGATGCATGCAGGTGGATGCATGCAGGTGGATGCATGCAGAGGCTCCATGCAGATCTCAAAACAACATTGTTTTCAGAACCACAGCCCTTCTCCATCACAAGACCCAATGGGTGATGCCTCTTCTGTCACCATCACAGCATTGCCTTGTGTACCCAGAAAGAAAACACAGAATCTGAGCAGTGGTAAAGTCTGTGCTCTAGATACCTTTAAGATTTCCTGTTGTACTCACACAGTGATGTGTGGAGATATCACTGGACACTGCCTGGTGACACTTGGCGATGGACATACTGGACTCAATATGAAAATTATCACGGATGAAGCTTGTGGCTTCAGTGGGTTTTCTTAAGCCACATTAACTAACTTGTAAGCTGTAAATTAACCTCCTCTGGCTTAAAGATTCTGATCTTCATCACTCTGATGCCATTCTAGTAGATCTTCCTTGAAGGTGATTTTCACTCTGACTGGCATAGCCCAGAGAAGAACCCAACCCTTGGGATTTAAGCATTAAAAAGGAACAGAAAAGACAGAAATAGACTCCTGATGGTAGGAATGGCAGCTGGTGTAGGAGCAACTGGAGACCAAAACACACAGAGCGTTAAGTAATCGACTGGGGATTATGTAACCCTCTCCCTGATGCCTGGTTCGTAGCAGAGGCCAACCTGTTACCACCAGCTGAACAGCTAGAATTCCTGTTCTGGGAACTCCTCCACTAGGTATGGGTCTGGAAGGTCTCCCAGGAAAGAACGGCAGCCAGTATAGCTGCGACTGCGTCTGCCATGAAGCACCAGTTCTGAGGCTGACGGGAACTTTCCTTCCCTGCCTCACACAGAACTGAAGGAGTCAGGCTGGCTCTCTGGCAGAACGTCCTCTTCCAAAGGCCACGGCAAGCCTGCAGTGACAGAGCTTTCCCTGGGGAAAAATAACCTTTTTGTTGTTGTTGTTGTTCAAACATTCAATCACAAGCAGAGAGTGTACTTGGTTGCGATCCAAGTTCAAGTCCTCACTCTTCCACTCCTTTCCTCCGTGTCCTTGGCCAAGTGTCTCTACTCAGCGTCAACAGTTGACAGCAGGCACTGTCTCTCACCGGGTGTGCCCGTGCTGGTAGGTACAGTCAGAGCTGAGCTCTGAAGCATGGCAGTACGCAGGAGAGGTCAGAGTTGGCTGGATGCAGGAGGCATGGCTTATTTGTTCATGCGTAGCCCTGGAGGAACATGCCTAGACATAGGAAGGAGCTTGTGGACTGCTGGTTGGGCAGATATGCGTCCATATGGGCTTGTATCTGAATGGATGTTATTTTGATTGGAGCCTCCCAGCCTTACCAGTACTCTGTGGGTTGGTCACGTAGAAGTTTGTGTTTGCTCCAGTAGGAAAGGAAATAGCAGAAATCATATCTCAAGAACAGAGACACTCCATTTGGAAAGCCTTTGGTCTCTGAAGCATTTGTAAAAACACTTCTTTCTTGCAACATAAGCCCATTGCTACGCCTGAAAATGTGTATCTGCTGTGTCTGGACAAGTTTATGAACTCCCCAACTATTCTGGTAGGTACTCTGGCAGTAGTTGCAATGTGAGGGCCATAAATATATTCCATGAGAGCAGCTGCTCATATTTCCTAGCAGTGCATTAGCATCTAATCCTCTTAGCTTCTTCATCCCTTTTGCATAATATTATTGTCCAGTAATATCAAACACAGAAGGTCTATTTCGAACCATGATGTTCCTCCTTTGATTTGGGTCTTCTGAATTGATGCTTTAGCCATGGCGCTTGGCTTTTCCATTGACTGCTCCTGTGGCATTTCTGACCCGCTAGGAATGTGGCTAAAGGGCAGCTGGAGCTTTCCTTCATAGTGAACCTAGGACAAAGTGTGGTTCATCTGAAACATTGCCCACCACTCACGGGGATGCCACCCCTTGCGCACGTGATACCCGTCTGATTTTCATAGCAGAACTCTGTCAGAACCAGTTATCCTCCAACAGCGTAACAGGGATAGCTTACGCAGTTGATTTGCTTGTCTAGATGCTGGCAAACACTTGGAATTTCCTGTATTTAAGAAGTCATTTCATCTGCCTCTCTAATGCAGCCACATCTAATGTGGGACACAACCACACCGTTAACAGGCTATTATATGGTTCCTTGGGAGGTCTGGAGATAAATGAAGTATATTGGTCTCAGCAGTCAACTGAGTTGAAATCCATGGTTTCCTTCACTTGCATACATTTGGCATCTGGGACATAAGATTTAACTGTGAGCAGTAGAGAGACCGGCACTCAAAATCACCGTGCTGATTGTGCCAGGGCTAGGGACCCACTTGCAGCAAATCAAAGCTCTGGACCAATGTTGTCCCAAAGGGGAGAGCAAGGCATTAGCACTCTACTTACCCTTCCGCAAGCTCCACGGTGGATGGCTGTACCCACTTCCCCAATCACAACACTAATTGCACCCCAAACTAGACTGCATTGGGAAAGTCCATGAGACCTAGCAGTCCCACATTATATCGCGTCTTGGGAACAACTCTGACACCTTCTCCTCTGGAAGACACTATGAGCTCTTCATCTCAGAGACATTTTCCCATAGGTAAGCAAAATCCATAGCCATTAAAGCAGTGCTGGTAAAGTCATTAGTATTAAATTGGATTATGCTTGGGCTTGAGGGTGTTTTGTTGTTGGTTTTGGATTTTATATTGTTGGCTGGTTCTCTCACCATCGAAGAAGCTAAGGCACAAGAGGGGCTGGAGCCTGCTAGGTGGAGGGGCATGTCTCCTGCGGCAGCAGATCAGGAGGCTGGCTTTAACCATGAGCTTTTACAAATAACTGCATCTTTTAAAGAGTTTCCTACACTAAGCCAAATTCTGGAGGCCTTGCTTATCTCAGGATGTCATAATTAGGCCTGGAGTCCTTTGTCAAAGTTGTATGTGTGGATCCATGGAGGCAAATTTAATAATCTCCACTGGAACTGCACTGCCATTAAAAAGCACAGGAAATACAGAACTGGAGATTATTGAAAAAGAACAGAGGGAAATGAAAACAGTCAGCTCTGGTCAACCTGGTGACTTCAAAGGGCGCTGAATGGCTCCAGCCCGTGACATCTCAAAAGCTGTGGTTCACGTAGCCTCAAACTGGGTACCTAATACTTTCTGGAAACCTCACCTTCTGTTTCTGTTCTAGTTTTGTCTAGACTCAGCAGCTGCGTGTATGGACAAAAGAAAAGCTGGGCGCTCATCTGGAGTGAATTTGTGAGGATCCTCTGCTCCCAGCAGCCAAGTAAGGGTTGGGAGGGACAGCATGCCCCCCTCTCAAACATCCTTTGGCTGGTGTAATGGCAGCCTAAAGGATGACGGGAATTTTCCCCCTCTCATTGTGGTCTGAATCAGGAATATTGCACTGAGAACGATGGAGCTGAGTAAAACAGAGCACTGCACCCAGAGCAGCTGCCAAGCGGCCATCAGGCGAGACTTTGTCAAGACAGAAGGACCTGGGCTAGGACCCAGCAGGTCCCTGAGGGTTCCTGACCCCTTCCACTGGGTCCAGGGTTCTTCCCATCTCTCTGGCAGCAGCACAGCCCCCCCAGGCCTGCTGCCACTGCTGAGCTGTGCGGCTGGAGGGGATGGCACATTGAAGCAATTTGCCAGGCTGCAAGACAATTACTGACACAGATGCTCCTGTGTCAATATGGGCTCTTCTCTCCGTTCTGGTTGCAGCGATGGGTGTGCCTGGCGGGGACTCCTCTCGGCACAGGCCAGTAGGATTATGGGGTTGGGAAGGGGCCACGTCTGCCTGGGCTTGCAAGGGCAGAAGCAGCCTCAGAGGTTATCCCTGCTCCCGCCTCTCCTCTAGCCTGTTTGTCAGGATCCCCAGCTGCCTGCCACCCCCACACATTTCCCCCCACCCTCCGCTCCCCAAATACTGTGGCTTTCTGTCTGCAGCATCCCTACCTTGCTGCCTGTTTGGTGGTTAGGGATGAGGGAAAAGGGCAGTGTCCAACATGCTTTCCCCTGCCAAGGCTCTGCATCCTTCATCTCCCTCCTCCTTTCAGCTTCCTCTCATCTCCCCCTGCCCCAATTGTTCCCCTTTTAATTGGGATATCAGTCATTGCCCAAGTGCCAATACATTACCTCCTCTGCAGACACAAGAGAGATGAGATGGGGCAGTTTCTAAGAGGGTCAGGACAGGCATAAGGAATTACGGACAAACTCCTTCACCCTCTTAGCAGTTCTGGGATCCATCTTCCCCTGCCAGCTTTTTGACCGGCATCAAAGCCGATATGTTTTTGCCTGCCAAAGCCTGAAATGTAGGGAAAATGCTTGCATCCAGTATTTAAATGTCATCAAACCCCATCCAAATGGAGAAACATCATCAAGTTGATATAAGGACCTCAGCCAGACACTGTTGCCAGTACATGTTGCCATCACCCAGCACACATCATTGTCCTCCTGAAAGCCTTGGACGCCTCCCTGGGGATGTGGCACAACTATTGATCAGGTCTATATGAACACAAGGGTCCCTCCCCCATGTGCAGCTTTAGCACCAGGTGGAGAGGCCAGCAGTCTTGGGCCATTTGCTGTCCCGAGCTACCTGACCTTGCATCGGCGGAGCAGGCCCAGAGGGACTGTGTTCAGGCATGCTGAGCCTATGCCTCATGGCTGCACCCTCAACAGTGCCTGTCCTGAATTTACACATGGCAGTCAATGCTGAAGGCTGAGTCATGAAGCATTCTGGCAGACTTCTTCCAGCACATCTTGAGGTGATCTGAGATATTACTGCTTTCAGCCACTCCTCTTTGTTTGCTACTCCCTGACTCCTGTCTGCATCACGGGAGCACATCCTGCTCCCCCCAGGCTGGAGCAGCTGAGCCGCAGCCACATGTTGCCCTCTGCCAGCTCAGCGATGGCAGATGGGTCTCCAGGAGAGGGGCAGCAGGGCCAGCAAGCTGGGAGGAGATCACGTCTGTGACAGACCTCATTGCCCGCAGCCCAGTGCAGCCCCACCAGAACGGTGTCCGCTAGCACATGCTACGTAACGCTGGGCCTTTCCCTTTCCCTCTAGACAAGGCACCACTGGCTTAATTCCAGGACGAAACCACCTCAAGATGTATCCTTAGTGCCTTCTGCCCTCTGAGGACACCAGCAAACGGGGCAGCCGTTCCTGCCAGTGCTGCACCGAACCAAACAAGTCTCCCCCAGCCCCAAACCAGCTTCCCTCCCACCCCGCCTCTGCTGAAAAAAAGCTGTACTGTTCCTTTAAATGTGGTGCATGTTAAAAAAAAAAAAATTGACAAGCTCCCTCACTCTCAAAAGAGTGAGAAATTTTCATTGATTGATTTCTTCATGGCTTCTTAAACAGATAATTAATTCACCGTGAACCTGCGGACACACCGTTGTGAGTCGTTAATATTGTAAATTCACATATACTTCAATAATCGCCTGACCCCCCCGTCACCCCGAAAAACAGATAGCTGTGCAGCGAGGAGGAGGGGAATGGGGGGGAATTGATTTTCGAAGACATGAAGGGATCACCCAGCAAAGGGAAGCTATTGATTCTCTTTTATAAGACACTGCTATAATATTTATTCTTTTGTAAACAGAATTAACCCAGCATCATGGGTCATTCCTATCGAACAACTTTCCTCTCATGTGCACAGCAATGCTGGTTGTATCAGATGAGGTAGAAACATCCAAACTGCACCACCCACCCTGGCCTGCACCTCAGCATCTGCGCAGCTTGCGCTTGCTGGGTCTTACCACCATGGCACAAACCCAGCTGGCGTCGGGCTGGCCGCAGCAGGGCTGGGGATGCACAGGTATTAGCAGCCTGGGAAGCAGCCACACTTTTCGGACCAAGTGCTGCTGGCACCGTGGTGGCCTTGGGCTGTCTCGTGCTGGGGGGCAGACGGTTGGAGGGCTCCTGCAGCTGCAGCCACAGACCCAGCGTTCATGGTGGGCAGCTGAGCTGACTCCCACCTGTCAAGAGTTGCTGATAGATGAAAGGAGAGAGGGAATTATGACACAAAGAAGAACTTCTCTCCATACCCTTACCCCCTCCCACTCTGGAGAGGATTCTCCCCTGCACACCCTCCAGTCGCCCAGAAACCTGTCCAGTAGCAGATAGGGCAGCAGCTGGTGCGAGGACCCCATCATGTTCAAGCTCCTCTCTGCCCACCCATGGCAGGAGATGCAGACCAAAGGGTCCACGCAGGGCATCACACCCCAGAACCTTGACTCTCGGTGGCCCATGGCACAGGGACAGTGCAGGGACAAGGATCAACAGGGTTACCTGTTGCTGAGGCATGAGCTGTTGTTTCTGGGTAGACAATAGCATTTCACTCAAATGAAAGGTTACCCCAGAAGGAAATAAGAACCTGGATATCAAAAGTGACAAGCAAAAGCCAAGGGGAGGCTTCTGGATTAAGCATCCCAAGGAAGACCCAACAAGATGTGATCTAGTCAGGGAAGGATCTGTAAATCCTGACTGGAGCTGCTTTCCTTCCTTGTGTTTACCTGCATAAACATAGCATCACACTTCTCTGCAAGGGACTAGTCATATTCAAATCTCTTGAAGATGCATCTGTGTGGGACATCAAAATGTGTTTTATGTAGAAAAAGATGCAAATCTTTGCCTTGGGTACAGACACACCTGAGGTCTGGAAAAGTCTGGAGGATGTAACTGTGAAACTGCTGGCTGCCCATCAACTCCTCAATTGCCCATCGAGTACCACCACGCAGTCCAAAGCAAAGACAGGAATTGTAACAAAACAGAGGCTTCCTTTCCTTTGCCTCTCAAATGTGAAATCATATTTTCCAGCAAGGTCTTCCCAAGAACTTCTAATTCCAGGAGCTCTTTTGCGAGAGCCACCAACATGCCACGAGAAGCACGATCCAGAATTTTACAAAAAAAGAAAAACCACGTCTCGGCCAGGTTTCACAAACCCAGATCTAAGCACCCCGGAGCCCGTCGGGTGGAGAGGTGGCTTGTGCGCATCCTCGCCGGACGAACCCTCACGACGGCGGCCGAGCCCCGCGGCCGGCAGCCCGCGGCACACCGGGCGGGACTTGCTGGCTCCGTCCCGGGCGGGCAGCGGCGGGACGGCCCCGTGCCTGCCGCTCCGGCCGAGACCCGGACGTGCCAGGCCGCTGGCGCTCCGGCTGGCTTCGCCTCACCTTTCTCCCGTCCCGGCCGCCAGCCAGGGCAAGCGAGAGCCAGCGCTAAACTGTGTCAAAGGATTTAAAAGCGGTGGGGGGAAAGGCAGAGGGGGGCCGGGCGGCAGCGGAGGGGCAGGCGCGGGCAGCGGAAGCCCTAATTAGAAGCGGGGCCGCGGGCAGGCAGGGCTCCCATTCAGAGGGCTGACAAAGGGAGGGTCTGTGGAGCAGAACCGGCGGGCAGTGAAAGGGGAGGGCCCCGCGGCGCCCCTCGCCCGCCGGCGCAGCGCAGCGGCCCGGCCGGCAGCGGCGGGCTGGCCCGGCCCCTGCGGCCGTCATCCCCTGCAAATTAGCCGAGCCAGCGGCGGCGAAGGGAGGCCGCGGCGGCCTTTGCCGTTCTCGCTCCCCTTCCTCCCGCCCTCCTCAGCAGCTGCCTCCCCTCGCCCCGGCCGGCGGAGGGGAGAGCTGGCGGGTGGCGTGGGAGGAGGAGGAAGGGAGCGGGGAGCGCCAGCCCCCCAGGTCACCTCGCAGCTCCCCGCCGCCAGACAAGCGCCTTTCCACTCCAGCAGTGCCCCTGAATGCACTAATTAGCCCCCCAAGCTCGGTGCTGGGAAAGGCCACGCCAGTCATCTGACAGCCACGAGTGGCCTGGCCCTCAAGGGAGCGTCAACACATCCCGGTCCTCCCCACGGCCTCGGGTGGGACGTGGCAGAGGGAAGCCCGGCCTGGGTGGGGGGTGCAGCCCTGTGGCACCCCTCTCTGTGAGGGCACCCCGTGCTGCGGGGGGCTCAGGAAGGAGTCTGCCTTCCACTGCCAGCCCCAGAGGTGGAGCAGGGTGCAGAGGGGCTGCCCAGCCCTGCTCTTTCTGGGGGTGAAGGCTGTGAAAGGCTGGGGGAAGAAACGAATGAGAGGCCCAGAGCTTGTTGAGGGGCAGCCTGTACATCACAATTAATTCGGGGCTCTATCCAAAACAAAGGCTCTCTATGGCTTTCAACATATTTACACAACAGTGCACAGAAAGAGCAGCAAAATGTTGTCTCAAGGGCCCCCTCCGTGTATCCTGCCTCTTTGCCTTGCCCCCCCGCCCCCGCTTCAGCACATCTTCAGCAGTGGCTTCCCTTCAGACCCTTTCTTGCTACAAATTCATATTTTTCTCCCCTGCCATACGTGCTTTGCCTTGTAGGGACTTGTCAAGGCCTTGCTGTGAGGAATCCACAGCTGTGATGCCCCACATGCTCCCAGCTGGGGACACTCAGCATGGGGAAGCTCATGGCTACAGGAGTCCTGGTACAGTGGCCACACATTAGGAAGCTACTGCAGGCAAAGGGAAGAGTCTGCCCTAACTCTGGCCTCTTTCCCCTGGACTTGAACAACATCAGACTCAAGCCTTACCCTATTACGTGTCCCAAAGTGAGTTCTGTAAAAAGAGAAGATTACTGTATGCTTCAGGTCAAATAGGAATCCCCAGGTTAAATTAGTGGCTGCACCATGGTCTTCTCCATCTAAAGAGCAAGGCAGCTCAGAGATGCATCAGCCTTTGCTTGCCTAGCCAAGGGGTAGAAGTAACAGGGAGCTGATGAGACCTCAGGGACAGTGGTGGGATCAGTGAAAAAGCCAGGGGGAGAGGAAGGTCACACATGAAGACCAGGGCAGGTGGTTGGGTCATGAATTCCTCCCCAACCCTGTCCCACTTGGCTCCCCCTTGCAAACACGAAGGTCATGGCCAACAGCTTTCTCCATCATGAACCAGACTGGGCAGAGGGCAACTCAGTGCACACCTACACATCCATGTGATACCTTCTCTTCCCCTTCTCTTTGGGGTCTGCAGCCCAAGATGTCACACCCTTGCAGTGAGCACGCACTGGTCTCACTCAGCTAACACATACCAGTTAAACCAGGCTGACATACAGCCTTTTGACCTGGTGCCAACGCAGAACAAACCACATCATCTGATTTAGCTGGCTGTGTTATCAAGCTCAAGGATCCATCAGCTCCCAGACCCTCCACCATGGTGCTCACGTGGTATCCCTCACTGGCTCTCAGAGCACTCCAAAAACTTGGCAGGAGTCAAAGCCCCTCACAGGCTCTGACATGCTGGTGGGGAAAAAGCAACATGGTATAGAGGAGTAAACAGCATGTAGCAAACCAAGGCTACCGATTAACCAACTCATCTTTGATTTTACTTCCCCCCTATCTTCTCTATTCAGCTTCCAAGGGCTTCCAGCTGCGGCCTCTTTCTCACCTGTACACCCTTGAGCCCCAGAGGCCCCCATCACACTCCAGAACCCTGAGAATGACTGCAAACAGCCAGGAGGCCTCACGTGGAAACCCAACAACCCTAGCAAGAATGTAATTGCCTTCAAAGCCAGCAGTGCTGGCAAGAGAGACTGCCTTCAGTATGAACAGACTTTCCACCATCACATGCCTCACCCAGGTGCACAACATCTTTTGCAAACGCCCAAGGGACTGAAACAGCTCTGCAAGGCCTTAAGAGAAGGAAAATTGCTATCAGAGACTCCTGTTGACTCCACAGCCCACCAAGGAGGCTGCTGGTTTCTACAGGCCGTCCCCCATCTGTTGGAATAGCAGGAAGTTTTACGTTAGTAATAAAAAATAAAAAATGCTGGAGTCCAACTGGTGACTGAAGTCTGGTGCCAGGCTCCGCTGCAGAGACATCACAGCTGCTTACAGTGCCTGCTCTGAAAGAGGTGCTCATTAAACATTTGCCTTGGGTTTATTTTCCCTGTTTGCTAAAACCAAACATTCACAACAAAAATCTATAAGGGAGGGCTGCAAATCAAAAGTTTGATTTCAGAAAAACAAATACTACCAGCCGTCTGACTCTAGGCTCTTCTTCCTTTGCCCTCTGTTTTTAGCCTTTGGGGTTACTTTGAAAAGCTCATGGCCACAGGGACTAGAAGTGGTTTTTATTTTTTAATTGAGAAACTTGAGATTTTCAACTAAGAGACAGGGCTTTTTGAGATGACCTCAATTAGCCAATACACTCTTTAGAGCTGGCAAAAAGTTTCATGTCACAGAACCACCTCAAGATGCAGAAAGAACTGTTTTCTAAGCTGGATATTTTTTGTGGAGTTCCCACGTTTTTGCCCAGCTATTGAGATGCTTTTGATAGCTGCAAATACCTTCCATGCAGGAACCATGAATACTAACAGATCAAGGCTGAGAAGTTGGTCAACAAACTGAACTCCCAAAACACAGAACACACATCGATGCCAGGCTGCTCGGAGGAAGGCTGTCATCAGCAGGACCAAGGCAACAGAGCTGTGAAGAGAATTCAGAAGTACTAACATCCAGATGTTAACAACACATCAGTCCTGCAACAGGAGTGAGAAGCCCACAGCTTTACATCTTATGGCCCAATAGCACATGAACTTTTTTCCTCACTAAATACCATTCAGCTGCACCTGAAGTAATTTGAAAAGATTATTTAGCAGGTTCCCCACCCTGCCCTGAAGCCTGGGAAGTTCTGTTTGGTTGCAAGCCTATCTACTGCCATGCTGAGGGCTGATCCTTCACATCTCCCACTGCCCCCATCTCGGGAAGCCAGTGCTCCCCAGGCACCACTGCTTTGCTTGCACCCCACGCAAGAGTGCTGCCAGGCCACATCCATGGGAGCATGGCATCTCATGCCTGCAGTGCTCCTGGTTGTGCCCCTGCACCTGGAGGTCTGGCTGTCCCCAGGCCCGCTGTTCTCAGCATGGCCAGCACCAAGCCGGTCTCCTCCAGCTCTCTGGGCACCTAGGGAGAAGCTGGCCTCCTTGTGGAGCTGTGCTGTGGGGCACTGACACAGATCGATCCACAAGCTGCCCCTGATGTTCTACACTTCTGATTGCTACATTTTTTTGTGACAAATTGATAAACTGCATCTCCACTCAGTTAAAGATTTGATCTCGCTCTCTTAATCCGCTATCAATAAGATATTAATCGTGCACCCGACCCATTCTGTTCCCCGTCTGCCTGCAAATCCAATAATCATTTCAGAATTCACAGCCGAGTGGGGCACTCCCTTCAAACAATTAATTTCAGGGGAGTTTCATTTATTTTTCCCTGTAACCCTCTCCCCCCCACCCCTCCCTTGCTTGCCTGTCTGGCCCCTTCTCACCCCCCCAGCTACATGCTTCCCCGCTGAAACTCCGGCTCAGCAGAGACAGAGGTGGGAGTGCAACTTACATGGCGAGCTGGAGAGGTCCTGCTGAACTCCCTTCTGTTTGCTGCTCCACACAACTGATTAACCCCCCTCTTGCACAGCCCCCAGACTTCTCTAAAGGTGGAGGCCAAATTCACCCCAAAGCTAACACCCTGTGCCTGCAGCCAGCCGCCATGCGACGAGGGAGGCTGCATCCTGGTCTGCACGGAAAGGTGGTGAGTGAGCATGAAACCGCCCGGCTGGGGGCTGAGGCTCCAGGTGTGAACCGTGTGTTCACCAGCGTGGCGGGACAGAGGGGTGAACCTCCAAACCTGGTGGGCTCAGCCTCCAAGTGTCCTTGTAAAGAAGTCACAGAACTCCCTCCCTCTCGGGTCGCGCCAATGTGCCCACCCATGGACAGGAGGGAGAGCTCCCACAGCATTGCCTTTGCGCCACGAGTGTTGCTAGCCGTGTGAGAAATCGTTGGTGCTCACTCACCAATCCAACAGTGACGGGAGGGAGAAGCGGCCCCTAAAACAGAATAATCCCCAGTACTGCATAGTCCCTCTACCACCTCCCCTGGCCTTTGCTCTGCCATGGCTCCCGATTTCCACCCCTGGCCAGGCAAGGCAGGCTTCGTCCATGCCCAGAGCCACGTGCCTCAGGGCAGCTCAGGTAAAGGATAGTCAGGTGAGAAGACTCTGTGTGGGCCATGAGAACAGATGAACTGATTACAACGGAGCTTTGCCCACATATGCCATCAACATCTCCTAATAGCCCACACTGCTATCTGAACGCTTCTTGATTTGGACTTAAGAGCTTTTAGCTTCTCCCCACAGTCTAGAGGAGAACCAAGCGTCTTGGCCAGCTGTGTTCTCAGGCAAGGTCTCACTGCACTATTCCTTCCCTGTCCAGCCTCCTCTGGCACTGCATCTCACCAACCAGCCCATTTCAGATGATGCTGGTAGGTAAATTAGTCTATGCAATAATTTCTAGCCACAACATTCATACGATACACAAATTAGAGTAGTTTGTGCCCCAAACTTGCTGCCACAAGTGGTGGAGACCAAGCATAGACAGAGCCCATGGCTGTGTAAAAGCTTGCAGAGAGCACCACAGAACATCCGAAGTCCTTCATTTTCCGTGCAACAAATACTAAGGAAAAAGCCCAAGTTAGAGTGTCCTGCACTGTCAAAGGACTCCCTCCTGACGTGCTGCTTTTGCTCCATCCTCTTTGTCATCCTCCCCCTAACCTCAAAACCCACAGGAGGCAGAGGTGCTATGACCAGAGATGGGAAGGGCTGGGAGAGCGGGGCTGTCGCTAGCAATAGCTGCTGTTAGCGTCGGCAGAAGGCCAGAGGAAAAAGCGTCTCTGCTCCTGTATGGGGACAAGAGCAGGGCTCTGACAACCTCCTTAAGCTCCCCAGGCTCCAGAAAATGCTGCGCAAAGTGTTTTAGCAACAAAAGTCTTGAGAAGAACAAACACTCTAATCCCTTAATGAGCCGGCTGATCCCCCATCTTGGCTTTGGCTTCTCTAAAGAGCCACACGCTCCCCTCCTCCCCGCCCCCCGGCCCCCTCCGGAGCAACCCGCAGCGGCCGCCTCAGAACCGATTCAAGGTGCTCGTCGGGATCCAATCCAATTACCCTCCGTCCTGCTGAGCGGCCCCACAGACCGACGGCTCTTTCAGGGCTGAGTCTTATGGCCTGTTAATCCTCCCCTCATTAAAAGACCTTGTTCCTCCCTCCTCGGAGAGACGGAAAAAAAAAAACCCAACCCACAAAAAAAACGCAACCCCACACTGGGAAAAGTTTATGCAAGAGAGCCCCAAAGCGGAGCACGAAAGCCGGCCCGCAGGCTGCGGCCTCTCCCTGCTTTCAGGGGTCACCTCTGCCTAACTCGGGGGTGTCTCTGCCTCCTCCTGCCCCCAAACCTGGCTGGCGTACGGAGAAGACGGGCAGGCAGCCGGCCCTCGTGCTGTTCTTGCACTGTGACTTTATTGGCTTCTTTTTAATGGGCCTGTCATTAAGCCCGGAGGAAGCCGGGTGGGAGGGTTCCCATAAAACTCAGGCCTCACAGCTAATGAACGCAGCACCCCGGGGGAAAGGACACAGGAGCGGCAGTTGTAGTTGGTCACGCAGGGCTGAGCCGGCCTTCGACAGCCTCGCAAGGACAGGGTCCCTCCTCGCGGGGAGAGGACATGTCAGAGCAGCCCCGTCTGCCACCCACCCCTCTGGTCCCACGCATGCGGGAGGGACGGAGGTCTCCAGCCGGGAGGGTGGCGGTTCCTGCAGCCGGGGAGCTCTCCTCAACACTTAACTGGAGGGATGAGCCAGAGACCAGTCAGCTGCAACCACCTCCTAACAAACGAGCGCTGCCGCCTCCCCGGGGGTCATTTTGCTCCTCTCTCTTCTGCTTCCTCCTGTCCTGAAGATGCAGTCACAAACCCCAGCATTTTCCCTCCGGTGGCACATGCTATCTAAAGTCCGACCAGCTCAGGTTCCAATCCAGCGCTCTTCCTGCAGCTACTGCTACTGGTGCCGGTACTCGTTAGCCCACTGATGGAGTGTAATGAACAGCAGACCCGCATACGTACAAGCCAGTCCCTCCCCGCAGCAGGTGTCTTCACCTCACCCTATTACACAGGGCAATAAGAAAATACGGTAATGCCAAGAAAATACTTCAGAGTCAGCGTTTTCCAAAATAAATCGTAGTTCTGACTGTCACTGTCTGCTCAGCTGGATTTACATCCCCACCAGCACATCACAGAGCAGAATTTCAGTCCTAGGAGTGTTAAAAACATTGCTAAAGGTGGAGACAAACCTGGGAAGTTTAGGTGGAAGATAAAAACACGGCTAGGTAGGATGGTAGAATAACACCAGGCACTTCTCTCTAAAGATAAGGAGATAAAAATGAAGCAGAATAAAATTAAGGGAGAAACTTCCTGGCAGTGAAACCCACTAGGAATCTTCACTATTTAAATCTTTTGAAGATTGCACTGAGGAAAAAGGCTACAGGGAATACTTTGGTGCCAGCAGAGCCTGAGCAGATGTTGTGGTACAATAGGTAGCACAGGGCTCGGGGAATCACAGTTTCGTTCTTGGCCCTGATACCAGCTCACAGTACAGCCTCACCACACACTAAATTCGGCATATGCTCAGATGCTGCTTCCATCCCCTCCTACTGCCTACATACAGTACACAAAATTTAGCCCAGCCGGCCAGGCTCTCAGTTAGAGGTAGCCTAAGCATCATGACTTCTGGGCCCAGGAGAATGATAATAATTCCCCAAAGTCTTCTCAGAATTGATGCAGGCTCACAGTTCACTTGAAAGCAACTACAGAGGTGGTCAGCCTCCCTCTGGAGCTGCAAGAGTTCCTGGCACTTGTAACAGCATGTACGAAAAGGAGCCACAAGAATGAAGCAACTCATTTTTGTGGGGTGAATGGTTCGTCCCAGCTTGGGCTAGCCCAGGCACCGGTGAGTCCGGCTCTGCTCTGGCCGTGCACTATCAGGAATATCTCCAACAACACACCTGTGATGCTCTGATGCAATGGGGGTCAGGATTACATGTGACTGACAAAGATTTCAGCGATAACAACAGGCACGATTAGGTCTTCCCAAAATTTTGTCATAGCAGGAAATTGGAGCATTGGCTTACTGAGCATTTTCAGAGTCGGTATCTGAATTTCTTGTAAGATAGTCAGCAGGGAGTGAACGTAGTAAGCTGGAAGCGACATTTTTCAGTGCGGTTTTGCTTTGAGTTAAGTTTTTGGGGGGAAGGAAAGAGAAATGTTTCTTGAATTTCTGACAACTTTTTTTTTCCCTCCCCAGCAGAAAAATTCCTTACCAGTCTATCACAGGCCGCAGGGAGGTGAACTGCATGATCTAATTGGGCATTATCTCAGTCTTCTCCAATTTCTTCCTTGTCACACAGTCTGCTTTTTGACCTATGCCAAGAGAAACAACGTTGGCATGCATCCTTTTTGGCTATGACAGAGCCTGTTTCTCCTCAGCTTTCTTCCACAAATTCCTTCTAGTTATGCCATCTCATCCATTCACTTTGCACTTGCATATTTAACACCATAATTACAACATACACAATTAGAAATCAGACTCAGCTTTTCCCACCTAGTGCTGTTTGTTTCTTGTTCTTTGCATTCTCTTCAGAAGGACCAGTGAAACTCAGCTAGTCTGCTTTGCTTTTTGTTAATGGTCAGGTTCATTTTTTATATTTTCATCTTATTGAACCCAGCCGTCTGCAGAGAACTACTTTGCTGAAGAACTTGGTCTCTTTCTCTGCTCACCGGTTGTCTGCCATCAGCTGATAATTCCTCCCCATCTGTTGTTTGAAATGATTTTCTAAATAATTTCTGTGAATGATCCAAACTAACTTGGTCAGCTTGGAATAGATGGAGTGGTCACGCACTCCATTTCTTTCCCTGTGGGTCTTCAGTCACTTTCAAAGTCAGGTCTTGGGTGACAATCCTGGAATTTTTAGAACAAAATAATTTTCCATTAGCTCTCACTAAATTTTACTTACAAGTAAGTGCCTTGTTTCACAAATACTCCGGCTAGTATACCTGTCTGCTAGAACACCATCAGAAAACACACATCTAAGGGAGGAATCCCAAGGAAATTCATTGAAGTTTTTTGTTGGATAGTACATTAACAGAAAATGCTTTCTGTGTGATGATTGAAATCATTATAGGCTGAGTTCAGCAACGCTGCTGCAAACGCAGACCTAGTCCTTTGACACCACACAGAATACTGAGAGCTCTGGGCTTGATCCAGCAAAATATTTAAGCACATGAGCAGCTTAAGAAATGAAGTGTGTGGTTAAATATCTAGCTAGATCAGGGCCAAAACATTTGGCATCTGACTGGATTGCTCCATAAAAATGCTTTTCATTTTAAAAAAGGTCAATTTTTTGTAAAAAAAAATTAGGACTTAGCAACTTTCTTTTTAGATGCAATTTAACATGGTTATCTAACTTAATATCATGCCTTTAACCCTTCTCTCTGCAGGTAGTTATTTAGAGGAAGGGTTCTTCTTATATGTTGTGACTCAGGTACACCACGAAGCTCATTTCTTGCCGAGATGTCAGCCTGGGAAGCCCCCCGTGATTGTGACCACTCTCAGCAGGTTCCAGCAAAGAGGGGAAGGTGGACTGAAGGACACAAAGATGTAAAGACTCATAATTTATAAGAGGTACGGTCCAAAACAGTGTTTGTAGCAGGATGTCAAGGGGCTGGCTCAGATGTGGAGGTCAGATACATGTGTATAAGCCAGACTTGCTCACTCTCTTTGTCAAGCAATTACTTGCACTGCGGTTAGCACAGGAGACTGAGATAGAGATCAGAGCCCTCTGTGCTACCAGCATGAACGCAGAGTTACTGTCCCACAGACCTCCTGTCGAAATAACCACAGCAAAGACTGGGAGGGGAAACTGAGCCTTTCCAACGGGCAGAGCCAAGAGCTTTCCCGTCTCTCTGTCCAGAAGCAGTTACTGAGGCTAGTGGTGGTGAAGACTACAAGACATTGGCAAGATCTCTTCCGACCCGCTTAAAATAGCATCTCCCAGGTTTAATGGAGCTGGCACACGGCCCACCACGTTCTCCTCTGCTCACTGCCACCTTCACCAGTCTACCCCTGTACCCAGCCACTGGGGACACTGGAAGCCTGTGGGGGCAGGGGGGTATACCAGTGTCTCCCAGAAGAGATAGGTCAAGAGGAAGTCAAGTCAAGCTAGATGGCCTTTTACTGAATCCTCCCTCTTGGGGCCATAAATAGCTCTTTCCTCTGTGACCCGCGGCCTCCCGCAGCCCTTCCCCACCTCCACCCCCACCCAGCACAGGCTGCTCCTTGCCCTCTGCAGATCATTGTCTCCCTGCTAATTGCCCTGTCTAGGAGGAACAAGTCAGCAGCTTCAGGTGAGAGCCAGAGCGAGCTGTTAATAAGTAAATGATAAAGAAAAAGTTACAGAATGAACTTGTTTCTTGCCAGGACTTGCCTTGCAATTTGGCATCCACAACTGTCCTTGTTGCAAAAGGGCTCAAGCTCTTTTTCTCCCCTCAACCCAAAACTCTGACAGTAATATTAAGCTAGAACATGGGGCCTGAACTCCAAAAAGCGTGCGTGTGTGCGGGTCTTGCCAGCTCAGGGGCTGCCCTGATAGCCACACTGTATGTCCATGTCTATGTTGATAAATAAAACAGAGCCTGGAAACAACGTGCCCTCAGATCATCCTTACTGTTAATTAACTACAGACTCCCTGACTGGGAAATGGTTCTGTCCCCCAGGCAGTGCCTGGCCACGGCGTGTGCCACCAACCAGCCCCACTAGACAAAGCCATGGACAACACCTCCAGCAGCGTGCCAGCGTGCCTTGCAGCCTTGGACACGGTTGCGGCATGCACCTCAGGGCCCCATCATGCTCTGGAGAGGATGTTTCCTGGGATGGAGCGGGGAGGTGTGGCACTTGCCCGTGATGACCTCCCTCAGCACAAGCTTGGCGACGCGCAGGAGCCATGGTGCTGCAGAACCAGTGATCGCAGCCATCCGCTGCTGCCTTTAAGTGCTGCAAAACAAACTGAGCTCGCAGGAAATCTCTCGAAACCAAGCACAACATGAAAGAGAGATGAAGCGTTTGGACCGCTCCCTAGCCAGCAGCCCCGTCCCAGAGGAGACATTGCAGGAAGAAACCTCTGTCATTAGGAGACCTCAGAGCAAACTGGTTCCCAGCCCCAGAATCAAGCGTCAGCCAGAGGGCCCGAATTTCCTCTGAAAACACCACCCTGGGCTCTCTGTGCCATTGGGCTCATAGGAGATGCTGTGGCTCCTGCCCCTCTCTGGGGCGTAGTCACTCCTGTTGCTGCCCCTTCCCGGGAGGAGGTGCTGGAGGGTGGTGGCCGGACTCCTCCGCTCCTGCCTTTGTGAGCCTAACCCTGTGGGGTCTCATATTCCTTTGAAACCCGAGTTGTGTTGATGGATATATTTGCTGGGTGCCTCCCGTCTCTCCTGGGCTCGGGCTGCCCTGTCTGGAGGTTCTGTGAGGGAGAGGGGTCTGGAGTTTAAGAGCGTTATTGTTACGGGAGGAAGGAATTTTTGGTCCTATAAATCAGAGGCAGGCAGCAGTAGGGCCAGCATACTTGGGCTGTGTGAACAAACTTCATTTCCTGGGAGACTGGCCTTCAATCACCCTCTGTCATACTCCACTGATCAGAGGTGGACATGAGAGGAGTTCATTAAGGTGGAAGAAAAATAATATAATAGGTCCTCCCCATGCATGCACTATTCCCGACCCCTGGGGGTGGCAAGACACCCCTACCTTGTGCTGAGATCCAAAACACACACGCACACACACAGATTCACTCACCCTGAATATGCTGGTATTCCTCTGCCTAAGCAAATTTCCTTCTAAAAATGGACACCTCGAACATAGCCTGAGGTTTTTTCTGGCTACTTTTCAGATGAACTCAGTTCCACTGTCTGTTGACTCGCTTTGTAATTCTTGGCTGCACTCTGCTGGAGAAGAATCGGGCCCAGCACTTGGTGCAAAAAGAATCGACAATTTTCCGAGCAAAACAGAAAGCTCAAAGCTCTCCTTGTTGATTTTGTTTCCTGGCTTTCTGAATGGATCTATTTTTTTTTTTTTTCAGGGGGATAATATTTTCTGCTTCTCTTTACCGTCCTTCAGCACTACTGATTTTGAAAATTATTGGAATTAGGAAAAGGGGCAAGAATGACAAATAGGCAAAAATTAAAAAATTAAATACAGTGAATGAAAAGAGAAAATATTTTAAGTAAAGGATATGGAAAAAGGGATAATTCCAAAGGGAACAATTGTTTTCAAAAATTCTGTATTTTCAAGAACAAATCATGAGCTGACTTGCTATATGGAAACATAGAAAAAAAGCTCTAAGGCCCAAGAGACTGAGCCGGTGTCTGCCATGGACTCGTGTAATGGTGAAACCAGGTGGAATAAAAAGCTCTTCAGACTTCTGAGCTCGGTTGGGCTGGTGGCATCCGTTTATATGCTTTTCACAGAAAGCATAAATGAAAGACAGACATAATTATTTGTTTTGACCACTTTCAAAACACTTCTCATAACAGTTCTTATGTTTATACGACACAAATACGAACCAGAGAGTTTGGGCCCACGGGACTCAGGCAACTGATACAAGATAAATTAGGTTATTTTTGAGGTGCTGTCGGACTCCAGCTTGAGGCTGGTGGGTGGCTGGTGCTGTCCTCCTCCTGCATGGTGAATAGAGGCTTTAGCGAGCTCCTTGCGGGCAGTTTGAATCAATGCCTGTTTATGCTGCCGGACTCAGCTCCTGGAGGAATTTGTGGTTCTGGCCGGGCAGACAAGGGAGCACAGGCACTGCCACCCTTGCATCCAGTGTCTTGACTCTCTGTCTGTGACATCTAGAAGCACCAGATCCACCCAGGAGGAAACGAGGATTTTGCCTGAACTAATCCTGGGAACAGACAGCCCTGGAGCCTGGAGAGTGCAGGGCTGTGGAGCAGAAGCCTCTGCTTACAGTCCTGACTTCACGAGGCAGCACCTCACCTTCCTCACCTTTGCACAGTTCTGCTGGCAATGGTTGTGCACATCCCAGCAGTGGTGGCCATCAGCAGCAGAAGCATTCCTTCAGCCTCCGCTAGCGAGGGAAAGCCCAGAGACCCACATCTTCTGGGAAAAAAAGCAGCAAGTTGGTGAGCGTACAGGGACTAAGGGATAGACTGATTCAGTGCATCCTCTGTGAAGATTATACCAAGGAAATTCCTTTCCTTATGATCTCTTTTGAGACACATGGTCTCCAAAGAAGGCAGCGCGGTACATCCACAAGCAGGTGAGCTATCCTAAGGAGCAGCAGACTGCTGCTGGTTTGGGAAGCAGCTCTTACATTGGTAGGTACAAAATGAGACATTTCTGCTTAATATCCAGAGGCTGAAGCTGCATGTTAAGGCAAAACAGAGCAGTATTTAATCATCCCGGAATATGTTGGAGGATATTCTCAGAAGATTTCATGTAGGGACCCTTACTGCATAGAAAACATAGAACTGTCTGGTACCAACGTCTTCTCTAGAGAGCTAGATCAGACATTTCAGTGGCACTTGATGAATAGTCAGTGAAGGATTTCACAGGCCTCCCAGATGAAAGGGGTTGTTGGAAAACAGGACTATGGGGTGACTTTTCCACCCTGGCTGTTCATCACCAGGCAGGCTGTTTCTAAACCTGCCTTTTTATTTACTGTGTGAAATCTTTCTGAATGGACTTTTTACACTAATATCTAAAAGGACAGCTGTGCTATTATTAATGGATATACATCTCTGGTGGCTTCGATGCTGTTTAGCATATCTGCATTAAATAAAAGTTCACTGGGTTTGTTGAGAAGTGTCAGAAAACAAGGATGAATTAACTCCAAGCTCTGCTGGACTGAAAAGCAAAGGGAATAGAAAAACTGAGCTAAAAAGCTAAGGCCATAGCTGCAGCAGAGGGGAGAAAACAGTGTGCAATACTGGTGATGCACTGGGGCACACCGGCTGGGATGAAGGGAATATGGCTGGAGATATCCAAGGATGCTGTCAGAAGAAAGTAAGTATATTACTGCGCCATACCCTGTACCCAAACACAGCTATATGCCCCGGCCCACTCCCACTACATCAGAGCTCTGTTTGGGTCATTAGTGCTTGTTTTAATTTATTTAGCCAATTTTATCGCTGGAAACACACGGTGATTTACAACCTTTCCTGAGTGCACAGATTAATAAGCCTTCTCCTCACTTCCCCCAGAGACAATTAGCACGTAGCCATGATGGGAAATGACTATGAGGAACATGCCGGCAATATGCTGAGAGAGCTAGACATCAGGCTGAATTCAGCCTACAGACAAGGTCACTTGAAAGCCACCACCCATACTCAGATCCTCACCTGGAAAGAAAAGCCACCCCATCGCTGGGCAGAACGCACAACAAAATGGACTGAACAGCTCTAGGGGCACATCTGGCCACAGGGTGCGGTTTGAATGCAGAGTCCTCTGGGGAGCTGGCATCTACTGGCCAGAAAGAGAGAGATAACACAGCCTGCTGCCTGTTATGCCACTGATTTTGTGTGTGCTCTCGAAGCCCCTTCTGCCTGCTTAGACTGCTCCTGCTCTTGGAGAGAAGACTGGCTTCTTACTGTGTCTGATTTGGGGGTTGACCCTGCTTTAGGTAGAGGCTAGTCTAGACACCTCCCAGGATCTCTTCCAGTCTGAACTGTTCTGTGACTCTGAGACACTCTGCTCTTAACAGATCAGGACCCCAAGTTGTAACTCAGTCCGAGGAAGAGTTGTAGCAACTGTCCTTAAGGCTACAGACTTGAGTGACAGCTTCAGAAGGCTTTACCATTAGAGATGAAACATAACCAAGGAGAGACTGGGAAAAAAAAAAAATCAGGTTATCTTCCTCTTTTTGTTTTGGGTTTGTCTGTTGTTTCCTTTTCCCAAGCCATCACTGTTTTCCCCTTTCCTTCCTTTGTTCTGTGGCCGTGGTTTCTGCAGCACCAGCCAGTGCCTGGCATGAACTGGGCTCTGGGGTCTGGCCAGGGAAGGACTACCCCTTTCTCGTGGGCTCCTACAGTGCCATGGGGACCTCACTGCCACTGGGGATTGTAGCTCCTGCCACCAGCGTACAAATGCTGCTGATGGGCAAACCAAGCACACGTTATGGAGGGGTAAATCCCTGAACATGCAGGTGTGTGCAGGGAAGAGGAGAGGTGAAGAGGCTTTCTGAAGGCCACCAAATCAAAACTCCGCTTTAGCATCCTTCCCGGGAATGGCAGAGATTACCCTGTGTGCCTGTAATACTTGGTCCACCATCCCTCTCGTACTTCCAGGCAGCTCCCTCCCTCCAAGTTCTCTTAAAGACTTGGATTTTAAAACAGGCACCAAGTATTCAAACTCACTCTTTCAAAATCTAAGGGAAGAGAGATGGTAGAAATGTGCTGATAATTTTCTCACACTTCCAGCTGGTGTTTTTTTTTTGTTAGCTTACTGAAACTTTTTGTTCTCCAGTTCTGAGAAGTCAAAAATACTTTTGTTCTTCAAAACAGAAAAAGATTCAGATTTTGAGACAGAAAATTTGAGGAAATTTTATGAAAAATTTTAGCAAACTTGTGGCCCTTTTTATCTCCACAGGTATTTTTAAATTGTCCTTGCCTGCTATGTTCTGATGAAGGTGATCATGGTAAACTCCACTTTACAAGCAGGAAAACTGAGTCACATACAGATGAATCCAAGCACTGGGCTCCTGCCATGCTGGGGCATCTTTTTTACTGCAGAGTCCCATAATTAGCTACGCAGTATGCTCTGACCTCCTTGTAAAGCTGGGGCTGTAAAGGTGCTGTTAATAACCTAACTCTGCTTCCACGCCTCTGCTGACCCGCACTCATCACCTTGCTAAAGGAGCCCTGTAGGAAGCTGAAAGACCCTTCAGTTGCCCTGAAGCACCATGTAGGTTGTACAAAGCAGTGAACACAGGAGTCACCAGAGATGACAGAGGAATGTGTCCATCACTGTCACTCAGCAAAGCCCTTGACTGGATCTGCCTGCTATCATGCTTTCCTCCTGAGCAGATCGGTCTTGCTTCTCTCCCAAAAGCCCATCTGTGAGCATCTCAGACTAAACCAGAAGACCTAAGGAAAGTCTGGGTGTGACTCCTGTGGCAGCCCAGAACTCCTTGGAGTTTGCTGGTCTCCCTGTGCTTTCCTGTGCCCCAGGGCACCTGGTCATTGCCCACCAGCTCTGTCCATGCCCACTGCCTTCCTGGCAGCTGCAGTTCACAGGTCTTGTGGGGCGTATGGCTACAGCAATGGTATAGCCTTTTGAATAACACTGCTGTGATTTTGCTCTCCCATTCAGGTTCCAGTGACTGCATTGTCCTGGCAGATTGTCCATGGCTTTCCACAGAGCTCATTGCCATGGAAGGGCCCATATGGATGTCTGTAAGGACAGTTTCTAGGGCTCACTTCAAGACATCATTGAGGATTCCAATTTCTCTTCACTCGGGCAGAGCCAGTGCTCTCCTGGGAGTGTCTCGCCTCAGCCAACAGCTCTTCCTTCTCATTGCTCAGGCCACCCAGCATTGCTTCCACCCCTGGTCTCTACAGATCCCCCTTTCCCTTCCCACAGCAGCAACAAGGTCTGAGGTGGCAGCAGGACTACAGTGTGTTTCTCCAGCAGACAATGGGTCGGGGAGGCCGAGGGGAGCGGCTTTTCGGGTGTAACAGTGCTGACTGTGTTGCCCTTCCCTCCTCTTTGAAGCCAGCCCCGCTAATAGACATTAGCGGGTGGGAGGCTGGCTCACTCCGGAGAGCCTTTGACATAAAGGGAGTTTTCACCCCACCTCTCCATCCATCAAAACTTAAACTTATTTGTGCTTATACACTACTTCTTAAGTAGAGAAAATAAAAACTGGGTTTAGGAGAGTGCAAATATTTAACAATAAAAAAACCACATTAATTTACCCTTTTTCATTTCTACAGAAGGAACCTTAATGGAGTCACATGACTCTTATTCTAAGTGATAAACCACAGGTCATAAAGCACCACTTTATCACTCTGCACAAGCAGTATAAATAACAGCTATTACCCAACCTCACTCCGTCTGATAAGCTCAGAGATTTTCTAATATACATTTCTGATTTTTTTAAATAATATTCATGATCATTTCCTCTTGAGCGTTATGAGTCTCTGGCTATGTGGCCCTTGAAACCAGGGCCCGCAAGCCCTCGTACCATCTCCCTGATTTATGGCCGTGCTGGTTGGGACTGACGCCCTAATGAAATCTGTGACACTGCATTAATGGGGCTGTTTGTTACCACCGGAGTTCAGCGGCTGGCTGCAGTCTCAGAGCGGTGCTCAGGAAGGCGCACGCCGAGTCGGTGAAACCCGCCCCGTGGGCAGCGAACCTCCCGTACCCGCACACACCGGAGGGCCGCCGCCCCACGCAGGACCCGCCTGGCGAGCTCGGTGGAGCCCCTCGGCGGTGCGGGTCGTGGCCCTACG
Organism: Phaethon aethereus; assembly: GCF_964289735.1. NCBI lineage: Eukaryota > Metazoa > Chordata > Aves > Phaethontiformes > Phaethontidae > Phaethon > Phaethon aethereus. The sequence continues at coordinate 20,141,908 of NC_138583.1, forward strand.
CCGCTGCGCGCACACAAGGAGTACGCGACAAACCCAGGGTCTTCCCCAGGACCGCAGCGACGCAGGCAGACACGCCTCTCTCAGGCGTGTAATTAATACCCAGCCCCCCGTGTGCAGTCGGTCGGTTGCAGAAGCCACCGCGACCGTGCACCATCAGATTACCCGCTAACAAGCGCGTGCGCGCGGAGCGTAACCGACACACGTCCCCTCTACCTGCAGGAGCCCTGCAGCCTCAACGTGACACGCGGGCCGACGCGGGTCACCCCGCACCTCTCCGCCGTCCTGCCCGGGGCTGGTTTCCCTCGGGCTCCAGACCAAAGCCACGGAGCAGCGTGCCAAACCCACCCGCGGCGCGCCCGTGCTGCGGCAGCCGCGCTTCCCCGTGTGGTCTACCCCTGACTTGGGACACCCAAGTCAAACAGCCGCGCGGTTCTCATCAAAACTGATGGCAGCTGGGAGGATGATTCACGTCCCCAGCTCAGAAAAACTGAGCCAGCGTGTACGCAACAAAGGTCTCGCGTACCCACCGCACAATAAAACATACCTGCGAGACAGTTATTTTAATACCGATATGCCCTATACAGAGACACGTCATGGTGAACTCAGTCTTGAAGCCACCATGGTAAGCGGAGAGAACTAAGGCTTGCTGTAAGCAAGGCTGGGCTGGGACCTCTCCTTGGGCTAAGCAATCACCCGGAATGTTTTAACATACGTGCATGCTTGAGTGTCTGGACCTATCATAGGGTGGTTGAAGCTCTTAGTCCCTTTTTTTTGCGATCAGCCACCATCGGCACACACTTTCTGCCGAGTTATATTTGTTCCCGGTCTTCTGTCTTTTCTCATTTTTCCTTTTTTAAAACAGTTTAGGAAACAAATGCAGAAATTCATGTTCATGCAATGCAGACTCCTATGCAACAGGAAATAAAAATGCCAAAAATTAATATTTAGCCTTAATACTGCCCTGGGGTAAAACTGTCAGCTGCTATAACCATATATTACCTATCAAATAACGCAACACGGTAGACACTTTCTTACCCCTTAGGTACATACAATGAAGAATCTTCATTCCTGTATGCTTCATTTTAAAACTTTAAATGCAGGCCTATTCATTGAACCGAAAGCCTTCTTCAGAAACATTTCGGTGTGAAAAGTGGCAATATTAAGGAATATTTTGTTGTGCCTGTAACATTCAGTGCCTTTTTTCAGGATTGGTTTCATAGTACTTTCAATAGTCAAAATGGCTTGCCAAGAAATCAGGGATTTTACCAATTCACATCTGCTGGAATTATTAAATAATTACAAATAATAAAGCAGTGAGCTTAAAAATGACAATTTAAAATCAGTAATATTGATATGGCTGAGTTTCATTTATCCTGGAAAGGAAACAGCTTTGACAAGACTGTATTTTTAAATAAAATGAGTGTGGTATTTTTCTATCATGAGGTCTCTTTAATTCCAGCATCATAAAAATGTGGTATATCTTTATTGATAGACTTTAGCTGGTAAATTCTCTTCTCTACAGCATATATATGTTAATGATTTTCTCAGCACTGACATACAATATGTTTAACCAGACGATTTTTCCTTTCACTCGGAGTTACTTCTATGAGCAGTAATTTAGTGGGCAGTTCTCAAATGACAACTCTGAGAAATACACACACCACATCTTGTTAAGAGCGTATTTTAATGATGTCTTGCTTGACCCATGTTTCTTTTTTTGTAGCATTGTAAATATTTCCTACTCTTCCTGTGATCTGTAGCTGGAGGGACACAAGACTGGAGGAGACCAACTATGTGATCGAGTCCAGTGCATTTGCAATCACAGGTGACTTTGCAGCAGGTGTTTAGTCCAAAAGAAACCACAATATCCCTCCCTATGCCACAAACACAGATTTCCCAAAATCCTGAACCAAACCTACTTGTGCTCAAAAGACAAAAAACAAAAAAACCCCAAACACAAGCTTAAAAAAAAAGTAATAGCACATCACAGGAAAAGAGAAGATACCTGGAGCCAGAGCATTATCACCCACTGCTGGGAGCTGCATGGACACCGGAGTGTGGTAAGTGAATAGTCACAGCTGATGCCGGTGTATTGCAAATGTAACTCTAGTCAGGCAGTAGATGTGCTCTCTTCAATGATATTACTGAACAGATTACATAAATGAGTGAGAATTTATGTACAGAATTTGCATGTGTTTGCAACTGATCTGAAACTTATAAATACGTTTCTGTATTTACACGCACAAGTAAATTAATATTGATTTCCAACCAGCAGCGCCACCAAAATGGCATTCAAGTGCATGTTTCCAGGTGCAAAGTATTTAGCTGGGGAGCAAAAGCAAGTGAATTTGCAACGAGAACAGTGAAAGTGTGGATGCAGCTCTGGGAAGAACGATGTGCACTGTTTGTCCCGCGGCAGCGCTGGGAGGCTGCCGATACCGCGGGGCTCTCCGGTGCCAGGTTCTACAATCTATTGCGAAGGAGCTTCTCCCCAGCACCCGCTATCGAGCCAAGTGCCTCAGCACAGCAACGGAGGTCTAATTCCCAAGTGGGTGCTCATTCCCTGCCCAAAGAGCTTTATCATATTGGGTGCACAGCTCAGCTAAATAGCTAGGCCATTAGAGATTTACAAGCCATTGACGCTAGCTAGCTCAGGGACATTGTGGCTACTGCAACTACCGTGCCTGCGCCTGCATTGCTTCATTTTCAAACCCCTGCACTTCGCTACCTTCCTGGATAGCCGCTGTCTGCATGCGCTCGGCACCCCTGCTCACCCAGTATCACACCCCGCAAGCCCTAACAAACATACCCATGCGTTTCCCAAAGAGGACCCGCTCCCCAGCTACCCACCTTCCTGAGCCTGTATCCTCTCCTTCCCTCACCTTCCTACCTACCCTCTTACCTTTCCCAGAGCCGGGCCGCTACCCTGGGCACAGATGCTGGGGTCCCAGGGTGCCATCCCTCACTGTCTGTGTCCCCAGTCTGGGAGCGAGTGTTTTGGGACAGGGCTGGAGAGGGAAGGGGGAAGAGGAGCTGTTGCAGCTGTGTGAGTCAATTCTAAAGCCTCTCCTCTTCATCAGAGAAGGCAATTACTTTACCAAGGGTCTGGTTTTTAACCAAGGTTTTACAATCATATCTCTTTAGATTGGCTTTTTTATTTTTCCTCCTCTCCCTGAAACTCCTCTTGATGTTTGGTGCATTTTTCTCGGGTATGCTTTGTTGGTTTTGGGTTGTTTTGTTGTTATCGTTGCTTGCAGCCACTGGAGAGTTCCCCTTCCTCTGGTTAATGGCCCATTAACTAGCTCTCTCCATGCAGGGGTAGGGCCTGGGAATTGCTGAGTTCTGGAAAACCCTCGCCAGCAAGGAACCTTTCCCCTGCAACGAATTCCTCTTTTCAGAGGTGGCTCTGTGAAATGGGGCGGCGAGGGGGACAGTCCCTGGCCGGGAGGGATAGGGACAGAGCCCACAGGAGCATGGGGCGCGGGCGGGAGGGAGGCTCCGTCCTTGCTGTTTCTTGAAAAAAGGTGCTGGCTGTGGGGAAGAGGGGGGAGAGGAGAGAGGAGCCGGATTGTTAAAGGATTCAATGAGCTGTGCCCAATGTATTCCAAAGGTGCTTAAGACAGCCAAAGCTCCTCACCAAACACACACCGCTGTGAAACAGCACAGCGCGCGCCCACCAGCTGCAGACAGGCAGCCCAGATCCCCCCGCCCCATGCACATCACACCCCCGCGAAACAAGCAGCATCCCCTCAGCCTGTGCCGCACACCAGCACGGCATGGCCAAAGTGGCAATGCTCACACCCAGCCACACACACACCTGGACCTCTGACCACCCCAAACCATCCCTGGTATGTGCAGCTGTGCCCCCCACGCAGGCACTCCACACGAGGGACAAAGAGGTGCCCAGCTCAGACCCTTCCCCTCCCTCCCATCTCCTTCCTTCCAGGTGTACCTTTCCATGTAGAAAATGATTTGCAGCTTTATGTTGTCTCATTGAAGCAAACCCCATGGCTAGGCCAGAGAGCAGATGTAGGGATTTTCCACGGACCTAAAAAAGGGAAGACAAAGCAAATCTTGAGATCAGCAGGAGGAATGAAACCTGGTTTCTCAAGGCTTTGTGTCCTGATTCTTTTGCCCTCTTTCCATCTCCACTGCAATAACCGCAGTGGACAACCTCTCCTCCAGTGCCTTCCGTTGCCCCAGAAAGACCCTCAACTTATGTGCTGTCACTGGCTCCAAGCCATGTGCTGTTGGCCACAGGGCACGGAGGTTTTGGCTAGCCAGCAGAGAAGACAAGCAGAGTAGTTCGTCGTTGGCACTAATGTGAACCTCTCTTCTTCACCCCGTCATTAATTTTGACATGTTTCGGAATAGTTTGGTGGGCTTTGTCCTTGTGTCAAGTATGGTTGACATTGGTTGGTATTGGGACAGGCACTGTTTAACATCTTTGTCGGTGACATGGACAGTGGGATTGAGTGCACCTTCAGCAAGTTTGCCAACACCAAGCTATGTGATGCAGTCGATATGCTGGAGGAAAGGGATGCCATCCAGAGGGACCTTGACAGGCTTGAGAGGTGGGCCCGTGTGAACCTCATGAAGTTCAACAAGGCCATGGGCAAGGTCCTGCACATGAGTCAGAACAATCCTAAGTACAAATATAGGATGGGCAGAGAGCAGCCCTGAGGAGAAGGACTTGGGGGTGTTCGTTGGTGAGAAGTTCAACATGACCCAGCAATGTGTGCTTGCAGCCCAGAAAACCAACCATATTCTGGGCTGCATCGAAAGAATTGTGGCCAGCAGGTCGAGGGAGGTGATTCTCCTCCTCTACTCTGCTCTTGTGAGACCCCACCTGGAGTAGTGCATCCAGCTCTGGGGCCCCCAGCATAAGAAGGACATGGACTTGTTGGAGCAAGTCCAGAGGAGGGCCACAAAGATGATCAGAGAGCTGGAGCACCTCTCCTATGAAGACAGGATGAGAGAGTTGGGGTTGTTCAGCCTGGAGAAGAGAAGGCTCCAGGGTGACCTTATAGTAGCCTTCCAGTACCTGAAGGGGGCCTACAGGAAAGCTGGAGAGGGACTTTTTACAAGGGCATGTAGTGATAGGACAAGGGGTAGTGGCTTTAAACTGAAAAAGGGTCAGTTTAGATTAAATCTAAGGGAGAAATTCTTCACTATGAGGATGATGAGGCACTGGAACAGGTTGCCCAGAGAAGTTATGGATGCCCTATCCCTGGAAGTGTTTAAGGCCAGGCTGGATGGGGCTTTGAGAAACCTGCTCTAGCGGAAGGTGTCCCTGCCCATGGCAGTGGGGTTGGAACTAGATGACCTGTAAGATCCCTTCCAACCCAAACGATTCTATCATTCTATGATACAGATGCTTACCTGTAACATCTCCCAGTGTAGCAAGTATTTATTCTCTCAATGCTGCTTTGATAGTCTGGTACTATGCCCTCTGGGCCAGGATTGGGAAAAGGAGAGGGACCAGGGCTGAGCTACGTCCTAAGGCCATGTAGGAAGTCCGCATCAGAAAAGCGGAGTGAAACCCAAATCTGGGTCTCCTTATCTTCTGGAGTAATCCTATGACCACCTGCAAGCACCAGAGTACACGCTGGCTCTTGTGCTGAGGGGTATGTGGCTATGCTTGTCTGGAGCATAGGAAAGCAGGATGACTGATGCTGCTTTTACAAGGGATGGTGATATCAAAACTGCAGCCCTTCTTCAGCTGGGAGTGGCTGCCACCAGCCAATACATACAACCACAGACAGACACCCCCAGCACCTCCCTAAGGTAGTTCACATACAGCACGAGGGGTACATGGTGCTGCACAAAAGACACCTCCACAGCAGGACGTGGTGCTACCCACACGTGCAAGTTAGACCCACACGTGGGTGCCTGGACAGAGCATGCTGCAGCCATGCGCAGCCATGTGCAGCATGCCCCTGCCAAGCGAGGTCCACAGCCCCAGCGGAGATGTGCAGAACTCGGTGTCATGTGTGCCGTGTCCCTATGGCAACACTTACCACCACTTGCTGCTCCAGGGTCACCTACCACCGTGGCCGTGGTCCCAGCATGGCCAGCTACCTTGCTAAGGGGCATTTTTGGGCTGTGTGGTACTAGCTCACCACAACTGATAGAAGCACCAGTTTCTTACCTTGCATTTTTTGTACATCTCAAAGTTCATCACAGATGAAGTAATCATGATTACCCCTATTTTAAAGGCAAGGAAACTGAGTCACTGCATGATGGATGACACAGTGTCTCACAACAGACTGGTGGCAGGGACCACAAATACACCCAAGTTCCCTAAATTCCAATCCAGTGAGCAGGGACTGGATTATCCTGTGGACAGTATTCATGGTGTGATGCCCACACTGGTCTTGGTGGCAGCTTGTGTAAAACCAGCTTTAAACTCAGGGTGGTCTAGGACTTGAGGGCAGCAGGGCAGGAAGGAGACATTCCCTGAAAAGCTTTTGCTTCAGAGAAAGCCCTGAAAGAAAGTCCTGCTCAAGGTCCTGGTGAAAAGGATGCCTGCAGGGCCACCTACACCACTCTCTAGTTGCTCCCAAGCTGTGAGTTCATCTGGCTCCAGTTCTGGGGAAAGTGGAAAAATACATATGTGGAGACAGAAACTGGCCCCACCGACCACTCGCACTGTTTGACATTAAAAAGTGCTGACAGCAGAGAGGGAGGAAAGGAGTGGACGAAGGGACACTTTCATCTCATGACAGTCTCCTGCCAGCCCCAGCCACTGCATCTCCCCCTCGCCCCCCTCCCGGCCCCTTGCTTTCCTAGGCATTTTATTAAATAGGGTCACAGCCCGCATTAGAGTCCCTCCCACGGCCCTGGCAAAATGAAAACACTCGCCCGTCCCCATGACCCCCACCCTCCCAGATGTCTGGCTCCTTTGCTGTTTCCCCCGGCTCCAGAACTGAGATCTCCACCCCACTGCAACCTTGAAGCTTCATAGCCAAACATCAAGGCGAAGGGCTCCAGGGAGGGGGAAGGCCTCCCCCATTTTTTTTTTTTCCTCTTACATTAATTATCTCATTTAGTTGAAAGAAAAGTCCAAAAATGGAGCTTTCCCTTGGCAATTTGTGATGCTGGAGCAGTAATTTATGGCTCGATACAACTTTATTTTGCTCCTTCTTTACACACACACACACAGAGATACACACTACATACACTTAAGGAGACACTAACCTGAATTTATCACACTAAGTACCTGCCTGCTAAACGTGAAGGACTGAACATAATTTACGAGGCAGGGTAGGGAGGGGTTCACATGTGGGGGGAAACATTTAGAAGAGTTAATGTTTGAAAGTTGGACTTTGAAGGCAGGAGGCTCCTCTGGATAGAAAGAGAAAACCTAACTAATTAAAACTGATGTATCAGTTTCAAAAGAAGAATGTGCTGGTAATGAAACTGTGCATGGGCAAAAACAACAGGCAACCAGGTTAGCCACGACAGCTTAGACACCCTCCAGGGAGAAGGTCCCGATTTCAGCATCAGACCAACAGGGTCTGAGATCTAATTTGCCAGGGCAGTAGCCAACTTGGGTGCAGAAGCAAATGTGGGTCATCAGTAGGGTTTGAATCATGGCCATGGCATGCCAGCAATGTGACCTGCTGCCGCTCCAGTTGGAGGAGGAGGGAGGGGATCTCGTGCCACAGATGTACGGCAAGTTGTTTCAGTAGCAACCAAGCACTGTGGATGGCCAAAGGAGAGGACTTGCCTGCCCCAAAATGCTGACCAACAGGGCAGGCAACAAAGGGAAAAGAGCAGAGGGCACAGAGATGGGTGATAGGTCCAAGGCCATCCTGCAAGCCAGCTGCAGAGCCACGGTTATGGCCAGCATTCACGCCTGCCCCAGCCAGCCCTGGGAGCCTCCTTGTGTGGTGCTGGGGGAGGATCATGAGAGAAAACCCAAATCTTGACTTGGAAGGGAATCCCGCTCCACCAGGGAGATCATGAGCAGAAATAGTTCATCCCTGGCCTGCCCTGAGGCAAGCGTCTGCGCAAGGCATGGGCAAGCCAGTGGCTCTGCGTGGCATGGCTGGGGCACTGGCATGAAGGCTTTTGCTGGGCGTCACAAATCACGTGAAAGAGGCTTTGGGGTGCACCTGTTTTGACGGTACCTGCATATGTGAATTGATGGGTGCCCACCTATGAAAGAAGACTTACCTTTCCCATATCCTGCTCTGGCTGAGAACCTCCCGTGTTGCCACACTCGCATCTTTCCAGGCTGTACCTGCAGGGAAATGGGAAGGAGAGATCAAATGGGAACATCTTGGCTTCATCTTTGCATTTTCCAGTGTACCTTCCTGAAGTGTCCTCCTCCCACCTAGGGATAACTGTGGGGGCTCCCCTAGTGCCTTCCCCAGCCAGCCCTTTTATCCAAACCTCTGCGACTGCTGCCCAGGGGAGAGTTTTCTCCACACACTGTATTCAAGAAGATGAAGGCAGTGAAGTCTGAGCAATTAAGTATGCCAAGAAGAGAAACATGTGCAAAGCATCTCAACTGCTAGTTGCTTTTCTTCTGTGTACATGAACTTCCCTAATGTCACAAGGCATCTCTATCTTCCAGCTAGGAATCTGAGCCACAGGACTCATCCAGTGACTTGGACCTGGGTCACATAGCAAGCAAATGCCGTTAAATCTGTCAACTGAGTGCCTGGTGAGCCCCCTGCAGCCAGACAAATCTTCCACTCCAGGGAACCTGCCCTTGATTTGGTTGGGCACCAACTTTAACCCCTATTCCACTGCCTTTGCACAGCACCACGTACGTGGTTTCCTCTGTATCTATTCCATTGCTCTTTCAACCCCCAAATCCTTAAAGCCATTAGGATGGGAGGTAAGTATGGGTATGGAGGAAGGAGGCAAGAAATGACCTTTTGTTAAGGAAAAAAAAAAAATTCATAAAAGTGATTTGAGAAACGCTCATTACCCACATGCTGATTCTTTCCAAAACGTGCCTTGCTGAAAACTGTGGTCAAGCTGCAAGTGCCCACTTAAAGCGATGGGGCTCTGCATGAGGCAGAAGCACACCAGACAATGGCCCCTGCTTGTCAATCCACCCGGCACATTTCTAGCGCTAACCAACAAAAGCCCCGGCAGGTAATTTGTATGTAAACACAGAGCACCCGCTCGCTTTGGTAGGGAAGGCGTTCTTTTTCTTATTGCTCTCTCTGTAGACATCAGCTTGTTCACAAATCTTACAGCAACCCACAGCCGTGGCATTAAACAGGTGAGGAGAATAAGGGTTTTTCTCTTATTGATTTAGGGATGGTTTCATTTGTAAGCGAAAGGGCAGCTGTCAATAGACTGCATGATCTAAGGCACCAGTCCAGAGAAATCTTAAGCACGTGAGCGCCCAGGAGCAAGCATGGGATTCGGGGCTGTTGAATCGGGGCCAGCAGCCTAAACCGGGCTTTATTTCATGTTGCATCATAACTCTATTGCGTGAATGAGAGGGAAGTATTATTAAATGGGAGGATGGAGAGGGAAGAAGAAGAAAACGTGTCTATTTCTTGTCCAATAATGTTAGCAATATATTTATAAAAACGAAACAAGACTAATCTTCATTCCTCTGGGCTTCTCAGGGAGCCCTGTGTTGTCTGTTTTGTTTAGCTTGTGCACTCTTCATGACAGATATTATCTGTATTTTGTGTCTTGTAAAGCACTGGGCATTTTTATATAATAGTAATAAACTATAAAAATACACGAATAAAAGGATCAGAGAAAGCAGGTGATGTTGCAGAATTGTTTCTGCCTGAAAAGAGCAGCAAAAATCCAGTTAAAAATAGCTGTGTGTGTTTACTTCGATAATAAAACGTGTGTGTGGGGGTGTGAGATTGTTGCATGCACATGCAGAGAGAGAGATGTGCCTACAGTAGGGAAAGAGACTCGAGGAGGGAACAAGTCCGTCAAATCTATGAGTATGTATGTGGCATCTCGGCATCATGCAAAATACCCTGGGTGCAACCAAAGCCTTCCGATGCTCCGAGGGATCCAGTGGAAGTGTGCAGGATATGAAGAGTGACAACCCATCAGGGCTGCACTATCAGACCAGTAGGGAAGGAAAACTGAAGCAGGGTGTCAGCTCGAATTGTCGTTACCCTTGCTCGGGAAAGGCGTCGGGCAATGCAAAGTAGCAGGAGGAAGAAAGGAGGTCGGGACATCTGGGGACTAATCCCCCATCCCCCAGGGATGCTGCACCCATTCGGGAACGGACCTCTGCGTCACTCCTGGTGCTGCTTTTGTCACCTTGAGCATGGGGGTGACCATCTGCCCCTGCTCCCGGGGTGCTCGGGGCGAGGGGGCAGATGCAGCCCCGTGCCCGCGGAGGGGTGTCGGGGCGGCAGGAGGAGCCGCGCGGTGTGGTGGGAGGGAGCAGCACCGGGGGTGGTGGGGAGGGGAAGGCCTATAATCCCCTTGGTAAATCCATGCCTGAACTATAAAAGGATAATCCATGTGCAACCCTGGCCCCACTTATAGGATTTAGCTCTTAGTGTGGAATACTAATATTTGGCTGTTTGTTTACCCCTGTGAACTAATTTGGCAGATTCTTGTGATTCTCACAGGGAGAATTTATTTCGATTTTGATATTACTCAAAGCCTTGGGTCCTGGAGTCATAGAATTATATGCAAAGCTCTGAGCAGACTTTTTTAATCCTTTTTCTTAAGAAATAACTATTTGTTGTGGATGCAGCAAAAAGCTTGAAAGCTGGCCTGCTGTTCCACAACACAATGGCATCAGAAAAGAAGCCACTTGCTAATTCTTTTTTTTTTTTTTTTTTTTAAACATGGTGATTTTTAAGCCAGTTTTGCAACTGTGAAAGGTGAATGGGGATCAAGCCCATGATTTCTGAAGAGTCGGCACAGAGCTAGGCTCTGCTTCTAGATTCACACTGGCTTGGTGAGCTTCAGCGCCCGGTTGCCTGCTCCTAACCCGATGGCATTGCCTTGGGAGAGCAGTATCACGGGCAGAAATGAGATCCTTCCAGCTGAAGTAGTATGTGGAGTTTGGGGAAGAAGGCAGCACTGGAAGAAAAAGGGCACGTGTTAGGATCAGGAATTCAGCCTTCAATTAAAAAGTAACTTTCTAACCTTGGACAATGCAGAGAATGGCTTGAAAATGTGATGCACGCACCCCCTTAAACCAGAACGCCAGCACAAGAATCCCAAGTATGTTATTTTTATAATCTTGCTGGTTTGAGCTTGCTCTTTGATTTTTGAACAGTTAAAGTTGTTAATACTAGGGAAAAGGTGTCCTTTTTTTAAATTCAAAAGGCGGCTTTCGTTGCAAAGTGTAAAGAAATGGAAGGAAAATGACAGTTCTCTCTAAATGCATTTGTGGTTGTTCCTTTCCCAGTATCCTGAAAGAAGTTAAAGGTTGCAAATGTAATCACAACTAGGAGCAGGGGATGTTGAGATATTTGTTGAAGATTTGACTCTCAATTTAGAGAAATATTTATTTTTAATTCTGTGCCTAAGACCATTTCTCCTGAGAAGATTTAAGCACATGCATAAAGTGGAATTACTACAGAAGGGCTTCACCAGATCAGGGCCTTGAGGAGAAAGCTGGCAGTAAAATAACAAAATTTATCATGATAAAAAAATTCTCTCCCTGAGTAAAAACAGAGGCAATGCCTAAAAAAACAAACCTTCATAAATCAGGCAAACAAGACAGGCAGATGAGAATCATATCAGACAGTGGAAATGAGGCAAAAATAATTTAAATTATTCACACACTTCGAAACTTTGCAGGACTGAGAAGAGAGGGTGAAATCTTGGTGAATAAATCAGAGGGACACAAGCAGAATTTGTGCCCAGCAGTTTAAGCTGGAAATACAAGGTACAGCTCCTAGGAGTCCAACAGCAGAAAGTTTTTTTAGAGGATGCGTGTGCATCATAGGTACCTGCTTTATTTTCCTCCTCTTCAGATGCTGCTGTGACCGGCTGTCTCGCACGACTTCAGCTTCTCGGGCTGCCTCGTTCCCAGAGCCGACCGGAGAACAACCTCCCATCGGGGCCCGTTCGCTCGCCCCTCCGCCGGGCGCTGCGCCGCAGCAGCGCGGCCGAGCGAGGGGAGATGCTCGGGCACTCTGCAACCCGCCCTGTAATTCCCACCGACACCCTGAAAAAAATCGACGTGTGCTTAAATACACAGATCTGTTGTCATTTTTACCCCTCGCTCAAATGCTGACAGCCGGTTCCGTCTCTGGTAGCGGTTGTTAATAATTAATCTGAAATCATACAGAGATGGGGAAAATATCTTTTAGGCGAGTGATATTTTTCCCAAATTTGTTCCAAAGACAATGGGAGAGGAAACAATGTATTCATACAGACAAAGGGGAGGGAGGGTTTGTCTGTCTGATTTTCCAGGGGTTTGGACTTATTTCTGTTTCCTCCTCTTTTCTTCTCAGCTTGTTTTCTGGTGACAGGATTGAAGAGCCCCAAACATTACCCAAAACAGGGGGAAAAACATACTACAACAAGGATTTGAAGGGAGCCATTTGTCTAGTTTATTAAAAAGATCAAGAGGTGACTTGCTTCCCGCATATAAATTTCTTCCTGGGGAAGAAATACCAGGTACTAAAAAACTCTTTAATCTGCCAGAGAAAACCGTAACAAGAGCCAATGGATAAACGCTGAAGCCAGACAAGTCCCAATTAAGAATGAAGTACTGGACCTTTTCTATTTTGTTTTACTTTGTCCGAGGAAGTCAGGGTGATTAACCATCAGAGCAGGCTGTTACGGGAAGCGCTGGAGTCTCCCTTTCTCAGCATCTTCCGTTCAAGACTCGTATTCTTTCGGGAAGAAAGTTACTGTATTCAGTAAAGGGGTAACAGGGGACAATCTCTGGCCCAAGTTACACAGGCAATCCAATAAAATAATCTGAAAGTGTTTTGTGAGCATAAACTGAATAAACAATTTTGCATCCCTCATCTTATTTAAAAAAAAAAAATGAGGAAAGTGAGAATAAAAATCCTCTACAACTGAACAATCATGATTATTACAGAAAGGGGGGGGTGAAAGGAAGGTGAAAAATTTGTGGCAGCAAGGAAGAATCCGAAGGGAAAATGATGCCAGGATGCAGGACAGAGCGAGGCAGCGGTCTCGCTGCCGGTCGGGGCTGGCGGGGCTCTCCCCCAGCACCGCGGGCCTTTGGGGAAGGAGCTGCTCAGGCTCCATGGAGAATCCTGCCTTGCTGATTTCCAGCTGAGCAGCTTTCTGCACTCAATGGCCGTCCCTGCTGCTTTCACGCAGGGATGTACTCTAGCTCGGAAGAGAGTGGTTCTGTTTAGATAGCCCCCAATCCTAGCTTTACCTCATCCCTTCCAGTAGAGTCACTGTAATTAAGATTTGTTAAGGTTTGGAAGAAATCTCATTAATCAGATAAGATCTGAACTTTATTTTCTTTTTAAAGACCCAATTTGATCTCTCTTGCTTGTGATAATTGCTCTCCTCTTCTGACATGGAAATTCATTTTCCAGGCACATAAAACACAATAGATTTCCATTGTCAACAGCAGCAACCCCAGGAGAGTTTAAAATATTCCTCCAAAGGCTAAAAAGAGTGTTGGGAACAAATCCAGACACAGGCAGGGAAAGGGAGCACGAGAGGGGGTGCTATCAGAGAGAAGTGGGGTGGGAGAAAGAGGTTTGTATGGTCCCAAAAGGGGGCAGGGGCACACCAGCGAAAAGGAGGGCAGCAGGACCCCCGCTGTGACCCTTGGTATGTGGGGCTGAGCTGGCAGGTCCTACCAAAGGACCCTGCGCAGAGAGGAGAAAAGTTGTTGCCACTCCTGGTCCCTGACCTGGGGGGAAAAAGCATCCTTCTCCCGAGTTTATCAGAAACTAGTACTTCAAAGAGCGATCAGAAAAGCTCCTGGATGGCTGACATTTCACATGAGGCAGCACCAGGATAAATGACACAGTGTGAAATATACTCCACCACATCAAATCCTATCCATCAGCAGGATTCCTGGTTTCTAAATGTCAGGTGTAGAACAGGAACTCCTCAAGAACATCTGAATCGGAGGGCGGCTCCCTTCCCCACCGCCCGCTCCCCAGCTCCGCTCAGACCCCAGCGTGCCTCGGTGGGCTCTGCCTCGCCACCCGACCCACCGGCACAGCACCACGCTGAGCCCAGGCAGCCAAGCGCAGGTGCCGGGCTGGGAGATGTGCACGGATAAGGCATGCGGCCCCGGGACAGGGCTGGGTGTAGATGTGGCACCTCTCCCCAAAGGGACTGCAGTCCCCAGGAGGGACAGGACAGGGGCACCTGGCATCCCCCTGCCCATCCTTCAGCCTCAGCCTGTCACATCAGCCCAGTGAGTGGGCGCCGAGGTCACCATCTTCCCCCTGCCCAGAGCCCTGTGCCCGCCACCCTGCTGGCATGCCGGTCCCCCCAGCCTGTGCCCCGCTCCTTCCACCAGCCCGTCCCCGGTTTCAGCCTGGACCAGGAGAGCCCGCGCCCCAGCTGCACCGAGGCCAGCGGCTACAAGCAGCCTCTGCTGTCCTGAACTGTCACAGGGAGAATAAAGCCGAGACGCAGTTTTGCAGCACTCCAGGGGCCACACGAGCCTGCAGCGGCAGCAGCCTCCGTCACAGCTCATCCCGGCCACCTTCCGGAGATGCTGAAACTTCGGGGGAGCAGAGAGATGGAAACCCCTGGTATTGGCTTTGCAGCCTCCCAGAAATGGGCGCTCTCTGGGGTGGCTGGCCAGCAAAGGCTGTCTGTAGGTGACCAGGGTGGCCAGAGCAGGGAGAGTCCCCGGCACCAGCCACGGGGAAGCAGAGACCAGGCACGGCCGTTGCACGCAGAGGTGCTAATAGAGACCTAGGGTGAACGTCCCAGCCCTGCCTGCCTCTCTCCCTCTCTTTGCAGAGGGAATCTGCAAACATATTAATCTCATCTCACACACAAACACTCCGTCCTGATCCCAGAATCCATATATTAGGAGATTTACATAAATTACCAGCTATCAATAGGGCACATGAGGTGTGGGGGCTGAAAGCCAGCACCCTTGCCAAGAAAACAGTACAAGAGGATTGGAAAGGAGGGGAAGGGAGGGGGCTGCAGAGCAGAGGTCTGGGATGGCAGTGACTGGCTGTCTGCCTGGGTCTCCGAGTCGCTTGCCGCGGCCGCCATACCCTGCTTTGTGGAAGCAAAGGCCTCCTCCTCTGCACATTGTACTGTGGCACCTTCCCTCCACACCTCCCCCATGAAGGGGAGCCCTCCCTGCCCTCCGCAGCTTGTCCCGATGAGCGCTGGGGAACACCCGCTGGGCCCAGGCCTATGGCCTGCATGTGGCGATAGGTACATAACTAGCAGGGAAAAGGAGGTGAGCCCTTTACAGCACTGCCTTGCTTTATTTGGGGCTTTACATTTGCAGTCTAGGTCAGAGCTCACCTTAGCCTCTGGCATCCCCAAGCTTAAGGGGCTCTGGGGAACCAGAGCTGTGTGGCTCCACCAGTGAGTTCAACAGATCCTTGAATCCCTCTTCTTTCTCCCCAAGGGGCTTTGCCTCTGCTGGGAGAGGAGGGAGGCACGAGCTCTGCCACCAGCCGTACCACCTGGTCAGAGGCAGGATGCTCTCCACCTTAGGCGTACTGAAAAGTCAAGCTTCTCTAAGTCATCAGAAACATTGGTGATGCTTGGTGGGGGTTGTGAAAGCCATGTACAGAGCCCTGGCATGCAGATGCAGAGAAAACCACCGAAACAATGCCCCTTCCAATGTGTTTCCCAGGACAGACCTGCCCTGCGAGGAGGCTGATGGTCAAGCATAAGGCAGACTCAGAAGTGCTCCAACAGGCCCCAGGGCGAGGGCACACCAGTGTGATGCTAGTTTGTCAGCTCGATCCCCTTGGCATCAGGGCCTGGGGCACAGCCCCATTCCTACCACCCTAAGCCTCAGATGCACAGAACAGACCCCGGGCAAGCTCTGCTCCCGCGCAGGGATGGCGATGGGTCCTTCCCCAGGCAGGCAGCGTGCCTGACCTCCCGCAGCATCTTCTGAGCCTCCCAGGCAGCAGCCCTGGAAACCCCCCAGCCTGTGAAGAGCCCTGAGCCGGGGTCCCTTTTGTCACCAGCCCGCGGCCACCTCGGCGGAGACCCCGCTTCTCCCGCGGTGTTTTGCTGCCCTCGCGGGTCCAGCGCGCACATTGCAGCCCCCCCGCACCGGCCCCGCAGCACCCTCGCCCGCGCCCTTCCCTGCGGAGACCCGAGGCACAGGTTGTTCCTTCTCCTGGCGGGAGGAAGAGCAAGGGGAAAAGGCAGACAGCTCGCTGCTTTAGGTGTGGACCAGGGGAAGAGGGGCAGGGAGCACTCGGAGGAGCCCCAGGGAAGACATCGGGCAGGTCCCAGTCCCAGCCCTGCTGGTAGTGGAAGAGGGTGAAGAACAAGAAACCCCTGCACCAGAGATCACAGGAGCTAGAGCATCACCTCTGCTTTGGAAGGGGCATCACAGGTCACAAAGTTGTCTGTCTTTCTTCCTTTCCTCTGGACAGGCAGACATCACATCTGAGCCCAATGTGTCCACAGGCTGCGGGGGTGTTTGATGAACGCCTGTGAGTACAGCGAGGTCCAGAAAGCTTCTTCCAAGCCTGAAGTGCACCCCAGTGTTATTACTAATGCCGGATAAGATGGAAAAGCAGCTAGTGGTGCAAAAAAACAGATCAATGTGAGCCACGGAAAAGAGGCCTGGGCTTGATTTACCTGCTAGAGAAGCAGATTAAACAGAGAACTTTTCTTTTGTTTTATGGTGGGGGGTGAGGGAAACACATTAAGGGACATGTGAGTAGACAACATTAGCTCTCACACACAAAAGATCTCCTCCCAGCAGTGTGACTAGAGTATACACAGACCTCAACAGAATTGTGTTGGTTTAGGGACAACATATGTAGCACAATGAAAATATGACTTGTAATTGTACAGCACCTAACACAGCAGTCAGCATCCATCCTGCAACACCAGTGTTCAAGTGTAGGTACCTGTTCTCATGTACATCCCCAGCATCTGTATGTACGGTCTAGAAGAGGCAAGTCCAGTCTAGGTCTAGCATCTGGGTTCCAAAGCTGAGGCTGAAACTGGATTCAAGTTCACGTCCGGTGCCTCTCACGCATGAGGACTCTGTGCCAAGGGAGAGGAGTTTCATGGGAAAGCTGCTCCTGTGAGACCTCAAATCAGAATTAGGTTTTTGACCCTCCTGACAGCTCAGCTTGAAACCCCTGCAGTGGTTCTGGCACCTGCGGTCCCAACGTCTTCCCCCAACCCCGGCTCCGCGGAACTCCACAAAGCCCAGGGCATCCCTCCTCCAGAGCTCCCAGCAGGTCTCGCCGCCCGTGGGCAGCCTCGCCGCCCCGCGCAGCTCTGCACGGACCGCGGGCTCCACGCCGTGGCCAGACCGCAGCAGCACACGGCAGCTCTGGGACAGGGACTGCCAGCCCACCCCCCGCCCCCCCCGGCGGGTCACCCGCGGCTGTGCCCACACATAACACCGCCCCTGTGTCACTGCCACACACCCCTATATGCGGGTCTCGACCCCTTCTCCCAAGGGAAGATGCTGGTTTTGTCCATCTGTGCCTTCGTCTTAGGAGGGGTTTTTTCATTGCTCTCCTGTGCTTACCTCAGACACCTCAATCGCTCTCAGCACTAGTACCCCCAAACCTGATGACAGCCCAGACACTTCAAAACTCAGCCCCTTTGGGTCTGAGCCCTCTTCTCTCAGATCCCCAGGACAGCTCCTGTCTCATTCACTTACCCTCTGATTATTCAGCTGCCTTTAAGCATTTGAAAAGCAAAGCCATGCCCTGAGCTGTCAGACCTTGGGGCTTTCATACCCCACCACAGCCACCACCTTTCATCCTAACCCTCACACAGGGCCGTACCCTGAGGCCAGGGATTACTGTGGGAATTCGCCCACCCACCCCCACTCTTTTGCTGTCCCGGTGTGCGTGGGCACTTGCAGGCACATCCAGCATCAGGTAGATATTTTTGCCCTAGTGCCTGGAAACTGCTGGGCAGTAACTGGTTGTGCCCAGGGTGCAAGGCTAGTGTTTGGTGGTGCCTTCCCAGAGCTATGTCTAATATACCAGCAACACTTGTCCAGCCTCTTGGGTGCAGGAGGCAATACCAGCATCAGCAGGTGCCAGCAGCAGCTCTGCCCTGCTCGGGAAGCAGCGAGAGGGTCTGACAGCTGTACAGCAACTGCCAGAGGTGACAGCAATGCCTTGGCCGGCCACACCGGGGGAGACAGCCCATCACAGCTGCTCCTGAGGAGCGGAGCGACCCTCGCAAGAGCTGGAGAGCCAGGGAAAGGCAAGTCGTCATCGCAGCACCAGAGGCTGCAGGCAGGGATACAGGCAGCAGCCGGCCTGATCCTCCCTCACACTGGGCCAGGCTCACCTGCGAGGTCTGGCTGCTGTTTAAGGGCAGCTGCAGGCCAAATAAACCCAAAATCAGCCCAGTGTGTGGAATAGCACCCAGAGATCAAAGGCAACCTGAGTCCTGGGGGCCAGGGGAGCTTGCCCATTTCCACACAGGTTCCTGATGCTGACAGAAAGAGAAGAACCTGCAGTAAAACCAGACAAATTCCAGTAAAAAATGAGATCCAGTGATGGGCTTTACATGAAGCAATGGAGGCTTTTCACCTCTGGAGCAAATTCCTCAGAGCAGCAGTGTATTTTCTGTCCCAGTGCCTTCAAACCCTGACAGGAGGCCCTTTGGGAAGGAGGGTTTTAGGCAAAAGAAACTAGGAGAATTTCCTCAGTTACCCACAAGCTTACACCAAGTGACTGAACAGCTGCTTCTTGACTTAAAATCTCTCCCTGGCTGTGCTTGAGCTGTACAGCTCTTTCAGATGTGACAGGCAGACCTGCCTCCAGTACCATAGCCTCCATGTGGGTGGGGACAATGGGACAGTGACAAAAGTGGCTTCATAATCTGTCACAGGAATAGCCAGCATGTACACTCTATCAACCTTACCATTTCCAGTTTGCCTATCTGAGCATCAAACCACCTGCTATAGCAAGAGGAGCGTGTTCCTGTTCTTGACCTGCATGAAGAGTACCACCAGTTGCCTGTCTCGGAAGAGCAGTTGAGCCATGGGAACAGTGGAGGTGACTGTATCTACTCAACGGGAGCAGTCTTCTGGTTCACCAGCTATCTACAAAGTCTCTCACACAGTTGCTCATAGACTTTCTCCCCTCCTCTGGTCATAAGTCAGAAGAAAGACCCATGTGTCATCCTCCAGGGGACCTTCATCAGAGTCACAGCAACCGCACTGTAACCCTTGGAGCACAGAAGCAGCTGCCAATGCAAGTAGGACCTATTTGCACTTCAGGCCCAGGGGCAGGTACCAGTTGTCCACAGGGACCCATGAAGTCCCTCCTTCAGTAGTCCTCCTCTGAAGTACCTCACCCTTGGGAGTAGCTCTGCAAACGCCCTCTCAACATTTTCCCAGCAACTCCCGGAGGAAATTGGTACACATACGTTCACGAGCGCAGGGCCCTGCTTCAGCCTGTTGTTCATTCATCATGTAGAAGCCTGCTAGGATGCCAGACACTCCAGCCCTCTAGCGAGGCCAATTCACACTTCAGGCAAATATGCCGTAATAAACATCTCCAAGAAAATCTATCCCTCACGCATTTACTTCCATGTGCACTTGAATCCCCTCCACCGCGGTCCACAGCTCTGCTCCCTTCACCTGGAGGCTTCCTGCCTACCAGTGACCTGACTCCAGCTCTAAGGGCAGGGTAGATGAAGCTACTCACCTCTGACGTATTTGAAATCCAGGGAACTTTAAGCAAACGTAGATCACAGTGGAGAGCCTCGAGTGCTCTGTAAGTCCTGAGGATGAATTTTTGTGTAGCCCCACACTTCCCTGGGGAATTTGGGCATTATACCTCCACCCAAATCCCAGCAGACATGATCGTCTCTCAGCTGGCAGGAGGTAAGAGCTGGTGTTCTCAGCAGAGAGCAGAGGTAGGTAAGTAAAGACTCTTGCTCTGGGCACCCTGCATACATTGTCTAGGAGAACCCTGTCTCCAGATCTATGTGCAGGCTGATAAGATCAAGCAGGCAAAGGGCAGGCATTATTAACCCCTTTTTTCATGTGCAGAAAGGAGGCTCAAACCCCCTGGCTTTAGTGCTGCAGCAGCACAGAAATATGCAGAGAAAAGATCAAGCTGGCAATAAGCTATGGTCCATAGGTAGCAAAGGAGGGAATGGAATAGGCAGGGAGCTGGTTCACACAAATGCAGAGCACTTTAAAAGGGACAAGTATCAAGGACAACTTCACATTTGAATTGGACCACATCAGAATATTTTGGGGGTTTTCTGGGCAGTCCTCCGAGGGCTGGCTTCAACCAAACATTATAAAGAAAGAGGAATTCTGTAAGCAAATGTTTCTGTACTTACTTAATAGAGGTAGGCATGCCACAGCTCAGTTTGCTAGTAGGACAACGACTTCCCTCTGGTACTTATGTATCAGCAAGAGCAAGCATGCTTATGGATGTAAACACTGTGAATGCCTAAACCAGCAGGTGACACAAGAAAAAGATATAATCTTTCTAATATACTGCATTTAAGGAGATAAGATTAAAAGCAGGAATTTCTTAAATAGACAAAAACATTAATGAAAATAAACATTATTTAGAAGCAATGCATTAAAAGCTTCTCCCACCATTATTCTTGCCAATTCCATCCAGAGTTGGATACACAAGTGTGGCAGGTATGTTGTTTTACAGCCTTCGGCAGTTTGACAGGTGAAGCCAAAGACATCAATACAGGCCTGCCTGTAATCTCACTGAAGTTACACTTTGCTAATGATCCAGGCATTTGGGTCTTAGTTTCCAGGGTCAGATCCAGTAAAAGGCATGTTGTCAGGGTTGTGTACAAACTAGCATGAAACTGAAAGGTCCTATGCAGAGAGATGAAGAGAACCTACTGCCCTACTCGCATCAGCTTAGGGCCCCGTTATGTTCCTTACATTCCCGGGAAGCAGTCACTTATGGCTCATAAACACTGATTTTGTCTATTTCTGTTTTATTTGGGCAGATCTTACTGCCACTGGTTAGCCTGGGAAGATTCCTCCCCAGACAGGATTGGAATTGGCCAGGCTTTGCTGAACCAAGCTGCCAATACCCTTGGGATTTCCCATTTGTTGGGAAATCTTCACTCTTCACTCCTTCCGAAGTTGTTCCTTAATCAACTGCCAAGCAAGTTTGGCCACCAGACCCAGGACCTCAGGGCAGTCAGCAGAGCCACCAAGGATATATTCCTCCTAGTATTCAAACCGCTTTCCTGTGTCCCCTGGGAAAGGTACAGACAGGTGACACTGGCAGAGGTGCATTTCTTCTCCTACTCACAGGTAACCTTCTTCATGTCAGAAAAAGGGAATTCAGCATAGGGCAAGAGGAGAAAAACACCTTTCCGGTAATTCTGTTATGTAGTAAAAAAAAAAAAAAAATCACTTTCATACACTGGCCTGACATGCCTTCGTCCCCTGCAAGCAGCAGAATCAAAGCGAGATGTTTGGAGACGGACAACCAGCTCAGGGCAGTGAAGTCCCGTGGTGTTAGATGTGAGAGACCCAAGTTCAGCTCCAGCAGATGACACAGATCCTTGGCAGGGTGCAAAATAGTTGCCCCCAGGAAGGATTTGGATTGCTGCAGGCTCTGCAGTGGCTGGGAAGGTGCTATCCCGGGCAGCACACGCAGATGGAGCCTGGAGGCACAGGAGGCGAGCAGGACCCAGCACTCCCTTTCTGGGAGGCCAAGCTGGCCGTTAACCCGCAGTGCCTCCGCGGCTCCCAACCTGAGCCAGGCCTGATCCACCTAGCCCATCAGTTCTGCCTCATTGACCACACGCAGCCTCTTCCAAGTGCTGCTGTAAACAGCAGGCTCTTGGAGTAGGCTAGAAGGTGGCACTGGTAAAGTTCACGGGCCACCTCCTGGCGCTCTCCTCTCCAAGCACAGCCACCTTGCCATGTGAAGGAAACCTTTGGCAGCTGTCTTGTGCTGAGAGACAGGGCTTGTTGAGCTTGGCTGAGTAATCCCAGCCGCTCCCGTCACTGCAGCTGCATGCATCCTCGTTCTCCCAACCCAAGGATCGCTGCCTCGCTGAATCACCCCATTAAATTGCTAATATCTTATTGTTCTTTAAGATTTCGAAACTTGCTGCGAAACGTTTACAGATAATTTTTTTTTTGCCTGCAGTCACTGTGCCTAATGCCCAGTCATTGAGTGCCATATGTGTTTATATGCACTGCAATTTTCCACTTGATTACATTTTACCACAAACACTTTCATCCACTCCGCAAAGACAGCGGCAACACATCCATAACGTTCAGAGCAGCCCAGACAGAGCCCAGACACAAACATCTCTGCTGGCCAGGACACCTGAAAATGTGAGATTCCTAAATCCAACCGACCCAACCTCCAATTGTGAAGTCCCCAAGGGCGCAAGCACCTCTGTCACCTAAAGGAACATGCAAAGTAGCCTCATGCTCCAGCTTTCCCATTAAGCACCCGGTGCTGCTCAGAAGTCTGGAACGGCTGCACAACATGGAGATGCTTGCCAACCACCAAGGATATCTCAGATTTTCCAGGAGATGGGGGATGATCCAGGCCATTACAAGGATGCTTAGCACCTGAACCTGAAGCTGCAGAAATCCATAGGGATAGCAATAGTGCAGCATGCAGCATAGACCTGTCCTGAAACTGGGTCTTGCATCCCCGAAAGTAGAGGCGAGTTCTTGTTCAGCCTCCAGCTAACGGGGCATAGCAACACCACCTCCGCACAGCATGTAGCACCCTGGCAGGAAGCTCAGCCCCTGCCTGAGGTGAGGGTTCCCCTTAACTCCAGCTGACTTGGGGCCACAGCCTTCCAGAAGAGGATGGGCAACACAGCAACACTGACATCCCCATGTGAACTCATTTATTTCACCAGTTCAGCATAGCACCAAGCTACATACTTCCCTTACATTCTGGGTTATCTGGGCTCTGTAATCATTTTAAGAAGTGGGATGAAATACAGCACATCAGGTAATGAGTCCTGAGCAAACCTATAGGATCATAGAATAATCTGGGTTGAAAGAGGCCTCAGGAGATCATCTAGTTCAATCTCTTGCTTAAAGCAGGTACAATTAGATCAGGTGGCTCAGGGCCTTGGCCAGTCAAGTTAATATTTCAAGGATGGAGACAACCACCTCGCTGGGCAAGCAAAATTGAACTTAACAGATGAAAGCAACAGTAAGAACCCACTGATGCAAATTCTTACGCTTCCCTTTCCACGGTTTGGCCTCGTGAAGAGGAAGGGAAGACAAACAGCATTGTGTTTTGCTTGCTGCTCATGGCTTGGGAGGGCAAGGACGCAAATTTTGTCACTGCAGTGCTACATGATTCAAAGTCTTGAATGCACCCAACAGGCAGGAACCCTTAAAGACCTAGATCTCACTGGGGCTGTTCATGATTTAAAACAGGATTTCTAGGATAGCCAGTATTAACTGCACTGGTTGGACTTCATTTCTGAAGATGTTGTACATTCTCTCTGAGAACTCCCACCACTGAGAGAAACTGTTTAAAGCCTCTGCCATGTTCCCTTCTTATGTTATATTGAAGAAACCTATTACTGGAGGTAAACTATCTAGGGACAGGCCATTTTCTGCCACTAATGAACATCTCCTGTCCTTGACTGAACACAAGGGAGCAAATGTAACTACCTCACACTGGAGAAGAGGCACTGAAGCCATTAGTGGTCACTAGCCTGGAAGCACAAAGTCAGTGTTCCTCACCCTGGGCACATGAACACAAGCCTGCAGAAAGCAGGCCAGATCAGTGAATCTAGCTGCCAAGAAGGGCCACCACTCTTCTGCCAAGCATTTATAGCCCCTCGTTCAACAACAGTGCTTAGCGGTACCAGCACAAAATCAATATTTCCTTGAGAGAAATGCTAGTTTAGAGAAACTCAGCAGTAACCTTGGCAGAGGTCACTCCCAAGACATGGGGCAACATGTCTGTCAGAGGGAGTGCACGCTGCCTTTTCGTCTGCTGGAAAGCGCCTGTTAACTCCTCTTTAGTTTAAGTGTTCCTACCTTCCGGAGACGTGATAAGTTCGGCCCTCAAGGGGCAAAGACATTTATTCCAGATGTGTTCATTGCCCTTCCTTTGGACTTAGGCTTTATAAGCTTTTAGATCTGTAACTGAAGGGCAACCTTTTCACAGGGAGAAAACAACAGGAAGGTATAGGAGTGAGGTTGTGGTTTTTCCTTACACGGGTTCCTTCACTGAACCTATCCAGCCTGTGCTAAAACTGACTCTCATGCCTTTTACGTAGGGCAAGAACTCAAGCTCATGTGGTGAATAGTGAGCAGTGATGTTTCATAAGAGGGTGTAAGCTTCCCAGAGTCAGCTGGGAGCTATGACCTGCCTGGCAGCTCCTCCCAGAGCCATAGCTGCATTGAGCTACAGGGTTTGGCCTTGTGTTGCTGCCTTGTCCCATCTCAAGAGGTAGCGACTTCAAAGCACAGACACCTCATTCCACCTGCCCAGCTCTTTGGCCTACTTGAAGAGTTGGGGCAGACTTACTCTAGGGCCTTTCATCCAGGATAAGCCTATTCACTGTCTTCTAGGCTCAACTCAGGGCTTATTTACTTGTTTAATAGGAACACGAGACTAGAGAAGATCCCTTAGGTCACTATATCCAGTACCCTGCCTTACAATACCTGACCACCTTATGCAAGATCTTTACATCACATTCCGTCTGACTTCTAGCGCATCATCTTCAACTTTTTCTCCTTTGCTATCTCCTCCACTTCTGTAAATGTTGGTTACAATCCATTCCTCTGCACAAAGGGTCTCTAGACATCCCCAGAGGCCCTGGGCAGAATGGGTATTCCTGGGCCTATCCTTCCCACTGTAGAGGATATCTGCTTTCATGCTAAGAAGAAAAAGAATAACTCTAGAAGTAGAGCATTTCTTGCTTCCATGTGAAGAGGACAGAGGATGCTGTAAATCTTGATTAGAGCAGAAAAAATCCTTTTGGGAGTATCATTCACCCTGATCCACCCCATTCTCATTCTAGTTAGGTGGCAGAGCATTTACAAGAGCATGTACAAGGGCCTGAGAGCTCCCCCATCTGCAGGAGAATGGAAGGCATCCTCACGACAACATGACAAGTCCAGGTGAACCATGACAGACTCAGAGGCAACTTCCTTCCTGCACAAGACAAAGGGGAGTTTCCCAGGAAGGCTTCCACATCTATGTGCAAACCATCCCCATTCTTTTTCCCTTGATGATCCCATCCTGCTCTTCATTCTTCTGCAACAGCTTTCCCCTCCAGCTACTCTGTTGGAGGCTGGTATTTTTCTGGGCAGCCTGATTTCTTCCCGACAGCCTTTGCACTGAAACCAAGAATTGAAGGGGAGCCTGGGGAGAGGGAGGGAGCAAAGTATGACACATCCAAGCTATAGTGAAATGACATATTCATCACAGCTAACGGGGGCCCACATGGCACCCCAACTGGATGCTGCCCCACTGCCCACTTCCCAGCTGGCTCTGCTGGAGTTTCCCCCCCGGTCCCCTCCCCACATTTCTGATGGTGTCACTCCACGAAAAGTGGCTGATCTGATTGGCGAGAGAACACGAGGGGTGTCAGAGAAGGTGCTCTCAGACATTTCTTGGCTGCCTCAAGGAAATAAAGGCCATCGCTGAGCCTGTCAAAATGATTAATCGCTTACAGAGAACGAGGGGGAGGAGGGAGAGGGAGGGAAAAGGAATGGGAGGAAGAAGGAGAGAAAGACAGATGGGATGGGGAAAGCTATAAACAAACAGCAAAAGCAGGAGATACAGGGTTGCCTCTGTGCTGGGGAGGAGGTGGAAGCAAGGGGCCCCAGGCAGTGCTTGGAATGAACTGATGGCAGATGAGTGGGTCCTTCAGAGCCCCAAACTCCACTTGGAGTTTCCCACCTCTGCTCACCCCCCAGGTTTGCACCTGGCTCAAAGAGCAGCAAGGTCTGCCCTGCCAGAGCGGCATCAGACCCGACAGCCCAGGTAACACGGCCCTGCGACTCCCCAGCTCTACAAATCTGTGCAGTGCACATGAGCTGACAGACCAGGAGCTTATTGCCTCAGATGCCAAGCAAGGCCTTACCACCCCACATGCTCCAGCTCCACAGCCTATAGTGGCTGGCATTTGACCTAAATACCAGTAATTCTTTGCTGCCAGAAGCATTTTACCCCAGTGAAACACAGATGGTTAGGAGCAGCTTCTGAGAGACTGTCAA
Source organism: Phaethon aethereus (assembly GCF_964289735.1). Taxonomy (NCBI): domain Eukaryota; kingdom Metazoa; phylum Chordata; class Aves; order Phaethontiformes; family Phaethontidae; genus Phaethon; species Phaethon aethereus. Next base: position 20,168,198 of record NC_138583.1, read on the forward strand.
AGGTCCTGGCAGAAGAACCTGGAGCAGCCAAGCTTGGGCAGAATCAGTCTATCAACTGTGGTACTAAGCTCTCCCACAGAAACTACCCCCTTAGATGCTGTTATAATGCCCTGTGTCCTCCCTGTGGGCACAGGGACAGTCCTTTTATAGAAGCAAATGATTTGACCTCACTCCTTTAGCTGAGCTGAGAGCAGCTAGAGTCCTCACACAGCTCACTGCATGAGGCCAGTGGTGCTTAAACAGCTCAGGGAGCACAGAGCATGCAGCAGATCTCATAACACGGATTACCTACATACAGGCTGGCATACACTCTCCTCCCTTCCTGGCTTCCCAAGGAGTTTCAAGTCACATCCAAGGGTCCTCCCTGTCAAGGCATTCAATGGCGAACCCTGACTATCCAGGAAAAAACACAACTGAAGCTCCCAGGTGAAAGTCATACCCTGCTGTGTCAAATTCTGGGCTTTCTCAGGGTTTACAGCAATTTTGTGAGGTGAAGTCTGACAGCAACCCTACATCACCACAAGCTACCTTATTCACAAAAAGCACTCCTCCAAATTCAAATATGCATTTAAAATGTTGTTGTGAATGAGAAGCAGACCTCTCCATGCATGTTTAAGAGGGGATAAAAGTCACCATCTGACACGTGACCAACGATTCTCCTAACTTCTCTCCTGCTGAGCACTGGATGAAATGTCCTGTTAGATCCTGTCTTAAGATTTGCTGTTTTCTCTTTCATTTTGAGTTCCTGTGGTGAACACCACTAACCACAGGAAGAGGCTGAAAATCCAAGCTGCTGTCATTCACCTGAGCTCAGAGCCAGCTGGGAATGAGGCAACATGGCTCCAGCTCTTCCCTCTGAAGGTATCTGCTTTGTTTTCCAGTCACAGAAAGAATAATCACCCTGATGGAGACCTCCGCCTCAAGCAAATGACCCAGACTTGCAAAGACAGGAGCTGTCACTGGAATCAATGAATCCAGTAAGCTTAAGTCTTGAGATGCACCAGCCAACCTTATATGCCCCACAAAGGGTCTGTCATCCCTTCTCCCAAGTCATAACTGTTGATCTAATCAGAGGCAGTGTAAACTACACCAAAATGTTTAACTGACAAGACTTTGAATGACAGATGTAGGAAAAGTGGGTAACAGATTTCATGTGTACCAATAATGGGATCTAAACCCACAAAACCCAAAGATACATACTGGATTGTTCATGGCTGGATGATGAGCTAAGCCAGCAAACAGATAGACACAGAGAAGCCACAACTGCCTTTATTTACCTGTCATGCAGCCCATCACGTTCCTCTGTGCTCTTGTAGGAAATGACATTATCAGGAAAAGAGCCTGGAACCGCTTTCACATTGCTCATCCTAATCTTTCTGCATGCCAGCCAAGGCCCATGCCCGCTCTCCTCCACACCAGAAACTGCAAGGCTGCATGCAAGTTGAAGGGAAAGGAGACCACAGAAATTTAAGAAGTTGTTTCTGTGTTTTTCTGGCAGTTTGCAGCCAGGCACTGAGAAGAAAGCACAAGGTGTTGATGGGGCAAGGAGAGGGCTCTGAGATGTGCTCTCTCCCTTGCTAAGCAGATAGCTGAGAATCACTGAACAGAGTGGGAAGGATTTTGCCGAGCTGCCTTCCTCCACAAGCTTTCCGACCAGGCCAAGGCCCTTGCTGCTGCTCCGTACCTAGGCGGAGGGGGCTCTGTAGAGCAACAGTAGCACTCGGAGTTTGGCATCTCATGGACTTCACTGTGGCTCTAGTGGCTGCCTCCATTGTTTGCAGGATATCCTCCCCCCCTTCCCTCCTTCTAACAAAGATTCTGATTAATGATCGCTCATTCCTAATTGTCAAATTTCTTTTCTTTCATCCTGTGTCTAATCACCAGTGACAGAAGCCATTACGCAAATGAGAGCAGACGACTTCCCACAACTGTTCTCGTTGGTAAAAGCCTTGTAATTTAAAGCTCTGATTTGTAGAGGAAAGCTGCGTTTCCCCAAGGCGTCCGGGCATCTGTTCCACTTACACTCCAAGAGCCTCGACTTCCGCTCCCTCCCCCCACAATTAGTCCTCAGCTTGCAACAAATATTTGACTTTGTGAGGCAGTAATTAGAACTTACTTTGCATGTGTTTGTCACAGTAACAGCATCTCTTTCCTTTTCCTTCTAGGCAGCACCAATGCAGAAAAGCACACAGGGAAGATGGTGACTTCAGGACTTCACAGGACACTGACAGGAGAGGTGCTGTCTCCGAAACAGGAATGGAAGATGAAGAACATAAACCAGAGGGCAAGGAAGCTCCCCATACACACGTGACAGAAAGGAGTCTTAGAGAAAAGTGCTTTGAAAAAACATGTGCAAGGGCAGTACTCAGCTGCAGTTGCTGCTCTGCTTCCAGGGCTGGGACGGCAGCATGGGTTGACCGTGCGTCAACACAGACACCTGACAAGAGATTGTCAAGACCCCAAGTGCACCATCCTCATTCTACAACTTCAAAGAGCAGTTGGCTGTGTTCAAGGTCAGCTTGCTCATTGGTAAGAACGGCTGTAAAGAAAAGCAGCAGCAGTCTCGGCCCAGGCCTGCCCTTCTTTCCCTCAAGAGCTGCTTTGATGCTGACTGTCTTCCCCTTCATCCCACCTGTGTTCAACCGCCCCTGCATCACAGCTATGTCTCATACCTCCTCAACCCTAGCCCTGATCCTGACCTGCTAGCTTCACCTTGGACCTGCTTTATCACTCCACATTTCCTGGGTGATCACTGCGCTGAGCCTGACCCCTGATCACGAAGCGGGTAAACCAGTGCATCAGTCTAAAAAGTCTACAGGAAGGATCCCACAGCCATGATCTACAAGGGTTAAGAGAAAGGTCACTTCTCTTTAGAAAAATCTCACTTGTCAAGGAAAAGCGAAATGGGGGAAACAAAAGAGAAGAAAGGTATTATAGAACCTAAGGTAATAAAAGCAAACAAGAACAAGCCTAAAAGTACAAGTGAAAAGTCTTGGGAGTCTGATCTGGTTTTCAAATGACAGTTCTCATACCTCAGTTTCCTCTGCTGCTCTGCACAACTTGAGGTATTCCTGCTCTTTGTGGTGCCAGCCATGCATGTTACCCACAAGGCATGTGCACAACAGAAAGACTACAGGATCAGACACATAACAGACCATTAAGTTCAGTGGAACAGAACCAAGTGTAGGTTCAGTGATGACGATCCCAGCAGGCACAGCAGGGAAGGGTGAATGCCCATGGTCACAGACGACTTTATCCACTTGTCCTTCCTACTCCCTGCACATTCACCCTGGCCCTCAAGAGTGCAAGGAGAGAATGCCAGTTGTGGTACCCCAGGCTCAGACAGCTGTCTGTCCCACCACCACGCCCAACATCCCTAATCTCTATTCAACTCTTCCCCAATTTACTACACATTAGAAATTTGTTTGGATTTAGCCAACATTTCACTGATTGTTAGATGACAAGATTGCTGTAGAGTTATTACCATAAAATAACCTGTGTCTTTATTAGGTAGATAGGACTCTGACACTCAAGGCTGCTAACATACATCAGAGGTACACAGAGGAAGCCTCCTCCAAAACCTCCTTGACCAAAATATGAATCAGATAAAGGACCAAATGGAGGACAAGATATTCCAAAGAACAATAACTAATAGAACTCATTAGATCTGATGCTGTAGTTTACTCCATCCTGTCAGTAACCACAGCACAGCAACAGCATTCAGGTCAACACAGAGGGGAATTTGTTCCCTCCTCACCAACACTTGTTATTGAGAGGGTTCAAGGATACCATTTTTACGCCACCTTTCCTTTCAGGCTTACAGAAGTATGGGGAAAGTCATGAAGACACAAAAATGCAGTTGGTATTGCTGTTTTGAAGGCATTTCTGGAGACCAGCAGCTTTTACCAGTGAACACAAGCTACCTTTCAGTCTTTCTAGTAACTCTGCTTTATACACACACACCTCCTTACGCAGCTCTCCTATACAGCCACTCACAAAATAAAAGCCACACAGTTCTGTTGTTCAACATTGGTTGTATTTAAGAACTACACTTCAGAAGGTACCGTGTGTTTGTCACACCCCACCCCCTGCACACACACCCCTAGCAGAGAACACACACAGCTTCCCAATACCATGGCAAGGGGCATTGAAAGCACAAGGTGAAAAGGGAAGGGGGGGAGTCAGTCCATCAGTGCATTGTAAATGAGCTTTCACAAAGTCAAGTGCAGCAAAACCTGTTCAGACACTTTAAAAGTGAGACCTTTGGCAAATAAAGAAAAAAAGGATCCTAAAGTTTTGTAAGTACCATTCTCTCTCCACATGGGATATCAGCTCCCACCCTGAGCTTCAAGAGTTGATGGTGCCTAACAAGTAGTACTGGAGACTACTGTGTGCTGAATAAACAGTACAGAGATGGGATTTAATTTGAGCATCTTTCAACCAAGGGCATGTGCCCAGGATTCCTGGAAAGGCCTTGCTTTTGGCCAGTCAGCAGCTTAGCCTACTTCCCCACCTGCCCAAAGGCTGAGCATTGGTAAGTATCCCACTCAGTGACCTTCGTCTGGATCTAACCACAGCTCTGGAGAGTCTGCAACAAGTAACATGGCAGTCAGACTACTCAGCAACACAGACATATTTCTTAAACAAGGACCCTGCAGCTGCCAATTATACTTCATTTGTTCTGACCTGTAAAGCAGCTAGACAGCTAGCCCCTGGGACCTCCTGTTCGAGAAGCCTTTCACCTTTATGCAAGACAAGCTCACAGCAAGTGGTGCAAGAGCTGTCCCAGCAAAAGATGCGGCCCAAGGCCAAAGACTGAGTGCTTCTTAAGCAGCACGTTCTCAACACATTTATCAGAATCCCATGTCAGAACAAGCCCTGAAGAACAAGGGGGAAAACAATTTGGTCTCAAAAGACCAAATTCCCCAGTATTCTCTGGGATGACATATATGGGCTACAAAACAGCTTCTCCCACCTCTAGCTCTTGGGATCCATTACAACCACAACAAATATACAAGACCATTGCACCACCCCCCCAAACCAGGGACAGCAGTGCAGAACACCTCAGGAAATAAAAAGCCAGCCTCCATATGAGCCTAAGGCTTTTGCATGGAAGAAGAGGACGAAAAAAGCAAAATAATTTTTCAGAGTGATTGCTGAGGACTCTTAAGCAGAGTCTTGTCTGGTTCCTACGCCCTGGTCTTGTCACCTTCCCACCTGCCATGTCAAGTCCCGGAACACAAAAAGGATCAAGATAAACTTAACCACATTTAAACAGAAAGCCCTGACCTCTTTCACATGACTGTACATGGAAGGGAACCATACACTGGCATGGATTTAACTGATGGACAGGAGCCACACAACATCACACAAACATGCGCACCTGTGCGCAACCACACACACTTGAGTTCTTGCAGTTTCAGTAAAAAGGGCACTTTCCTGTGTTAGTCTGAGGAGCCAGCACCCCTGGTGGGGAGAAGGGAGGCTCTGTACCTATCTGACACTGCATTTTGACAGTCTAGCTTGGCACCCCTGCGGAATTTAATTTAAAAATGTGGCTTCATCATTCAAGACTTGGAGAGTGCCCTGGCCTTTATGCATCTCCCTTCACAATGCTACATCCCCTTTTAACCACACTTGCAGCTTCAGAAGAGCAGGAGAAAAGCCTTCGCTCCCCAGAGAAAGCTGTCAGAAAGGAAGTTTATCTAGGCTCCTACAACACAGATGTTATTTGGAGAGCATAGGATTTGGAGCTCACACACTAGATTAATTCACTCTGATCTCTACCCTGTACTAAGTCCAAAGATGTCTTAAGTTGAAGAAATTGAATCATTTGTCCAGTTGCTCACCACACACAGGCCATCTCACATGTTCATTTCTGTTATGCAAAAAGGTGCCAGAGTTGAGCGTGGACAGGTCCTCTAACAACAGAGGACTGTGAAACCTATCACTTCCCATCTTATTTCCTCTGCAGGCACTAACACATAAACTCAGTCAGGAGGCCCAAACCCTAGGAGGCTGAGGAAACAAGATCACTCCTGGTTCTCCTCCAAGCTCTTCTTCAAATGCCTGAAAATCCTGAAGCAACACATCCGAGTGCCAGAAGCCATGCTCTTTGTTGTGGCAAACAGGGAAGAGGGAGAAAAAACAAGTTAGTGAGCATGAATCCAGCTTCCAATAAGTGCAGACTCTTTCTTGGGAGGTTCGGTTAGATGAGAGTGGAGGATGAATGGGGTACTAATGGTTTTGCAGTTCCAGTAGCCCCCTTTATTGTAGTGGGGCAGGGATGGGCCAGGAAACCCATCAGTCCGTTAAGTGCTGCGTGCAATACTAGCGCTCAGTATCTTCCATTGCTTGTGAACAAAGCAGCTCCAACATCAGTCACCCGGGCAGCCAGGCATTAGTCATACCGTCCCTTAATCATCATATTCAACAAGGGACCCACCTGTTTAAAGCAAAAACAGATCATTAGCTAAGACAGTTACACAGAAATGACAGCTGCAGAGTCTGCTCCCTCTCCATCACAACACTTTATGAGCTGAGCAGCCCAGGGCAGAGGATCTCAGTGCACAAACTGAGCCTAAGGTACACCAAATCAGTTTCGAAGTATTTTCTAGATAAAACACTGGAGTACCTTTGAGCACATCCTCAAATACCCTACCAAAATTTCAGGCTTCTCTGCCAACACACTGCTTTAGTTGTCACCAAAATGTTGCAGCTATGGTATTTGTTTGAAACTTTTTCACTTCCTACCCTACATTTGTGAGGAGCCAACAGTCATCAGGGGTTGCTTTTTGCAGGGCAGAGATGGAACATTCTTACTGAATCCTCTCTGGTCCTTGGAGTCACTTGGAAGGAAGGCTAGGACTGACAATTTTGGTAAGGTGTTGTTTTCAGTCAAGACCACTCTCATTTCTCAGCACTGCCTGATCACTGAGGGAAGTTTATCATGCTATGGCAGTGAGATAATTTAAGGGGAGAGGCATGATCTCACACAAGTGCACTAAAGAGGAGTTCCTGCACAATGTTAAGGATTACAGACCATGAAAACATTTCTAGTCACGTTCAGTATTTCCACTTTCAGATCAGCAGGAGATCTTCAAAAGCATACTATTAGTACTTCAAACTGTTTTTCTGAAATACCAGTTGGTTAAAATTGCAAAGAATTCAGATGACTGAGACATGCATTAAGGGGGAAGAACACAACAATAGAAAATATTTCTCTTATTTAAGAGATTTGGATTCAACAGGTAAAAGGGTTTTTTTTGACAAATACTGGGTATTGTTGCTGCAGAGAAGGCTAAGGACAGTTTGGGAGCAACACTTTCGTGGCAGTGCCCACAGCCAAAGTATACCTTCCCCCACATACAAGAACGATTACTCCATTGTTTGCAGCCTCTTCTGAAGTCCGCTTCAGAATTATAATTTAAAGAGCTTGCCTTTTTGTAGCCAAAGGATCTTCTGAAGACAGCAGGAAGAACCATTCACAGCAACAGAGCAACCCTGCTTTCTCCTACCCTCACTGTGAAACCTGCAGAGCCAAATAGTTGGCATCTCGAGTTTTGCATTAAGCCATAACAACTTTGACAGCAGTGACTATATGGTTCTTTTCTGTACCTCTTGTGGATTTCCTAAGGCTTCTCCCAACATCTTCTCAATGTTCCTCATTATTGCCACTTTCTGATGAGCCTTTAATGGATATTCAATTCTCTTTGGGGTTGGAGCACCCTGAAATATCAAAATAGCTCATTGCATGTTTCCTGAATTGGCAGATTATTCTACCACCTCCCAGCCACCCAGTTCTCCACATGCCACTGGAAAGGGAGAAAGCAGCTTTCAGCTTTAAAGCAAAGGATTTGGTGCAATGAAGTTCTCATATTGACAACACATGCTAATGCACATCTACCTGAAAAAATCCCCTTGGATAGAGCTATCCAAGCAAGCTGCACAGGAAGGTGCTTGTACTTACCTTGTACCAGAAGTTCACAGTGATGGTAATTCCCCCATTCAGGAGAGACTCAATGTGGTGCCACCTGCATAGAAACCACACGATAAAGAAAATAAATTATTGCTGTAGCTTATAGTGAAATACCTTGTATGGATGTGTTCAGACTGCACTAGACAAGCCTTGCCCTATACTTCCGTCATGAAGACCTCAGAACTTCTGGAAAGCTCTCCTTATTTAAATACAGATCCTTTTCTCACACATGTTAGTGGAATACTCTCATACTCCGGGAGAATTACCATGCCCACCCAAGAAATGAGAAGTAGAAGCAGATTGGCCCAAGATATTCCAGAAATTATCATACTTGCTGGAGAAGTCAAAACAAAATTCTCTTAAGACCCAACCCAACACTAAGCAGAAGACCTTTTAAACCTCTGTTTGCTGGTCACTGTGCAGTCCCACCATCCTTCTTACCAGTACATAGGTATGTATAGCACATCCCCTGGACCCACCACCGTCTCATAGCCAACCACACTCCGGAAGTTTGGAAACTTCTCATAGTCAGGATTGTCAAAGTCCACCTAATGGAAGAAAACATTAAGAAACTCAGAAGAACTTCCTGCAATGACAGTCCTCGTTATTGGCTCTCAGTATCAAATCCCCGTGTCTTATTAGTTTAATGTCTTAACTCCATTGCAAGGTCCTGCAGTATCCCAAAAGTACCACCAACTCAGGATTCCTACAATTTGTCTCTGAGAAAATCTGTATTTGACCAACTGATCAATGAAACAGAACAGAGAAGGCAACAACTGCAGCCCAGCTGCACTATCAGTAAGAAGATGTTTATAGGCCTAGCACATGCAAGTCAGGACCAGACACAAACTGAAACACCGCTATTCTGAATGTATTCGCCAACTAATAGATCTGAACTCAGGTTTTGCAAAGGCTCAGCAAGTGGTATGCAGCTTTAATTCCAACACAGCTTCCTCCCACCTAGCATCTTCACAAATGCCCTTTTTGGCACAGAGCAGAGAACAGAACTGCTACTCTCACCTGGCTCTGTCTGTCACACGGATGGTGCACAGGATAAGGGTAGAGGCATTCAAACTGATCAGGAGGGAACAGGATGCACCTCTTGTAACCCTTAATCTGAGCGAAGAAGTTCTGCTGCTCATCATAATGAGCTGGTGTCACATTCCCTACACACAGAGAAAAGACGATAATCAAGACACTCTCCGTACAGGTATGAAAGACTGAAGCAAGTTATATTCCTTGCTAAAGACAGTAAATACACTCGCACACATTCAGAAAACTAAACAAGGAAAATGAACACAGAAATGTTACAAACTGATCACTGTATCAGTCAGCCTTTATTAAGCAGTTGCTATCTCACTTAATTTCCATCCTAAGTCCATATTCAGCAACTTATGCTCTACAGAATTAGGATTTCCAGCTTGCTTCCACGAACAGCAGATGGTAAATGTTGACGGGACATTTTTTTCCTAAAACACTGTTTAGATGACAAGTTGTTTTAGATGACAAGTTGTGGAATGGACTTCCAAAAATTATTAGTCTAGAGAAAAGGAGTCTAACAGTCTGATTTTGAAAAATTTCTTGCAAGAAAACAAGTAAGCAGATCTTTGTCATTGGGGCTCCCAATAGCACCTCCTCAGTCTGTTTAACAGTTATGAAGCTTGTCTGCTGCTACTAGATCTTAAATTTAACCAAATATTTAAATACAGTGGGTTATTTTGTACCCCACAAACCCAAGTTTTTCAGGCTGTTTGCCAATCCAGGTATTACTCTTTTAGCTTGCTTATTATATGTGTTTTCACTAAGGAGAATTAAGGTAAGTTAACTCCATAATCACATGCTCCTGTAAAGACATTCCTTTCTCTAGCACACACTGGTTGAAGACAATTCCTTCGTTCTTATGCATAACCTGTTGATAACAGGATTTTACTGATCATATTATGCATGACCTGTAAGGAAGTGTTGGTACAGTGCTTTATAGGAAATTCTCTTATCTCAGCTAGTGAAACAAGTGACAAACTACTGTAAGTTGAGTACAACTTGTTGCAAAGGGGAAAAAACATCTGCTGTCAGAACTAACGGCCATGAATTGCCAAGTAATTATAACTGGACAATTATAATTGGATGTGACAGGCACATTGATTATAGGCCATCCCACTTCACAGAACTATGTGTTTTCCTTGCCCAGTTACTGAGATTACTTTCTACTAGAATGCTCTCCTGTTCACAGCGCAGTAGTACCTCTGTCTTTTAAGGCACCTGCCTATGAGTCAGTCTCCACATGGATTTGGAATTTCACTCTATCCAGATATTTTTAGGATTTATCCATCTTCAAGCTCTCCAGTGCCCTTTAACCTTCCAAGAAGAAATTCAGCTCCTAACTGAAAGAGAATTCCTCCCCACACTGTACCAGCTCATCCAAAACAAATGCTTCACAGAATAATCTTCCTCCTGGGGAGACACTGGACACGCTAAGAAAAACCCAGGAGACTAACTTTGCTCAACTTGCAAACCCTTTTGCATTTTAAATCTGCAGACTCTGAGCATTTTAAATCTACAACATCTGAAGAGTTCAAACAATAAACAGGACTCAGAATATGATTACCAATTACTGAAAACATAGCCCTACCAGCATCACACAGAGCCTCTCCATGAGCAGATTACATCCAGGCATTCACAGTATGTCCTTAAGGAATCACAAGCTATTCCTCTGGTTGTTTCCTCTCTATAACCCAAGTTAAGTTGTGACAGTCTCCTCCCAACACAACGCTTTAAACTGCCTGCTCTGAAGGAACACTTTGAAACTAGTGGAAAATCTAATTGAAAGACCTTATGGAACTGAAATGCAGAACTGCTCACCAAATCATCTCCCCTTCTCCTCCAGTCAGAGGAAACCGCTTACCTTCCATGCCAATAAGAAGCAAGTTAGAAGTCAGTTGACCCCAGCCACGTTTCCCTTGCTGTTTGTTAATCCAGTTCCAGTTGAAGCCAAGGAAATCCACCACAATCTTCCTTCCAACTGTGTCATTCAGGGTTTGCTGCAGATATAGCCTGTATTTTCCCAGAGACAAGCAGAAATCACGTATTAAGCTTTGTCATGAACATAGAGACGCATCTCTGCGTCGCTTCAGAAAGATTTCAAAACAGAGACATAACTCCTAGAAATTCTGTTCTACCATCACATGCCATAAACATCTGTGGAAAGAAACAGTTTCAAAAAGTCCACAAACTTTGCTGAAAGATTTCTTGGTACAGAAAGGAACAGAACTCGGTTTGGCTTGAACAATCACAAGGGAAAAAGAATTTAGAGCAAGAGCAACACCCTCACAGTGCAGGAGGAGGCAACTGTAAACAGACTGTCCACCATCAAATATAAAATACACTCATGAATAATCCCGAGATAAATGCCACCACTCTAACTCATCTGCAATAAAAGTTACCTCTTCTACTGGAAGCGCATGACAGCAAAAAAGGTCCCGGGAAACCTAGCACGTTTCAGTATCAAATTACTTGAAAGTCACACTAACATTTAGACATAGAGGATTAGAGGAATCAAATATCTGTATTAATAATCGCAGTATTACAGACTACTGTCTGCAATGCTGGAAGAAAAATGCATTTTTAAGCTCAAGGACTGCCTCCTCTCAGAAAAAACACACACAAAGCTGAGAAAGAAGGGAAAGTCGGAGATGACAAGTGGATACAGACACAAGAGTTGCTTCCAATTAAGACACAATTAAGCATCCGTAAGTTCTTTTAGAGGGCCAGTGACTGATAAAATTTACTGATGGTTTAAGTACAGTTGCTAATAGTTATGTTTTGTATAAATGTGAAGCTCCTCTCAGTAACTTACAGCTCTGTTAGTGGTACAGGCCATCACCACCACAAATACACTGCACATATGCAACCTTTTCTCACCTTTCTGAAAGAGGGTTATCACCAGCTACCTTGGTATTCTGTAAAAAAAGGCTGGGTGCTATAGCTTGTACCTTTTAATCAGATAACTAAGCTCCTCTGCCAATACCATAGTCTGCCAAAAGAAAGTGAAGCTTAAGGCTTTGTCTTTCCAAACCCTACCTCAGACAGAGAAGAAAAAGTCTCTGCAATGTGAACAGTTTGATTAATTGTGTGATTAACAGTGTGACTTTTTTATCAGGTAACAAGGCTGCTGTCAAGTAGCAACCCTGCAGGAAAAAGCAGCCTATAAAAAAATTAAAAGTTAGAGAAGTTTTAATCACCCACACTCACCGAAGAGAGACCTACCCCCTACTTAGACCTGCAGAAATGGAGAAACCTCCACATATCACTTACCTCTCGGCACTCCCTTTTTGTTGTATTTCTTTGAGTCTGTCCACAAACTCAGCAAACTTCATCTCTTCCCTGCTTGACTTGGGTTTGAAGTTCTTAAAATTGGCCATCTTCTTCTCATCGTAGTATAAAAACTTGTGAGTGCTGGCACTATACACTGAGAAGTCCCCATTGCCAATGTTTTCCTGGAGGTAATCCAGGTCCCATTTCAGAGCAGGATAAACCAGATTCGTATCTGTCAGCACCACCGGCTCCTGGAGAGAAACAGGAAGTTTATTGATTCAAGGACCTCTTGAACTTGAAAACGATCACATTCATTACTGCAACCACACAAACTCTCTTTGAAAATAGGGAATCAGAAAAGGCATTTAGAGTAATCAGACACCTTGGTCTGGGGAGAAAAACAAGCAAAACATGACAGGAAGTTTTAAGAAATTGTTAGCCTGCTCTTACAGCAAGCTCCTGGTAGCAATGGAACAGATTCCACTATCTACTTAGCTAATCCCTAACACATAAGGTTAGACAAACACTAGGTGGGAACACTTTTAGGCCTATTTGGTCCTGCCACATAGCAAGGAGACACAGTAGATTCTGTCTGGTCACTTCCAGCCTCAACTATGAAGGGGTAAATGCTAGCAGCAAGATATCTCTGAATCCAGAAACAGACACAGCACTCATCTCTTTTGTCAGAGGATCACAGATAACCTTCAGCCATCAAAAAGCTGATATTACCCCATCTCTTCTATACAAAAAAAAAAAACCCCACTACAAAAGGAAGACAAAGGGCATTACTTATCTCTTCACCTGTAAATAGTAAACAACCTACACGAGAATGACAGCTGCTATGTTTCCATAGTTGTGCATGCACAACTTCCTTTTTTTTAAAGAAAGACTGCAAGAAAACACCAAGCGATCTCATCAAAATTAGATAGAGCTTGCCCAGAACCAATACAAAAGCTGCTACTGCAAGGCAACCTTCACATCTGTGGCCACTTTCACTCAGAAAACAACAAACGTGTGCCCATGGTTTTACACATGTCCACAATTTCCATCCGGACAACAAAGCACTTAAAGCAAACGCTTCCCGCAAATTTCACAACTCAACACTGTGGCACCGAAAAAAAATGCCCACTACAACTACGAGGAACGAGACTGGGGCAACAAACAAGCCCGCGCGCGAAGGGGGCATGGCGGGCGCTCCGCAGCTGACAGCGCGGTAGCCGAGAGGGACAGAGCAGGGGTGGGAAGGTGGGTGCACCCGGGACAGCACCAGGACCCGGGAGACCCCCGCTGCCTGCGAGCCGCTCCACAGGCCCGGGCCTGCTCTGCCCGGCCTGGCGGGCTGGGCTGGCAGCCCCCACGTGGCGAAACACAAGCCCCCCGGTCCCGCCGTAGCCGCCGGGCCGGGCGGGGCCGCCGCTGCCCACCGCACCTCGTTCTCGATGAGCTCCTCAGCGCGGGGGTCGCTGTGACTGAGGCGCGGGATGGGCCGCGTCTCGAAAGAGTAACGACGGAACTGGGAGTCGCTCCAGCCGGACCCTGCCGCTATCGCCGGGCCCTCCCGGCAGCCCGCAGCGGCGGCCGCCGCCGAGGAGGAGGAGGAGGCCGCCGCCATCGCCGCCTCCACCGGAGAACCCGGACTTAAGAAGTCGGAAGCGGAAGTTGCCCGCCCATGGCAAAGCCGGAAGCGAAGGGAGAAGGCGGGAGTCAGAGGGGCACCATGGAGAGGGCAGGCGGGAGCGGCGGCGGCGGCGAGCAGCGCCCCCGCGCGGGGGGAGGCTGAGGACGGCGTCAGCTCTTTTCCGCGTTTTGGCCCTTTCCAAGGTGTTTAAACATCTGTGGGAGCTGCGAGTACACGCGGGGAAAAACCCACTATAGAAAGCAGAAAGGATCCTCTGTGAAGCCTCGTGCGGGCCTTCGGGGCCCTCGGGGCTTGGCCCCGCGCCACACTGCCTGCTTTCAGCTGAAAGCCCCTTCCCCTTCTCTGCTGAGCCGCTCCGCCGCCGTGCTGCCATTTTTTCCAACTAAAACAATGAACTGCCTGCTGTCCTCGGTCCGTCTACAGGAAATGTACAGCCATGTTTCGTGCCTGAAAACTAGAAGTTTAATTAACACTTGCTACAAGAAAAAATATGTAGCACTGCTCAGTGTAACTAACCTCTGCCTTTCGATCACGAACAGACATTGTGTGGCTACCTCGTATTAGCAAGACTTCATGAATTGCCTGCCTGGGGCCAGAGCTATTGATTCTTTTTTCTCAGTGTATGTTTATTATGTGAGACAAAGTCTACGTTTTGGTTTTAATTTGCAAGCAGCAAGAACGATGATTGCTCTTTCCCAAGAATGAGTGCCACATGAGGTATCAGCTTTTGAGAAAATTTGGTCTCTGGCATTCAGTGGTTTTCATCTTAGAGTAGATGGATTTGCTCTTCTAGCTGTGTAGAGCTTTGCCTTCATGAGAATAATGCAATCTGTTTTCCTCTGTCCTTCCAAAATTTATTAATGTGCTTAGTTTCTCGGAATATCAGTGCCCCTTTGCCCTTTAAGTCTACAGCACTGCTCCTGTAGAAGTTAAGTAAAATTTATACAACGTATTTGCAAATATATTTGGATGTTTAGGAAGCTTGAGCCACATCTACGGAAGACTTAAGCATCAAGCCAGAAAGTAAATCACCAGTGGTGAAGAGCCAATGTAAGCAGCAGCTGACCATGATCCAAGCCTGCAGTGAGGTCAGAGCCCAGACCAACAGCGCAGCCGACAACCAAAGGTCCCCATTCCCAACATGACGCTGCTGTCCCCAAAGTGTTGCGTGCTGCAGAGGTGGGACAGGCACCCAATGCTGCTCCACAGAAAACACCAGCAGCCTCCACACTGGAGGGTTGGGCTCTGAGTTAGTAACTTTATTAAATAACTAACTGACATACTAACTTCACTGCATGCTTGGTTGTAAGGAAGATGGTGGAATTAAGACATCATCCCTAAAACAACATGATGAGGCCTTCCTTTGGGATAAGTGAAAGGATCCTATTCTAGCCTGCAACAATGCCCCCACCTCAGGCATGCTGTATCTCAGATATATTTGTGTGGTTCATCACTATCTTCATTCAGTTAGTAGGTTTACAACTAATGCTGTTATTAGAAGGAATGACTTTAATGACAAATTGTCTATGATAGTTTTTGATCTACAAAGGTTTATAATGTAGATCGTTATAGAGACATTACCCATTACAGCTGATGTGAATAACTGAAGGAAAATGAGTTCAACTACCATGGAGTTTACATAATGAAGTAAACTGCAAAATCCTTTAATGTTCATATTGATTTTATCTACAATAATACATCGCTTACATTTGAAGAATAGCATCACTAAATTAACATGCCATTTCAGCTGTTTGCATTTCCCTGGCTCCACAGAGATAAGACGATTACATTTGGGTATTAACTTTAATAATATTGATACTGATACAAAGAAGGCAATTTGCATAACGCCGCCAGCAACGGCATCGATCCGATTGAGCATCGACCCGGCTGCTCCACAGGAGGCTGCCCCCCGTCTGGAAGGTAATACCTGCCATAAATTCCCATTACCCGCTTCAGACAATGACAGCCTGAGCGAAATATCGCACCCATGCCCGCTCCGTCCATTAGTTCTTATGTCAATATTATAATAACAGCGGCTGATTAATTAAATGCCCTGCACGGGTGTCTTGTACCCTGCCCCCGCAGACGGTGGCTGGGTCGCCCCGCCCCCTTCTAGCCCCGCCCCCGAGCTTGTATGTCCCTGCCGGCCACCGTCGGTCGCGCCTGCGCGGTGGAGGCGATGGCGGCGGCCGGGCTCCGCGGTGTCCTCTGGCAGCGGGCGGCCGCCCGGCTGTGGGCGACGCGGGCCGCCGCGGCGGTGCCGCCAGGGGCGCGGGCGGGTGAGCGGGGAGACGTAAGCGGCGGGGGGGGTGACCTCATCCGGCGACGGGGCGGGTGTCCTTGGGGCGGTGGGCTGGTGATTCCGGGGCCGGGGTGTGAGGGCGGTGCGACCTCCCTGGCCTGGCTGCGGTTGCCGGCGGCGCCCGCGCCCACCCTGCCTTGTTGCTCTCCCCCCAGCCTCGGAGATGTCCAAGGACCTGGTGCCCGGGCCGTACCCCCGGACACCGGAGGAGCGAGCAGCTGCTGCAAAGAAGTACAACATGCGGGTGGAAGACTACGAGCCCTACCCCGACGACGGCTTTGGGTGAGCTGAGGGGGTCCCGTGCCCCTGCAGCCGGGGAGCAGGCCAAGCCAGCATCTCCTGGCCTTGTGGCCAGGTGCCGCTGTTTTAATGCGAGGCTAAGAGTGATGAACTGAAAACCATCTCTGAAATAAGGATTTCAGGAGGTGTTTAAATGTTGGGGAATACTTTGACATGTGTAAAATGCTAGACAGCTAGGGTTCTGTATTTCAGTTAAGCTTTCATTTTCTTCTAGCTAGTATAGCCGAAAAAGGCCACTCTGAGGAACGCTATTTGTTACAATGACTGGTATCAAAGTAATGATTGTTGTACTAGTTGTGTGTGTGTATTTAAAAAATGCATATACATAGGAGCTATAAAAATAAAATAATGTTTAAGTCTTCCTTTTCATTAGGCCTGCTGTATAGTGTCTCCTGCAAAATGTATCTAAATTAATACAGATTTCTTGTATGTTTTATTTTTTTGTCTGTTTCTTGCAGGTATGGTGACTATCCCAAGCTCCCTAATAAGTCTCTTCATGAGAGAGATCCCTGGTACCAGTGGGACCAGCCAGACATGAGGCATAACTGGGGAGAGCCGGTAGCTCCTTTCATTATGATTACAATGCTACTGTTATTAAATACTAACATGCATGTCTTGTTAGTGCTTTATGTTTAATTCTCTGTGTAATTGTACACCCAAGTGCAGGTGTGTGTTGTCTGTGCAAGCAGGGACAGTCAGTGGGAAGCGAAACTTAGGCTATGGCTATCATGGTAAATATTTTGAATGTGCTGAGGAATGTTAACATCTTATTACATATGAGAAGGAAGGTTTCACAAACTTAAGTTTCTTTGTAGGAATAGGAAAGTCTCATCCATTTTCTTTGCCTGATCTGACTCAAAATGAGAGCTTAGTTCAGAATTATTTAGCAAATAAGCCATTGCTTGAGTAAAGTCCTTTTAGTACAATGGAAGTAGCTATTGCTGCTTTATTCCTCCAGGGTTGTTTTGGGATAGAATACAAATAAGGAGATTTTCTCTGAAAAAAGTTTGCAAGATATGATGAAGAGAAATGGATGAATAGAGCATGTGTGTTAACTTTCAAAATCTAAAATTTCTTCTTGTCAGGAGTAACTTTTCAGTTAATGTATGGTTCATCTGTGATTACTGAACTTGGTAATTGGCTTGAGCTCTCCTTACTGAAAATAGTGATTATGTAAGCATGTTTATATAATATACAGTAGTATAAACATGCCAGAGCATCATAGCATGTGTACCACAGTAAAGTGTAGTTGTAGTGACTGTGGAAGCACGTGAAAAAAAACACGGTGATTCTGTGTTGTTGTGGTGCTTGGTACAGGAAGGCTTGTATAGGTACCCTTGCACATATGGGGTTGGCAGTGGTGGGGCAAGTGGAATATACTGGTGCATTCCAGGTGTCAGCAGATGCTTCTGTTGAGGCAACTGAATTCTGCTCAGTCTGTCTCTCTTGATTTGATAGCAAACAACTCTGTGTGCAAAGGTAAAGATGGGGAGCTAGAGGCAGTACTTGAGCTGCAAATTAATGAGTTACGTGTGTTCATTAATGTGAAAGGAGACTATAGGCAGAACATGCATGGGACTTCCTTGTGTATACTTCAAGGCAGAAGCTTAAATGCCCTTCTTCAATTAGGAAGGGCATTAGCTTGCTACCAGCCCTGCTCTTGTCATGGAGTAACAGCAGCAGGTGCTCTACTTGTTTTGAGGAACCAGCTTCCAAGTTGCAGGTAGTTGCTGCTTTGTTTGAAATAACACTGCTGCTTCTGTTTGGGAATGTGACTGAACTTCCATAAATGAGGGTACCGTTCTATACCATGCCTTTTCAACAGTGCTGGGGAACAAATCTAAGGTGGAGTGATTATGTATATAAATAAAAGCTGCTGTTATGCTCTAATTAAGCATATTGCCTGGTATAAGCATAGGATGGAATTTGGAGTCTTATTTTGAGTTTTACTGTAAGTGAATTTTGAGTTTTACTGTAAGTGACAACTTGCTGTGACTCTAAAATCAGAGGTAAATTGGTTATCTCCTCTGTGGCTTTATCTCCACTTCTAAAGTGGAGATGAAACAGTTTCTGGCAGTTTTGTGAATGCCGTAAAGTACCACTTCCCTTAATAAAAGCAGCTTGAGCACTGTTGGTAAATGTGCAGCTGTTTTCCTTTGTTCTTTAGATGCACTGGGACTTTGACATGTATATTCGGAACAGAGTTGATACATCTCCTACTCCGGTTCCCTGGCACACCATGCGCAAACACTTCCTTGTCTTTTTGAGTACCATGCTGATCATGTTTGGTCTTGGAGCGATCTGTCCGTCTTACAGGCCTGTGGTGAGTGACACCCTTGGGTAAAGGGAGGAAAAATAGCAGTGTTTCTTGTCACTGCCAATGTACAGAAGAGTCGTTTTGCTGAAGCTGAGTGATGAGTGTGAATGCAGAACCTTGCTGCTGGCAGGGGATGGGCCAAGGGATGTCCTGTGGCCTCATCAGCCCGAGTTATTCCGTTGACTGGTTTGGCTCAGCTCATAGGTTCTTTTTCATAGTGAGCAGTTCCTGTTCACAGGGAATTAATTTTGAGCTATGTTTCTTACAGTATCCCTTCTTTAGTCTAGGTATTCTACTTCTCTGTGTGCATCTGCTTGAGGGAGATACTTTATCTCTTCTCTTGCCCTGTGTTTTTAGTTATATCTCATGATCTGGATCATTTGGAATGTACTTCTGAAAAATATGTCTGAATACACAAACAGCTTTTGCAATATATTATTCTCATGCTGTGAGACGAACATTAAGATTAAATGCAAGACCACCTTGATGTTTCTGTTAAAGGACATGGGTTCATGAATTTCTGAATTTACTTTCCTTGTACTCTAATATTGCTGCTGAAGCACCTAAGAAATGGAAATTTAAGTTGTAAATGACAAGCCTTGATTTGGGCAGGGGTGGGATGGGATGAGACTTTTTTCCCCTTACCCTTTAATTTGCTTGGTGAATTTGCCACTCTTTATCTCTCCTTGTAGGGACCGAAGCAATATCCCTTCAATGACCTGTATCTGGAGAGAGGAGGAGACCCCAATAAAGAGCCACCAGTGGTGACACACTATGAAATCTGAAAGTTACTGAAGTGCTATATTTCTCCTGTGTCAGCTCTGCTGGGGATGGCATCTTCTCTAGTGTTCACTGTGGCATATGTTAATGCTTGTTCGTCAACGTTCAACCACTAACTGCAGTGAAATATATCAATGATACCTACTGTGCTAGTTGTCTTCTGTTGGTTTGAGAAGGCTGAACGTTGGCCAATGAAATTGAATTACCTTTGCCATTTTTCTAAATGGGCTAGTATCTGTGGGCAAAGTTCTGAGTGCAGTCCTAGGACTGCTGCTAGTTTATGTACATTGTGCACAAACATTCCTTAGCTAAGCTGTTTATGTAGGAGATATACTGCCTGTTACCAAGTGCCTTACTGCAGGTGCTGCTTGGAGTTGAACTACAGTGTCATCATTTAATGTGAAATGACAGGCAGAGCCAGACTGGCAAGTGCCAGTGCTTGGGAGTTCATACTGTGTGAATAACTGTCCGTCTTTACTGGTATTTGGTTTTGATCTCTTCCTGGTCTAGATGCCCTCTTAAGTGAAGCTTGTACAACCAGTAGGGAGCACTAGTGAGGCACAGAGCCTTGCAGTGTATAGCTTGAGGCTGACAGCAGAGCTCTGGACAGCAGTGGTATGAAAAGGCTGATGAGCAAGTCCAGCTCTGGCCAGACCTGTTGTGGTGCGCCTGGGCTTTGGTCCAAGAGCACAGATGCCCAAGTTGGTTCTGTATGGCCTGAGCTCATCCACTAGCGTTGGAGTTATATCTGACCCATGAAGTCTGCCAGTCTTGCTGCAAACCAGTGGTCTAGGGACCTCCTATGGCTTCATCAACAGTTTGCTTGGGAAAGTTATTCATAGCATTTTATTAAGCTGCTAGATTTTTTTCCAGCTCCACTCTTCACTTAAGTTTTTCCCCTTGTTCCTGAAGGAGACAGTACCTTCAATACCAATTTACGGTGAAAGTTTTCTCAACTCCCTTGTGCTGTGTCTTAGACCCCGCTGTTTGGCTGCAGGAGTGGGTGATTGCAGAAGGCTAAGGGCTTGGCCTCTTCTGCATGCTTCCTATAAACTGGATGCTATGCCCTGCTCTCAACACCCTGTCATGACTCATAGTTTTGCGGTTTAAGAGAAGCCGGTATTTGAAGACAGTGATTCACAACTTTTCAATCTATAAAGATTTTTAACCCCAGATGCTAAAGGACAATTAGCTTGATCTCTGTGTAGGGGTTTCTGTAAGGGTGTATGTTCAAGGGAATCACATGATTGAATGCTAGGACATAGGAATATATATGTGTAAATAAAACTGACCTCTCTGGAGGTGCTGAACAATCACCATTCCTCCTGGCTTTTGTAAACTGTCACCTTCTCATTACAGAAATGCTTACTTTTAAATTATAGGCAATGATGTTTTCACCCTAGAGGGGTTTTTAAAGTATTTTTTGAGCTGTGGGGACCTTAAAGCTGAATTCTATTACAAAGTGTCATGCAGGGGAAAACACTCCTTAGGGATACTTAAGTAAGAATTGCCATTCCACAGCACTTATGTGACAGCACTATATACAGTGTTGTGAGAGTTGTAAGAGTCTTCAAGTAAAATGAAAATGATCAGAGCAGTAATAGGAACTTTATCTTGGTGTATGTAAAATGATAGTGCAGCAGTTGCACAGAGGCAGGTTGAGGCCCATCCAGCTTCTTGTACAGCATACCGCACGGCTGCCCTGCCCCAGCGTTGTTTGCTGCACTCTCCTTTGGGGAGTTTCACACCCAGTCTGTATCTAACCAGTAATTTAATGATATTGTTTTTCATCGGGAAGGCCTAAAGGGTTGGGCAAGAGAATATGGCTCAGAAATCCTTAGGAATGGGGTTTGTAGTGCAGGCAAATTTTCTCAGAACAGGAGAGAGGTGAGGGAAGAAGGTCTGAGTCTTTCTGCTTTTTTTTTTTTTTTTGGCAGCTAAGAATGCTTTTAGGAGAATATATTCCTAGGCTGTGCTCCTTTTGCTTCTGCATGCTGTCTCAGGAAGGCTTAAATCTGTAGCTGAGGTAAAGTTCTTCTGAGGGGGATGACTTCAGAGGCAGCAGACCCCAGATCCAGCTACCGTGTTCCTTGGCCTGCAGCATGAACCATTTTGGACCAGTGGATGGAGCAAATCCAAGTATCTTAAAAACAGAAAAGGTGCCCGAGAGCCTCCTTTGGCTTGGGAGCCCCGTGCTGAGGTCCCTGGTCGTGGTGCCGCGGCTGAGACACACCCACCCTGGTCAGGGGAGACTGAAAGCAACGCCCCCCGCCCCCCCTTTCGGGATACACCCAAAGGGCGGTAGTGGCCATGCCCCAGAAGGCGACGGGCTCCCGCACCCTTGCCGGCGGTGACGGCTGCCGCCCTGCGCGGTGACCCCGAGGCCGTCGGCGGTAGCAGAGCGCAGGACGCTCCCGCCGCCGGAGAATGGCGCAGGCGCGGCGGGGCGGGCGGCGCGCGCTCCCTCTGGCGCCGCGGGGGCGGGGTCACGGGCGGTGCTTCGCGGGCGGGGGCTTTTCGGCTCCCGGCGGCCACCGTCGCGAGGGCTCAGCTGCGGGAGTCGTCCGGGCTTGGGTCGGCGGCGACGGCCAGCGAGCCGGTAAGGGCCGCCGCCCGCCTTACCCTCCCTCCCCCGCCGCGTCGCCTCCGCTCCGCTCGTCCTGACGCGAGTGTCTGCTCCTGCCCCGGCCCTCGCGTCCCTCAGCCCCGCCACCGGGGGCAGGGGCCCGGGAGTTGCCCCCGGGCCGGCCCAGCCCCGCCTGCAGCACCAACCCTGCAGGGCCGCTCGCCCCCATTCCCGCTCCCCCCCCCCCCCCCCCCCCCCGCCCCGATCCAGGCCTGCTTTGCTACCCTGCCGGCCCCGTCCCCAGGTTCCGTGGCTCTGTCCCTAGCCCTCTGCCCCGGGAGCGCCGGACCTTCCTTCCCCTCTGCCGGCGGCCGGCTCCTCGGCAGCGGTAGGCGGGGAGCGCCTGGGGGCAGCTAAGCTGTTTGCCCTGGGCCGCGGAGAGGCCTCTGGGGTAGCCGAGAGCTCGTGTATGACAGCCCGTGTCCGAGGTCAATGCTTTCTTCCTAGACCTTCACCTTTTTCACTACCATACAGGGTAATGCTGTTGTGCGAAGTAAGCTGACTAGATACATGTATGCGCACTCTCATCTGTACAGTGCTGTGGCGCTCAGCAATAGCTTCTGAAAGTGCTCAGAGCACAAGAAGTTCCTTTATATGCCATGGGAGCTGTCATGGAGGAATGTGCTGAGCTCTGCCCTGCAACAACCCCGCCTTGCAAACACCAACGATTAGCTGAGATTATTGTTTCTGTGCCTTCTGCTTTCTGTAATCGGGGTTTATAATAAGCACTTATGAGAACAGCCTGGCTATAGGGTATTGGGGAGCTGCGAAGGAGAGTGTCAGAGCAACGCAAAGGGAAGGGGCAGTACAAAGATTTTTAAACTGACGCTGGGTTGTGGAGGCTGTAGGACAGTTTGTGTCTTAACCGTTGTGCATTGGTTCAGAGGCCTTTTTCAGTTCTGAGTGTGGCTGCTTGTCACCTGGGTGACCTTGGACAAGACTGTTCTGCCCAAGTTTCCCCTTTAGCTAAAGGGGGTCAGGCTATCAGCTCCTTTGTGTGCTGTGCTGGAAGTCCAATATTAGCAGAAACTGTTGAAAGAGGAATGGTTGGGTGCCCAGTGGCCGGAGGAGGACTGGGAAAGTCAGTAGGAGGGGATTTCTGATTGACAGTATTTGGGTGGTGCAAGGGAAGGCCTCACTACAGTGGTACCTGGGATGATTATCATGGCAGCTTTGAGACTCAATTAGCTGATACAACAACAACCACGGTCTTTTACAACATACTTGAAAACCACAAGTTAACGTAGGTGAGGCATTTTTGCCTCCGTCAGCATTGTTTGCATGGTCCATCATGATTTGAAAATATGTGTTTTTACTTTTCGCTGTTTAGCTGTGTGCTCTCCATTTCCTAGTGGTGGGGAGCACTCTGACCTGCTGGGTTTTGCTTTGCAGACAGTGTTACCTTTTAAGGACAGCATGTAGGAAACCATGGCTGGGGCAGGCTGTGGGGAAATGCTTCTGTTCCGCGACTTCCTTTGAGGCTGAGATTCATTAATATGCTAGATCTGTAATCGGATGTCTGTAGAAGGAGGAGGAGGTGGAATTGTCATGATTAATTAATTAGAGGTCCTGAGAAAAGCATGAGGTTTCACAGAAGTCTTAGCTGCTATTTTGGGAGATGACAGCAGGTGGCAACCTCACCCTAAAAATTCTCCTGTGGAAGAATTCAGTACTTGTGAATTTGTCTCAGGCAGCCAAAAGAGGTTGCTAAAGGAGGGCTTTTTCCTGCCTTAAGGATCGTGAGTCCTTTCCTGGATACAGACATTGCACAGTGTTTAGAAGGATCACTTGTCTAAAAGTAAGACTCAAATAAGGCTTTCCCCCCGCCCCCCCCTTCCAAACTCAGAGCCCATTGATTTAAGGAGGTGCTGCTGCTTATCCATGCAGAGCCTCAGCTTCAATGGAGCTGAACTGATAGGAGTTGCTTAAGAGATGGTGTGATACTGTGATCTTTTGACTTCTTTTGCATCCTCTGTGGGCCAGGTCTGTTGGCACTGCTGCTGCTTTGCCTTGAGGACCAGGGACACAGTGTACCTGTTCAACATCTATGATTCAGAACTTCTACAGTTGTTTTGTTGATATTGAGCCACTCTAAATGGTGCCTTGTTTGCTTTCCTATGTCTAGGTGAGTTACCACAGGCAAGACTCTTTACTTTCATGTTCTGTCCTGACTTAAGTGTGTGAAAAGAGTACAGTAATGTTGACTTTCTTATGCGAAATGCTCTATTGACAAGAAAAGCTGCACAACTGATCAGTACTGTTCTGCACATTTTTTGTGGCTTATCTTTGCGTGTTAAATGCAAATTATGCCAGCCATGCAGTCAGTCCAGCACAGAGGGTAAGGAGTGGGAGCTTGTACCATTCACCTGGCTAAGTTTGTGATGCTTGTACTCTTCATTGTTTCCCTACTAGTTAATTTACTAGAGGGAAGAGATCTCTTGGCCATTGTCTAATAATGTTTACAAGGGACTTGCCCTCTCAAAAGCCAAGAGGCCTGTACAACTGATGGATTGTAACTGGAGGAGGAAGAGGCAAGAAAGGGACTGGTAAGGAACATACCAGCTGTCCTGCTCCCCCACATCAGTGGAGTCAGGTAGTGTGTTGTGCAGTAGACTGTTGCTAGTCTAGGTGAACAGTAGACTGTTCACCTGCCTCCTCCTGGGGATATTTTCATTGTCCTCTGACAAAAGGAGGAGACCTGGACAGTATTCCTGCACTAGTATGGGAGACAGATGAGTAGGCATTGGAACTTCTTGGCAGAGAGAAGGTGATGGAGCCTTAAATGTACCCTGCAAAATATGTGCTGGAAGATTGGAAAGTAAGCTTTAGAGGTCTGTTATGGTGATGAGGAGATGACCTTTCCACCTCTGTTTTTAGGCTGCATGAGGAAATAGTTGCACTTGTTTTATTGTACAAGAGTTCTGCTCAGATTCCTGTGGGCCTCAGCTAAGTTGGGGTAAGGTTAATGTGAGAATAGCAATAGGCAGTTTGAGCTTTGGGAGATACTGCTGCAGACTAATACTAAAAAGTATCAAATAAATTCTAATCAAACAGCATATCCTGATAGTGTATGGGGGAGAGAGAGGATGTCCTTATCCTCTGACTGATGGTGGAGAAGAAACTCTAAAAAGGGTGTGGAGTTATTAGTCAGGAAGTCGAAGCCCAAGAAGTAATGCTGACTTGATTTCCCCTTGTATGGGCCTCAGGAGGCCATTACTTCATAAAAGCCACAAGATGACAGAAGGCTTTTTCAAAACTGGGTTGGTTTGTTTCTTTGGATGGTTTGGATAGACAGTGGGCTGGCCACAGCAAGCTACCTTTATGAACTTGGTTACAGATAAACATTCATACCCTGGCCTGAGTAAGGCCAAATGCTGAAGCACTGACACTTGTAGCCCTGCATCTGAACAGAGCGCCACGTGATGCATACTATGGTTTAACTGTCAGCCCAGGTAACACAAACCATGTCAAGTAACCAGGAGAGGTTAATCACAGCGAGCTGGCGAGGCACAGAGTGTTTAGCTGTGCTGCCTGCTGACAGTTTTACCTTATTCAGCACGATATCATCTGCATAGTTAGCAGCTCTGTTTAGCTAGAGTTAAAAGACTGCACTGCAGCCAAACTCAAAAGGTTTAGGAACTGCTCATGAGAGTGACCCTGCTAGCCTGTGTTGCTGACATGCCTAGAAGGCCTGGGTATAGTCTGGGATGGAGAGGTGCTAGGTGCTTTCTCATCAGCAAGAATGGGATCCGATGTGGAGCAATAATTTGTATTTACATTCAGTTTTGCAGCCTCCTGACTGCGTGCTATTGATGTTTGACTTTCAATTATCCTGCTACATTATTCCTCAACTAATCTGTCTCCAGTGACATGGGGAAGTTGTGTTCCCATTTTACAGGTGTCAGTTGATCTATCCAGAGTAAATAAAAAGAATTGTTTTCAGGTGTGCGATTGAAACACAGTAGTTACATCTGGATCGTTTCTTCTCACCTTATCCTACCATTTACAAACTCGAGCAGAAAGTCAAAGGATCTTTTCCTTTTGCTTTTCCGAGGAGTGAGAACAAAGTACATTAACTGAATTGGCACATGATAGCATTGCACTTTGTTTTCTGTTGCCACGTCACTTTTCTGCTTGGAATTTAGCTTGCCCTGTGATTCCTTCTGCTCCCTTTTTTCCTATGTATATACTGACATCAGCGTGTTCAGAGAGACCAGCTAGTGCTTTGCAAATATATTTGTTTAAATTAATTTCTGCAGCTGATTTAAACCATGCTGAACTGAAGACTTCAGTATGTGGTTTAATTTAGATCCCCTTCCTTTTTCTGAAGCTCTCCTATAATTGGGATATATTAAAAATAGAAAGAAAATCAGGGATCAGACAGCTGGGGTTGTGGGGTTGTTATGAAGTCTAAAATACACTAATCCATTCCAGTAAAACTGTACTTGCTACCTCAGGAAGTAGCAAGTAACTTCTCTCTCTTGAGAGCAATTTGTTCTTGTGGTATCTTGGTAATGGGGATATTTTGTTACTGGTGTGATTATTTTCGTGTTGACTTTATCTGGTTATTCTAACCACTGTGTGAAATTTCTTCTAGAGCCTAGAAAATGAAGCTAAAAGAAATTGAGCGAACAGCTGTCCAGGCATGGAGTCCAGCAAACAACCACCCCATTTATCTAGCAACAGGTAAAGTTCTTCACAATTCGTGAATATTAAAGAACAAGTCACAGAGAGATTTTATGTAGAGTTGTATTGGTTTTAACTTTCAACAATTCCCACCTTAATAATCTCTGGAAAATTTACAAGCAATATACTGAAAACATTACAGCTTCTTTTTTTTTTTTTTTAAGTGATTGGTAGAGGATTACTTTTATGCCCAACTTTGACATCTTAAGGGACAGTGATTTTTCAAAGGGTGAATATGTAGCTTTTTTGATCTAACTTCTAATTAAGTCTGTATGAACTCCCATACCTGCTTGCTATGAAAAATAAAACTAAATAAGGTTACATACTTGGTATGTCTGTGGGGAAAAAAAGTTCCTTCTAGTCATGGCCATTTAAGCTCACTTTTACTTTGTTGATCTTCAGGCATTATCACATGGCTTGACAATCAAAGAGTAGAAACCTCTTCTCCCTAAAGTTGCCTGTTTTGATTAACATTCAATTTTCCATACTTCTTCAAAACCTTAAATTTGCATTTTGTTGATATTATTCATTATTCGCTATTGTTGTTATAATTTTATGTCCTGAAGCACAAAGTCAGCCTGTTAACTGAGTTGGCAGTAGGTGAGTTTAGTGTCTGTGTGGAGCTGACAACTTGGTTTGTTGTATTGGGTTTGTGTGGCAAAGTTTTGGTAGCGGGGGGCCTACAGGGGTGGCTTCTGTAAGAAGTTGCTAGAAGCTTCCCCTGTGTCCGATAGAGCCAATGCCAGCCGGCTCCAAGATGGACCAAGGCTGAGCCCATCAGCAATGGTGGGATAACGTAGTTAAGAAAGGAGGGAAAAAAACTGCACAATTGCAGCCAAAGAGACAAGTGAGAATACGAGAAACAACTCTGCAGACCCCCAGGTCAATGAGGAAGGAGGTGTAGGATGTGCCTCAGGCACCAGAGCAGGGATTCCCCTGCAGCCTGTGGGGAAGCCCATGGTGAGGCCGGCTCTGCCCCTGCAGGCCATGGAGCTCCATGCTGGAGCAGATCTCCACCTGCAGCCTGTGGGGGACCCCATGCTGGAGCAGGTGGATGCCTGAAGGAGACTGTGACCCCATGGGAAGCCTGTATGGGAGCAGGCTCCTGGCAGGACCTGTGGCCCTGTGGAGAGAGGAGCCCAGGCTGGAGCAGGTTTGCTGGCAGGACTTGTGACCCCATGGGGGACCCACACTGGAGCAGTCTGTTCCTGAAGGACTGCACCCCTGTGGAAGGGACCCAGGCTGGAGCAGTCTGTGAAAAACTGTAGCCCATGGGAAGGACTCACATTGGAGAAGTTCATGGAGGACTGTCTCCCTTGGGAGGAACCCCACGCTGGAGCAGAGGAAGAGTGTGAGGAGTCCTCCCCCTGAGGAGGAAGGAGCGGCAGAGACAACATGTGATGAACTGACCACAGCCCCCATTCCCCATCCCCCTGTGCTGCTGTGGGCTGGGGAGGTAGAGAAAACTGGGAGTAAAGTTGAGCTGGTAGAAGGGAGGCTTGTGGAGGGGAGGTGTTTTAAGATTTGGTTTTATTTCTCATTATCCTACTTGGATTTCATTGGTAATAAATTAAATTAATTTTCCTCAAGTTGAGTCTGTTTTGCCCATAACAGTAATTGGTGAATGATCTCCCTGTCCTTATCTCGACTCACAAGCCTTTCATTGCATTTTCTCCCCACTGTCCAGCTGAGGAGGGGGAGTGATAGAGTGGCTTTGGTGGGCACGTGGCGTCCAGCCAGGGTCAACCCACCACAGTTGTCTGACCAACATGAGAACTAGTCAGCTCTGTCTCCTGCCTGGGTTGTGCAGTGCTGCCATATTGTTTTGATTTTTTTTTTTTTCAGGAATGACTGTCAAAAGAAAGTGACAAAAGTTCAGCTGTTGCCTTAAAAGCAACATTATCATTGTTGGGGTAGTCTATTTTGTGTTTCTCTAATAAGGCCAGAGTTGTGGTTGGATCAAAGGTCTTGGCTTCAGTCTGCTTTATATCAGAAACTGCATAGTTTCAAAATTTGTACTGCTTTTTAGTAGTCTCTTGGGCACTTTCCATGCCATAGGCAGTTACAAAGCATCCCTGTGGTAACTGGGTGACTG
Organism: Phaethon aethereus; assembly: GCF_964289735.1. Lineage (NCBI taxonomy): Eukaryota > Metazoa > Chordata > Aves > Phaethontiformes > Phaethontidae > Phaethon > Phaethon aethereus. The sequence goes on from NC_138583.1 coordinate 20,197,232, forward strand.
TTTGCCTGGCAGTGTCCCATTAGGCAATGTTAAATCAATTTTTAGCTTTTATTCTGTAAGCTAGGGAGAAGGAAGGAAGCCACCACTGTGTGACTGCTAACTGTTTGTGGGTTGTTGGGGCATGTTTAGTTGGCTAAGGTTGAAAACCCTTAGCTATAGACTAGGTTTAGAAGGTGTGATCAAGACATCTGGTCATGGTTGAGGAGCAGTATACAGAAGTATTTGGGATCTAACTGTAGCTGGGTTTTATGATGCGACTGCATTTGTAATTTAGATAAGGACTTAACATCAGAAGCTGTGGCTGTTTGGAAGAGGGTATATGAATTACGCCTATCCTAAGAAAGTAAGGTATTTGCACAACAGTGACCCTGGTGCCCAGAATTTAATGAAGTTTAATTTCTTTCAAAGTCTTTGTCGTAACTGTTGATTCCTCTTTCTGAGGTTTTCAGACACGTCCTTTCTTTGAACAGATGCAACACCAAGGTGGTGTTGACTATGAAGAATAGGTTTAGAGTGCCTTGCTCTTTTTGTATCTTGTGCTCTTGAAAAAAGTGCCCACTTGTGTTGCCCTTGTACTTCTGCTAGGAACATCTGCTCAGCAACTGGATGCATCCTTCAGTACAAATGCCACCTTGGAAATATTTGAGGTTGACTTCAGGGATCCCTCCCTGGACATGAAGCAGAAAGGAACACTTCCTGTCTCAAACAGGTACTGGAGGCTCATACTGATGTATCAATCAGTGGAACTGAAAAGGGTTTTTCTGGTACAAGAAAGGAGAGGAGGAGATCATGTTTTCAGGGTATAAAGTGATCTTTTGGATCAGTTGACCTCTGTCTTCAAGAATTGAACATTTTTGTCGACACAAATCATGTTGGGTTTAAAAGTTGAGCAACTTGACCATTGGAAAAATCTGTAAGGACTTACATGGTAGTCAGTGAGTAGAGTCGTTCTGTACCATGTGAATTTGATGAGGCTAATAATTTGCAATAAAAAGACTAGAGGCAGAGTGAAACTTATCTTTCAGCTTTTTAAGACAAGGTTATTTCTTGGGCTCATCACTGTGGGTAACCACCGAGTGTAAAACACAGCCTTGAATTCTAACCAGCAGATTTTAAAGGGCGTAAACATATTTTTCAGATAATGGCTCTGCAAAGGAAGGAACCTTGTCCTCTAATCTAATTTTCTGTATCATGTAGGTTAGAAGATTTCACCCACCAAATCCCATGTGAGGTCCTAAACGTTTTAAACAAACCAAACCAAAACCAAACCAAAAACAAAACAAAAAGAAGAGAGAGACAAGCTCTTCTTTTGTACGTTCCCTTTAAAAGTCTTTGGAAGGAAGCTAATTTCTCTTTGCACACAAGAGCCATAGTCCTCTTAAAAGGGAAATGGTTATTTAAGGTGCAGACTGATTGTTATGTTTGATAGGTCAGAACATGTGTGTGGTTTTTGGTAATGCAGAGGGTGTCTTGACTTCCACCAAATATTGTGGCCTGCACCAGCTTTATTTTCTTCTTTTTTAGGTTTCATAAGCTGATCTGGGGTGACTTTGGAAATGGGTCTCCAGAGTCTTCTGGAGTGATCATTGGTGGGGGGGATAATGGTGTACTCACAATGTACAGTGTGCACCGCATCTTGGCCTCAAAGAGTGAGCCTGTAATTGGGCAGACAGAGAAGCATTCAGGTCCTGTCCGAGCTCTTGACTTCAACCCTTTCCAGGTATGCAACATTAAGATACTTATAACCAAACGGAAGTTAACCCCCATCTTAAAATGTTTTTCCCTTGTGTATAGGGACTTATAAACTGAAGGAACAGTTTTTAACTTGAAAGAGGCATGGTAGTTGTGACATAAGGCTAGTTTGGGACTCAGATTTGGGTTCTGTTCACAGCTTTGCCACTGAATTCCCCTGTGACCTCGATCCAGTCTCTTACCTCTCTGTGTAAAAACATGTCTTGTAATACTGTTACATGTTAGACCATTACCCAGTTGAAATCAGAACTTCTTTTTTTCATTTGTTCACTTGATGTTTAATTCAGTAGAGATCTGATCATACAACATAAGCAAGTAGTAAACAATACACAAGTTCTCATAGTAGCACAAAAGAAAATTGAAAGTAGTCTACAGACCCTTGTGGGAAGCCTGCATCTTCTCAGAAGAAATGTCCTTGGTGCTGGGATGCAGGGCAAAGGCTCAGTTGGCCAGAGACAGTGGCTTCCAGGCCTGTGACAGAATTTTATGATGACTAATAGCAGCCACCTGCACATGTAGTTTGCTAGACAATTTTAAACAGTTCTATACCATGGCACAGCTGAAGGCATGGAGGCCAGAGATGTGCTTGGTTTATAATCCGGTTAGTATCTTTCTGCTTACCAGTGGCTGTGAAATGCAGCTCTCATCTGGACTTTGGAAAATTTTGGGTTTTTTCCTCAGATTTATTTTTAAGAAATCCATCCCCTTTCCTTGTGAGCAGGAAACTCAGCTGAGCTTTTTTTTTTTTTTTTTCTTCTATAGAGTAACCTCTTGGCTTCTGGAGCCAATGATTCTGAAATTTTCATCTGGGACTTGAATAACTTCAGTGTACCTATGACTCCAGGGGCTAAATCACAGGTAAACAAGTTTTCCTCTGGGCGATACCCCTACAGTTTTATATCTCAGTAGGCAAGGCAAAAAGATGTGAGTGTGTGGAGTCATCCTGGTCTAGTCAGTCTTTGAAGGGGGAACGACTTTGATGTCTGTCAGGAGAAGGATGAATCAGAAGTGACTGATCGGCTTCATTCTGGGGAGGTGGAAAGAGTGTTGTAAAGGCGGGGGAGGTAGGCTGACGAGTTCTGGAAGGATGCACTTTGCATGGATGGGTAAACTCTTTGTGGATTTGAATCAAGTAACTGACCAGTTTATCTTGTGATCCAGCTGGGGCATGTGTGATGGATTAACAAGGTTTATTGGACCTTCTCTGAGGAATGAATTTATTTCAGGCTTCAGCTGAAGCTTTTCATATCTCATGAAAGTAATATCCATAGCAGAGCCAGTGAGCCATTTAATGCATCTTGGCTATTACTCCTAGATAATGTTTCCTGAGTTTTAAGGAAGAAGCTTCTGATCTTCTGATGCTGATTATATTATTCAGGGCAATCAACTCCTGAAAATGGAAAAATGATAGTAAACTTGTCTAAAAGCAGGCCAAGTTTTTCCTCCAGTAAGCCTCCCATTTGTTTCCTTGCCTATCTCCTGCCTTGCGGTAGATATGGTAACGACAATTAATCTTGAATGCTTCATCATTTTCCATCTCACTGCACTCCTGAAATGTTGCACAAGGTCATCTTTCCATTTAAGTTTGTTCCAGGAGGCAGGGTAGAAGCATCTATGTTCTCTCAGCTGCAGTTCTCTCTGGACTGATTCATAACACATTTGTCAAGTGCAGAATCCAGTACCTGCTCTCAAAATACAAAGGTGCTTTTCCAGGTGACATTCCTCCATAGAATTTGACTGTCCACTGTACTTTCTGAGCAAAGGACTTTCCATGCTCCCTAGTCTTTAGGGTCAGTGCTGCTGATATTTCCAGTTAATTGATCAGTGACTGAAGAGAAGAATCTATATATCACCAAATCTCTTAGTTAAGCTAGTGACAGAATCCTGTAATTCGTGTTCCCTCAACATGGCGATAATGGATGTGTGGCCCTTCCTGTCTTGGCAGCCTCATGAAGACATCAGTGCGGTGTCCTGGAATCGGCAGGTGCAGCATATCCTGTCCTCTGCTCACCCCAGTGGCAAGGCTGTGGTTTGGGACCTCAGGAAGAATGAGCCTATCATCAAAGTCAGTGACCACAGCAACAGAGTGAGTGGAGGAAAGGCTGTGATTCTAACTAGCTTACAACATGCCATGTGTAACTGCAGAGCAGTGGCACAGGCTCTTGGGATCAACTGTTTTTACTGTGGGAGCTGTTGGGACTGGTTCTCTTGGAGCTGTAGCATCAAAGCACCTCTCTCTTTTTTTCCCTAATGAAATGGAGAAACAAGACCCATAGCTGTTCCTAAAATTAGGGCACCCTTGCGTTCAATTTCAATGTTCACAGCTCATTTACGAGAAGCCTCCTGTGTTTTAATCCCAGCTATCTTCCTAAGTCAACTTTGAACTAGTCCTTCAACTTCTGTATGGTTAGTGTTTTTTTTTTCCTGTGTAGAGAAGGTAGAAATACTTGCTTCCCACAGCAAGATGTTGCTAGACTTGCTTTATGTCAAGCATTCTAGGCGAGTTAAGTGCAGAGTCACATGGCTCTGGGCCATTTGTGCTATTGCCAGCTTGCTTTGCTGAATTTTCAGCCTATGCTATTTTTGTTCCTAGATGCATTGCTCAGGAATGGCCTGGCATCCAGAAGTTGCAACGCAGCTAGTCCTTTCCTCTGAGGATGACCGCTTGCCAGTGATCCAAATATGGGACTTACGTTTTGCTACCTCTCCTTTGAGCCAGCTGGAAGGGCACACAAGGTGAGGACCTGCTTGTTGTGTTGCCTTTTCAAGGATCTCCATCTTTAAAAGGCAGACACCTGGGAGACTGGACTTAGGAGAACTATGATTTTTGCTGGGCCTGCTTTGTTTCACAGATGGTTGTGAAACAAACATCTTGTCTCTACCCTCAGCAATCTGGTTGAGGGTAGAGATAAGAACTAGTATTTCTGAGCTTAAGTGTTGGTGCGTGCTGCTTTCTTGGTGACGTGGTGGGAGAGTGGACTGGGTATGAAATATGACTGATTTCTTTCTGATCTATTTTAGAGGAGTTCTCTCTGTCTCTTGGTGCCAGGCTGACCCTGAACTGCTCTTGAGTAGCGCCAAAGACAACCGGATCTTGTGCTGGAACCCAAGTATGGGGGAGGTACATAACCACAGCTATAAGTACACATGGTCTGCTTTATAGAGTTGTGTGCTATGCTATGTGTGTGTCCCTTCTTTGTATCCCTGTGGAGTGCCAATTTAATTTCCTCCAGTATGTCTCCTGCAGTCTTCCTGTCTGGTGTGAGTGAAAGGGCTATTCGTATCCAGACTGAAAACAGCAGAGACAGGGTGAGATTTTCTCTGATACATCTGTGTCCAGAGATCATAGAGGGAAGAAAGCTTTAACTAAAACTTAGTTTTCAGCTAATTATAATTACTCTTGCTATGCTCACACATGTAGTGTTCTCTGTGTCCGTTTGTTTCATCTTCTTTCTTCTCCTAGGGTAGTAAGTTTTTTTGGGGGAAACTTGAAGGGGAATGGGGAGCATTTGTTAAGGTCATTGAGAGGGGAACAATGTAATTAAATAAGTGTGTAAATTTTATTCATAGTACAGTGGCTTCACATGTATGTTCTTATCTAGCCATGTATTTCAAAATTATCACCTTTGAAGTATTTACATATCACCTGAATTAAAATAGGACCATGTAAAAAAAAAATCTTCTGCACACCTACTCATTCAATGCTGAATTTCTGGATAAAACTGAATTTTGGACTTTGAACAAAATTCATGTGGTTGATCTTGGTAATAGCACGGGGAAGGTACTCTAACGTTACTGAACGAAGTCCAGCTGGGAGCCCCAGGCTGGATTCATTTCATGGGACAATTTAACTTAGCTGACCACGTTTGCCTTGGAGACATGTAAAAAAATTAATTCATTTTCACAAAACACATGAAATGATGCTGTTGTGGTTTCATGGGGTTTGATGCTCACTCTGTACAAATTTGTAGTGGTTAGAAGAAAGTCAGAGTCTTAACCATTCCGGATGTCTAATTTTTACAAAAGTCTTTTCACTGTGTTTTAGCAGAAAAATTAAAAAAACCCCACAATTTTAGTGCAGCTGGCTCATCTTTATGCATGCTATGGTAGATTTGCAGAGTCTGAATTCAAGTTAGACATTTATGCATAAACTATTGTTAGAGGACTCTTCTTGACTTGGTACCAATGAACAGAAAATTTTCAGGTGATACAAAAATTGGAAAGGTTTTCAGTACTAAAGACAGTACAGTTATACAGAGTGGCTGATCTGGTGAGTTTGGGGGGAGGGTTGGTTTCTTTGGTTTAGGAGGATTTATTTTTTTTTAATTTAGCAATCTAGATTTTAATATAAGCAAATGCAAGGTTTTATATCTAGGAACAGAAAGCGCAGATCATGTTCCCACAGAGAAGGAAGCTGTGATTCTCTGTGCTTTGTGCCTGTGAGGCATAAAGGAAATATCTTCATTTTACAAACTGGAGGTTCAAAGTCAAGGTTGTTAGTGAGTTGCCCAACATCAGGCAGGAAGTCTGTGACTGGGCCATGAATTGGACTTTGGATTTTTGAGTGCTTGACCAGAAACTTTTTACCTGCAATATCCTTCATAGTTAATCTGCAGCTATTGCAGTCCTCTTTGTTCTTCTACTTTTTTTCTGTAGGCTTTCATTTTCCTTGCCAAATTTGTTATTCCAGACTATTCTTTCTGTTTACATGTTCTTGCTCATGGCACCTTCTTGCCTTTTGGCTTCTGTTTTTCTTGTGTTGTTTTCTGGTGTGTCTCCCTTGGTTAACAGCAGGTGCAACAATACTATAGGAAGAAATTTTTCATGATGAGGGTGGTGAAACATTGGTCCAGGTTGCCCAGAGAGGTAGTATACACCCCATCCCTGGAAACATTCAAAGTCAGGTTGGATGAGGCTCTGAGCAGCCTGCTCACTGCAGGGGGGTTGGACTAGATGACCTTAAAAGGTCCCTTCCAACCCAAACTAGTCTATGAATCTATGATTCTATAGTACTCTGATAGAGTAGGACTTAGATAGCAGAGCAAAACTGACTTGTTGCTTCGGGGTTTTGTTCTACAATGAGAATCCTATTTTATAGCAGCTTTCTCTGGCTTTCTGCTGTTTGAGCTCAATGCGCTGCAACTCTGTTGCAAATGCGTCCTTCAAGAAGCAAAAATAAGAGACTTGTATACATTGGTGATATGTCAATAAAGTGTGACACACTTGCTGTGGGCAAGTAATTTGGGGAAAGCAGGGGACTACTCATGTCGTGCTTCTGCCATCTCTCTTTCTGTGATAGGTGGTTTACGAGTTGCCCATTCGGAGTCAGTGGTGCTTTGACGTCCAGTGGTGTCCTAGGAATCCTTCAGTCTTCTCTGCTGCCACTTTTGATGGGTGGATCAACATTTATTCTGTTATGGGTGGGAACTTAGAAGCTCAACAGAAGACGCAGGCTGACAAGGTAAAGACCTGTGAACATGTTACAGCTTGGCAGATTGGCAGTTACTCACCTGACTTTTGAGTGTGTTAGAAACACACATGTATGACAGTATGATTTTTAAGCGGTGCAGTCTGTCCCACCCACCGGGACATATAGCTGTATGGTGTGAGAACAGAAGCTACCTGTGTGGGGACTTAATATCCACCAAGTCTCAAAGGGACTACATTGCCTCTTGACAAAGATGTCTCAGTATTTCTTGTAACATTCATTAAACTGTGTGAAGAGGACCAAGATAAAGTGTAGTTTTGATGTTACATATATTTTATCGTTATTACTAGTAGACTAAAAATAAAGCAGTGCACCTGTTAGAGCAACAAGCTTGTCTTGTCATTAAATTAAAATTAAATACATTGATACTGATTCATACAATACATTATTCTTTATTAGTTCAGAAGAGAATTTTTAAAAGTAGCTTAATTAGTAATTTTCCTCAAATCAATTGACTATAACTTGGAGCATGTTAATATTTTTATACTGAATCCCATTACTTAGCCAATGAATAGATGGACAAACTCTGAACAGATTAAATGTCAGTGTTGCCTGAAATTTTAGTTTTGATCTGGTGTCTAGTCTTCTAATTCCCTCTGTCTCTCCCAGCCAACAAATGCCTTACAATACAGGTTTTAAGAGAATATGTATGAGCTGGCTTAAGTGTTATTTATATAGTCATTTACAGCTGACTGAGTTCAGTTTCATAAGATTTGTGGGAGACATAAAATAATTTATCAAGCAACAGCTGTAGGAGATTAAGGATTTATTTAACCCATGGAGAATTTTTTTCTGTTCATTCTTCATGTGCATGTGCTGCACTTCCATTGTTCTAAATTGGAGAACAGTAGGGCAGAATAACTCCTAGATAAACAGAATAACAAGTAAGAACACAAATAGGAGGAGATAATGACAGGAGGTGGGGAGTTCATGGCTAAGAGGTCTCTTTCCTCTGGATTCCATGCTATCAGGACAGAAACTCTACTGAAGACCTGGTGGTTGATGTTACTGGTACCCCGGGAGCATGTATTTATTTTTTCAAGGTTTAGGGTGATTGATCTGTTAGGTATAAGCTGTTCCTCCAGGAAATGGGCTTTCTTTGGAATTGGTTTCTGCTCAAGAAAGACTTGAAAGACAAAACATGTAGGTCTTGCCTGTGATTCTTTGTTTGGCAACCTTAGCTTGATCAGCCTTACGTTGCTTCCTTTAAGGTATGCTGGTCAGCTGTATTTTGGAGCTGTACCCTATGGTCCAGTCAAACTTGAACAGGGTTATCTTTAGCAAACAACAAATCTATGCCAACAATGTTAAAAATTAAGAATGCTTGTGAACAACATTTTATGTATGCTCACCAACTTCCTAAATGTCAGAAATCCAGATCAGGGGCCACTTTTGACACTCTCTTGTCTAGGCAAGAAAGTCTGGAGAGATTATTTCACCAGCCTCATCTAGGCTATAAAAGCTTGAGACAGTCCTTAAAACTAACCCATTTGAAAGACCCCAGCAGCAGAAGGGGAGTCAACATTCCTTTGTGAGCAAAACAAGAAATAAGCTGGACAACTTTTGACTATATGTTGTCATTGTCTTGCATAAAACAAGTAATTTTGTAACTCCTGTGTTTATGAGCTGGGTGCTAGGCCAAGCAGTGTTTGTTAGGGAATTTGCATTTTGCTAAGGAAGAATTACTTGAAAATCTCTTGAGGTGAAGCTTTCTTGAGAAATAATTTCTGGAACTGTTTGGAAATAACCATTTCTCTCACACAGGGGCTTGGTGGTGTTCCAGGAAGAGGTGCTGTAATAGCCTCTTTCTTCATCAGCGAGGAAAGTAACTAATTACTAAGCAATCGTTTTTTATCTCCGTACAGAGAGGAATTGAATTATATCTTATTCCTTTCTCCATCTGATTCTAGATCTCTTCCTCCTTCAACAACCTGGATCCCTTTGGCACAGGACAGATACTTCCTCCTCTACAGGTGCCAGAGCAAGTAGCTCAGACCACCTTGATTCCACCGTTAAAAAAGCCACCCAAGTGGATTCGCAGACCTGTGGGCGTTTCATTTGCAGTAAGTGAATGGAGCATTCTTAGCTTAAAATGCAATAGATGTGTCGTCTTGTGACACAATCTTTTTCTTTCGCTAAAGATAAACCTTTATCTTCCCATTGCTAGTTGTTTTAAGGCCTGTTTAAGGTGCAGTGTGGTGTCCTGTAGAGCGAAGGTCTTTTGCTCAACATTCAGATATATTTCCAACAAGAAAGAGAATTCTGTAGCAGAGAATGGCAGGTTATAAGTAGGAGTTAACAAAGCTAAGGAAGATTCATAAAAGCTGTCCTTGTAGGCTGTGACATGCATTCCCATCCTCCTCTGTCTTTCTCCTTCCTATCCAGGTATTTAATTTTCTTCACCTCTTTGCTCCTAAATCAAAAGGCTGAATTGTTCTTTTAGCCTGTGTCTTGATTTGTTCTCTGTCTAGTGCCTGGCATTCGCATGATAGCTTTTACCATTGCAGCCTGGCTCTCCATGTCAGAAAAGAACAAACAGTTTCAAATGGTACTTTTTCTTCTGTGGCTCTCTGGCATTTACATCTGATAGCACATACACAAGTGTCATGGTTATCAGTTTTCAGCTGAAGGGCTTGTGATGTGAACTCTCTCAATGTCCCTACCATCCATACACATTAAGCTATTTGGGTTCCTTGCAATCGCAGCTGCAGCTTGAGTCTGCCTTGCTAAATGAAGAGCTAAGTGAGTTGCTTTTACCTTAATTTATAAGAATGCTTACTGTGTCTCCTTCTGTCTTTATCAGTTTGGAGGAAAACTGATCACCTTTGGTCTTACCAAAGCACCTGGACAGCAAATGCAGCAGACTTACCCACACCAGGTATTCATCAGTCAAGTCACTACTGAAACTGAATTCCTGCTCCGATCCAGAGAACTGCAGATGGCCTTGCAGTCAGGGAACCTCCTTGATTATTGCCAGGGCAAGATCCAGACAGCAAAGTTGCCATTTGATGAGAACCTTTGGAACTTCTTGAAGGTAGGATGTCTGTGGTGAAACACAGAAGTCAGTTTTTTTATGATCCTGGGGTGACACGTGTTCATTACAGTCCTCTCTAGCCCTTTTTAAGATATAAAAAGGAACTGAATAGGCTAGTTAGTTACTTGTCTAAAGAAAAGTTTTTGCAGTTGAGGTCTTGGAGGTTGTCTTATTTTTCAGTAGGAATGGTCTTTTCAGTGGACTTGTTTGGGCTTCCTTTCAAGGTGCTAAACCAGATTTTCTTATCTCAACCCACTGTCAAGCTATATCTGCCTGCTACCTGTGGAGTTCTATCATTATTATTTCTCATGGGGACTGACTGTAGCCCTACATAGGATGATGACTGACAATTTGATAATATGAAAGAGTTTGGTAATGGGGAGCGGCTGCCCTTCTGGAGAGGTAAAGCTTAGCCTTGGTAATGGTTTACAGACAGTCGTTGGCAGACTGTGTGTGAGGCGAAATATTGGGATCTTTTCTATAGTATTACATTTGCATGGGGAATCATATCTCTTGAATAGGATGGCCAGGTGTTGTCTAGGTGCTGACAGGAGTCTCCATTGCAAGAGTCATTGCAATGATGTCTTCAGCTGCATTGTATGAGATACATCAAACTGTTGTTCTCATGAATTTTTATAATCCAGCTCACAGTCCTGTGAGACCACTCCAGCACATGGAAGACCTATTACTATTGAATGTCTTAAACTACAAACAAAGCTTCTGTATAAAAGACTGTCCTGCATGACGATTTCTGCATCTGCAAGAACAGTTTCTACTGACTGTTTACAAGTATCTTATCCATGTACAGTTTGGTCAGTTCTATAGTAGGAACAGCCTGGGACTTACTGAGACAGACAGTTTCTCCTTGCAGAATGTTCTAAATTAAATTAAACAATACAAATAGCGCCTATCAATTAGGCTGCCTGCAGCCTGTGGGAATTTCTAGGACTGTCTGAAATCCCCACCCAGGGAGCATCTGTAACAATTAGTTAACTAATTTTTGTGAAGCCAGCTAGAAGTTCAGGCAACCGCCTTGTCTCAGTTTCATCCAGACTCTAATCAGTCCATTGTCTCTATGCAGAGATTAGCTTGGCAATTCCTAGACTATTCAGGGAATTAATGACCAAGTACACTAGGTATGCATACAGTCATAGCCCTGATATGCAGTTCTACCTCAATTGTAACTATGTGACAAACTTGAATTTCACCCTTTTATCACGATTATAACTTAAATTCCATAGATTTTCTCACAGTACTCATTAGGAGGACTTGTCATAGTTGAGTTCCTTATCTATAAACTGGGCTCTAAACTTCGCTGCTGCCAGAAGCAGCCAGTGATTGGCAGTGTGTAGATGCCTAGGATTTTACATATTTTCTTATCTTTTTAATATCCTTTGGGACTCAGGTGAATCTGGAGCAGGAGTCCAGGACTAAACTCCTCAAGCTGCTGGGCTACAGTAAAGAGGATCTGCAAAAAAAGGTAAGGGGTCTTTCCAATGGAGAGAAACCTTTACAGGACTAAAGCTGCTGCAGGAGAGTTGTAGGGTCCCTACTGGAAATGAGTGAGTGATCTCACAGTACACTGAAGACCAAACTGTGTGAAATTTCAGCTGAGAATCATCTCAAGTAGTCCCCATTAAAAAGCAAATGCGGGCACTTTTGTAAGGGTATAACTGTAGCTGTGCTGGATCAAAGCAAAGGGGTCGTGAGCCCAGTTATCTTGCTTCCAGTTGGTGCTCTGGGAAGTGTATAACAGTGCAGTTGTGAGAGCTTCTTGTAGCATCTAGATCTCTGCGTCTCAGGGTATTCCTCAGCCAGGAAGAAAGTGACAGATGAAGACAGTCTGGCATAGCACTGATGGAGCTGCAGGGGAGGAAACTCTTGCAGCAGCATGGACAATGCTCTGAAAAGGATAAATAACTTTTGATAGGCAGCCAGCCAGGAATAGGGAGAGGTGGAACTTTTCAAACAGGTGAAAGAGCTGGGGGAATTGTGTCTGGGGCTTGCCAGTCACTTGGTGGCTTTGCTGCCCAGGTGTTTAACTTTGATAGGGGTTTCACACTGTGCATGTCTCTTACTTTTCTAGATCGCCTCATGTTTGAGTAATGGGATCCCAGATAAACAGCCCCTTCCTGAGGCAGATGAGACAAAAGCTGCACAGGCAGATCAGGTACGTCCTGTACATCTTGCCAGCCTGGGAGAGCAGTGGAGGGCAGAATGAACAGGAAGGTTTAATTCCAACCACAAGACGTTGAGCTCAATGCAGGCATCGCAGAGGGCAGTTCACAGGCCTGTCAGACCCTGACAGAGTCAGATTAAACGATCCTAGCGGTCCCTTCTGGCTTTAAAACAAATCAGCAAATGATGAAGACAGACTTCTGGCTGTTAATTTCACCAGTGCTGATTTCTTCAGTGATAGAATTAGCCTCACCCCATCTTAACTTCATGCTACAGTTCTGGATTTCCTCTATGAAGCTTCTGCTGTGGTATTTCTTTTGCATTTCTTTCCTTTTCACTTCTATCCTTTGAAATGTATTCTCACATGATTTTGGGATGTCCATCTTCAGATGCCTTCCAAGGCCTGGTTCACCAGGTACTGTAAATTTTGCTCTTCTAAGGTATCTAAAACTGCTATCCTCAAGTTAGTAATCTTCTTCACAAACTTTAAACACTGGCTGAAATATTCTAGGGACAGGAATCATGTCCTGCATTTCAACAAAGCACCAAGCATGGCTGTGATCCTATCTGTTAGTTACAGATACCACTTGTTGGGCTTGTCCCTATTACAACAGTCCCTAATACCGTTGGCATTGCATGTCTTATACCATCAATCTCCTAAGCTTTGTCAATAGTAGCACTGCTCTCGTTGCTGCCTTGGTGAAACTGTGCAGGTTGATAGAGCAGTGACAGGAGGCATGATGAAATCAGATTTATATGAGCATGCTCAGCCAAATAGAGGGCAGCCCCATCCCACCCTGTAATCCACTAAACTGTTTTGGGCAGGATCTGTGTGTTCAATAAATTAATTAACCTCTTGCACTCTTTGGACAGATTTTGCTAAATTCCGGTGATGAGGTAGCTGCTGTTTCCTCTTCAGCCTTTTTTGACAACCTCATCCCACAGAATATGAGCATGTTCGAGATTCCTGTCACAGAAGGTATGTTACATGAAGTGTGTTTCTGCCCTCTTAGGAAAAGGGCAGAGGAGGGAAAGCCAGAAAATTAGAGAGACCAGGAAGAATCTGGTCCACTCCAGCAGATGGATACTTTTAAAACACATGACCCCTCACAGTGTCATGCAGCGTATCTCAGCATTGTGCAGAGAAATACTCTTCCCAGATAAGACACCCATTAAAAATACAGGAGAATATTCTAGATGATGGAAGACTTACAGTCAAGTCAGTGTTTTTTTTAAAGTGCAACACCTGTTTTGGGTTTCCAAATTTTCTTTTAGCTGGGCTTCCATATAGTAGTATTTTTTACGGCCTGCTCTTTAAAACAAACATCATCAATGCATCTGGGTGATGCCCCTGTGGGTTGACTCTGCTTCTCACCTCTGTAGATACAGATGGACTCATCAGCCAAGCCCTATTGTTGGGTAATTTTGAGGGTGCAGTGGAGTTGTGCATGCAAGCAGAGCGCTTTGCTGATGCCATCATCTTAGCTATAGCTGGTGGGGAGAACCTGCTGAAGGAGACCCAGAAGCACTACTTTGCCAAGCGGAAGACAAAACTCTCCCTGGTAAGTGATAGTTTTGTGTGCCCATTGAGCAGGGGAAGGTGTGTGATATCTTGGCAGTTTGTCTGAATATATGTGGAAACGCTTTGGCAGGAAGTAGAACGTCAGCAGAATCTGTGCATCTCCTCTTGACATTTACTCTAGTATCTTGGTAGTTTTATGACAACTTCCTGTTGCCCACCTGGAATGCCTGTGTTCTCTCTTCATTTTTTTTATGTAGTGGTCTCTGCCTCAGCACCCTGTGCTTGTAACCTGTGGAACATACTGTCTGTTTACAGCTCAGCTAGGAAGTTCCTAGCTTATTAATTTACAAATGATGGAGTGTAACAGGGGTTGGGATATCCTAACACTATATTCCCAGTCATTGATACTAGCTGTTCTGAAATAGGGTATGTTTTAGATAGATCTTTAGTCTTGCCTAATGCGGCTGTTTCCATATTCTCTTCTGTGCTTTGTTGGGCTTTTTTACTTTCTTTAGAGACATTGGGTTCCAATTACTGTTAAAATAGGGATGCTGGGATTGGTGGACCTTAATGTACAGTGAGGTAGTTGCTGCATAGTGGGAAGTGTGACTGGAAGTGAACTATTGCTGTCGGTGCACTTACTTAAGCAGTCAGTTTATCTTTGTCTTCAGTGATTGCTTGACGGGCCTTCTGCTTCCCTTACAGCTGCTTTCCTCCATTGTGCAGCAGAACTGGCAAGATATTGTTTGCACGTGTGATCTACAGAGCTGGAAGGAGGCACTGGCCATCTTGTTAACATATTCAAAGCATGAGGACTATACCCAGCTTTGTGGTATGCAATGTTACTACATTTTGATACGATTTCTCTTGGGGAGGGGCACCTCTGGACGGCTCACAGAGAGGAAGGAAAGCACTTGCTATTCATTACAGCCAGCTGGAACTTATCATATAAGTGTGGACTGTTGAGATAGGAGAATGATAGATGAACACTGTAGCTGAGAATTGTGGTGTAAAGTTATATATGCTGATATTTCCTGTCGCCTCTACCAATAGCATGGAAAAAATGGGATAAGCAGTAGGCTGAGGGCGATATTTATTATTTTATTCTGGGGAGAAAGGGATTTCCTTGACAGTAAAAGGTCAGGTAGCTTCAGTCCACATGAAAGAGGTTTACCCTTCCAGCATATTCCCCTCCCTTTTAAGCTCAGAAACAGGGGTTAATGGACATTTGATGGCTTCAGTGGTTTCCTCAGTCTTGTTAATAGTCCAACATGCTCAGCAACTTGTTCTTCTGAGAGTTAGGGTGCAATCTAGTGACTGAATCTAACGAAGTTACTCATGTTGCTTAGCTGGGAACTAGCTCCTGGCTGATGGGAACAGCTAAGTGCTGTTGGAGAAATGCCAGCACTTTATACAAGTAAGATGACACAACTTGAAATGCAAGAAAACGTGACAACTTTTACAGACCAAATTGTAGGGGTGGGAAGTGGCTGTGATGGTGGTGATAGTGAGATAGCTCCAGCTCACCTTTATCTCCTAGCATTTGCTAAACATTGACAACTACCAGATTATTAGCTGTCCCTGGTTCTGGACACTACTGTTGCCTGGACATTCCCACACCTCTTTGGGAAAAAAAGATGTTGAATTTTTTTGCTGAATTCATCTGTCATTTTTAAGTATTTTTCTTTCTTTTCTATGTCTGGGCAGAAATATAAAAATTGGCAGGTTTATTAAAAATTACTTCTTTTTTCAACCAAGTTGGCTTTGGGATTCCTTAATGATGCCTATTTCTCTGTGTTATCCAAGAATTATACAACGAAGCTGGTGAGGGGTCTAGAGAGCAATTCTTACAAGGAGCAGCTGAGGGAACTGGGATTGTTTAGTCTGGAGAAAAGGAGGCTGAGGGGAGACCTTATTGCTCTCCACAACTACCTGAAAGGAGGTTGTAGTGAGGCAGGTGTCAAGTCTCTTTTTCCAAGTAGCAATTGATAAAAGGAGAGGAAACAGTCTCAAGTTGTGCCAGGGGAGGTTTAGATTGGATATTAGGAAAAATTTCTTCACCAAGCATTATCAAGCTTTGGAACAGACTGCCCAGGGAAGTGCTTGAGTCACCATTCCTGGAGCTATTTAAAAGACATATAGTTGTGGCACTTAGAGACATGGTTTAGTGGGACTTGGCAGCGTTAGGTTTATGGTTGGACTTGATGATCTTAAAGGTCTTTTCCAACCTAAATGATTCTATGATTCTAATTAGGTGCAGATAGAAAGCTCTCAACACCTTCTCGTAGTAAGCCAGAGTAGGATTGCTAAGAGATTGGGGTTAATGAGCTCTTCAAAAAGAGAATGTGTTAACTATTGGCTGTATTTCTTCCTCTCTAGACATGCTGGGTGCCCGCCTAGAGTCGGAGGGAGATGCAGCCCTGTCCAATGATGCCTGCCTCTGCTATATCTCATCAGGCAATGTGGAGAGGTTGGTGGAATGCTGGGTAAAAAACCATGAGACTTCATC
Source organism: Phaethon aethereus (assembly GCF_964289735.1). Taxonomy (NCBI): domain Eukaryota; kingdom Metazoa; phylum Chordata; class Aves; order Phaethontiformes; family Phaethontidae; genus Phaethon; species Phaethon aethereus. The sequence continues at coordinate 20,213,715 of NC_138583.1, forward strand.
ACCCCTTGCCCTGCAGGTACAGGTGCTATAATGTTGGTTTGACTCCTCTTTAGGCCTGTCTGCTAGCCCTGATCTGTTTGCATTACCCCATCAAACAGAGTATCTGGCTTCCAGCAGACAGTGGAGACCTGTTTGTGGTCACCAAGGTATCTCCTTCTAGCCTGGATTACAGACTTACATCTAAAGGAGGCTTGCACTCTTAAGCATTAAGCATTTGTGTGTTCAGAGTACTGATTACATTGCACATAAATCCAGACATAGTCAGGAGTTATGGCCTACCTGCCTTTGTATACTGATGTCATCTCTGAGCTTCCTTTTAGCCAGGGAAGTTTAGACTGTACCTGTTTTCTTACTGGTAGTTGCCTGGGAGTCCAACTGTAGGCTAACCAAGTTAACAAAAATGTTAGACTAGCAAACCGTTAGATTTGCTTATCATGTCTAACTGTAATGCTCCAGTTAGCTGGCTGTACCTTCAGAACAGCCTCTGTCAAAATAAAATGAAGTCTAGACTGTGTTATTCCCACCACAAGTAGAATGATCATATATGGGAAGTCACAGCTTGCAGATGATTCAGGGCTTCTAAGTCAGTGTTGTTACCTACCTGTTACACTTAAACCAGTCCTGGCTAAGTCATTAACCCCTGTGGTGTCCACCAGTCACTAGAATGAACTAGACAAGTCTTCCACTCAGATATCTGCAGATAATGCTCTCTGCTACAGAGTTCCCTGGTTTTGCAACCCCACTAGTGAATAACAGCAACAAAAGGCATTGTCAGCATTCCTGGTTATGTTTGAATCTGGCCTCCTTCCAGTTATCACTTATCAGCCAGTGATGCATGTATCATTCTACAGATATAAACATTACTTTGATTTCTAGGAGTTGAAGGAGCTTTGAATAACTAAAAACCTTCTGGTCTGTCAGCAGTAGTAGATCTTCCTAGTGAATTTCTTCTGGTATGGGTTTAATCCTTCCTCTTCCAAGCTGATAGCTCGTAACTCCTAGAGTTACAGTAGTAACTTCCTAGTAAAAAGATCACAGTTGATTGGAACATCCTTGTGGCTTCTGATTTTCTTTTTTCCTCACAAAAAAAGTAGCAGTGTCAGGATTTTCTTCCTCGTTCCTGTTTTTCTCCACAAAGTGCAGCTGAGTAAATGATCATCAGTGATAGTATCTGGTGCAGAGTGGAGTAACTTCTGTTCACATTGGACCCAGTGTCAGTTGAAAGTGGAGAGAGCCATCTGGTATTGTCTCAGCATGAGATGGACCAGTAAAGCACGTCAGATTGAGTGGTCCACTTGTTCCCTCCCCCTGGCTTATTCAGGATCTCATAGAGAAGGTGATGGTGCTGAGCAGGTCCACTGAGATGCTCCGAGGCACAGCAGGACCAGTGCCAGGCCGTGTCTTGGCAGAACGAATCACCCAATATGCCACTCTCCTGGCATCACAAGGATGCTTGGCAGCCGCAATGAATTACCTACCCAGCAGCTCTAAAGAGGTGAGTGAGAAATGGGTTGTTGTGGGAAAGAGTAGCATATAGAGAAAAATTATATGTTGTACGAGAGAGAGCTTTAGTTTCGACAATGCATCAGGACTTAAGGTTTCACCTTAATTATGGTAACTTGAGAGTAGAGGTGTGGTTTTTTTTCCTAGGGGACAGCTTTTGTCTTCATTTGCTTTTTCTTTGTAGTACCTTTGATTCAGGGAAAAGGAAGGGAGCTATAGAACTGTAAAATGGTTCCTGAAGAACAATGCTGGGAAGCAGCTCTCCAGGGGAGCTGCATCTATTCCTGAAACTAGCTGGTAGAGGAAGGGAATGGGGAGGTCATCTTAGGAGGGAATACTCTAAAGACTGTGGGAAGATTGGTGAGACTTCATCTGCCTGGGAATATGGCAGGTCATGTCCCAGATTGTTGCTTACAGGTTTGGTTTTGGTTCTTTTGTTGGTTTTTTTTTTTTTTTCTGGTGGCTATTGGGGAAATGGTTAGTTTTGCAGGTTGATGCTCAGTGCTTTGGGTCAGGGTCTGCTTTGAATGCCTCCCCAGCACCTTCCATCTGAGGCTTTCAGGGCTCTTCCCCTAAAGCATAATTTTTTTCAGCTCCTGATCGAACAGCTCCGAGACCGGCTCTTCCATGCTCAAGGAGAGAATGTGGGTGATCAGCAGCCACCCCCTTTTCCCTACACTCGTGTCAATGTAGGTGTCATTAAACACACATCTCCAGCAGCCAAGGGTGGTTCCACCCCTGAAGGAGCAGCCCACAAAACAGGTCCCAGACATCCAGAGAAGGTAGGCCATAAATTCAGGTGTTTCATGGCTTGGGGAGGGGGAGGAAGGCTACTGGGTTGTGGAAGGCATGTAAAGTAATATGAGATGATGCAGGCACTGAGGAACTCATCAGTGATGTTCTTCACTGGAGTGAACACAAGCTCTGTGATAATCCAAAAGAGAGCTGTCTGGCGTCTTTTTACAAAGCCCTGTACCACATGCAGTCACTGGAGGAGACTGTTACAAGTGTAGTGATCCACTGAGATCTCACATACTGAGGGAAAAGAGGGCTGTGGTTCACTCTCCTATGCCCATCTCTGTTGGGATCACCCTGCATGGCTCGACCTTAAGGAGAAGGAGCTGTGGCGTTGATCTGCACGGCTCGACCTTAAGGAGAAGGAGCTGTGGCACTGAGAAGCTGGTAAACAGCTGGATATCTGCACGGCTCGGCCTTGAGGAGAAGGAGCTGTGATAAACAACTAAGAAGAAGCGAGGAAAACAGGAACACCTGCAAGCAGCGAATCCTGACTGTGTGAGAGGCGCATGGACAGCGCGTGATATTTTGTATATAGCCAATTGCAATAGTGTGTGTAACAAGTTGTAACCAATCATGAGTGTGTGCGCAGTGACTAAGCGAAAATTATGATATATATTGGAGTCAGACAAGACAATAAACGGCTTCGGAATATAACTCTCATAGAGTTGTGAAGTCCATCCTTCTCCCGCAACTGGTGACCCCGACGTGATATGATCTCTGGGATCTCATCGTTGAACACCGGTCGAGCCGTGCAGATCAACGCCACAGCTCCTTCTCCTTAAGGTCGAGCCATGCAGGGTGATCCCAACACATCTCACCCTCATATCTCAGTAAAATTAGTGTACTATGGCTTCATCTCGGTTTTTGCACAAGACAACAGTTCAGGAAGTTTTGCTTCCAGCCTCTATTACTTTGTTACTGTTCCTTCATGATTTCCTTTGGCTGTGCTTCCCAGAAGTCACTGTATAGGAACTGGCTCCTGAGGACTAACCCTTTTAGGAGCTGGAGAATACTCTAAAGAGTGTGGTGCCCAGCTTGTTAAGCAAGTTATGTGGTGGGAAAGGCCTTTGATCCAGTCCATCCAGGGCACTGACAGCAGCAGCAGCATCTTCTCTTGCCTGAGAAGTGACAGGGAAAGTGCATCTGCTTGTGTGTGTATGCACATGACTGTCGGCCATTTGCAAATTCTTTTTTTTTAATTGCAGCCCAACTATCAGTCATCATTTGCCCCTTCAGCACCTTCTCAGCCTTCAGTGCCTTCCCTCTTCATGCCTCAGCCAGTGCCAGCGATGTCTATAACACCTCACCACGTTGCCCCTCCCCAGGCCAGCACGGGTCCACAGACAAGTGTCTATTCCAGAGGGCCCCCATACCCACAGTATAACTTGGGCTTGGTCCCAGCAACTGTTTCAGGGCCAGGTAAGCATTGTCTGATAGTCGTGTCCGTTCTCCAGGTTTTCTTAGACTAAAGCTTTCAACATGGATAGCTGCTCTACTTTCTTCCTCGTAGGCCTATTGTACTTGCAAACAAGAAGTCAGCTGAGAGGCTTCTCAGTGCTTCTGACGCATCTAGTTCTAGCAACTGTTGCTGCATGTCCACTGATATTAAGCATATATAGAGGTGGAGAAACCATAGCTAACTTTGTGGCAGAGTTTGACTGATCTAGCGTGGGTTACAGGGGATATGCCTGGCATGGATATTTTAGGGTATGGCTTGGAGAAGGGCAGACTTACTAGCATTAGAGAGAGCATCAGGAGTAGTTTGCACATGAAACATGTGATGCTGATACTCTCTCTTTCTCAGTTGTAGCTGAGTCACAATCTCAGCCATTTGGACCAGCGGGAGTCAGACCTGTTGGTCCCACTCCCTTCCCCAGCCAGCCTTCTCTGCCAGGACAGTCTATGTCCATGACATCTCCTGGTGTTGCACCACCTGGACCTGCCCTCTTCACTCCAGCCTCAGTTCCATCATCTCAGCTTCCTGCGGCTTGTTCTCCCCCTGTGGCAACCCAGTCTCTTCTAGGTTTCTCTTCAGCACCTTTCAACTGCCCCATGAATGTGGGTTACCCTCAGGGAGGTCCTGGAGCTCCATCTACTAAGCCGCTGCCAACAGCCAGCATTCCTCCTCCTCCCACAGGTAAGCACTGCTTGTGTGACTCGTGTCCAGGACACTCCTGGGTGGGGTTTGCAGTACATAATGGACATGGGCCTCCTGAGGTCTGATCTATGACCATAAAGGCTGGATGTGGTGCTGAGGCTAACCTTACAGGCACATTGTGCTGTCTTGCTGTGGTGGTGAAACACAGCAATGATGACAGTTTCATTCAGCCTGTTCAGCTGCTCTGTACCCCAGTTGTGGTTACAAGATGCTGTCTCTCCAGGTCACTAGTGCACCCTGAGTAATCATCCACTCCAGAGGTATCTGCTGTGACTGAAAGGGTGGTGGTTCCCAAGGAATGCCTGGTGATCTCACCCCTGCTTATGTAACTTACACAAGAAGTGCATTTGAAATGCTGGGAGAGCAGGGTGCTGCTTCTCTGTCCATGGGATACCCCTTGCTTAGCTTCAGGATAAAATTCCTCTGCTGTGCTCTAGTTCTCCCCATTTTTTCCTGTTGCCATAAAGTGCTTGCCTGAGAATCGCTTCTGGATTCCTGTGTGCAGTGCTCTAGTCCTGGAGCCTTTCCCCTCTGGGTATGTAGTTTGAATCCAGCCCAGCCTGCAAGTACTGTGAAGCCACCGAGGCGAAGGGCTACGGAGCGAAGGATCGCGCCGGGGGAGCCTTCCCGACGCGGCCAAACCGCGAAGGCGGCAGCACAGGGAGCGAGAGAGTGCCCCAGCTTTCCCCCCCGGCCGGCGGAGCGGGCTCCTGACGAGCGGCAGCTCTGACTCAGCGCGGGCGGGGCCCAGGGCGGCGGCGGCCAAAACCCCTCGCCTGTAAGAGCAGCCCCCGGGAGCGCGAGCGGCCCGGAGCGCGGCGAACAAGGCGGGCAAACAGGGCGTGGCACGTCAGGAGGGCGTAGCGCGTCAGTTTGCGCGGCAGTTCGCGCGGGCAGGGCGTGCAGGGGAGGCGTGCGGGCGGGGTACAGTACAAGTGGCCATCGTCCTCCCAGAGGAGGCGCAGCCATGGTCGCCACTCGGCTGAAAACCGGGGCCAGAAAGACTGTGGCGACACAGACGGAGCTTCCGCTCAGGCACGCGGCTGTCCAAGTATCCGGCTGTAGAGAGTGCCTGAGCCTGTCGGTTGTACCAGAGACCGACGGGGACACTACCCGCGTGCGGTGCGACCAGGTCAGCGACCTGCTCAGCCTGGTGGCAGAGCTGAAAGAGGAAGTGGAGAGGCTGAGGAGCATTAGGGAGTGTGAGAGGGAGAGAGATTGGTGGAGCCACACCCTGGCGGCCCTGAGGCAGGGGCAGCTGATGGAGGCTCCACAAGCAGCAAGAGATCCCCTGTCCTCTTGCTGCCGGGCAGAAGGAGAGGACCTAAGAGATGAGGGGAAATGGAAGCAGGTCCCTCCTCGGAGAGGTCGGCGAATTCCCTCCCGGCCTCCCTCACCATCCCAGCTGCCCTTACATAACAGGTATGGGGCTCTGGAACATGAGGGACAGGAACATGAGGACCCTGACGAAGGTCCGTCCAAGGGGGTGCCTAGGGTGAGTCAACGAGCCCCACGCATCAAGACGTCCTTAGTTAAGAAAAAGAGGAGGGTGATTGTTGTAGGTGATTCCCTCCTAAGGGGTACAGAGGGCCCAATATGTCGACCAGACCCAACTCACAGGGAAGTCTGCTGCCTCCCTGGGGCCTGGGTGAGAGACGTCACTAGGAAACTCCCTGGTCTGGTTCGGCCCACTGATTACTACCCGCTGTTGGTCATGCAGGTTGGCAACGATGAGGTTGCGCTAAGAAGCCCAAAGACAGTCAAAAAGGACTTGAGAGCACTGGGGCGACTGGTCAAACACAGGTAGTGTTTTCGTCAATCCCTTCAGTGACGGGGAAGAACGCTGAAAGGAACAGGAAAGCACACCTGATCAACACGTGGCTCAGGGGCTGGTGCCGTAGTCAGAATTTTGGGTTTTTTGACCACGGGGCGGTTTATACGGCACCGGGCCCACTCGCAGCTGATGGAGTGCAACTGAGGTCAAGGGGCAAAAGGATTCTTGCTCATGAGCTGGCAGGCCTCATTGAGAGGACTTTAAACTAGATTTGGAGGGGGGAGAGGCTAAAACCGGGCTCACTAGAGTTGAACCTAGGGATAGGTTCAACATGCCAGAGTTGAAATCGATAGCCCAGCTCAGGTGCATCTACACCAATGCACGCAGCATGGGCACCAAACAGGAGGAGCTGGAAGCCAGCACCAAACAGGAGGAGCTGGAAGCCATTGTGCAGCGCGACAGCTATGACGTAGTTGCCATCACAGAAACATGGTGGGATGCTTCTCATGACTGGAGTGCTGCAATGGATGGCTATAAGCTCTTCCGAAGGGATAGGCAGGGAAGGAGAGGCGGTGGGGTGGCTCTGTATGTTAGGGAGTGTTTTGATTGCATAGAAATCGAAGATTGTGAAGACCAAGTAGAGTGCTTGTGGGTAAGGATGAGGGGGAAGGCCAATGAGGCAGATATCCTGCTGGGAGTCTGTTACAGGCCACTCAACCAGGATGAAGAGACGGATGAGACATTCTATAAGCAACTGGCGGAGGTCTCGCATTCACTGGCCCTTGTTCTTGTGGGGGACTTCAACCTACCAGACATCTGCTGGAAGTATAACACGGCAGAGAGGAAACAGTCTAGGAGGTTCCTGGAGTGTGTGGAGGATAACTTCCTGACACAGCTGGTGAGTGAGCCCACCAGGGGAGATGCCTTACTGGACCTGCTGTTTACAAACAGAGAAGGACTGGTGAGAGATGTGGTGGTCGGAGGCTGTCTTGGGCTTAGCGACCACGACATGATAGAATTCTCGGTTGTGAGGGAAGTAAGGAGAGGGGTCAGCAAAACTGCTATCATGGACTTCCGGAGGGCAGACTTTGGCCTGTTCAGGTCACTGGTTGAGAGAGTCCCTTGGGAGACAGTCCTGAAGGACAAAGGGGTCCAGGAAGGCTGGACAGTCTTCAAGAAGGAAATCTTAAAGGCGCAGGAGCAGGCAGTCCCCATGTGCCGTAAGAAGAGCTGGCGGGGAAGGCGACCGGCCTGGCTGAACAGGGAGATTTTGCTGGGACTCAGGGAAAAGAGGAGAGTTTATCACCTCTGGAAGAAGGGGCAGGCAACTCACGAAGAGTACAAGGATCTTGTTAGGTGAAACAGGGACAAAATTAGAAAGGCAAAAGCCCAGCTAGAGCTCAGTCTGGCCACAGTCGTAAAGGATAATAAAAAATGTTTTTACAAATATATTAACAACAAAAAGAGAGGCAAGGAGAATCTCCATCCCCTACTGGATATGGCGGGGAACATTGTCTCCAAGGACGAGGACAAGGCTGAGGTACTTAATGCCTTCTTCGCCTCAGTCTTTAATAGCCAGTCCAGGTATCCACAGGATATTCAGCCCCCTGAGCTGGAAGACGGGGATGGAGAGCACAATGTACTCCTCATAATCCAGGAGGAAGCAGTCAAGGACATGCTAAGCCACCTGGACACACACAAGTCTATGGGGCCTGATGAGATCCACCCGAGAGTACTGAGAGAGCTGGCGGAGGAGCTTGCCAAGCCACTCTCCATCATCTATCAGCAGTCCTGGTTAACAGGAGAGGTCCCAGAAGACTGGAGGCTTGCCAATGTGACGCCCGTCTACAAGAAAGGCCGGAAGGAGGATCCTGGGAACTACAGGCCTGTCAGCCTGACCTCTGTACCAGGGAAGATTATGGAGCGGTTGGTCTTGAGAGTGCTCACAGGGCATCTGCAGGACAACCAAAGGATCAGGCCCAGCCAGCATGGGTTCATGAAAGGCAGCTCCTGCTTGACCAACCTGATCTCCTTCTATGACCAGGTGACCCGCCTAGTGGATGAGGGAAAGGCTGTGGACGTTGTCTACCTGGACTTTAGTAAAGCCTTTGACAGCGTCTCCCACAGCATTCTCCTGGAGAAACTGGCGGCTCGTGGCTTGGACGGGTTTACTCTTCGCTGGGTGAGGAACTGGCTGGATGGCCGAGCCCAGAGAGTTGTGGTGAACGGCGTTAAATCCGGCTGGCGGCTGGTGACAAGCGGTGTTCCCCAGGGCTCGGTTCTGGGGCCGGTCTTATTCAATATCTTTATTGATGATCTGGATGAGGGAATTGAGTGCTCCCTCAGTAAGTTTGCAGATGACACCAAGTTGAGTGGGAGTGTTGATCTGCTGGAGGGTAGGAGGGCTCTGCAGAGGGATCTGGACAGGCTGGATTGATGGGCAGAGGCCAACTGTATGAGGTTTAATAAGGCCAAGTGCAGGGTCCTGCACTTTGGCCACAACAACCCCATGCAATGCTACAGGCTTGGGGAGGAGTGGCTGGAGAGCAGCCTGGCAGAAAGGGACCTGGGGGTGCTGGTTGACAGCCGGCTGAATATGAGCCGGCAGTGTGCCCAGGTGGCCAAGGCGGCCAACAGCGTCCTGGCCTGTATCAGGAATAGTGTGGCCAGCAGGAGTAGGGAAGTGATTGTGCCCCTGTACTCGGCACTGGTGAGGCCGCACCTTGAATACTGTGTTCAGTTTTGGGCCCCTCGCTACAAGAAGGATGTTGAGGTGCTGGAGCGTGTCCAGAGAAGGGCAACGAAGCTGGTGAGGGGTCTGGAGCACAAGTCTTATGAGGAGCGGCTGAGGGAACTGGGGTTGTTTAGTCTGGAGAAGAGGAGGCTGAGAGGAGACCTTATCGCTCTCTACAACTACCTGAAAGGGGGTTGTGGCGACGAGGGTGTTGGTCTCTTCTCCCAAGTAACTAGTGATAGGACAAGAGGAAATGGCCTCAAGTTGCGCCAGGGGAGGTTTAGATTGGATATTAGGAAAAATTTCTTCACTGAGAGGGTGGTCAGGCATTGGAACAGGCTGCCCAGGGAGGTGGTGGAGTCGCCATCTCTGGAAGTGTTCAAAAAACGTGTGGATGTGGCGCTTCAGGACATGGTTTAGGGGACATGGTGGTGCTGGATTAATGGTTGGACTTGATGATCTTAAAGGTCCTTTCCAACCTAGTGATTCTGTGATTCTGTGATTATGAAGAAAAAGAGAATGTTGCCAGTAGATGGGCATTCCCTCTTTCTATTTCCCACAGCGTCACCACATCTGGTGCTTGTTAGTTCTTTGTTTGCTGTCTCAGGGGACAGGTTTAGCCAGGCTGTGGCAATCCCTAACAACAAGGCTGACAATCCTTAGATTTTTGAGCAGATGCATCCACAAGCCACACATACTCTGAGAGTGAAAGAACTGAGGCTTTGAACTTTGCCTCCACTTGAAATCTTTGCTGAGTTGTGTTTAACCAAGAATAGCAAATCCCACTGTGTGAAGCCTGTGGGGACTACACACAAAGGCTCTAAGCTAAGGCTGGATAAATTCCTTCTGAAAAGCTATCAGGGATAGTAGTCCAGTGACATTACTCACTGAGAGAAAGCTGTTGGTGATGATGACTTTCACACCCTGCCTTGATTTTCAGGTTTCTTCCCTTGGCTAGATCCCCACGTGGATCATGCAGGTAGTACCCAGAGAAGCTTCCAGACCTGTGTGGGAGGCAATGTTGCTGCTTCCAGTGAAATGTGGGGTGTGTGCGCACGTTTTACTGTGTGTGCATGTGTGCATGCTCATTGCTAATTGTTGTTTCCTTGCATGCCCGGGGAGCTATACACCTGAGGTAGTGGACATTCTTATCCTGAGGACTAGTAAGTGACAGCTGGGGATGCGGGAAGTGAAATGAAAGCACTATGCTCTTATTGGTGAGTTTGTGTACAGAAAGCAGGGGCTTCAGCTTCTTCCTTCTCTACTTTCCTCCAGTCCTGGAGGAATTAGCATTCTCAGCCTCTGTGTCCCTTCAGGCAGTTGCTGGGCCAGCAGGACAGAGAAGCAGCCCCTTTTCCTTTCTTGGTTCCCTAGGCAAGGGACAGGCCAGTGGCTGTAACTGATCTCTTGTTTTTCTCCCTGTTACGCTCCCAGCCTCATGCATGGCTTTACTTGTGCTTGTGCTTTCCGCAGGTGGTTTAGAAGAGGTGGGTCCCAGCATGAGCAGTGGTGGAGTAGAGCTTCCCAAACAGAATTTGGGGGCTCTATTCCAAGGGGAACTGGAAAGCCATTCTGGCTTTAGTTACAGGGCAAGGTTTGGCTTTGAATTTCAATCCATTTGCTGGGGAGAATTTGGACTGTAGAGGTTTTCTGACTGATGTTTGTACTGATTTCTCTCCTTGGGATTCACTTATGATGGAGAGTAGGTATCTTCCAGTCTACATGTCAGTGGGGTAAGGCTTAATGTCTTAGTGGGCTGTCTCTGCACAGTGACTGCTGCTTGCACCAAAGACCATCTGCCAGACACAAAAGATTATCTAGGGAGTCTCAGCTTTATTTAGGAAATCTGAGTGCTTGGTAGCCACTTACACCATCAAGCAAACCTTGCTGTATGGGGTGGGACTCTAGAAAGGGAGTTGTCCCCTCAGTAGAGAAACAAAAGACCCCAGTGTTTCCCTGTTGAAGGAAAGATGATTCCATGGCAGGGATTTTAAGCACTTTCTCAGGCTTAAGATGCCCTGCGGGAATTCACTGCTGGGAAGTTCCCTTCTCCTGGTAGCATTTACCCCCAGTTTTAATGGCAGCATATGGCACGCCCAGATCAGCAGTGCAAACTGGTTTCTTTGAGAGTATTTTCTTGCCTGCTGTTACTGTTCTGGTTTTGATGGGTACTTTTCTTTAGCCTGATAAGAGACTGTAAGATCACTCAATCTGACTGGCCAAACTTGCTTTGGAAATTCCTGAACATGATCTGAACAGCTCATGAACACATTCTCACTAGAGCAATGAAGAGAGATCTCTGCTTGTAGAAATCCCACGCTCCTTGGAGCATCAGGGACAGGGTGAAGGACAGCGACATGTTGGCTGATCTCCTTTCCGGACGGGATAATCCCTGACTCCAGCCAGTGACAGTCTTGTTTTTTCTAGGACAGGCATTGCTGGAGACTGCTGCCATGGGGCACTCCTTTCAGGGTTGGTGAGAAATCCTATTTCACAAGTATTGTAGGCAAGATGGTCAGAGTTTTATCCCAGAAAAATGCAGCAGGGTCCTGTTGTCTCATGTCTGATGATTAAGTGCCTGGCTTAAAGACTATAATTTAAATAGTTGTTTCCTGTGAGGATTCAGAGTGTCACTAGGTTGGAATAGTGCCAAGGACTCCTAGGCCACAGGCTCGGTGGGGGCCAGCAGAGTTCTAGGGCACAGAATCCCCAAGCCAGAAGTAAGTGCCAACTTAATTAAACTACTGATCCAAACTCATCAGAGAGTGAGTCTTGAAATCATGGGAAAAGGGAGGGCAAAAAGAGGCTGCCAGAATTTTAATAATAAAGGTAATTAAAGTAATGAAGCACCTTTTGCATCTTTCCCCTGTGATTTTTTTTTTTAAAGCTCAGTTCAGGATCAGTGGCTCATTAAGTGTGGCACTGAGCTCCAGCAATTCTGATATTGCCCCTTAGAATTATGCCACTTTCTCACAGATTATTCCTGTCTCATGGGCTTGAGGTTATTAATACCGGTGTGACAAAAGAAGCATTGGGGTTTTGTCTAGAGATGCGGGTACCCTTACAGGATAGCAGCAGACAAGGTAGTTGGAATCTGACCTTAGCAGAATGAAGCGTGATTGCAACTCTTTTGATGTCATGTTGTCTGATGGATTTTTGATTACCTGGAGCAAGGTTAGAAGCTAGGTACCACAGAAGCATCTGCTGAGACACGCCTCTGCTTCCAAGGCATTTACTGGTTAAGTCTATTCCCTTCTAGTTGGGAACCCAGCAAATTTTGCTAAGCTTTGGTTCTGAACATGGTTTTGGAAGGGGAAAATTGCAATCCACCCCTAACTTTTCCCCCTTTTATCACAGCAACCTGTATTGCTGTGGACTGCCACTGTGAGGCACTCCTGCGAATGTTGGTGAGAATCTCTCATCCATAAATCCCCGAACCCTGATGTGCACACACATGCAGGTCCTGACCAAGGTTCAGGCCTGACTCTGAGGCTGACTTCTGTAGCCTGTGAAGAATGTGGAAAGCTTCAGGTAGTTGCAAAAAAAGCTTTCTGTGTGGGAGTGGGTGTGTGTCAGTTCAGTTTGATCAGACAACACCTCATGAAGCCTGTGCACATACTGGGGTGCTAAGAATGAAATTAAGCAAGAGAAAGGGAAGCAAGAGCAGTTCTTGGGCTTGTGAGCTGGGTCTGAAACTCATTGGTTGAAATGGTCTGAAGGTGCAATGATGGGGGAATTGGAGCCATGTGCCCTCTTGCTGAGGGAGGTCCCAAACCATGCAAGCAACCATGAATTGTTGCTGTGGCCGCCTTCTGCAAGTCTGACATCTGTGTCTTGTTCTCTCTCCTGGCAGCTCAGGAATCTTGGACTGATCCCTCTGCTGTAAGAGGAGGCCTTCAAAAGAAAAAGGTAAGCTTTCAGCTGTAATATGTGCTGGTTGTCTTTTAGCCAAGAGATGGCTAAATGCAACAGATACATTCCTAAAAATGCTCCCCATCACATTCAGCAGGTCTCATTCCATGTTGGTCTGTCTACTTCTGCATTACATGCATACCTAGGACTGGAGTCTTAAGTTATCTTGGCCCTTTGCCATCCAGACTCGATGCCGTTCTCCAGTGTGGCTGTTTTGTAACATGGTTGTCCTCTGCGATGCTGCATCCTCTGTCCGTACTTCCCAGGCTGACTACAGTCGCCTGTTGCTAGAAATAAGGATTTAATCTTATCCCCTTGCCCATGCACCTTTTTTTATAGTGGCTGGGGAGATCTTGCTCACTTCACACCTGACAGCTGGGGGCAGCATTTCCCCTCAGCACAGTAAGACCCGCAGTGATTTTCTTCAGGTGCTGATACCAACTGATAAGGCACTTCTGCTGAAAGAAGTTGGGATAGGTGTAGCTGTGAACTGTCTGCCATGTTGGCCCTGGTGCTCTCTGCCTTATAGTGATTGCACTGGAGGACCTGTGAGCTGACTTCTTAGCAACAAATGCTCTCAGTACCCATTTCTATCACTGCTGCCTGCTGGCAGATGTGACAAGAAGCTTCTTTGGAATCATTCCCACCCCCCACTCCTTTAGCTTGGAACAGACTTCTCGCCCTTTTTCTGGCAGCATAGCTGGGAACCTGCTTCAGGCTGTGCTCACTACAACAGGATTAGCCTCTTGTTAAAGCCATCTCCTTTTGATCTAGCCCCGTCAGAGTGAATCTATCCTGACTCTCTGGCTTAGCAGGGGCACGATGAAGTGTTTGCAAGAGGATTCTCCCCCTATGTCGTGGGATTTTCCCCAGCACTTGCACTGTTGGACACTTTACTGCTGCTAATCTCTACATTCAGGACTCGTGCCGTCGCAGAGCCAAGGCGGCTTTCTGAGGACCAGTGCTTTCAGGGGCAACGGATCTGTTTGATTGAACAATTCCAGAGGAGTTTTCTTGCTGTCGCTTTGACTGTTCATCTAGGATGCAAGAGGAAGGGCCCCGTGCTCTGAGTCAGGGGCCTGAAAGAACAGGGATGTGTTACACATCATCTTGAGAACTGGGCACTATGCAAGTTAGAAAGGAAGTTGAATTTGACTGTGGAGAGTGTAACCAACCCTCCTTCCTTGGACTTGGTTTTCGTGATATTTTTTTTTTCTTTCTTTTTGCTGACAGTTGCCTGAGAAATTTACTCCTCCAGCTCCCATCACAGCTCCAGTAATGAGCCTGCCTGCTGAGCCCCAAGGGATCCATCCTCAGCTGTCCAGGTTGCAAGAATCTGGCCAGTCACCCCCAGGAGCACCCAAGGAGGGCAACCTGCAGGTACCCAGGGAAAGTGGGGTGTTCCCCAGCCACCAGCTCCTTGTCAAGTAGAAAAACAACTCAGCTTTTGAGATTCTTATTACTTGGCAGCTGCAGGGCTTATGTTGCTCCTAAGCCCTTATAAGACATCTCTGCCTGAGTGTCAGAGGAATTACCAGGGTGGAAAATGACACCTGGGTATGCTGGGAGAGAGGGAGGGAGTACAGGCAGAATGTCAGCCTGCAGAGAGTTGGGAATCCACAGAGACCTGAAGCTGTACCACAGTCTGAAGATTATAATGTAACTCTGTGCTTCCAGGTATTCTCTGGGTTTGAAAAAGGGTGAAATTCTTTCTGTTCATAGTTGCAGGAGGGATTTCATGCTCCTGTTGCATTCATGCAGTTGCTTCTCTCTGTCAGTATCACCAGCTACCTGTGGAGAGGGTTGAGAGGAAGGAGGTGCCCCCTGAGCACCAGGCTCTGAAGGCCACATTTGAAGGCTTGGTGCAACGCTGTTCTGCTGTTGCCACTGATCCAGTAAGTCCTCCCTTCTCTGATCTTTGGCTTTTTTGCCCTCACAGATGTTTGACTGGTGCTTCCTTCTTTTGGTTGGGAAAAGAGAGAAAGAGTCTTGTCCCCATAACCAGGCTAATCTCCACCTACCTCCTTCCTTGAGGCTGTAGGCTTGTCCATCTCTTGGGACCTGAGATGTATTCTCTAGCATTTATCCACTGCTTCTCATTGGCTTATTGGAGAAATGGTTCTGTTCTTCTGGCTCTTTTTTCTGAGGAAAGTAGAAGAAACTACTGCTAATTCAGCTTTCTTTTTCACTGGCTTGATCTGTAGATAGTTCCTGCAGAGATGGTATTACCAGCTGTCCTTAGAGCTTAGAGGGAAAGGCTGAAATATCCTGGGTGGAAGAGAAAGCCAGACAATCTTTGTGTCCAAGTCACTGTAATTTCTCCAGCTCTGGTTCCTGGAAGGCTGTTGGCATACATGTCACGTTGCGTGAATGTATCAGGCCAGACTGTCTGGAAGCAGAAAAGCAATGTTTGCAGCATCATGTTAGGTTACTAAGTCTTCCCAGAGCTTGGGGGCACCATGAAGCCTTCCAGAATACCTCTGCTTTGTGGGTGTTGGGACGAGCACTGAGCCCAAAACGCTACCCCAGAGTCAGACAATTTGTGTGTAGCAGCAGCTTCGGCATGTTTGCTCTGTGCTTTCTGACACTGCAGTGCAGAAATTTCCGGGAGATAACCTAAAGGTTTCCTCTATGAGCAGAAAGACCTGTTGTTTTGGGCTTAAGCACTTGGTTTACGTGGAGGCTGAGTAGCTGGGTTGGTACAGCAATGCAATGCGCCTGAGGTCCTAAGGCTGCCAGGCCTGTCCCAGCATTGCCCAGAGCCAGGCATTTCTATCCATGGTATTACTTACCTGTGAGTGGATTATCCAAGGTGGGGTTAATGGGGACAGTCCCACCAGAGCTTCAGTACTCCAGCCCTTTCCTTGGTGGTTACCTAGAGTGGGAAGGATATTCCCTCTTTTATTCAAGACCAGGAGGAAGCTGTTGCTTAAGTCAGTGAGGGTGAGGTTGTCTGAATGCCCCATAGGTCAACTAGTGGATGTTTGTCAAGATTTGGAAGTAGTCACACTGTCCTGTGGTCTGCAAGCACTGGCAGAAGGGAGGAACGCCTAGGCTGGGAGATGGGAAAAGGGGCAAACGCAGCTTCCTGTCTTGGGAGAGTACACATGCATGTATACATACACAGTGAGGTCATGGCTGGCTTGTATCACAGTCCCTGGCTGGCAGAGGCTGAGATGCAGCTGAATTGTAAGGTGCTGTGAGAAGAAGAGAGGAGGGGAGGGACTGAGCGAGGACAACTTGGTTCTGGGAGAGGTGACTTTGAAGCTCTAGCAGAGCTAGCAATGCTTGTTTCACTTCAGAAAACCCGAAGGAAGCTGGAGGATGCATTGCAGCGACTGGAGTGTTTGTATGAGAAGCTCCGTGAGCAGGTGGTAAGTAGATGCCACCATTCTCTGTGGTCCAGCTGGGCTCCTGATCCCACCTTTGCATGGGGTTGTGAGCCTTGGTGTCTGTTGCGGTGTTACCAGCACATATCCTCTTGAGAAAGCTAGGGGAGTGCCAAACCTTATAATACACCTTGAATCCAGCCAGACTTATCTCTTATTCCTTAACCTTGGCCCAGACATAGTGTAAGGAAAAGCTGGGGAGGTATTTGCAGGGTGCTTTTACCCCCAGGAAGTATACTGGCATATATACAGGTTCCAGATGGGAATAGACAATTGGGGGTAGTTGTTAAGTGTGAACCTAGTGTAACTTCTGGCTTAGAAAACTCTGAAGCTGCTAATGCCAATGGCTGGAGGGATAGCTATCAAGAGAAGAATCTTTTAACATACACCCTTTCCCTGAGTGTCCATATTAGGCCTGAACAGGGACAGGATTCTGTCCTAGATGGACCTTTGACCTCCTCAGATACATCAGATATTCAATTAATGCTGCAATGTCATTACTTAGGACCTGCATTCACTGTAACCCAGCCTGGGTATTAGATTAATGTTTATTGTAGGCTGGGAAACCAAGGGAGGAAGCAGGCTATCTCTCCTGCCTGTGCTTGACTGTGTAGGTGCTGTTTGGTGAGGATGAGGTGGAGAACAGGAGGGAAGGGTGTGAAGGGAGGGGGGTCTGCGTTACAGTGCTGAGCATGCTGACTCATTTCTGCTCCCTCCCCACAGCTCTCTCCAACCATCCTCATGGGTCTCCATGAAATTGCCCGCTGCATTGAGGCTAGGAACTACCAACAGGGTCTCCTGGTTCATACCCAAGTGGTGAGCAGCAGCAGTTTCAGTGAGGTGTCTGGTTTCATGCCCATCCTGAAAGTCCTCATGACCATTGCTGGCAAGCTGAATGTGTAAAGTGTGGAGCAGCTGGAACAGTGCACACTGAGAGCTGGTGGACTCCCTCACCTGTTGATGTGCTGCAGGTTGTGGACTCTCCTTCTGACTCTGGAGAACTAAGTCTGTGCCAGTGCCTGGAACTGTGCTGGGCCAGCACGCCTGGCTCCATCCACTCTCCAGACAGTCCACTGGTGCCTGGGACTCCTGGAGACTGTTCTTTCTTTCTTCTATCTTACTAGTCTGAAGTTGTTTCCCAGCCCAGGGATCTTAATTTCAGGCTGTCCAGGTTGCACAGAGACCATCCCTCTTCCCTGTATTCTTGGTACAAAGGGGTTGCTTTTTTTTTTTTTTTAGGAGACAAACAGGACTGGCACCTGCGGCGCCACCAGACAGAAGAGCCTCAGGCTCTATTCCCAGCTGCAGTGTAAACTGCCTGAGTGATATCTGGGCTCCCTTGGGACCTAGGCTGGGGTGTCCCTGCTCTGTTGGGCTGCAGTGAGGATCTGTCTTCTGGTTCCTCCTTTCTCTTCATTCTGATCCTTGACTTGCCCTCTTGCCCTTCTGCACCCATATCCTGCTACAACTAGGGCTAACTACCAGCCTGCACTGGGCTAGCTGTGGTTCTCTCTCTTCTTCACCCAGCCCTCTCTTTTCCTAGTTGATTCTCCTGTTTACCCTCTATCCCCCCTCCTTTATATCTTTTTCCCAATAAACTGCAGGCTTGAGCCCTTTATATTTCAGGCCCAGGGTTGATTGCCCCGTCCAACTCCTGGGACTTTCCCATTCAGGGATGTGAGCAGGCTGGACTGCTCTGTGCGCTCCTCCCCAGAGCTGGTCACATCCTGTTTTTGGGCTAAAAGCTGGCCTTTCTGGCTCCTGGCCTTTTTTACTTCCTTTGTGTTAGCACAGTTGGCCTTTTGCCCACTGGTGTTATCTAAAAGCTTCCTACATCAGGCTTTTCAGACAGTCTAGGGGCTTCAAGAGGAGCAGGGATTGTTCAGGTCCCATATAGAATACCCTTGAGCTAGTCTGACCAGCCCAGTCACAGACTTTCTCCCCAGTACGGGGAGACAGCTCATTGCTCCAAGTGTGGTGCATTCATTCTACCTACAGTAACAGATACGTGCAGAGGTGGTTCTCAAACGCCCCTTGGCACTATGGTGGTAGGAAGATGCTGTCAGGTCTCGAGGATATGGCTGTACTGAGGCTTTTCATCACTGTGGCATTTCCTCTGGGGTAAAACAGGTGATTGAAGCATAGGTGTCCTGGGGAGAAAGTCTGTGAAGACAGATGGGATTTTAGGGCACATCTGTGTGCTTGCACCTTTCCCTCTGTTCCTCCCTCCTTGCCTTCCTCTCTCTCTCACCATCTTTCACGCTAACCAGGCAACGTAATTGTTGGGCCCTAGCTGGGAGCAAGGCTTCTTCCCAACATTTGGCTGCAGCCAGCCCCTGCTTCCTCTGCTTGCTGATTGAGTGATAATGCCATCGTGGGCCTGTTGTTCAGTGACTTACATGAATCAGCCTGCTCTACCAGGAGACAGGAGGGAGGTGAATCAGGGAAGGGAGGGAGAGGACATGTCTCATTCTCTCCTTTTCAGGTCAAAGTGCCTCCTTGTTGGCTGCTGTGTTGTTTCTATTGCTGCGGTTTGATGCACAAAGAGATTACAGAACAGTGAAATAAAAGCTGTGTTTTGTGATGCTGCCAGATTTTTTTTAATAGGCTTGTCACCTACAGGGGACTTCCCTCAGTCTGCAGGGCCATCGGCTGAGAGCTGAGATACCGGCTTTGGTGAGAGGGGCAATTGAGAATGATGTGAGGCAAACCCGATGCTGGGTTCTGCTGGTGTGGGCAGCAACTGCCCTGGTGTGGTGAGACCTCAGGCCTTACCCACTGCCTAGGGCTGTAGGGTCTTCTCCGGATCACCCACCTCATTTGTGACTGTTCTGCATTAGACACAAGAAGGTCCCTGGGTTGTCTGAGGCTCTCTTGGGGAATCACAGCAGTGTTGGGGATTTTGCACTTGACATTGGGAACTGGAAGTATGTCAGAAAGGAAACAGGGAGCCCTTGATGAGATCCTCTCCTGCTGGAAATCAATATTACACCACTGAAGCCATGCCATTAAACTAGGATGAGGATCTGACGTGTGTGGAATCAGATTTATACCACTGAATTGTCAATTCTTACCATTAGTTACTAACTTCTGAATCTGTTGGCTGATTTCATTTAGGCTTTTAAAGAGGTAAAAAGGCTAAAGTGAAACCAGTACTAAGATAAAGTTGGGGGGGGAATCAAGCTAGCTTCTGCAAAAAGACTACTGTAATCTCAAAGACTTTGTTTTCTTTTTGCTGTCAGCTGGCTAGCTTAGTATATATGTGCAGGCCAGCCAGTCAGCACACATGAAACTCTGAAATATGCAGGACTCTTTCACCTGGCTTGTGGTTGCAAGACTTGGTAGGAAGTAAATGTTGAGAAACATTGTTTGGATGGGGAAGATTTGAAGGGGTGTTGCTGGGGAGGGACCACAGTTTATGAGTTCTGGGGTGTTACAGACACAATGCACGCATTCAGGGAAAACTAACCTTTGTTAGTTCCACTGCTGGCAGAGGCAAGCACCAAGTGTAAGGGAGTCTTGCAGAGCTTCTGCAGCATGGTTAGCAACCAGTCTGGCCTCCCAGCTGTCCCCCATCGAGAGAGATGCACGCTGATTTTCAAAGGCAGCACTTGTGTTATGACCCCTTCTGATGCTGTACAAGTGAGCAGCTAGCCCTGGAGGCATAGATTTTTTTTTAACAAGTACATGAGGAAAGTCCCATCTTTCTGAGATCGTTTAACAAGCCTGGTATTTCTTAGATTCTGCCTTTCTGGATCCAGTTATAGTACCCTGTGCAGTCCAGCACCTCTCTTTAACTCGGGCCACTTATGCCATTGAGAAATAAGCACAGATTTTCCATGTATTTCTCAGATGCATTTGACTTTAGCTTCCTGCAGCATGCACAGCTCCTGCTACCCATGGACTCATGCAGAGACCGGCTTTTTACCCTGCCTTTGCTGCGAATCCTTCCTGCTTGCCCCTTTGTCCCACTGTTCCTCAGTTTTGCGTCAGGTTTACCCCAGCGAGCACTGTCCCTAAAACTCTTGGTAGGGAAACAAGGCAGGGGGAAGTGAGGTGAACCACTTGATGGTCTTTGAGAGACTTGTGGCGGAAGCCCTGTCTTTGTGACCCAGGTGCAGTATATGTCCTCGCAAGCCCCACTGGAAAGCGCTCCTCCATTAATAGCGCTATCTTTCCTGGCTGGTGTTTGCAGACAGTGGCTCCTCGGCATTGCCTCCTCCCATGTAGGCACATGGTACCACAGCATCCCTGCCCTGCTCCACAGAAAAAGCACTTTCTGCTGGATGAGAAGGCCTTTGGGTTGACAAAGAATGGGGGGGGAGCGGTTAGGAAAGGATCCCTGGGCACAGAGAACAGAGCTCTAATCCTGTTGCAGATAACATCATGTCTGCAGGCTAGGCTTGTGTGTGTTTGGGGGAGCTGGAGGGGCAGAGATTGTTAGGCAGTATTTGTTTGTAAAGCCACTTGCTCTGAAGATAATGCTTGCACTAACTTCTATTGAGGGAGCAGTGTGAGTCCCCACAAAGTCCTTTCCCAAAGTGTCTTTGAAGCCAAGAACCCATTGAAAGGAAGAAAGGCCAAGAGAGGGGATTAGTTTGTTCAGCAGCTGTGAATTTCAGTGGGAGGCTGATGAACTCCAAAGTCTTTGTTGAGATTTTTTTTGTAAGGAGCCCTGCTGGAGGGAGAGACCCACACGGGGCCGCGGCCTTAGACAAGAAGGAATCCGAAGCGGCAGGGAGCTGTAAACGGGCCACAAGGACTTTTCCCAAACACTTTTCGGAAAAGGTGTTGTGAAGAGAGGGGAGGGGGATTAGCATGTGAAATGACACTTTCCATTGACTCCACAGAGGGGAGGGGAAAAGGGCTGGCTGGCTGATTTATTAGCATTTTGTTCCCTTCTCTATTCTGCTTCCCCAGCAGCCCCCCTCCCCTTGCTCCCCTCCTCCCTGAGCCCTCTAAAGAGGTTTGGATTGGAAAAGAGAGCGGGGGGTTGCCTGTTTGTGTGTCATCTGGGCGAAGGTGACCACCTGGGAAGCTGAATGTAAATATTTCTCCTCTGAGGAATGCGCCTTCATTAAACCGAAATGAATACATGGAAGCATCCAATCCTGCCACACAATGGCAGCAGTGCCTTTACCACTAAGGGCTCCTTGCGCTGGGGAGGGGGGACCCCTCCGGCCCCGACCCGCTGCTGAGGTCAGCACATTTTGCAGCTGCAGTGTCGCCATCTTCTCCTGGAGAAAGAAGCACGCGGCGGCGGAGCTCACGCATGTAATGCTCCCCGCACGTCCCCTTCACCAACAGACGTCAGTGTGCCCAGCGGGCGCATCCTGGGCTGTGCCACGGCCTTCACAGTGCAACCGTGTGGGGCAATAATGTCAGCAGGGGAGGGGCAGGGTAGCACAGCCTGACATGTGCTGAGGAGGGGGAGGAAATGGGAAACAGCTTCCACATCTTCTCCTTTTCTTACGTTTCCTGCTGGCTGTGGAATGGGGGTCACAGAGGGACAAGGGGGTAGAAACTGTCCTCTCTGCCTTGCAGTGGTCCTCAAGCCAGCCCATGCTGGAGCCTTCCCTACTGGGTGAGAGGCTCTTGCCACCTCTTTGCTTTCCTGCTCAAGGATGCATTCCCAACGGAGGGAGATGGAGGAACTGCTGACAGAGGTGCAAGGGAAACCAAGGGCATAGTCATAGTATCAATAAGAACCTTTGCTCAAACAGGTGGTGGTTTATGTGTGAAGTGGAAGTATTTCAGGTTTCCTTGAGAACAGGCCAAGATTCTTTCTTGCATCTTCTAAGGGATAGATTCTTGCTCGACGTGAATGCTCTTGCTCTGGTGAGACCCCAGCTTGCCCTAGGTCCAAATTCCCACCCCCAGCGAACTAGTCCGAGGATTGAGGGGGTATTTGATAACTAAGAGACACATACAAACTGCTGAGTGTCTTTAATGTATCATCTCTGAAGTGGGCAACTGGACCCTGTATGCCCCCCTCCCATCCCCTTTCCCCCTGGCAGCTGCATTGCGGTTGGATGCAACCTCAAGCAAGCTCAAGGAGAGGGCAGGCCCTTTCCCTTCCTGGTAGTGGCCGAGGTTGTGCTGCATGGAGGGAACTGCTCAGCCTTTCTTATGCTTAGCAGATGGGTAAGTGGCTGGGTTTTAGTCTCCAGAACTGTAACTACATACATCCACACATGCAATTGGATGAAAAGAACCACCCAACTGCTTAGACACAACAGAATTTTGCAAGCACTTGGCTACTGATTTATTGCATTGGCTATTGGTTTACAAATATTGGCTACAAGACATGTCTAATGGCCAGTAACTTAGCTCCACTGGCTTCTCATCTGGCTAAAGGACACTTCAAACAGCAAAGTAGGTGATAACCTCATAGCCCGGTGGAGATCACTGTGATGGTGCAGTGAGCTTCCCTAGGTCCTGCAGCTGATAGCTTCTTCCCTCTCCCTACCCCAGTCATGGCAAGGGAACAGACATGCATCAACTAAATCTTCCTGCTACTTGCTTAGCCTATAGAATATATACAATAAGTGGTAGAGGAAAAACTGCTACGTATACATCACAGTAACTGTGCAATAAATTAAACTTCAAAGTGCTTCACTTTCCTATTTACAACACCATTAAATAGTAAATGACATTATTTTCTCAGACTAGGAGGAAGTATTTAGTTAGTTAGCTGACAGGGTAAGAGTGCTTGGCAAGTACACCAGGAGATGGGGAATCTCTAGGAGAGATTTGGCAGGAAAGAGGGACTGGAGAAGTGTGAGGGCATCTTCATGGCATCAATCAAGGGCTTTGGCAGGATGCTCTGGTGAAAAGGGAGACCAGACCTGGAGGTTTAGAAGATACAGAGAAAGCATGTAAAAAGCAAGTGATGGGACTCCTCTTTTATACAGCTGTTTAATGGGCAGGTCAAGCAGCAGCTTCAATCTTGCTGCTGCCATTTCAAATGCAAAGTAAAGCACTAGAGAGCTTAGCAAAGCTGTCAAAGGATGGGAAGTGATGCTGTGGGCCTCCTGGAGGCTGGCTTGCTGCAGGAAGGAGTTGCATGCCTTTTCTATTCCCTCGTCGTGTAGGGCTTAATAAAAGGCAATAACTTTATTTTAATGCCTCTATTTTTTTAGGGTACTAGAAGCCTCTTCTGTTTTCGGGGTTGCCACTCTGAGTTGCCCAACTCTGGTGGTGCCATCTCAGCTTCTTTGTGCTTTCCTAAGTGTTGATCTCACTTACTCAAAAGCCTAGAGCTGGTACTCATTTGGGGAGCAGACAAGCTCAAAAGAGTAGGAGTCACCAAGACCACCTGTGTTTTCAGCAATAAAACCAGTCACTGGATAGAGTGACTCTGAGTTGAAGAGACTGAATCTCACCTCATTTTGTCAACACTTGAGGGTCTTCCCAGGAGTCATCACCCACTAATGGGAAAGGCCCTGGATGGCCAAGGCTTAGGGGCTCAGGTAAGCTCTTTTGCCTTGTCCAAGCCCCAGTGAGGTGGCGTTGGGAATGAGACAAAACTAAGCCAAAGGGAAATGGTGTCGGGGGCTGATGGGGAGGGCAGGAGAGGAGAGGGGCAGACAGGACCATGGAGGAGCAGAGGTAAGTTAGAGCTTTTTCTTGAGCTTGCGGCTGGCCCCACCACCCCCGCTCCGCTCCCGCTTCTCCTTGCGGACGCAGAAGTACTTGGTGACCCTTTTGCGGCACTGCTCGCACCGCACGGCGCAGCACCAGTGGAACTTGCAGTTGCAGCTAGACACCATCTCTGCTCGCCTCTCCTCGACCGCCAGCCCGCAGTCCCCACACAGCCGCCGGCAGCTCCGCTTCTCCCACTTGCTGAGCGCCTTGCCCCGCTTCAAGCACTCCCTGCCCTCTGTGCCCAGCAGCCCCAGCGTCTTGTTCTCCAGGCAGTAGTCAGGAGAGTCTTCTAAATGGACCAGCTCTTTCTTGGAGATGGAGCTGAAGGTCTCGGCGATGGCACCCCGGCTGGCAGCGCTGTTCCCTGCCCCCTGCAGCAAGTCTACCTTCAGGGCTTTGTGGTACCTCTCCTTGAGGTAAGTGCCCACCTCCCGGAACTCAGGCAGCTGCAGCCAGCAGGTCTGGGTGGTGCAGCTCCCCGACACGCCGTGGCATTTGCAAGTCCTCTTCATGGTCCCTTTCACAGCCTACAGGGTGAGGAGAGAGAGGGGTTCAGGAAAAAGCCCAGAGGGGTCATTTCTGTGCTGCAGCGCATGGAGGAACATGGCTCCAGGCCTGCGGAGGGGTTTGCCATCAACCCCCGCCCATGCAGTAGTCCTGCCCAGGGGTTGTTTGCTTAAAGCTCGCAGATTTGCTTCTCCACAGTACTCCCAGACTTGAACTGGGAGGAAGAGGACAGCAGGAAACCATTAACAGTGTAATCACGGAAGGTTTGCTACCTTATAACAAACACCACCCATCACATCAGTACTGCTGCCATCCCCTTCTCCTCGGCAAGGTAGTGTTTCTTCTGGACACGTGCTTTTAGCCACAGCAAGTTGTGACTCCCCACAGTGAACGGCCAGAGCCAACCTGGTGTGCGCTGTTAGGTCTGGAGGGAGAGCGTAGCTCACCTTTCTACCTGCCTCATTGTTATGCAGGTTCATAGCAGCTCTGGCATCTTGTCCCGTCTCCAGGGCATCCACAAACTGCTTGGAGATGGCTTCCCCAAAGCCCACGTTGTCGCTGCAGCCTCCCCACAGCCAGCCTTGCCCCCCTAGGAAAGGAGAGGAGATGTGTGTTGTCAGGGAACTAGCCCCTCGCCTGCCTGGCTTGTGGCTCTGGGGACAAGAAAGGGTCTCATAAGTGACGGGAGGGAATGGAGGCTGTGGGGCAAATCCAGCCTTTCGCCTCGTGATACTCCCCAACTCCCTCCCCTTGGGCTCATGCCTTTTCTACTGAGGCCTGGCCAGTAAGTGGCTCATGCAGGCAGCGAAGGGGTATGTCCTGTGCGACAAACCCAGGGATTTCCAGGCTTTCCTATAGAGCAGGGTTCAGAAGCTGTTAATTATTACGCATTAGCAAGCATATAGATGAGGCTTTGGGTCTTCAATCACCTTCCCTCAAACCCTGACTTGAGCTGGTTCAGTCTGCCTCGCAGGCACAGCACCTTGCTAACGTGGATTAGCAAGCTGGTGGAGGCATCCTGGTCAGAGGGAACAGGTTCCTCTGACAGGAAACAACACATGCCTGGCACACAGGTATCGAGGAGGATGCCTTTTTGGTACACCCAGAATCCTGGGATGACATTTGGCATCTCAGAAGGGTCTGATTTTCCAGTTATCATAAAGAAATGAGGGAGTCAGCATAGAACTGGGAAACTGTGCAGCAAGATGTGGAGGGTACTATTCCTAACTGCGTGGGAGCTAAATAGCTTAGCTGGGCTGGCTGGAAACACATCATGCAGTTTGCTGCTTTTCCTCCTAGAGAAAAATGCCAAATTCTTTATGAAGATTTGAAATCTGGAACATTCTGACCCTAACGTGCCTTGGCGATACATCTTGGGAGTTGTGGTTTAATGGCCTCGTGCCACTCTTGAAAGGCCCAGCCCTTGCCTGGGCTTCCCCAGAGCATCGTGGTCCTCTCTCCCAGGGGTGTCTCATGGGAGGTGGGTAATTGCAGCGGATGATGAAGTCCAAATCAGGAGCTGGGACCAAAGGGAGAATGGAAACCTTTCACCAACTTGGATTCAGCACAATGACATTTAGAATTGAATCACACTGTTTTGGACAAGCCCAAAAGTGCCCTTTGCCTTCCAAGGTTTGAAGTTCATAATGGAAATTTTTCATGAAAAACAGATATGTTTTGGGGAAAAGAAGTGTAGCATGACTAACTCAATTTTCCAGAGAAGATAAAATTTGGTGTGTCATTGCCCAAAAGTCTTGCTCTGCTAGAGATAGGCTATCCCATGCCTCAGGCACCTAAGCAGCAGTGGCTGTTTTAAAGCCTATTAGCCCATAAAGCAAATTACTAAATACTGGACGCTCCAGAGGAGTTTGTCATAAATTGACATCGACCACCCAGCACGGCTGGGCAGGGAATGGCTTTTAAAATGTTCTGATAATTTGAAATTTGACCTCTTTCCATTCAAAACAAAAGACTGAAATGTCAATGTTTTCTGTGAAAACCGAGTGGAGAGCTAGAGCGGTGCAGCCTGGGGCTCCCCACCTCGGGGTGCTTAGCGGCTGCGGGCCTGGGTACTGCTGCGACAGGAGCGGGGTGAAGGCTGTCTGCTGCCACAGCGGTTCTCCTGGTTGTGCTCTGGTGGGTCTGCCCTGCTGACAAACGCTGGAGGGGTCTATGAATGCCACCCAGCTTTCCCTCCTGGTAGTTCTTCCCTGGGGCCACCCTGGTCCTGCAGACCCTGGGAGCCCCAAGGTCCCTGATGAGCGCTGCTCTAACCAGACCTGCCATTTGGATGCACGGGCTCAGATGCTCTCCTCTGCCTGTACGATACAGTCATTCCCTCCGGCAGCTTAAACAGAGTTGTTCTTGATTTGAACCAGGGAAATCGCAACCCCCTTCTACTTTCCTGCTCATTTAGAAAGTAATGGAAAACGTCCATTTTTGGGACGGCCTCAGCTGGTGTAAATTGGAGGTGGCCCATTACCTTCCAGAGAGCTACTTTGGTTTGAGCCAGGCAAAGCTCTTCTCTGGGCATTATTTCCAGGTGCGGGGACCAGGAGGAGGAGTTGTTTCTGCAGGCCTCAGCAGAGGAGAGGAGAAAAGCTGTCTCCTGCTGCCTGGGACGCGAGAGAGGGACGGCAGCTCATCCCTCCTTACCCAGCTGTCCGTTGCGGGAGTCGTCACAGCCACAGTTGTCGAAATCCCCCAGGCTGCAGTTCCGGGTCAGCGTGTACATGACGCCCGCAGAGCTGATGGCATGGACAAAAGCAGTTTCTCGGTTTGCTGTCAAGTGGGAATACAAGGAGAGCAGATGCGCTAAGGATTTCACGGCGAGACCAGTGTTAGAAACGACTCCTGCCACACAGGAGACTGCGTAGGAAGAGATTTGCCATGGGCAAGGCTTTGTGGAGTGGAGATGAGGCCCTACATGTCAGATTAACTTAGTTTTGGCTTGAACTGCACAAAGACAGAAGCTCCCGAATTTGATCCAGACTGACTCATGCCATTTCCAAGGGTGTGGATGAGTTTAATGCTTGGCTGTCCTTGTGGGAGATCAGCAGTGGGGATACAGCACAGTCCCCTAAATGTCCCCCACGTCTCACTAATAGACCCCAGAGGGGAAGGGGCTCTCTCCAAGGATCAAAGAGCTCCTTCCCCACAGTCCCCTCAAGCCATACCTTCTGATGGACACCATCCAGGGCTCAGAGCAGTGACCATGCCTACCCACCAGGATTGGTGTGGTGATCACCACCTGACTTCACTGAGCCTTTGGCTTTCATTTTATACCAGCAAGGTCTAGATCCGAGCAGATAAACTTGACGGGAATGGTTCAGGGACCTGCTCCCAGTCCCAGAGTGTTACTTCGGGCTGCAATTGCCTCCTCAAGGCCCCCCTTTGAAACCTCTGTCCACCTCTGCCTGGGGCCCTGGTCCTTTGTCTACCGCCAGTCCCACCACGGGCCTGAGGCTCTCCTGCATACCCAGGTCCTGCCTGTACAGGACAGGTATGGGCTCAGCCCAGCATCACACTTGGGTCTAGAGGACCAGGTATGCACTGAAACATTTCCTGGCACCTGCAAACAGGTAAGGAATGGGATACAGTGACTATGACCACAGCCCCATGCCCTGCAGTGGCACAGGTGATGGATGCTGGATTTCTGCCCAAGGTGACCCTGACATCTGGAAGCTCTGGGCAAACTTTTCTCCTGCCTCTTGGCCAGAGCACAGCCACTGATGAACTCTTTCTTGCTCCCTTTAGCCACATCCCTCTGCTTTCCACCCCACCATCCCATGCTAGATCTCAGCCTCCCTGGGACACCCTGGAAAGGGACACCACCAAGGCATGGCGTGTCCAGCAGGCCATGCTGCAGGCCATGGTGGTGCATCCTTGTGGGGAGCCAGTTGTGTGAGGGTTGGTGGGACGCTCCTGTCCTGCACGAGCTGGGGCTTGCAGGGTCTGGAGGTGATGCTGGTATTGTGAGGCTGCCTTGTCTTGAAGCTAGATCCCAGCATGTGTCTGGGACCTGATGGGTGAAGGGACCTCTTGGAAAGATCCCTCTGGAACATTCCTGGGAGAGGCACATCCCAGGTGGGGATGGGGAAGAAAAGGAGGCACTTGGGAAGAGAGGAGGGGCCCACGGGCTCTAACCTGCAGCAAGGGGTTCCCAGTAGCGGTATGCAATGGTTTCCTTACCGCTGCGCAGCCCGCCGTGGCTGGAGAGCTGCAGTGCCCTCTCGGGGCAGTTCCAGCGGTCCCAGGCGAACTGGAACTTGCACTCCTCGATGCCACTCTGCGCCCCGGCCGCCACGCTGCCGGAGTAGATGAGATAGGCCTAGGAGCAGAGCAGCGGGTCAGGAGCGGGGCCAGCGTGTGCCCCGCTTCAGCCCTCCCAGCGTTAACTTGCAAAACTGAGGCAGGACGCGTTGGCCAGCATGTAGGGACGGCCCCGTGGCCACCAGGCTGGGAATGTCCCCAGGCTACTCCCAGGGCCCCGGGGAGTCACGCAGCAGCTCTGATTTCCATCGCAGGCAGTGCAAAGCCGCTTCCTACACCGCAGCGGAGCTGATGCAGGTGTAGCTTTCCTGCCCTGCGCTGCGTAGCGTGGGTCCTGCTGCCGTGGGATCTAGATGGATGGAGCAGCACAGTGCAAAACACCAGAAGGAACATGGCCCCAGGCTCCTCAGGAGGCTGGCATTCGGATGAAAATAGCTTGCATGCCATCTTACAGAGACAAGATGTACAGAGCTGAGGAGGTCTCTCCGGCTTGGCTCCCCTGGGGAGTGGAGCTTGCCACCAGCAGCAGAAAATGGAATTTTTTCTGTGCTGGGTCAGAGCCTGAGCCTCCCACGGGGAGGAGGCTGAGCTGTTGGCTGTTAGCCATGTTAGGAGGTGCGTCAGCCAGACCCTGCAATGGGGAACCCCTTATCTCTCCAGAATGAGAGGAGGCAGAGCCTTCTCCTGAGAGACCAGGGAGCTCCAGGCCAGCAGGTGCCTCAGCCTGCCACCTCCTTCACCGCAGCCCGGGGGGGCCGCCAGAGCTTTGGGGCAAGGCGGCTCCACCATAGCATTGAGAGCAGTAGAAGGAGCTAGATGGGCTTGGAGGTGTTCCTGGGGAATAGGCAGAACAAAAATCAGGTGAATTTTACAACTGGTCCTGGCTAGGAAAAAAAAAAATCTGAAAGAGGGGTGCCAGGAGGTGGGGGGTCAAAAATACTGGACAAGGTCCTGGTAATGCCAGTTGTGCTCTTTGGGGAAGTATGTTTTGCAGAGCCTACAGAAAATACATTTCCAGCTTGATGAATGTGGATCCTGATGCTAACCTGATCGTCAGGAAGCAATGGATAGCAGGTGAGAGCCTCAGCTGATGCCAATAGACACATCTCTAAAATCTGGCCCCAAGAAGCTTAAAAGGACCCCAGGCCAAGCTTGTTCAGGGCTGAAACAGCCCAAGGAGCTGCAGCTTATAGCAGGTCATTCCTGGCCCTCCTCTGCCTTGTTGCTGGAAACCTGGGGGTGAGGGGAGCTCTGGCCCAGGCTGGATAGAGAGGTAGCGGGCGGGAGGAGCCCCTCCCTCCCTGGGTTTAGTGGAATCAGGGACAGAGATCAAAGGGATTTCTCTTACCTTGGGGCCCGTCATCAGGAAATTATTCACTGACCTGGAAGACAGAGACGGTGTCAGCAGGGAGGGGGTGGTGGCGGAGGGGCCTGGGGAATGCCTGGCATCCCAGGGCTCCCCTCTTGCCCCCTGCAGCCTGTCTGTCTCCTGGCTGCAGGCACCTTTGGTCTCTCCCCCCATCTCCCCTTGCTGCAAGCCAGGATGGTGCCTTCTCCTTCCCCCCCAACCAGGCTGTACCAGGCTGCAGCCCCCTCATGCTCCCTCCTTTTGCTTTCTTCCACACAGCTGCTCTTCATACCAATCCTCCCATTTGGTGGTTTTTTTAGTGCTTTTCTGTTCTCTCAGCCTTCCTCTTTACCTTATCAAACTGCTGCTCAGCTGAACTCGGGGTAGTGTTGCCCCAGGCCCAGCAGCTGGACCACCCTCCCTGTGGGACCAAGGGAAGGAGGAGGTCACACCACTGCTCCTTCATAGAGTGTGTCCCAGCAGCATCCCCCCAGATCACGGTCCCTTTTTTCCTATGGTACCAGCTCTGCTGGAGAATGCTCATGTTCTCCTCTTGGTCACGTTGTGATGATGGCTGAGCACAAACGCGCTTGTCCTCTCCATGCTGCTGGGCACTGTGCGGGGCGAGGAGTTGGGGTATGGGTGGGGTGGGTCCTAGCCAAAATTAAACTTTCTGGTGTTCCCACTGAAGGTGTGATGGGATGATCTCCTTCACAGGAGAAAGGACTGAAGCTTTAAAAAGGCCCAAGAGCCTATCCCAAATATCCCTAGACATAAATGAAGCAAGAAAAGGGAGCTCTCTCCTACAAATACCTCATTCCAGTCTCTCCAAGTTTGCAAAACAACCCTCATCACTATTTCTGGTGAGTCTCTGGAGCATCTCCCCTGCCAGAGAGATGGGTGAGTGCTGCTATCCCCAGGGGAGGAAACTGAGGCCAGAGAGGTGGCATGAGTGGACCGAGACCTTGCAGTGAGTGAGTGAGTGGGAAAAAGCTAAAGCGTGCACCAGGAGAATCTGGGCTCTTCTCCTTCTTCTTGAGATTATGTTCTTCTTCAAATGCTGGATATCACCTAGTGGAGGATGTCCCTCCTTTTCAGCTAGCCCCCGCAGAGCCTTAACCCACACCCTTAACCGCACTGTGCCTCTAGCTCCTCTCCATTCCCTGAAAATCCCAGTGGCTGGGCGGACCGTGGCTGGATGCGGGGGAGAAAAGTGTGGCTTAGAGTATGTTTTTTCCTCCCTGTGTGTTTAGCGATGCTGTCTGGAGCCACAGGTATCCCCGGTAAGGGAGAGAAAGGCTCTGTCCTGTTGTGCTACCAATCCAGCACGGAGGGTGCGGGGGCATCCCAGGGTGGGCTCGAGCGCAGGCAGAAGCAGGCACTGCGGTCCCAAGCCGGGGGAACAAAGTGTAGCCGTGCTGCAGCCCTGCCACGGACATGGGGATGGACAGGGTGGCAGGGCTGGTGCCCAGACACGAGAGGTTTGGAGAGGGTCTTTCCCTGCTCTGGGAAAACCGCTGCTGTGGCCAGCGAGCCTGTTTCACCCCTGCTAGAGCTGCCTGCACGGAGACCCTCTCCAGGGTACACCACGGAAAGGAAGTCTTGTTATTTTAGCTTGGTCAAAATCACAAGAAACCTGGTCTTTGCTATTACTCACAGTTTAGAAGGAGTTGAGAGAACTAGTTTGCAAAGTTTCACTCTGGTAAGTCTAACTTTTTTTTTTTTTTTTTTTTTTGTGTGGAAATGTGTCCATACTGATGAAGCTTGCTTTGGGAAAGATTTCCCTGGGTGAAAACGGGAGGGAGAGGGCTGTGCCAGGGCACTGCGAGAGCAGGAGATCCTCTCCCTTTGTTCCAGGCCTGGGATTCAGACCCGGCTGTGCTCCAGCCCCCGTGGGTACTTTAGCACGAAGTCGATGGCTGTTTTGCAGAGGAATTTTCCTTTGGGAGCCGCTTCTGCATTGTACAGCTAATTAAATATTTCCTGGGACTTGGAGAGACAGCATCTGTAGCTGAGTGATTAGAGCATCGGGTGACCTGAATCACACAGGGCCATGAACCTGGGGCTTTTCAGACTGTGTAAGCTCTGTGGGTCCCCATCCTAATGCAACTGGGTAGCAGCATGAACGAGTAATTTTTCCATCTGGTTTCCCTCCTGTCCTTTGCCTTGCCCCTAAGTGCTTTGCTATGGGGACCACACTCGGGATGGCATCAGTGTGAATCTGAGCCCCTGGTAGCAGCTGTGAGAAAACTCGGGTAAAATGTCCCTGTGTAGGCAAGACGTAGAGAATTGCAGGTCCTCTTGCTTTTGTGATCAAAACAAGAGATACATCCCGTCTGCATTGCTTCCCACCTCAGCAGGAAAAGCCAAATTCACAGTGTGCAAGAAGGATTTGCTTCAAATCCTTGCTGGCCTCATCTTGGATTAGGAACATCTGCGCAGTTGCAAGGGTGGCTTTAGGAGGAGGACAGTAACGCACAAATTCAGGGTTTAGAGCAAACCAGCCTGTTAGGAGGTGTCAATTGACATAACTGCATTGAAGCATAGGATCCGTTCCTCCTGGGGTAAACCTCAAGGTTCACAAAAAGGCCAAGTTCAGGATATGCCAATTCACCGTCTGCAGCTGAGCAAATGGTACAGTAGCAATTTCCCAGCAGGATATTCTAAACATTTTTATTAAGTCGGAGAGACAGAAGGCATTTCCCCCTAGTGCTCTGGCCAACAGGCAGGCACGCTGCTGGGTGGGTTTGTAGGACTTAGACAAGTTAAGGATTCGTTTAGACTGGTACGCTTGACCCCCCACATTTAACTCTTGCAGCTGCGAGTGGATTCAGGAGAAGGGGAGATGGAACTGTCATATGGCTGGAGGCTAGCTGAAATTTTTCTTATTTATGCTGAGAGGGAAGGAAAGATAATAGCAGCAACAAAATCTGTGTGCTTTGTCTTTGCTCGTATGACCTAGCTAAGAAAAATGCATCTCTGCTCTGGATACAGTCTCCAGCAAGGGCAGAGAGTAATGAAGCCGCTTGTCCCACGGATGTAGTGCAATATTGACGATGCCACTAGAGTCATCTCTGTGCTGCAAATAGGAATCACTGCGAAAATAAATCTTGCTTCATTTTTGTCTAGGTAGTGTGATTTTTATTCACTTATTTATTTCTGCTAATTTTCCATATTACTGTAAGGAAAGCAGAATGTAATCCTAAACTAACTAGCTAGCTGCATCCACAAGGGGTGTAAACCAGCCCAATTCCAACGACTTTGGTATCATCACACTGGTTTAAAACTTTTTGAAATCAGAGATATGAAAGGAAACACTTGCAATTATTTCTCTTCTCCGAGAAAGCTAACAGGGTTTCTAGCTATCTAAACCCCTTTCCCTCCACCTTTGAATTCCAGGACAGCGTTACACAGACTGAAGCAGAGTGGAGACAGACCTCAGCAGGTAGAGAGAGGAGACCCGCCGAGTCCTTCAGCCCCCTCCCCAGCCCATGCAGGGCCCTGGGCAGGGCACGCTGCTTCCCCCGCTGCAACTCCACACATCCAGGTAAAAAGCAAATCTAGGGCAAGTGATTTTCATTGCATCCAATATTAAGAAATTATCTCAAAACTAATGAGTATCAGGAGGAGGAGTTCTCTATCACAGTTTTATTGATCCCAAAAGCAAATAACCCTGCCAAGCAGCTGTCCCATTATATTTTACACGTATCAAATACTAATAAGCCTCTGATAATTTCTGCTCAGTTACAACTTTAACCAATAACAGCACCCTGCTCCTCAGTTTAATACGCCCCAAGAGCCTTATCAAATCTCCCGTTGAAGTATTTGCTTGATACCTTATCGCCCACTCATGCTACTGTGCTGCTGGTTCAGGTCTTTAGAAAATTATAAAGCTGTATTTACATCTCTGCTGCCATTATTGTAAATGCAGAAAATGGATACAATGTCACTTTGGATCTGAGTTTCGTTCTCCAGTACAAACTCTCCCAAGTTATTAGGAAACCAATGACACTGGAAACTAAAGGCAAGCCCACAGTGCAAAAAAACATTTAGAAACAAGCTGCTGCATTAGAGGTTGTTATATTATTCCCACAGGACAGGAGACCAGGAGGCAACTCATTAACATTTGGAGCTTCACGTGGGGTTTTTTTTCTTCATTTATCTCATATATCATATGAGGTATTCATATTATCTCATATATTTTGTTATATTTATTTGTTTTTTAGTTCCTAAATGCAACCCTGACATATTGCTCATCTAGAAATACGCTGACCGTTCAACCTAGCTGACATGGCAGAATCTAATCCACACTCAGAGAAAGGAAGTGGCCACATATATATATATAAAAGAAAAATGTTGTTGATCTATATTGCCCCCTGCTCCCAACTCTCATGATTAAATCACAGGAAAAAAGAAGCTTGTTGCGTTTTAAGCTGTTGGATCAGATAAAGAAGACCAGCAAAAATCGCAAGCAGGATTATTGCATGGTTCCCATGAACCTTGCTTTTTTCTCCCCAAGGGTTAAGGGACAGGGTCTGTAGTATAATCATTTTGAATAAAGTTTGCAATTTTCCTTTCTCTCAGGAAATCATGACCTATGAGCAACACGTGGAGAGAAGCAGGACTATCTTGATCTATAAACTTTTCTCTTACATGAAAACTTCTGAAAGGCAGGCAGGGAATTTAGATATCCAACTTCCATTGAAAATACCTGGGATTTCTGTATTTAACCCTACTTTGTGCTCTGAAATTTCTTCCCTTTGAACTTCTTCTTTAAAATGTTGCTTTTTAAAAATCCTTTAATGTATTCTGAACTTGTTTATATCGAGGATAGCAAGAGACATACACAGGAAGAGCAGGAAAATAAAAATAAAATCAGCCTGAGTTCTTGCCTAGCGTCTCTGCATAACATACGTATTTCCCTTGTTCCAGAAAGGAGATTTATCTTGAGTTTGCTACTGTATAATATTTAGACATATACAAATTGCTGCACATTCTTTTAATGAAGGGAGTAGAAAATCTCTGAAAGAACATGATTTTCACTCCCAGCTTAACAGGGATGAGTTCCCATTTACTCTTGAGTTTCTCTTTCTGTAATTTTGGTTTCTCCATCCATGGTAATAACCCTAGAGATCTGCTATGGGGAAGGCAGGGAATTTTAATAATTGAACAGGAAAAGACTTTCCTTGCTGTTAGAGATAAGTGTGTAACCCATTGAGCAGATTCCCCAGGGCATCACAGAAATGGAGAATAAAGTTTGGGTACTCAGTAAAAATCACATACGAAAATATACCTACGGAGCCAGGTCATTTGAGTCCACCTCCACTTGGGTATGGGATAGATATACTGCGCAAGGAATGATACAAGATTTGATGCAAGTGTAATCTCTTTCTGTTCACCCGTATAAAACTTTTCTGGAAAAAAATGTAAAGCCACCCTTCGGACAGAGCAAGAGGCCCACAGGAGATGACTGCAGGTCTGCGCACGGAGGAACTGGTCCGACGGGACCCAGGTGGTTGGGAACCAAGCCGTAGCAATCTCCGTACCAGACGTTTCTCCCCAGGAAATCCTAACGCATGAATTTCAGACATGTGTAATCCTGACCCTGTGCCTGCCAAGGAGTCGGGGTCTCAGGCTGCTCATCCGGAGTGACGCTCCCGTGGATCTAACTCACGCCTGCTGGCTCTGAGCTCTTAATCAGGGACTGTCCTCTTCGGGGAGCGTGGGAGAAGCCCTGCTTGGTTGGATTACGACAAGAGACAAGCTGACTGTGAGCCTTTGGAAAAACAGAAATCCCTGGGTCTCCCATCGGGTTATCTTCCCAGTTGGAAGTGAGGGGCTGGATCCTCCATATCCGCTCTCCTCTACTCTATTTTACCCCAGCTCAGGATTTGGCCCATATAGTTATTGTTGGGAGGCACAGGGGAAAAAGGGGACTTTTTTAGATCTAACCTCTCTGCCAATGGGTGTGTTGGGACTCAGCTAAATATCTTGTCCCATTAAAGACCAGAACTGAGCTAAGTGGGAAAGAGGGGACATTTAGGAAGGCGAAGAGGAATTTCCTTAGGGTGTCCGGGAAGAGCACCTGCCTGTGACACAGACTGAGGGGCTCTCGATACTCACCAGGCACAGCAGGATTGGAAGAAAGGAGTGAGGAAGAAGATGCCCAGATAAGGGTCCATGTAAAATATAAAATCCAAATAAAGAGGGAGAAAAGAGATCCTAAAAAAAACCTTGGGTACCACCACCACCAGAGAAAAGAAAAGAAAAAAAAAAAAAAGAAAAAAGAAACACAACAAAATTAGGGAAGGGATGGAGTTATTTTCCACCCGGCAGTCCTGGTGTGATGAAGAGGCGTATGCCCCCTGAATCCCAACTTCTGTGAAGGGTAACCAATCCTAAAGTAAGAGCTAAAGGGGGTTGGTGAAATGGAGCCGCAGAACTTCCTAAGAAGAGATTATCTACTTAATTAAAGATTTTTTTTTTCCCCTAAGTCCTTCAGCCAATCAGGACTCAAGTGCCAGAGAGAGATTGAACTGATGAAAAGAACACCCCAGGTTCCTCGAAGACAAATGCACCACGAAAGGGATAAGAGGGAGGGAAAAGGGGAAAACAAAAAAAAAAAAAAAAAAGAAGAAAGAAAAAGAGAGAGAGAGGGATAAAGAAAGAGACAGCAAATCCCTTAAAGTAATCACTAGCTTCAATCGCCACCAGCACTGCCCTGCCTCTCCGTCCCCCGCAAAGGCAACTGGAAGGGCTGCTTTCGGCGTGCCCTTGCCTCCTCCTGCCTCGGAGACATCACTGGGGACGGGGTGCACTGGGTGCCCTGGGACGGGGGGCTTGTGTTCAGGCCGCCCGCACCCACTGCTTGGAGGCCATGCAGCGTGCTTCAGGGAGAAGGCTGGGAAACAGATAAGTGAAAATTGTCTCAGTCTCCCCCGGGAGTTTAAGGGGCATCAGGGCCAGTTCCTACCTCCATCTGCTCCTCCTTCATCATGGTGACTTGCTCTTTCCTCCCACCTGCTGTTTGCAACGCGCCACTCTCACCACGGGAGAAAGGCCCCTTCATTTTTTGCTTTTGGTGTTTCCTACAAAGTCCATGGGAAGGAGTCTCTCAGTGAGGGCTTATCCGAGGCCAAGAACTGCTGGAGCTTCTTAGAAAGCACATCCCGCCTGTGCCTCCTGTGATATCCCGGTTACTGTCACACTGCCCGCCACAGCCACTCTGAGCGGTCCTAGGTCAACAGTCCCAGAGCCATAGGAGCATCTTCTCCACTTTGCACAGCTGATTTTTGTGTTCTGGACATAATCAGCTGAAACATGGGCTGAGACCAGTCAAACTCATTTCACCTGGGATGCAGCCGCTGGGCAGACGGGCTGGACCAGGTCGGGATTTGAAGGGGAACAAGACCCTGTGGCTGAGCCATTGGGCAGGGTTGGCTGGAGGCTGAGCTTTGCTCGGGGCCACCTCAGGCGGACGAAAGTCCCTCCTGGGTCACGCAGTCCCAAGGAGGGCAACGCGCCCGGCAGAGGTTTGCTCTCAGCCAGACTTTGGCCACCCCACACTGAGAGCGGCTCTGCCCAAGCCAGGGACCTCCGGCCGGACACGTGTGGGGCACAGCACGCAGGGCACTGCTGGCAAAACGCTACCCCTGCCCAGAGCCTGCCCGGCCAGCCCGGCCCCTCGCCCTGGGGGTTTGCAAGCACCGGGGCGAGGAGAAAACAGCCGATCCCGGGGCCAGCTGTGCCTCCCGGCCGTGTCCTGTCCCAGCAAGGCTGGTGGTATTTGCAGTAATTAAAGCCCCAGCTCCTGGAGCTGTGAGCATTTCAAAAACCAAGGTGTTGTGTACATTGAGAAAAAGCTTGAAAATTTGTCTAGTAGAAGATAAAACCCCAGAAACTGAAAGGTGTGGGAAACAAACCTTTATTTATTATACTGAAATAGAATTTCGATGCTGTGATGTTTAGCGCAGTTTAATGGTTTGGGTGGCCCGATTCAAGTACTGGGGGTAGCCGTGCTCTCCCTGCCAGGAGAGGCTGTCTGGACGCAGGGCATGCTGCCACCCTGCGCTTGGCGTTTATTTCCGATGGCAGGAAGAAGAATAATTTCCATTTGTTTCTTCTAAGTCTCCAAATGTCTGTTTCAGGACTCTTGAACCGGAGTTTTCTCATTCCTTGAGTCCAGCAGTGACAGCATTTTGAAATCATGCAACGCTTCAGACATGTCTTGGCCAACTGGAAAGGAAAGACACCTCTGGGTTTGCTGGGGTAAGCTATTTTTGTTTACTCCAAGACAAATTAAGTAAGGGGATTGCAAAAATGAGGAAGAAAATAATTATAGGTGGATCCAAACTAAAGAGAAGGAATTTATTTTTTTTATTACCTGTTACAAGAGGCAGCCAGGCCTTCGTCCAAGCACACAGAAGCACCAGCAGCACCAGGGTATTTTGGATCCAGCAGCCTCCACAGTCAACTTCTAATTTCAATTAAATGCAATAGTCATTTTCCTGGAAACAAGCATGTTTTTCAAGCCAAAGAGGCTGGAGGCAAAGCCTGAAACAAAACTGTCTCTAACATGTTTCAAAGCACTTAATTACAGCTCTCAAAGGCTGTTTAATAGACTCTATGAGATACTCTCTAAAAAAAATGGGATGCAACATTTTTTTTATAATGTTCCTCAAATTTTGTTATTGCTACCAACAAAAGCTCTGTAAATTTTCTAAAATGGGCCCAGAGAGCATTAAAATACATTTTATGGCCAGAAAAACTGGTATATTATCCCTTCTGACCCTTTGGCCAATGCAGATCTTTACTGACCTTTGCATTGAGTGCTGTAACGTGTGTTTGACTATTTGCTCATCTCCCAGAACAGCAGACAGCATTTGAGGACAACAGGAGATAGAGAACCTACCACCATCTGTGGTAATTTGTTCCAGTTTGTTAAAAGAGCAAACCAAAATATTAATGTAAGATGTCTGGGTTTGATTTCCAGAGTACAGAACATCTGAATTGTCCTTAAAGAGCTTGTACAAGTAATCACAGAAAGAGTAAAAAAAATAAAGCCTCTAACACTCTTGCTGCCTTCCACCCTGGTACAAAATCAACTGATGGATATGAAAAATGAGTTTAAGAACAGGGGGTAAAAATTCCAAGTCTGGCTCATAGATATCTCAGAATTTTCTTGGTGTTAATGCAAAGTGCCCAAAGGACAGATTTTTTTAAACCAAAATGGTCATTACAAAAGTCAAGACAGAATGAAGTCTCTTATTTTAAGAGATGAAAAAGGTATGAGGTTAAAATAAAAAGAAAATAATCTCGTCTAGGAGGCACACCGAATTCCACCCTGAAAGAGCTGAGCAAGTCTCAGGAAGGTCTGGCTTCCCAGTGCAGTAAGCAGATTTCAACTGACTTGACTGCAGCTTTGCCTTTTGCACCCACTACATACGGCCTCAGTAGTGTCTAATGCCTGACAAAACATCTCCCAGCACCCCAAGAAAGTCTACGTGTTCCTTGCAATCCTGTACTGAACATGCCCTGTGCTATTCTGCTCCTACAGTCAAGTGGTTCCAGAAACAAAACCAGACAAAGGCTGGAGACGTTTAATAGCTTTTATTAGATTGACTGATATGCAATGGAAGAAGCAAGCATGTTGTTAGAGCATTTTGGGTCTGAAAAGGCAGGAAAGGTGCTGATGTGCCCAGAAGTTTGTTTATGTTTGTTTTTAGCTATATCAATCTGAGATTGTGCCATTAAAGACAGTATTGACACACCAGGACACGCAAACAGCTGCGTGACCTCTTCACTGTGAGCTTGACTTTGTAACCTTGCTGTTCCCTAATGCTGCTCTCTGCATAGGTGACGCACGCTGAGCAGCCTCCCGTAAGGTCTGTTTGTGCTTTACCGGTATTGAATGTATCCTCACATTTGCAGGTTTTCCTTATGGTTCATGAAAGGACAGCTCAGGGGATCCTTGCCTACTGCAGGGAACTGTGTGACAGGACACATCCAGCACACATCTCATAGGAAGCGACTTCTGCCAAACTGTGGGGAAAGGCAGGAGGGTGAGATGTTTAGGCTGCTCTTCAGTTGCTGGAGAAAAGCTTAAGGTGTGCACAAGAAACCAATAAAATTATTTCACATCAGAAAGGACAGAAATGTTGCAATGCCTATAGAGGGTTGGCTCAAGGTTCAAGGCATGGACACCTACAAAGTGTTTTCCATCTGCGGCTCTCGAAGTGCCTCAGCGAAACAGCTCCCCCAGTTTTCCCATTTTACAGGATGCAAAACTGAGGCCTGGAGCCAGGCAGTGGTTTGGCTCTAGATCCAGCCTCCTGCACCCTAGGCTGGCCCCAGCCTCCATCTGACTAATCTGACGTTCAAGGCAGCTGGTTTCAAGGGAAAGGCAAAGGTCTCTAAGGAAACATCCTCTTTAGCCATGATATGTAGAAGTTGGCCGTGCCATGGAGCAAGTGAGCTTAGAGCACTTGAAAAGCTCCAGTTCATCCTTAGCCTGGCCTACGATGATTCCTTTATCACGCATTCTCAGTTACAGTACTAGAGGATATTCCCTCTTGAATGGTCTTGACTTGCCATGGCAGTGACTTGCACAGGCTCACACTGTGTTGGCCAAAAAAGTATTTCTTTTGAGAGTCCAGAAAGCAAGTACGGATCCAGGGCATCTTTTTCGAGCACCCACTGTCCAAGTGGCTGAGGGCTGCGACAGGGAAAGGGACAGAAGTGCTGAGAGGTGGGGTATCTGGAGATCAAAAATCAACGAAAATTGAGGAGGTGGTGTGCCATTAAAGAACAAGCATGATCTGCTTGGAGAAAAAGGACCGGGAGGGAAATTATGTATAGCACTCCAGGAAGGTGTAATTAGGACAAGCAGGACTGAGCGAGTCAAAGCACATTCCTGGCTGGCTGGCAGGAGGTGAGATAAACCTGGAGGTGAGAGGGACCATACTGAGCTCCCAGGTCTAGCAACATACCCTGGCCACTTGCCAGCCACACCTCGCTCCTGTCCCTGTGCACCTCGAAGGAAAGCCAGACTCCCATGCGGAGCGGCAGCTACAGTGCTCCCCAGCATGGCCCTTTGGGGACCAGGAGGCCACATGCTACTGCTCATCCTGGACAAGGCCACCATCCTTCAGAGAGCCTTCCTTGGGCCACCACAGACAAGCTCAGGGTCACAGGGAGTAAATGTCACAGGCATCAGTGCAGGAAGCTCTGCAAAAGGAGCCTCTCTTCAGCACCCACGAGGGCTCTGCCTTCTGCACATGAAGATTTGGGGCATAGGGGAAAAAAAATATTATAAGAGGCTGAGATATCCTTCTGGATTAGTAGCTGGAGGGGGAAAGGGCTATGGGTTTGATAGGTGTGTGGAGCTCAGTGGACCAGAGGATGAGGTGAGTAAAGCAGAAAGATGGCTCAGCAGCGCGGTGTAAATAATTGCTAGCTTGAGTCTTTGGCAGACCTGAGGAAGCCAAGAAAAATCTACATGGGAGCTGCTTAAACGGGTCCACTGTTACACTCGAGCCATACATTTTGTTCCCCTTTCAGGCTCCCTGTGCTCCCATCAATATTATTATTATTATTATCATTAGGAATATTTGGAAACAAAACCTCATTTCAAACTGAACAGACTCAAACCCTTTTATCATTAAGAAAACTGCCCAGTGAGATGCTTTGATCTTTTTTAGCTGAAACCGCCCGCGAGCTCTGCAGGAGCTGTAAACAGCTCAAACACAACTGGATATCCTTCACTCAAGGGGTCTTGCTCGGCTCTAGTGCAGTGAGACTGATTGCTTTGCAGTCCGTCTTGTAACGCAGACGGGAGTAGGTTTAGCTGAGGGTTTTACGCAATCCTGTGATCTTTTTCATCTCCAATTTGCTACGCGGTCTAACGACCGTGCAGCGGTGAGTTACGCTGCGGCTTGTGCCTCCGGCGGGCCAGTGTGGCAGCCGGCAGGTGGTGCTCCCGGCTCGGGCTGCAGCCCCGCCGCGGCTCCGCTGAGCAGCACCCTCGGACCCCGGGAGACACGCTCCTGTGCCGGGCGCTGCCATGGCCAGGCTCTGCAGCGGGTCCGGGCTTAAAAAATCGCCTCTCCTCTTCCCTCCTTCTCCAGACCAAGCACCTTGAGGCCTGTCCTGGTTTCAGCTGGGATAGAGTCAATTTTCTTCCCAATAGCTGGTATAGTGCGTGTTTTGGATTTAGTGTGAGAATAATATTGATAACACACTGATGCTTTTAGTTGTTGCTAAGTAGTTGTAGTGCTTATACTCAGTCAAGGACTTTTCAGATTCCCATGCTCTGCCAGCGGGGAGGTGCACGCAGAGCTGGGAGGGGGCACGGCCAGGACAGCTGGCCCAGCCTGGCCCAAGGGATATTCCCCACCATATAACGTCATGCCCAGTACATAAACTGGAGTTGGCCGGGGGACGGGAATCGCTGGTTGGGGGTGGGTTATCGATCACCGGGTGGTGAGCAATTGTTGCATCGTACGTCACTTGCCTTTGCATCTTCCTTTATTTTGTTTTTTTTTCCTCTTTCTTTGATGTCCTAGGAAACTGTTTTTATCTCAGTCCGTGAGGGTTCTTTTCCCAGTTATCTCCCCCATCCCTCCTGGGGAGGGGGGGCTAAAAGCAAGCAGCTGCATGGTGGTTAGTTGCCAGCTGGGGCTAAACCATGACAAAACCTCAGCATAGGCTAAGACCAGAGATGATCATGAATGGTTCAGTGTTCACAGCAGTGGTGCAGAGCCGCTGGTGGCTGTGCCCGTGGGTGGTAGGGCTGGTTGTGCCTTGATGTGAGCTCTCTGCTGCAGCATACCATGGTGCCGCTGCCACTTGTGTGCTGCAGCACGCTTCCCCATGGCCCAGCCGCCGTGGCAGCCAATGAGTCTTCTACTGACACCTGGCCTTAGCTTGGGAAGGATCAAGTGCTCATCAACCCTCAGCAATGAGATGGATGTAAAGCCATCAGCGGTATGCACAGAAGATCTGGATCCACACTTTTTCAGTGGTGTGCCCCCTAACAGGTCCTAGGACACATCCCAAGGTCAGGGACCTGCAACTCTAGCTCAGTTCTTTGCCCTAAAACAATGGTAAAAGCTGCGCTGGCATAAGTCCGGTGAGGTCCTTCCTCTTTGCCTACGGATGACTAACATTACTAACCCTCGGCATTTACCCGGAATGAGTCAGGCCTGCAAAATCATGAGACTGGCTTGAAAATAATACACAGTGGGAGCTATTTGTGTCCAAGCCTTTAAGGTACTCTTGGGGCTTGTTTCCTCTGGAATTGGCAGGGCTGGGAACATGCTGTTCTTTCACATGAAAGGCAAGCTGAGAGTCTTGGGCTGCAGGCAATTGGGCTTTCCGATGAACACCGAATGTCAAAAGGCTTGCCATAAATCACAGAAGGTAGCAAGGCTGAGAAGGCACGTAGGAACTCTTTGTGTTGCCCAAAACTTGTTTAGTGTGGAATCTGGCTGTTTGCATGAGAGATCTCACACATTTAATGTACATGTTTGTACATTAAAATGCCTTTAATATTAAGATATTTAAAAATCTATTTTTTGCTCTGTCCTTGGCCAAGAACTTTTCTTGATCTTCAGTGTGTTACTTGTTGCTACTCTTCACCTTGGGAGTGGCTGCATCTCAGTGGTGAGCATCAGATCAGCCCACAGCGTGCTGTTCCCCCAGCAGTAAGAAAAGCTGAAACATTTCCCAATAAAACCAGGTCTCAGGATCTGTCTCCAGCTCCAGCATTCCCTGGTGTCATCTGCACTGACTAGGACCATCTGTTCTGCCAAAATAGTCAGTCAGTCCAAATAAATGGTGATGATGAGGAAGAGCTTTGAGGCTGAATCAGACATGAAGAAACAGCTTCAAAGTCAGGGTAAACTGGCACCACAAAATCTATCACCAATCCTTTGCAGATGCCATTGCTGTCAGAGCTAGAATCCAGCTTCCTGTCAAAATCTTAAGCATGAGGCACACGAACTGATCGTTGTTGGAAAAATGTTGTGGACACACTGTTGTTGGACAGCCCTGACATCTCTTGTAAGTGTCCCAAGAAACAGGCTGCTGCGTAAGTAATAAAGCAGCACTTTTGTTGGCCTGTTGGGGACAAGTCACTTGGCTTTCATACTGTCAGCCTGCACAAGGTTTCACCATTGATGAGGGCCACACAGAGGTGCTTTATTGAAACATAACACTCTCTGACGGAGGTGTTTCTTTTCCTGTCTAAAGGCACCAGACATTTTGGTTACAGGCGAAGAGCATGGTCTGTGGCCTGATCAAGATTTTCCACTGAGCCCTAAAAAGTAGAGACCCAGAGAGTGAAGGGAAGATAAATGTGGCTAGAAATAGTAACTCTTTTCTGAGTGTCACTGTTAAGTACAGCTAGGAAAGAGGGCTTCACGCTGGTCAGGTGCTGCTGAGGGGATTCAATGCATGACGGTGAACTTTGTTCTGGCCGGTTACATTCATTTGTCACAACTGACAGCAGTCACGCTTGCTTTGTATGAATGTTTTACAAAGTCATCCTTATCTGACCTCCACCACTGCAGCATCCCAGGACACAG
Source organism: Phaethon aethereus (assembly GCF_964289735.1). NCBI lineage: Eukaryota > Metazoa > Chordata > Aves > Phaethontiformes > Phaethontidae > Phaethon > Phaethon aethereus. The sequence continues at coordinate 20,258,342 of NC_138583.1, forward strand.
TCCACTGCAACCTCTTCAGCACACTTACGAAGTGTCAGCCGTTGAGTAGAGGCTGGTAGCTGAGGCATGGCACACATAATGACTTGCCCAGACTGAGGCAGTGAGATGGTGTATTGTATGACACATCTGAGCTGAAAACAGACGAGAGCATAGTCTGCTACCAGGGAGAGGCTGAGGGTACCCCTGTGACATGTCAGTGCTGGGAAGGGGGGTACCCTACCAACGAAGAGGTAAGAACATCCTGGCTTCGGGCCAGAGGTTGCTGGGGGCTGAGACCCCAGTACATTGGGATGGCACCACATCAGGAGCAAATGAGGAACCTGTAAAACGTCAGCTCTTCCCAAACATCAGAGTGTATGTGGTGACCTGCATCTGGTCCCAGAAAGAAAATGAACAGTGGCATTTGCACAGGTTTTACATTAACACATGCAAAGTAGGAATGAACCCTATGTTTAGAGAACAAAGCACTCATTGCCACACCAAGAGAGAAGGCGGCTAAAAACCCCAACCACCACCACATTAGAAGACACTAACATTCATATCAACCCATCACTGGGTGGTATTTTCTGGAATTATGTACTTTAGGTAGTTTTGTCCTTACCTGTTGCCACTGCGAAAGATGTGCTAAGTCTTTCTGCTCTCAGATTTCATTGCAGTACCTGTTTTGAGGCAGAGCCCCACCCTTCCTCTCCTCAGTTTTCAGAAATATGGCAACATGATTCAGATCTCATGCCCTCAGGGTGAGTGAAGAGGAATATGTAACACACAGTGGCATTGAAGGCACCAACTTCGGACATGTTTCCCCTGCAGTTCCCTCTCCAACTCAGGGATGGCGACACTGCCTCAGCTCTTACTTCAGCCAATAATGCACACTGTGCACTCTGTGAAGGGCTTTTTTTGTTAGCAGCACAGGGCATGCTGACAGATGATTGCATATGACAGGAGTCATTCTTACAGCCATGGTCCAGCTGCTCTTGCTATGTCCGAAGCCTTGCGTGCAGCTTCTGGAAGAGCCCTTACCCACGCATGTTTTGTAACCAGAGAAAGAACAAAATGTCCTCAGGAATTAAGTGTGGCTTGTTTCTGGGAGGCTTGTTATTATGAGTATTTACAGACTGTATCAGTCATTGGTAGATGGTGATGCTAGAAGGAGATAGCAGATCCTGCTCAGGACACAGGGGCCTCCAATTCCAGCTCAGCCTTTGACAATGGATAAATTATTCCTCTTTCACATGCCTCAGCCTTCCACCCCATTCAAGTGCCTACTTAGACTGTAAGCTTTTGGAGACAGTGGGTATCTCCCAGTGTGGGTTTGTGCAACACCCACCACAATGAAGACCTTGATCTTGATGGCAGCCTTCACTCATTATCTTAACAGCAACATCGAAGTCTTTATATGAATTAATTTACCTTTGGCCATGTTGACTCCAGATCACATGTGTGATAAGAAGTGACAGAGGAAAGTGTGTATATATAAAGACACTCTCCGGGTTTGGAGTGACTGAAGGTGTAACATCTGGGTTGTGATTGGAGGTGACTGTCCTCCAAGTGGCAGCACTGCACCTCAGAGATAATGTGTACACCGTCTCCACTGCCTGCTAGAAGCTTTCTTCTGTGTGGGAAAAAGAAGGCAACCCCTGGTCTCGAATCCCAAAGTGTGATTTTGTAGCAATTGTGCTGGTTCTCTGCAGAGAGCAACTCCTTAGGGAGCAGGGCTAATAGCACACTGGCACCGGAGAATGAGTGGTACCTTCGTTACAAAGGGATACCCTTCAGCCGTCTGAAGAGGGAGCAAAACCCAAAGATTTGAGGAGACTGCACCCTCCAGTCCCTTTTCCATTTTCAGCTACCCACTAGAAACACCACGGGAGGTAGGAGGTATCAGTTCATAATGGAAACTCCCTTTTGACTAAAAGAAGCCTGACAAAGGGCATTTTAAACAGGAGGTTTTGTCCTTTTTTTTCCATAAATAATGTGAGGGCCACTAATACTGCTCCACCTGTCATTAAGAGAGTGAATTTCTCATCTTGCATGGCAGAAGAGTGGACCCCACTGTGCCCCTCACCTCCAATGTCTTCCAGCTTTGCTGGGCTGCAAGGGGCAGATCTGTGTGCAGCCTCTACCAGAGCCTGTTTCATTGGCTTCCTACCTCTCTTGATCAAGACATCAGTCAGTCATCCAAAAGACCTGGTGGTGTTTTTCACTGTGCTTCCCCAGGCCAATCTTGTGTCTTCTATGACTCCTGTGCCCCAGCTTAGCAGACCCACATCAACACCGTGCAGGATCTTTCTGGCGACACTAAGCATCCTGAAGCAACAGCGAACCTTTGTTACTCATCTGCCAGCCAGTTTCTAATCCAAGCCTTGCTATTTTTATCCAGTTAGGATTTCTTCACTCCCTTAATAAATATATAATGTGGCACTCTATCAAATGTCTGGCCAAAGGCAGAGTGGTTTGCAATCATTTCTGGCCATACCAGCCCAGAAAACAACTGACTAGTCAAATGGCATTTTGTTTGCTGATTTGACTCCAATAGCAAAGTCTCCTCTCAGAGGAACGATCTGGGTATCAGGACTCTGTAAGCATTTCCACCAAACTGGGGGTCTCTCCCCCTTCTCTCCAAAAGCGACTGCATTAATGATGTAGTAGAGGAGAGTTCAGCAGCATACGACCATGCCCACCATCTTCCCCATGCACCGAAGGAGCGAGCACGCTACATATCACAAGGAAGGTTGCAGGACCTCCAATAAAATCACTCAGTCCTATGAGATTTCTGCCTTGAATGTCCCAGCAAATGGGAACAGTGCCCACTGCCATGTCCTGTCATAACCTCAGCCCCAGTGTGTCTTTCATGTGCTATCTCTCATGCAGAGCCGAGTCTTCTCTTTGGACCATTAGCGGGCATTGCTGGGGCTTCATCTGGGCTGAGTCAAAGCACACACATTCAAAATGCGATAAGACCTATAAAAACAAGGAGAAGTTGGCCCCAAATATGTTGTTTGTAGCATCAGCTAAATGGTAATTTGGAGCTGTTCTCCCTCCCCATTTGCTGGATTATTTTGAGAGGATAAAAGCCAGAATTCCCAAGGAACTAGTGACTACTAACAAGTTTTCAAGAGAAGAACTCAGAAATATCTAAGGAAAATAAAACCAATCATAAACCCCTCTCTAATGCTGTTTTTCAGAAAAAATAGAGCCCCTGCCCTCTAAAAACCAGGCACTTCACAGCATCTTTGGCAGAATTTCCAAAATCACCTTCTGCATATGTAAACCTTGGGCTGGATATCCTCTACACAAGCCTAAGAGGTGGATCATTCTCTTATGCTCAGCCAAATATGTTAATACATGTCTTTCAGGCACAGCTAGGGGCTCAGCCTGTGTGTTTCAGAGAGCTTGTAGTGAAATTAGCACAAACTTGGAACTTCTCCGCTGAGGAAAAGTAGACCGACAGCTTATGAGGAGCCGGAGCCCGGCTCAGGCTCAGGCTCAGGCTCAGGCTCAGGCTCAGCTGTGCCTGCTCCCTGATTCCAGGTGGGGGTTAGAGGGCAGCTGAGCCGTGGGCTTTCCTATAAAAGGAGCCTGCTAGGACAGAAGCCTCTAGGAGGTTATCTGGGGGATGTGAGTATATAGCTGATACTATGTCCTGGTGAAATGATGGGCTGTATCAAAACCCTTTAGTGCAAGTTTAGAGATTAAGCTTTAGAAATTCTGGTTGTGGTTTAGGCAGTTGTTTAAGGTTAGTAAAGCAGCTGCTAGAGAAAAGGGGAAGTACTTCTCTGCTTGTTGCTGGGACAAGCAACAAGGAATTCATTCTGGGGACATAAATGCTTTTTTAAGTGCTTTTATGCTCCCTCCCAGGGACATAGGGGAGCTTTGTTTCTCAGGTCTCTGAACAACTTAATAGTAGACCTGCAGGATCTTTCCTATGCTAAAGCAGGTCTGCTGTGGGGTCTCTTTGGCCAAGCCAGGAATATTTCTCAGATGATGACCTTGTAGATGCTGGAGTGGAGGGGCAGGACTCAGGAAGTGTCACTTAAGGAGCTGGAGGCTGAGACCACCCTTTGATGAGGTCTGTCCCTGAGCTGCTATCTTGGTTGGGTGATTTCAGCCCCAGTGAGGGTTTGTGTGCTGGCAGTGCCTGATCGGGTCATTTCCCTTAAGTAACCCTTTGCTCCTCCCATGTCAGAGAGCATGGGGTATGCATCAATCAGCCGGTTTCCTTGTTGCCTGGCATCAGTCTTATCACCCATGAAGTTTACTGTTCTTGGGTTTCTGTGGTCAGCCAGAGATTCAGCAACTCTCTGGTGCTTGCAGACAAACAGAAAATCTGGCACTTCTGTTAGCGTGACCATGTCCCTGCAGTGGTTGGCAGGATGTCCTGTCTGAGGGAAAATTACAGATATTTGATTTTCAAACAGTGTCCATAAGGGGATCTTGCTAGGTCTGAACAGCTATCATATCTCTTCTGATATCTGAAGAGCAGATACCTTATCTGACAGGTTTCCAGTGGCTATATTCTCTGCTGTTTCCTCACTAAGCAAATAAACCAGTTGCAAACCTTTCTATTACTTCACTGTGTCAAATTTTTAAAAGCCTTTTGATCTGAAATTGACCTTTTTTTCTGCATCTTCAAAAAGATCTTAGGCAAGAATGCAGAACCAAATAGGCCTTGGGATAGTTCAGAACCAACTGATTTGCCAAGTCTCTGGCCATCTAGGACAGGTCCAGTTATTCATTTAATGGGTGCAGCAGTATCACATAAGCTGCAGCGGGGCTGTGTGGCATAACGCTCAGCGAGGTGGGGATCACTCCTTCTTGTGAAGAAGGAATAAGAGGGCATGGCTGAGGTTGCTCAGCTGGTCAGTGGCAGAGTAGGAACGGGCGTCCAAACTTCTTGAGCCCCAGCCTGGTTCATGCTTCATGCATCAGATGAAAAAAAACCCACTTCTTTTTTTTATCCTCATGAGAATGAGGGAGGGAAAGGGGAGTTGGGAATTTCTACTCTGTTGGTGGAGCAGCTGGTCTGTTCACCTTGTTGCATATAGGCCCAGACCAGAGACACTTCTCTGAGGGGAAGGAGAGGATGTCACTGGAACTTAACCTGAGTAGGTGTATTGCTTAATTACTTCATACAGGTTCCCTCACCCACTCCATCTGCACTGTAATTAATGTAACTCTTAAAGTGATGGGATTTAATCTTAAGGTTCTTGCTGGCTCCTCTCTAGCAAGTCTGGTAATAACAGCCTTGGAGAACTCTCACTTGATATCCTGTGGCTTTCTAAATGCCACCCTGCCAGACAAAGGTGGCATCTACTTGGGTTGCTGGCAGCAGTGGTTTGGAAGCTTTAGAGGGCCCTGGAGCCATGCCATGCCATCAGCTACCCTGCTGGCTGACGCACAGGGGGAAGTAGAGAGAAAGCCATGTGGTTTTCTGAAGTAGGAAGGCTTCTGCTTGAAGTGTGGGGATTTGACAATGTTTTGGAACCAGCAGAGGGGATTGGAAAGGAGTCCCTTTAAATTTACAGCTGCTGGCATCCCACAGGCTTTCCTTGAAGTCTGAGGTAGAGGTGCAAGTGTCAAAGCAAAGCAAAGTTTTCAGGACTGTGTCAGCAGGATTGACATCACCTGTGTTTCACACAGATGAAAGAGATAAGAGGGGGGGAAAAAAGGAAAGCAGGCTTTGGGAACTTTGAGTGAATAAAAAATGACTAATACCATTAAAGGGCTGAGCCAGCTCACTTCTCCCCTATTCTTTGATCACACCAAATTTGGCTTCTTTCACTTGAGCATTAAATGAATCCAACAGCTGTAGGTGATGAGCAGGCTCAGGAAGTCCCAAGGACTGAGTGATCTTCTTTTGCGCTTGGAGCAAGGTGCTGGACACTAAAGCGAAGGGCTGCAGGCAGATGACAGTGGGAATGTTTGCTGACCACAGCTCACCAGGGGTGCCAGCTCCTGCTGCCTGAACCCAGAAAGCTCTCAAAGCCAGGACCTCGTCAGTGATGACAATGGTGGGGGGGGGGGGAAACACTGGAAAAACACTGCTCTATGTCTTAGTAAAATGTGATGTTGCTGATATCAGTGTGCTGGGACTGAAGGAGTTACAAGAGACAACAGGAAATATGCTCACCAAGCAGAAAGTTTTGCTTGAATGGCATTTCAGGTAGGCGTGTGTTAGCACTGTGCTTATGTGCTCGCAGAGGTCAGGTGTGCATGCGAAATTTCAGAGATCAAGGCTGGAACACCACCAGAGAATCTGGAAGGAAGTTTCACCTGTCAAAGCCTTTGTTTCTTTAGTTTAATCATTTGCATCATGTTTTGGACAGATGGTTTTGAAAATATAACCCGGTGTCAAGAGACTGCATTTGATTCTCAGCTTTGCCATGAATGCTTTGGGCTGCCTCTTGCAAGGCAGCTCTGTGCCTGCATCTGAATATGGGGGTTTTGCCTCTTGGGTTATAAACTGTCTCTAGGGTAAGAATTGCTTCTATGTGCAAGATCGTGTGATCTGGTTCAAGCCTTTCAGCACTTAGATGGAAGGAGTGCTTCACAGAGGATGAGGCTGTTGGTATTTATTAAAAATAAAGGTCCAGTTATAATCTGACTGTTCTACAGGCCTCTAAGCATCTGCTGCTGGCTCTGGTTAGTCAGAGGATACTTTTGATCTGACTCGATAAAGCTAGTTTTGTTGCAATAGTTATTCAAACAACTTCATGTTCTTTTTATAGATGGAGAAATCTGTGCGTTCCTTAAGTGGAGGTACAGACTTGACAGCCCGGAGAGATGGGAATGCAGGTTACCTGGAGGCAGATTGTGGGGGAAGCTTACAAGATAAATGTTGTGGGTCTCATTGTTTAGCAGCAGCGCGTGACTTGCAACACTTGTTGTTTTTCTGCATTAGCAGTGCTGAGTCTGCATAGTTTCTCTGGACATCAGTGGCAGCCATGAGGCATCACCTATGGAGATGCTTTAGAAAAATAGCAGACTCAAGCGACAACCCATGTCTATAGAGAAGCAGTGTTGGGTCTGCTGATTCATGGTGCCCAGCCATGCATTGAAGCATGCAGAGAAGACAATGTGTGGGTGATGGAGCGAACAGCGGTTAGCTGGCTCTTACGTGGGACCTTCTACCTTTGAACAGATCTTGCCCTTGCAAACGCTCATGTGGTTCCTGTCAAGTGCCTCTGCAGGGCTGGGTTTGACTGAATTTCCTATAGCACATTTCAGGAGGAGGAACATACTCCCCAGAGCCACCAGTTCCCTCTGGCAAGCAGTGGCAAGGATTTCAGTGGGATTTCAACAAACCATTTCATGGCTAGTGGCTTGTTCGGTCAAAGAAGCTTTCCTGTGCTAACCCTGTCCTAGCTGGGTCTGCAGGTCCCACCACGAAGAGGTATGACTGCCACACTGTCTTTAGCATGTTTCTCCCAAACAGGTGGTGTAAATTCCTTTATCCTTGACAGGAGATAGTATTAGGGAAAACACAGATTACAACTGCTATTTCTTAAAATCTCTTTTATTCTCTAGCTGCTGTTGTTAATAGAATCAAGGTGTTATTAGTAATAGCAGGTAGCTATTCACATAACACACCACTTGTTCACGTTCACTTATTAGCAGGAGCAACCATTGGGAGGCCAACCCCAGTGTGCACACTCAGAAGCAGAAGGTCATCCTGATGCACCAGTGGCTTCTGGGTCTTTAGAAATTCGTTCAGTGGGCACTTGGTTTCACCAGCTGTATACATAACTCTAGTCTTCACCTGCGTATAGCAGCCACCGCCCTGCTGGGTGTGATCCAAGTTATACAACCTGTTGTAGATGCTAATGTGTGCTGGCGGCTGTGTAAAGAATTAGGCTCTGGCGGTCTAGGTTTATCAGTTCTTGCAAATTCATCAGGATTACTTGTCTCCAGAACTTATCAGTCCTTGGGAAACTTCCACATAATATCTTCTTAGCATTTATCTTTCTTGTCTTCGGCCTGTGGTGTTTTCTGGTAACTATTTCTCCACCCGAATCTATAGAAACATATAGAACTTAAACACAAACTTGTACAAAGGGGGCTTTTACAATACCAGGAGATAGCGCTTTACTGGCGGGGTGCAAGATATGTGTCCTTGGCAGAATACTTGATGTTGTGGCATGAGGTGGGCTCGAATTCATGAGGAATAAGCTGGATCAAGAGGTGGATGGATCAGTTTTTGGGCACATTGACACCATCATTTTTACATGGATGGAGTTGACGCTTACCTATTCCAACTGGTTCCAGAGCCTATATGTGCCACTTCCTGACTCAAAGAAAAGGCTCCCTGCCACAGCTCTCCTTTGTGTTTTGCAGTCTGTTTGGGGTCCCCCGTCCTTTGCTGTTCCCTGGATCTCTCCATCCATGGAGATCTAATTCCCTTCCCATTTTAAAGCCTGTGCTTGGGCTTGTGACCAGCTGTATGACCAACCTTCCTGTCTCCCCTATTGACCAAAACTATTCAGTTGTACCCTTTAGAAATGTATAAACATGCAACAAGTTCAGGTAGACCAATTCTGGTTCCTGATTTTTAATAGTATCCACAGACTTCTGCCCTGTGCCAGGATTTCTGTCTTCAGGGCACTCCTCCTAACACTTTATGGACTTGAATCTGGATATGCAGAGGTTTTTCCTGGTGGTCTAGCTGTCTCATGTATGGAGCAATGACCAACTCCCATAGCTGCTCTGTAATGTACAGCTGCCCAGCCTGACTGCTGGTGAAGAACAGAGTTCCTTGCAGACTCAAGAAGGGTTAAGAAGAGCACTGTAACTGCATGGCACCGGCAGCTAGCAAATTACATCTCTGCCGCATATGGGAACGTAGCAGAGCAGGATGGCCCAAGCTTTCAAACCAGGAGAGAGCTCTCTGGGATCTTAGCCATATGGCATGCTGTGCTGGTTACTCGTGAAGAGGTTCGCTTGAGGCTTTCCTATACATGTGGTTAATGAGATAGTCTACTCCTTCAGCAGGTCCCAATTAGTCTGGCTCCTTTGTGAGCAGCACTGGCTCAGTCTGGCAGCTTTGCCAATGGTCTCGGTTGGCTTTCCCTGGTTTCGCCCAGACGAGATTTGGTCTCCTGCTGCTGAAGGAGGAAACACCTTTGCTAATGGCACAGCAAGGGTCTCCAAAGAAGTCTGGGCTGTAGCTGGTGTGTAGCTGGCAAGCCTGAATTTAACGCCATCCAGTGAGCCTGGAGAAAGGAGTGTTTATCATCTTGGGTGTCCACAGTGGAGAAAAGGGGTGAGTGCTCTGAAACTCTTCCTAATTCCAGCCCTGCCTTTTCCCCTCCATGCAGTCTGACCCTCAAGAAGGCTCTTGCCCTGAGCAACCAAAGTGGCTGGGAATAAGGGTTGGGTAAAGGGATACTGTAATAGAGAAGTCTATGGGCTCCTGATCACCATTACATGGCCCTGCCCTGCTGCAGGATCCCTCAGGTGTCGTTCCCCATCTTACCAGGAGGGCTGGCCTGCCGGCTAGCTTTTGGAGCAGCCAGCAGCAGAGAGAGGACCCAGTCAGTCTGATTGATGCTCTGACCCACGTCAGGGTCAGCTGCAGGGGAGCCAGGAGGCAGAGGGGGGGATCTGACTAGTGTACCCAAGAAAACAGGAGGAATAGGCTTTTTAGAAGGAGCCAGAACGGAGAAACACTCTGAATGATTAATTTCATTATTGGTGGGGAAAATAGAGAGGGCTGTGATGCCATGATGCTTGACAGTTAGCTGTGTAGCTATTGCTTGTGATGGTGGAGGCGAGGTCGGCAGGTGAGCAGGTTAGCACACGTTGCATGTCTTTACATCGCTGGCATTTTCTGTTAGGTTTCAAAAGTATTCAGAAGTCCCCCACAGAATTAGAAATTAAAAACCTGTGGTAGTTTGTCGTTCATATGATAAAAAGTATAAACCAGCAGGGAAGTGTGAAAAGGCTAAGCTGACATGCCGATAAAGAAGAGTCACTAGCTGTGGACTTAAGTGCTAAGTAAAATGCTGCAGGTTGTTTTACAAAGCCAAGTTTATTACCCAGCTTATTACAGAGTTGTCATTTGGGAAGTCGGAGGCATGTGCAGCTCTTATTGATAGACAATGCTTTGCATGGACTTTGCTGAGGGTTTGCAGTGCCAAACGCCTTCTCTTTTTTTATTTGTTTATGTCACTGTGATAGTGCCAGCCACGGCAACTGTGCCATTTGTTATCTGTCATACCCTTAACTAGAATTAGCTCCCACCCCCATTTCCCTGCTGGCTCAGTCAAACAGCTCTTCAGCAGCCAGGTTATTTCTCAGCTTCTGCTGCCTCTTCCTCAGAGATGGTACTCTCATCGCTATCTTGCAGTAAGAACTTTTTTTGTATCAGTGTCCCCATCTCCCCCAACAAGAAGAGCTGCCTAACCCTGTCCTCTCAGCCGTGGAGAAGTTATTTTCAAATACAGGAGGAAAGAGGCCCTTTTTCAGCAGTTGTAAATCCAGGTTTTTAATGGGAGGTGCTTTATCTATGCCAGCTGATCTAGGGTGTCTCCGTATTTTTCATTGAGGATGGGGGAAATTATCTTTAAGGGTGTGGATTATCTTTAAGCTAACTCACTTTCTAAGTGAGCACTGCTCTCTTTTACCACTGCACTGGAGCCCCCTCATGACCAGGAATGGGTTCTTTTCTCCCCAGTAGCCTTTTACAGAGGGAAGTGAGTGCTTTTTAATAGGCTAATGTGCTCTGAAGTGGGGTTTGCATGAAAGATACAGTGCCTGATCCTAGCCTGACCTTATAAATATTTACTATTTGATATGCCTTGAGCAGTCCTATGCATTTAAGCATGGCAGTGAACAGCAAGCACATTTATAAGTATGTGTGTGGTACTACCCTTTGTGCTAGAGATGATGCCATGAGGCCAAGAAAGCTATCTGCCCTACTTCTTGGAGAGACCAGAGAGGGCTGGAGGCCATTGGCACTGACACTATACACTTTGCCTACGCACGAGGCAAACATTTGGGTTAGAAGCGTCCGTACGTGCTGGCCATACAGAAGGGAGATGTATATTTATTGTGCAACTCAAGGGCAAAGAGACTGTCCTTAGCATTCACTGACTTAGATTTGCCTGTGCCCCAGCTCAGTGACCGGGCGGTAGAGCAGGGCTGGGCAGGAGACAGGAGGGTTTCTCCTGCCGAACGGAAATCTGTTACAGCACAACATGATACTGGGACTGAACGAAAGTAACTCAGCAGGGCAGGGAAACTTCAGCTGAGCTGGTTACTGACAAAGACCCATCAGGCAATTAGTGATCCTTGCAGTATGTCCTGTACCTGCTCAGGTAGAAGAAAGAGCTGACAGTAAGCATGCTGCTAAGGAATGAGATGTGTCCAGTTGCCATGGCAGAGGTATTTATTACCAGGCTGTGCTGTTCTGATAGCTCAAGACATCCAGATGAGGATGCAGGTATAGAACAAACCAGATATTAGGGGAACTGCACCTCAACCCATCAATGAACCCATTCAAAAGCATTAAGTATTTAAATGTGCAGGTAGAACAGATTTGAGTCTCTTGAGAGGAAAAACCTGTACATGCACCTCCTGGGAGAGGGTGCTTTAGTTTCAGTGCTTCATGTTGCACAGGCGTTTTGTTCTGGCAAGGGTTTCTGCAGCAGCACAGGACAGGATACTATTCTGCTCCGGTTTTCCTCAAAGGCTGGGGGATGGCCCAAGGACCTGCCTTGTGAACCTCACAGAAACAGGAACGGCTGAACTCTAAGCAGAGCAGATAAGACAGAAGGTTTCTACCACAGCCATTGGGGTTATAACATCCCTAACCATGCTCTGGCTCTCCAATGCTAGGATGTGGAATATGAAGTCTCTCCTTGATAGAGCACAGCAGAAAATCTGGGAAGGAGGAAAGCAGTATCTGTGCCAATTCCTGGAGGATTAGGAGACCTGCCAGTATCATGTAAGAAACAAATAGCAGAGAGGGAACCAAATAAATGCATTAGTAGTGACTCAGACTCCAGGCTGGCCCAGCCCAAGGGGTATAAGACTGCATCATCCTTCTGACCAGCTAAATTCCACTGAAGGGACCTCTTGCCAGCAGAAAATTTGGTCATCGTAACTGAAACACTGCCTGAAACCAGAAATATCACCTTAGAGGAGGAAAAAAAGGGAAACAAATATTCTGGCCATTTTGAAATGTTCTGGTTTCAGTATTTTCAAAATGAAATGCTTCTCGCTTTTTCTTGGAAAAGACTTTTCAGCTATATTTGTGTGCAAATGTGCTGATTATGTATATTATGATGGAAGGAGTCAAAATAAAAAAGAAAGGAAGGAAAGCACTGTTAAGACTGAAAGAGAGAACTGCCTCATGAACAACGAACCAGACAAGACAGATGGGAGATCCTGGATTTTTGTCTGCCTTCAGATAAATTGGAAAAGGCTGGGAAGTTTTTTCCTTTGATTTTTCACCTTTCAGGCTTGTGCTGAGTCCAAATGAAAGCTAGCAGTGATATAGGTAATTTCTGTGAAACAAAAATTTCCATTTTTGATGTTCCTCTAATATAACCCCTTATGCTCTGCCTGCACATGACTCAGCTTAATTGGAATTGGAGAGACCAGAGACAAAGAAAATCTCATAATCACAGAAAATAAATCCCACACGGATACTAAAACAAAGCTAGTGCATTGTTAGTAGTGGTTCTAAAGAGCCTTGATATTTCCTGAAAACTCCCATGTGTCTGCAATATCTTCCACAACATCAATCCCAACATGTTATGTGGTCATTAGTCCAAAGAACATACTCATTCATTTATGAGTTTGAGATGGGCTTGTTAGTCAGGAGTGGCAAACTGAGTTATGAGCTTCATTCCCAAATATTCAATATTTATTATGTGCCATCAGACGTCTTGATAATTTGATGGCTGGACTTCTCAGAAGCTTAGAGTATTAAAAACAAAGCCTGGGGGAGGTGAACTGGAAGATCTGGGAGTAATGACATGGAGGAATAGGAGCACTGGCTACAAAGGCAGGTGGGATCCTGGGGCTGTGATTCCAGCTGTCTGTGTCCCTTTGTTGTGACAGGGGCCATCATAAGAGCAGAATTTAGAGCAGGCAACTATTCCTCATCCTGCAGTACCTGCCTGACAATGGTGTGAAGCCTTCTGCATGAAGGCTTCATATTGATGGTCCATCCTGCCCCATGTCATGTTCTCCATCAGTGGCAACCAGAGAGGCTGCTTAGGGAGAGCCTGCAAGCCTGGGGGTTGTCTGAGGTCTGCTCCACTCAGACCTGTGTCCTCAAACCTTTTGTGTGTGTTAGAGGTCACATCTCTACTTTTAGCATCTGGTTATGAACCTTGTTTACTGTAGAGCTCTCTAAAACCTTTGTGAACCTGTTGATGCTGTGTGCCGCCACGACATCCTATGGCAACAATTTCCAGAAGTTTATCACCTCCTGTGTAAAAAAAACAAAAGCTGTCTTATCTGTCAGGCGCATCTAAAATTTTCAAGTTTCCAGTAATTCTTGGGGCATTTTGAACCTCCTTAGCTCCAAACAAGGAAGCTGAGTCACAGACCAAAGCCACTGAGATGCCTCAGATGTTTCTCACTCTGAGTACTCAGAGCCTGCGTTTTTGTGGGTCACCGCTGGAGAGTTGAGGGCTCTTCTCCATTCAAATCCAGGTGTGGAACTCATTGCACCAAACTCATCATCTAAAAGACAGGCATCCAACAACTGATCCACGTGTCCGAATATAGAAGTTACCGATGCACCACCAGCAGATGATTCACCCTTTTCTAAAACAGGTATCTCAGATTGCTGCTGTGAGTCACTGCGGGAACCGCCTCCCTGTCTCTCTTGACTCTGGAGGATGCTTATTTAACCAGAGCTGATTTCATACATAAGTGTAAAATTGCTGAAGTTAGTTGAAACCTGTCCCCACCATTTTTGCCCTGTGAAAAGGGATACCTGAACTCTAAGTCATGTTGAAAGAATTTTGGCTGAAGGGGAATAGAGGGCAGGTGAGTGCAGTGTAGCCTGATGCTCCCTCACCTTCTTGAGGTGGGAAGACATCCTAACCTCAGTCACAGCTGTATCTTTCAGGGCTTTTAAATTAATTACCTTGTGTTTCTAATGATGTGCTTCCCAATGGTCATCCAAGAACAATGTATCTAAGCATAGTTTCTTTGGGATTCAAGGTCACACCAAATCTATTTTAGGTGATAAAATGTCGGTTAAATGCATGATATTTGGGTCACTACTATTTAATTAGGCAGCTCAAAAAGACAAGGAAGAAGTGCAATATTATGACTGTGTAAGCCCCCTCCTGTTTCTGAATGTTAAAATTCACATGGCGGGTGTCACCAGAATTGGGTGATTAGCTTAGAAACTATTAATTGTATGTATCTGCATCAATGTGAAACCTCTCTGTAGATGAAGGAACAAGTATTTACAATCATTTGGTCAAAATGACAATTTCACTTAGCTTATAAAGTGACTGAAGGTCACAGGCATTTTGAAAAGGGACTGGTATTTCTTCTGTTTAAGTGCTAAAGACCAGGGTTTGGTAAAAAGCTATTTTAGGAGAACTGAAAAAATGTAAAACAGGCAGATGTGTTTGTTACAAAGCCAAATTGGCATGTAACAGCTGTCATCACTACGGCCTCCATTATGAAATACTATTTGTTCTGCAAAGTGCTTTATCTTTCCATACAGTTGTAAAAAGAAATAAAAGACATAGTTTGCTGGTTGCTTTTTTAGTTAAGAATTCCAAGTAAGGGAGCATTTAACTGTTTTCATGTAATGCCAATTTCCAATATACAGTTACAAAATGACCAGATTCGTAACACAACTAACATCCATGTGTATGAAAACCATGGGTTTTTTTAAGCCTCTTTCCCAAGTCTCCTGCTTTACGATCGATACTTGTGTGTGCATGTTTTTGTACGTATACATATCTGAGCGTGACTATGTGTGTCCACATGCGTACTGGATTATCATCTTTTGTCTCCTGGATTTTTCTATACTTTCTTTTTAAAGCTAAAACCGCAGCTCGTGTTTAAATGAAAGCTGCGGTGCTCGGTATTTCCCAAGACTCCAGCACCTGGTGCTTTAAGCGGAAGTAGCACGAGGGGCAGCGGCTGGCGGTGACCGTGCCGGCTGACCGTGCCGGGTTAAAGCGGGCGATGGTCCCGCGGGGCGGCACGGGCAGAGGGCCGCTCTGGCGCGTCCCCGCCGCCCTGCTCCGGCTCTCCGCTGGCGGCCCGCGGTCGCCGGTGGGTGGGTAAAACCCCTCCGCCCCGCGCGGGGCGGCACGGGGACGGCTTCAAGCCGGGTTTTCCCCTGGGGGGGGTGGGATGGGGTGACCGTCACGGCGAGGCGTGGCGTGGGCCGGGGCCCGCCCCAGCGAGGCCGGGCGGGCCCGCCGTGCCGCGGCCCAGCCGGAGCTGCGGCGCAGGCGCGGGCAGGGCCGGGCCGCCGCGGAGCCGCGCCGCCGATTGGCCCGGCCTGGGTCAGGCGCTGTAGGCTGTTGTAAACACGCGGCCGACGCGCTCCGGCAGGCCGTGGGGCGACCGGCAGTAACCCTCGGGGAAACAGCCTACTTCTGCCCCCGCCCCCGCCGCCCCTTCCCTTTTTGTGCACCGTCAGCCGGTTGCGGCTCTGCCGTGGCGGGCGGCCCAGCCAATGGCCGAGGGGGTGTGCGTGGCGGGTCCCCGCGCGCCCTCCGCAGCCAAGCGCGGGGCCAAAACGCGGCCTCTCGGGCCAAGGCCGCTTCTGTGCCAACGGCTCTTTCGAGCGCGAGCGGGGGGGCTCAGCTCTTAATGTAAGCCAGCGCCGCGGGAGGTGGGGGTTTGTGGGTGTGTTGAGCGTCCCCCAGGACTGTGCTAGTGCGGGGTGCAGCCTGTGGGCACCCCACTCGGGGGTACACGCTGGCACCCACGGTCCCACTGCCGGCAGTGGCAGCCACGTGCCAGAGCACTGCCCACCAGGGAAATGCCCCGTGCTGGGGCAGGGCGGCTGCCGGGGTCCCCAGGAGCAGAGGTCCCTCTGGCGCGGGGCTGAGGCTACTCGGCTGGCCGTTAGGCAAATGCCGCCCGCTCCATCCCTCTGGCGCGCGGGGCTGCTGTGGTGCCATCTCCTCCACGTGCTCTGCTGGGACTTTGTTCACTTCCTCGCCCTCCCGCCTCCCCCCGGCTCCCCAGGAGGTCCCTGCAAGCCTTCCTGGGGTCTTGGCCCCGCTCAGAGGGTCAGCAGCAGCTGCTGGTTTCATGCTGTGGTGGGAGCCCATGGCTCGGTGCAGAGCTGGCACCCAGCTCTGCTGCTGGGGGGCTCCCAGTGGGACCGCTGCCCTCTCTAGGGCACCCTCCTTGGTCCTGCTCCCAGGGACCTGGGCTGGGTACACTGGGCCCCTCATGGCTGTGGTCAGTGCATCCTGGCTCTGGGGAGGGGGTTACAGCTGGAACCTGGTCCCCCTCCAAAGACCACGCTGGCATCTCCTGCGTGTAGCATCCAGAGCGAGAAGATGGAGCAAACCCTCCACCTGGGTCCTGACAGGCCCACAGCCCTCGGCTGGGTCTGAACAAGCAGACACTTGTTTGCCTGTCCTCTGCTACCCAGCAGAGCTGGCTGGCATGTTAACCCTTCCCTCCCTTTCCCTGGTAGGTGGGAGATCTTCAGAGAAGCAACGTTGGGGTGCATGGGAATCACAAGCCAAATTCATGGATTACATAGGAAACCGGGAATAATAATGATGTGTGAAATACTTCCAGGCAACGAGCTCAAAACGCTGAGCTGGCACTGCTGAAGGGCTTGATAGTATACGAAAACATTTTGGGCAGGGGATTTAATAACACCCTTAACGAAGAGGGAGAGGCCAAGATCTGAGTTCCACTCTCATGAAATCCAGACAGAGGGATCATTAACTTTATTTTTAGGCTTGGCTGAATAATCTGGAGGTTTGAAGATTTGCCTTTTTGTTTCACTTGTTTTAGGAGGGGCTGTGCTGGCATAGCTGGGATCGAAAGTGCACCAGATTATCAGAAGCAGCACCTCTCTTGTCACTTCCAAGGATGTACTTCTGTGACCAGCTGATGAGCCGAGTGTTTCGTTGGCTTTTTTCCCCAGCTCAGGGCAGCCACACATCACAGTGCCTGGGCTGGTCACACGCTTCCAGGGGGCAGAACATGGCTGCTGGAAGAGCCCAGACCTTCCTCCTGAATAAGCCTCTTCTCCCTCCCTTGCTTCTGTGCTCTCCCCCACAGTCCAGTTTGCAGCACAGTGGCTCTGGCCTTCCCACCCGAAGGGCCTTCTGGCAGCAGGAGCTGCAGCTGGAAACCAAAGCGTGGGCCAGTTTTGCCAAGGAATTCAGCATGCCGGCTGCAAGGGGCCAGCAGCACCAGCAGACTCAGGCTGGATCGGGGGTCCCCAGGTGCTGCAGGTAGTTGCCGCAAACGAGACCATCCCCTCTGCCTGCAACTGCATGGAGCAAGCTGGTGCCATGCGGCGATGGCCTTACTCGCTGCCGCGATCAGCTGTTCAAAAGGCAGTTGGGTGAGAGAGTGGGGAAGCTAACACCAGTTAAAGTGAGATTTGGACCGGGGATTTCCCCCTTCTCCTTTCACTTCCCTCCAGCTGTGAAAGGGGTGGGGAGAGCAGGATCACTCGATCTTGCAGGAGGAAAATTCCCCCTCACTGAGGTTAATGAACGCGCCTGACGCGGTGGCAGCCGTGCCCGGCCAGGGAGACGGGCTGCCGGTATTACGTGTTATGCTGCATGTATATCCATCAGCCACAAGGCTCTGGCAAGAGGCCCCAGCTGGAATTAACCTGCAGTAACCCCGCGGCACAGGGGCAGCCTTGGCGGGGCGTGCCTGCCCAGGCTGCGCTGGAATATGAAAGCCATTATAATCCACTCATTCATGGCACTTAAAGAGCCAGAGGTTTTTTCCCTGGTTCTCCTGGACGGGAGAAGGGTTTGGGAATGGTAACGCACTGCACTCTCCATCCCCACGGGGTGTTGCGTGCTTTTCCAAGCCCAGCCTGACATGTCATCAGTCCAACAAGTTTTAAAGTAACATTTTTATTATGAACAAATAAAATTTCAGATCAGCACAACCAGATGTCTGTTTCCATATTAGTAGAAATTATTTCAAAAAGGTTTTTTTTTTCTTTTCCAGTACACAAAACAGAGATACTACTATGCAGAAATCCCTAAGCTGTGAAAAATCGTATCCTACTCACATTTCAACAGTGACAGAGCTTAGACAATGTGCAGATTCAACTTTCCAATCCTTCCCTGAACACCCAACACTTGGACATCTGCTCTTCACAATACCAGCGGGGCTGGGAACGGTTTTGGAAAACAAACTAGTCCATGCTTCTGCCAGCAGCGGTGTGCGTGTGGTACGTTCGCCTCCCTCCTCCACGCTCGGCCGGTCGGCACCGAGCCTCACCACAGCCCTGGGAGGCAGGGTGTAACCCCCTGGTACAGATGGGAAACTGAGGCACGGAGAATTTTTAAGTGACTTTGTCCCAAATTACGCAGTGAGCGAGTAGCTAAACTGGGAACAGGTCCCAGGAGAACAGCTGCTTTAGCCACAAGGTCCCACTGCTGCCTTCCCTGCTTCCACCTCTCATGGACTCAATTTAAGCTAAACATACAGACAACGCGTCCAGGATACAAACATGCCACCAAAAATATAGATATATATTTATAGGTGTATATATATATACCTATCTCAAACAAAGTTCTATTTAAAGTGTTGTATCTGTTTCTTAATCTAACAAAAATTCTAACTCAAATACATTCAAAATCACCTGCACCCACAGTTCAATGTAGGCAATTAAATAATTAAGAAACCCCTCGAATGTTCGCAATTCAGCAAAAAAAAAAAAAAAAACAACGGCAAATAGCTGTCAATACTCCTATGTATATTAAAGAAAGACTTAAGGCACCCAGAGATATTTGCCAATCTACCTTTAAAGTGACTGGGCAAACACCAGGACTGTTTGGTTACTGCTCCTCAGCTTCCACCCTAATTCCAGATTCTGGCCCTGGATCAGCACTTGGAATTTGAAAGGAACCCTTGATGCCAAACCTTGCTTCTCTGCTGAGAGGATGTGAAATATTGCAGCATGTCATGGCACGCTTCTCTACCGTAGGGTATGTCACACAGCACGTTAAGGGCACCAGGAGCAAGGAAATCATTCTCCTCGCCTTCCCTCCCCACACCCCTTTCAAATTACTGGCTGGAGCAAATTCATCCTCTCCGGAGATTTCTGTGAGTTCAGAGGGGCTTAGTTTAGAGTGAAGTCAGCCTGCAATTACAGAGCTAACAGTGTTTCTCTTTTTTTAGAGGGCTTTTTCTTTTTTTTTTTTTTTTTTTTTTTAAATGGTAAGATACAATTCTAGCCATAACCCCCTATGCCCCAGTCAGCCTCCAGGCAGCCATGAGCCTTGGAGCAGTGAGGATGCTGTCTCCCGACACCAGGAGCTGAAGGGCTCCCTGCTCCATTCCTCCCTGTTGTACCTCTCGGCTGGAGACCACATGACTCCCGATAGCTCAAAACCTTGAAGGGTCCCATTGCTGAGCAATAACAAGGCCACGGTGGTGGCAGGGAGGGGAAAGGAGAGAAGAAGGACTTCTTTTCTAAGTAACGAGCGTGCTCTTGTTAAGGAGAACATCACAGAGCTGTCCTGGCTCCTGGCGAATTTTACAGCTGCGGGAGAAAGCAGAGCTGCAGAGACTCACTCCTGTGAAGCTTGCCTGGCTGCTACGTGGCAGAGCTGAGGCGAGGAAGTTGGCATCCGCTCCATCTCTGCCCTCTCTGGCCTGCCTGAATAAGGGAGACGCTGCAAACCCCTATCCAACGTCACCTCGTTCCGGCCATCTCTTCTGCTTTGCTCCGGCTCCATTTGATGCATTTAAGCAACAAAAACAATACTATTGCTACAACTAACAATAATAATAAAAATTAATAATAATGGGGAGACTTAAGGGGGGAAAAAAGCACGTTCAGCCCAGTGAGGGGCTCGAGGCCATGACACCCAGAACCTAACCCACCGCCTGAACTCAAGCTGCGGTCTCTGCAGTTTGCAGGAAACAACACCCACAAGGACTTTTTTCCCCAGCTCACCCTCCAGCTGCGTGCCCACATCGGTTCGGTGATATAACTGACCTTTCTGCAGGCTCAGCCGCCCTCGCTGCCTGCCTCGCCGGCGAAGGAGCGAGGTGGTGAGATGGCTCGCCAAGGGGGCCGGGAGAAAAATTCAGGGACTAACGAGGAGCTGCTTTTGCCTCTCCTATCCACTCCCTCAGAGAATTGGGGAATGGCAAAGCACCCCAGTCAACCCTGGGCAGGAAAGCCTGGAGGTGGCCCACATTGGCAGCAGTATCTTGCCTCGAAGGTCTCAACTCCCTCGAGCCTGCCATGCCGCCTGACCCGCATCAGTGTTTCTCAGGCACTTGTTAGTCGACCAAGTGGAGCCTCCCGAGGATTAAAAGACCTGCTCCTGCGGACACCCTCACCCCTCCCTACGCCTGCAGATGCTCCCTTGCCCCATCCCTGAGCTCAGCACAAGACTGCGGATCCACACGGCAGGCATGGACACCGGGACATCTGCCTGCCACCCAGCAGGACCCTGTTCCTCCAGCACATAAAGCAGCTTAACTCAGCGGTGGAGCTTTGGTTTACATCCTTCTCTCCCTCTCTATTTTGGCAAAGTCCTGTTTTCTGGCAAAAAGTCTCAGCGGCAGCGGCGAACACCACCACCCTGGGCAGGTGCCACCCCACGGCAGCCAGTGGCACCCCCCTCCATCTGTCTCCCTCCTCGCTGTGGCTCTCCAAAGGGGCTGTGGAGCCCAGAGCCAGGCTCTGCCTTCAGTCCCTGGTGGCACAGGGCACAGCGGGCAGCGCGGGGAGGGAGGCTGTGACGCCAGAGGGAGGAAGTAATAAGGCCACCAAAGCTCCCCCCTCCAGTGCCCGTTGCCGCCAACGGACCCCCCTGGCCACCAGTGGACCTGGCTGGAGCTCTGAGAGAGTCTGGGGGCTCTCCTCTCCCCAGCCAGAGAGGCTGTGCAGTGGGGAGACGGGGAGAACACTTCCCAAGAGACATCTTGGAAAGAGACAACTCTCTTGATGATGGCAAGGGGAGGGGATGGGGCTGCTTTTCCCAGGGAGAGCAGTTTAGCCATGCCAAGTCTGTCAGCAGCCCTTGAGAAAGGAGGAGGGACAGAGGAAGGAATTTTGGGGAG
The DNA here is from genome assembly GCF_964289735.1 of Phaethon aethereus. Taxonomy (NCBI): domain Eukaryota; kingdom Metazoa; phylum Chordata; class Aves; order Phaethontiformes; family Phaethontidae; genus Phaethon; species Phaethon aethereus. The sequence goes on from NC_138583.1 coordinate 20,279,579, forward strand.
AAGGTGGGGGGGAGAGCATCCCTGACTTTGTCTCAACTTTTCAGCTGGCTGGTACAGACTTCCCTTAACTCCATGGTACGTAGCCGGCTGCAATGGGCCTCCCCAGGCTGCTTCCTACCAGCTCCTCTGCCAGGGAGAGAGCGGGACATGTAAAGCGGGAGATGGGGTAAAGGGGCTGGAGAGAAAGAACGGAAAGGAAAAGGAGAGGAGGGAAAGGGGTGGCCTTGTGTTATAAAGGCAGAATCCTAGATCTTAAATACATCACTTAAAATACAGCGTGGGAGGGGGCATTAAAACTCATTACCATTATCTTAAGCAAACTGGTAGCATTATTCAGTAGTTAGTAAACAGAACATTAAACCTTTGTCCAGCGTGTTCAGAGGGGTCAGGAAGGGAGAAAGGGAGAAAAAAGGAGGAAGGAGAGGTGTGGATGTGTGTGTGAAGGGGAGCAGGAACTCAGCCACTCTTGTGACTCCCATCTCCAGTCCGCATTTTTCGAGCCAGGATGACCTCCTTGGAGACCTTCTTGCGATCACTGGCCAGCCCCAGGAGGCACATAAGGTCGATGAAGGCTGTGGTTACGTTGAAGCGCCAGCCAAACTCACTGGTGGAGTAGTCATAGGGAAAGGTGTGGTGGTAGTTGTGGAAGCCTTCTCCTGCAAAACATGACCAGGAAGAGGATGTTGCAGAGCTCTAGGTGATGGCCCCTTTATCTTGGCCCAAAGCATCACATTCCTGAAACAGGCTCTGGACTGAGTCCAGGCTCCTCTCAGCCCAAATTCACCTCTCTACGATCTACCCCATCTCATTTGGGCATGGTCCAGCATGCCTGGGCTGGCCCAAATGAGGCAATGACAGTCATAGAGGACCTGTGGTGCTTTAGAGGAAAATGAGCGTGTAGCAAGGAACTGAGGAACACCCTGGCTCACCAACTGCACCAAAACACCAGGGGAATCCTAACGGCTTTTCCTCTGCCACCACAAGAAACCTTCTAGTATTGGCTGAGCTACCAGCTAGACCTGCAGCAAGTCCCCAACAAGTCAGGCCAATCAATACTCCTGCAACACTGGCAGTCCTAATGCCAAATCCAAAGGGTGTTTGCAGATGGGAATAATGCAGATTTCTACTAAGCGATATACCCTGGTCAGCCACTCGCTGCTCCGGACACTGTCAACACTGGTTTCGGTACTCACCCCTTCAATGACACTGCCTGGACTCCTGCTCCTACCCCCTGAGTCTCTGCCATTCAGATCCCTCCCTACTAAAAGTCCAGGAGCAGATCCTTTGGTGGTGGAAATCAGTGCAGCCCCAGTGATGTACAGCGATGCAAACCAACTGAGGATTTGGACTTGGGAGAGCAGATCAGGGCAAATGCTGACCCTGGGATGTACTTCTGTAGGTCCCAAAAATTTCAGGAAAACGTATGAGATGATCTACCTTGTCTCATCCTCAAGTACCCCCAAAATCACCAGCTGCCCTGAGAACATATGCAAACATACATCTGCTGGTTTTCAAGTTGAGAAGTCTAAGACAGATAAGCAGAGACGGCAGCACACGTTTTTCAGTCTGGTGAACAGGGCAGAGAGACCTTTGAGCAGGGTATATAAAATATTGCCATTGAGATAAGGAGGTGCTAAGTGTAGCAGAGTCCTTTCCAGCCTGGAGACAGGCTGTTGGGAGCTGATAACCCCACTGCCCTTATGTACTCACTGTCCAGCCTGGGAAACACCCACAGATGCAAAGGCTGAAGGGGAAGGGTGCAGGGGGAAATGGGGACACCTGGGTTCACAGAAATCCCCAGAAGCAGCCGCAGCCCCAAGGGGCAGTCCCCTCTTTACAGTCTACCTGCAGCAAAAGAGACGGATGCTGAACATACCTAGGGCCCCCAGGCTGACCAGGGGGTTCTCCCGTGGATTGATGTGCTGATCATACGGCCGGTTGCCAAACATGTGAGCAGCACTGTTCACAAGCCAAGTGGCATTGAGCCCTATGGTATAGCGCAGGATGGCTGGAATGAAGAAGCTGATGACGATGGATTCATCCCAGAAGTACCAGGGCACTACAGTGGGCAGCGTGAAGCACAGCAACACCACCGAGGGCTTGTAGTATCTGGAAAGGAACGGACCAGGAGGAAAGTGCTCAGTGGCAGAGGCAGAACAGGAAGGGCTGGTTCAGTCCTCCCTTTGGAGGATTCATGCCCAGCTTGTATTTTCCATACAAGGAAAAGTCAAGTACAGAAATACCTCCCCCCTGAGCGCTGCATCTTTTGTCCTGGATGTGCAGAAGCCATGCCTGGAGACTCCCAAGTCTTATCACCGGGCAGGAGACAAACTATTTAAGTCCTGCTCTCCCTGTGTCAATCCCACATGTGCACAAACCAATGCGCCCATGACCATGAGTCCAGACACCAGCTGCTGCTTTTGGCCTCATCTGCCATTTGCTTCTCAGCTATGTTGGTCCCCATAAAGGCAACCCCATGCTTGCAGAGTCCCACAGAAGGTCCCTTGTCTGGTTCTGGCCCAGTGCTTGCAACTCCTCCTTGCAGACTTGGACCTGCCTATCAATATACCCCACCAAAAAGTGCAAGCAAGGGACACTTGCACCATCAAACAGATGAGCACATGGGGGTCTCTCACACTAGAGGAAGCTGAACCACTCTGATGACACACAAGAAAAATCCCTGACACAAAAAGGAGGGAAGCCATAAACCTTGTTTGGTTCATGTGGGACTGAACTAAGGATCTCCCGAGTGTCAGTAGTTACTATATGGGTTTAGTCCCCATCCCTGCAGCCCTGATGACAGGCTCACCTCCTCTGGGGATCAGTCCCAGTATAGCCCCAGACAGCTGAGAAATACTCCATCCAAGAGGCACCACTGAATCAAGACTGCCCTTCCCAGTTGCTGCCTCTCTCATGTCACCATTTTCAATTCCTCTTTCACCACAGTTTCCAGGAGACTGATGGGAAAGGGGCAGAGGCATGGCCTGGAAGGTGTACCACAACATCTCCAAGGATGGCTTGAGGGTACCCACGGGCTGGTTCTGGGCCAGCCAAAGCAGCAGCTGGGCTGTGGGCAGGCAGGTGTGGAGGCACTTTGCGGTGGGAAGCTCAGCCCACTCAACCCCATCACACCAAGATGCTACAGGCTAGGCAGGCAAGAAAGGGGTGTGGGAGGGCTAGAGATAGCACTAGCTCCTAAATATTTCCTATAGGAGAGGCACAGCTCATTTCTCACAGTCCATCCCACAGCAAAACCTTGGGCAGACCGAAGACACATTTCTCACATGACGCCCTCAATCCCCTCAAGCTCCATCAAAGGTGCTTGGGGTCCCCATCCCATTTGCAGGGTCCCTGCTCCATCCCACACGGTTCTGCGCTGGGGCTGATGCCACCACTCACCTCCGCTGGAACATCACCACTTTGTCAGCCTTTATGTCGCTCAGGTCCAGCTTCTGGCCCTTCTCTATGACGTCCGGGTGCTTGCGCACCAGCAGCCAGCCAATGTGGGAGAAGAAGAAACCCCGCATGGCATTGTGTGGGTCCGCGTCTGTCTCAGAGAACTTGTGATGGACGCGGTGGTCCCGGACCCACTCATAGATGTCATTCTGAAAGGCAACAGGAGTGGAGACTTAGGGCCAGGGCTGGAGATGTTCCCTTCGAATTAACAAAAGGGCCTAAAACATGCAGACACCTAAATCCCAGTGACCTGAACTTGTATCAGTCATTTTATCTTTCATTAGGGTTTGGGGTTTTTGGCTTTTAAAACAAAGGTTGGGTCTTCGTTGTTCAACCACTTCAGTGGACTTTGAAATCTGCTTCTTTGGTGGGCTGCCTTTTCTCTCTCTCTTTTTTTTTTTTTTTTTTTAATTGGCTAACTTTAGGCTTTGGTTTGTACATCCTCTACAACATCACAGGCTCTGACTGGTCAGCCTGCTCTCCCACCCCTGCAACAGTCATCTCTCATTGGCCAGTCAGTGCCTCCTCCCTCACACGCTCAGCTCTTGGTCACTTGTCCCCATCCCTACACAGTGCCAGCCGGGATTGATCAACCTGCCCCTTCCCTTCGCCCTGACATTTTCCATGGGTCAACCTGCCTTTCTTTTCCTGGGATTGCTGAATCAGACCTGTTTAACTTGGGGGTGAGGTTTTTTTAACCTTTTTTTTTTTTTAATTGGAAATAAAGTTTTTCATTGGAAATCGGTCTTAAAATTAAGGCCCCTCTTTAGAAATAGAATAAACACACCATTTCAATGATAGTTATCAAAAATACCCCCCTTCAGCCCATAATCATTCCGTTTAAGCTGCAAAATCAATAGAGTTTGGAAAATGTCAAAGCTTTCATCATTTGTATTAAGAAATGATTTGTTTTGGCCAGTTTTAAGAATAGATTTTAATAAGCTTGTGTTCATTCCTTTATATCAACATTTTGATGTGCTTAAAGCCATGTATTACACCATCCTAGAAAACATGAAAGAGAGATCCAAGCACGCCTCTATTGCCTATATTACCCAAGAAGCTCCTTAATCTCCTAAGTAGATAGGACTTTTCCTCAAAACACTCTGCAGGTATGGAAGCGGCATAATCATTCCTATTTCTTGCCTGGAAAGACCGAGTGACTTATCCACACAGGGAGCCTGTAGCAGAGACACAAATCCTCAAGTCCCTCTCAAGTGTTGTAACCACTCCTCCTTCAACTGAGATAAAATGATTTACCTGCAGGCGATGCAATAAGGCAATGATAGACATGGGCCAGGATTCAATGTCTCACTTGTTTCCAAATACTGGGAACTGCTGCCTGCCTTCCAGCCAAATCCTGAGCACCTCCAAGTATCACCAGCCCTCACTGATGTTAGCCAGAGCCTGGTCACTCAGCGTTCCCCCAGAAGAGGGTGGCCCAGCAGCCTTCCCTAAGGAAGCAGGGAAACACAACCAGCACCCATGCTGGAAATGTGTCACCTGTGACGCAAAGTCTCTTTCACATTCCAGACCCTACACAGCATCACGTAACATGAGAAAGCCCAGCCTGAAAGCTGGGTTTGCACAGCTAGTGAGGCTTCCCCGTCTCCTGGAAATCCTTCTGCTGGAGGCAGGAGGCACACATTTGGAAAGAGACCATGTACTGCAGCTGGAGTGTGGTACCAGCTCATCCACCACACCCTGTGCACAAACACACATCAGGGGTCTCAAAGCTGAAAAGTCAGTATCTTGACCCAAACTTTAGCACATTATGTTTTCTACAGATCTTATTTTGGGACTACCTCTAACTGCAACCCTGTCTGAAAATCGTGGCTTTCTGAGGCCAGCAAGCAAAGCCTCGGAGAGAACACCTACTTCTTTGGGAGTTTCCAGCTACAGGCTATAATCAGGAGAGCTTGTGCTTGTGCTGCAGCTGCCTGGTCTTGCAGGTGGAGAAGATGACTAAGGGCAGAATTCCCAAATTCTCTGAAATCACAAGCCACAGGTCCCTGAGCATCCAACAGGCATTTTCTGGAGGACCTCAGACAAGATAATCTATAGTCTTCTCTGGTCTTAAAAGTTACTGGTCTCATCTTAGAGATGCTGCCACTAACAGGAATGAGATAAATTGAAAATAAACCTTCTCTTGATCTCATTGAAAGTAACTATTAAAAAAAAAAAAAATCCATGGGCGATGGCACTGAATTTTCAGTAAAACTTTGGATTAGTTCCTATTGAAGCTGAAATATCTGTCTGTCTCTCATCTTTGTCTATTCCTATCCCCTACAGCAACAGCTCAGCAAATTCTTTCCCCCTCTGCCCTATAACCCTGTGAAAGATGGTCTTTGTACGGGACTAGCCAAAACACAGCAACCCATCCTATTCCCTTGCTGAGTGCTGGACCAGTAGCTGGAATCAGCAGCTTGGTCCTTCCTCTTCCTCATGAAAGACTCTGGTTTGATACTAACAAAGAATGGGAAAGTCAGTGGTGCTTTAGAAAGTTTTTCAAGGCTAAAAAAATCCCCAAAACATCCCCACTCTGTTCTGTTTACACGTCAATGAAGTGATATCCTCTGTGCTACAAAGGTGGGAAAGGAAGATAATGTCTCTAAAATACCTGGTCTACTTGGGCTTTACACTTCCCCCATACCTCAGCTGGAGAATAACTTAGGGGCACAGCACTGATACAGCTAGACGAAGGTGAACAGAAAAGTACGTGCTGCACCCTGCCACCCCCCCCAAGTAGTTCCTACACATGAGCAAGCCTGTATGAAGTCCCTTCAAGAACAGCTGGAGGACGGAGCGCCGTTAGAGCTGCCTCACAGCAGCAAACCCAAGAGACCACCAGGATTTTTCTGTGCCAAGCCAATCTGGGTTTTCAGTCTGACATCTAAAGGGCCATCTCTGCTACTTTTTACAGTCCCTAAGGACTTCCCTGATTGTTTGCTTTGTGGACTGTGAACTGCTCTAGTGAGTGGTTAGGCAATATGCTGAGGTGCTTATCAGCTGCCTGCAGCCACTTGTGCCACCCTGAATGGGCCCAACCCTTCTCTCCTTGAAACATCATTGACGTGGGATGACTCTCTGGAAGCCAGTGGTGTGACTTATAACAGGGTTATTCCTCCATATCATTCTTCTGAAACAGAGAAGCATCCCCCTTAACTGCAAAATCTCAACAAGTTCTTGGGCTTTTTGCAGGAACAAATTCCACAGCCTGGCTCCCTGGGCTGTGCAGATGTCTCCCCCCACTTATCAGCCATCATGCAGCAAGAGGAGGGTGAGGCAACCACCAGGAGAGCACTTAGCACTTCCACACCTCTTTCACAGGACCTGGAGTAAGCACAGGGAGACCGTACCTCAAGGAAAGGGCACATTCCTGCTTTGGAGAGCTTTCCAACCCCCTGGTATTGGCCAACAGTGTTCTCCCCACCTGCTTAGTCTCTGAGTCACCCTCTGATGGGACAAGGTGAAGACAATGAGACAGACTCTAGCACCACAGTGTTAAATGGAAAGGGCAAGTTGTTTCCAAACAAGAGGTAGCAGGAGAGAGGAACCTCTCCATCAGCTTGTGCCCTGTACCTGCGACAGGGAATCAGGGGAGAGCTTCCTTCTGAGGACCAGTGGCACATTGAGGAGGTGCTTACCTGGAAGGCCATGGAGTTTGCAATAGTCAAGAAGATTCGCAGGGGCAGTGTGGCTTTGTACGACCGATGGCTCCAGAGGCGGTGAGATCCAGCTGTTATCCCCAGAGCACTCACCAGGAAACACAGAATGGCTGGAGAGGAAGAGAAAGTGTTGGAGCAATTAGAGCAAGTCAGCCAGCAGGAAAGTTTCAGGCAGAGCAACACAAAGGCCGGCCTTCCCCCAAAGCTGTATAAGCAAGGGAGGAACCCACGGAGAGCAAAGATTGGGGCAATAAAAATGAACATGAGAGTGCCCAAGCTACCACAGGCTTCCTAAGCAACGTGGGGCAAATCACTTCAGCTCTTCACCTCTGACAAGGGAGGAGGCTCCCCCTTACAAGACTTGTCATGGGGGGTTGGTTCTTCAGCAGAGTGCCATCTGTCGTGGTGCACGATCATCAAAATTGTATAAAGCTTCCATATAGCCCTGTGGTAACAGCTCTGCAGTCCACCAGGGAACAGCTTCCCCCTTTCCTCCCACCCTGAAATAATCAAGGGTCTTGTCTTTGTATCTCACCACTCTTCACTAAATCTCTTTTGCATTCTTTTCATCTAGAGGTGGTAGATGATCTTACAGTTCTTCAGGTCAAGCCCAGGGTTAGTCTTCTGCTCCCTTTCTGAGCAGAAGCTGCCTAGAAAAAGAATGTTCCACACCACTGAAACCTGGGCTTCAACTTCAGCTCTACCACTGACTTAAAATCTGCCCAGAGGCTCCTGTTCCCAGGGTCTTTTTGATCCCTGCCTCTGCTCAGCTCCTGCACCGTTTATGGAAGGAAATTCCAAGGCAAACAACTCATTGCAAGTCATGCCAATGGCAGAGGCAGACGTTGCTGGGCCCAGTTAGGCTTTGAGGCTGCTTCATGTGTTCCCTCTCCACACAGGTCAGAAGGAATTCCTTGCCCCTCTGGCAACTAGTAAAAACTACATCCCTCTCCCTCTGGATCATGTGCCTATGTCTGCCCTGGTCTGTGTGTTCCTGCATGTCCTACTGGGACCTCTGGAATTTAACCTGGGTCCCAGCATCTGGTCCTAGAACTAAAATGGAGAAAAGACCCCCAGACTCATAGCAGCATTACACTAGAAGATAAGAAGAAAACTGGATCTGAAAATTAGCTTTCTCTAGGAAGGACGGGTCAGGAAGTTTGTCAGAAAGACAGAGGGCATTCAAGAGTTGGTTTGCCCTGCAAGCTCAGGCACCAAAAGGGAAGGGTGCACATCTGTGCATAGGTCAACTGATCCACCTTCACTCCCCTGCGGGAAGGGATGCCTTCTCACCAGTCCCCCAGGGGAAATTCTTTCCTTGACATAAATTTGCAGATTTCAGCCATTTGGATCAATCATGAAAACAGCCCCTTATTCTTACATGTAAACTAGTGGATATGAATTGCCGGTGTGCTTGACAACACCATTCAGTCCAGCCAAATGGCTCTAATCAAGCTTATTTTGAATGCACAAAATAGATACCCTGCCAGAAACTTGTCTGGAATCAGAGATCTGAGACATCTGCAAGGCACTGTTGCCCTGTTCTTTCATTCAAAATAATCCAGGCTTTATTTCCTATCATCTCCTGCTCCCTCTTCTTTCTGTTACCTCCTTTTTGTTTTTCCACATTCCAAACCTAATCTCTTATCCGCTAAAAGCTGGTCTCGGCTGATTTAGCATCCTCTTCTGGCCCCTTAAACTTGCATGAACCCTCCTCACTCCCACCCTGCTGTGTAACAGCAGCCTTCCCTGTCTGCTGATCTGACCGTGACTTCCCATTTTCGTCTTCTCCCTTGGCTTCCCTGCCTGCTGCTGCACGCAGCGCAAGCCTCGGACCAGCACACCTCTGCCTCCTGACTCCCAGCACCTCCGCGGTCTCTGGGAGGAACCAGGCAGTCCCTGGTCACAGCTGATTTATAGGGCATGAAGAGGGATGAAAATGCATGCAGATGCAGCAGGATCTGGCCTTTGCAAGAGACAATGGCACTAAGCAAACCTCACAAAGCTGGCCAAGCCTGGAAGGGGAGAAGGGAGGGATGCTGGAGCAGGGCATTTGGTTCAGATCTTCCTTTGGCCTTACTGACAATGAAAGTACTTATGCTGGACACCTTGAAGGTCTCAACCAGCCCCATAAAGCTGACTTGAAAGTTAAGAACCAGCTCATGACCAGTTCCCCATTGATTTTAGATTTTAAGACTCGTTTTAAAATCAGTCACTATCCCCACAGATTCATACAGAAGAGCAAGCCTTGAAAAAGCACCTAATATATCATTCCAATTTGCAGAACCTCTCTGGGCTCAGACACTGCAATAACAACGAAACCTGCTCCTGGATGTTTCAGACACTTCCTACTAGTGGCCAAAGTGTGACTCACCACCATTCTCCCTTGAACATAAGCAGCTCTACCCTGCAAACCACATTTCATAAAACCTCTGGGCAACTTTGTACCTACGGTGCACACCTCAGTAGCTGAGGTAGATTTCCAAGGGTGACCAACAGTTTATGGCAGAACTGAGAGCAGCATCCAGGAGTCTGGATTTAAACTCCAACCTATATAGACCTATGAAAAACACCGGACAAAGAGTCCATGATAAACAGGAGCAGCTTGCAATGGATCCATGGGGCAACTTGCTGGGGAAAGAGCCCAGCTCTCCACTGTGGGGCAAGCAGGCATGAGGTGATGGTGCACTGGGGACAGAAATGAAATCCTTCATGATCTTTAATAGCACTAGAAAATAAATGCTGCTTTAGGTGAATATAGGCCCTATTTATAGCCCTGAGTTCAGGCTTCCCTCTCTGTTGAATTGTCACATGCTGCCTGGGAATTTTTTGGTGAAAGAGGCTTCCAGGAAGATGATTCTGGCTGAGGACTGTGGTATTTAAGCTTTGCAAGAAGGAAGCGCATCTGTATCTCTTTTATATGGGCAATTCTCAGAATTTGCCTGTGGGTATCGTCCTTGGGAAAAGATGACACCAGCAACGAAGAGGTATCAGCGAGCACAAGGAATCATAAAAGAGACGTGGTGGGGAAATCAACAGACCCAGAAACCAGACAACCCAGTACTTGCTTTCAAGGTAGCCTTGCCTGAAAGCTTTTGTTGAAAACTTGGAAGAGTACCCACTGCTTTCAGGTGCCCTGGCATGGAATAGTCAGAGCCTTCATCCAAAGCCCATGAACCTCAGCAGCTCATGCTGACTTCTCTTGGAGCTGTGTCCCAGGTCACTACAACAGCCACAACTCTCTAATTATAATTCTGTGCTGCCTTGCCTCTCGCCCATATACAGCTGCTGTAGTTCATGTAAGGAGCAGACACTTTCTGTGGGAAAGGAGCTGATTATCAGTCTATGCATACATGACATCCAGCCCCACAGAAACCCAAACCCTACTTGGGGACTGTTAGCTCCATCAGCCATACCTAAGACTTGTTGTGACAGTGACAGGACATAGACAATAAGATTGAAAAGCCTGGTGGAAAACAGAAGAATCCAGCACCCTAATGATTCAGAGGGTTCATCCCTGCAAACAGGTATAGTGGTGATCATTGCATAGCCAGGGAATCAGTATCTCACAGGGAAGAAGAAAAGCTCCTCCAAGATCATCCCCTAGGAATGAAATTGGAAAGAGAGCAGAGAAGGTGAAATAAAGCAGCATAGATTTTCACAGCTGCCCTGTAATGCTGCCCCAAACTGAAGGACTCAGGGACTCCATCAGCTGAGGTTTCAAAGTCATCTTCCACACCATGCTTTGAAGTATCCAAGATCCAAAACATCATCAACTCACAGGTGATGTTCCCAATGACCCATTCAACTGGAATACAAAGAATTATGACCACTGGCAGTAATATGCACTCAGTGCTCCAAAAATTAAACCCAAAACATTCAGGATTCAGTCACGTCTATATGACTCACTAGCCTTTACCTCTTTAGGGCCCAGATTCAGACCTCAAGTTAGGATGGGAAGCCAGGAATGTGCTAAAGGCATTGTCACCTGCAGTCAACACCAAGGATGTTTACATCAAGAGTAGGAGCTGCTCCAGCAGGTGTCCTTGGGCTTCTGCTCAGTGCAAGGGAAAACTACAGCTTAGACTGTTCCCTCCTTGCCTCCCAGTCCCTGTTAGCCAGGTGAGTCCTGCTACTCTCAGGAGAAAGATATCAAGGGCAAGGAAACATGTGCAGGCTGCATAAGGGGAACAGTGTTTAGGAGGAGCAATAGGAGCTACCGTTGCTAAAATCTAACTTCCCCATCTGGCAAAATCATAACTTCCCGTCCATGCTCAGAGGAGAAGCATGCCACCTGCTAGTTAAGCCTGGAAAGGACACTAAGTGGGGAGGTGTTGCCAGCAGTAATCTTGATGGGAAAGTAACAAAAATATTCTGTAATCCATTCTTTTGCTGGACACATCCCTGGGGGTAGTACTGGCTGAGATTTTCAGGCTGTCAGAATTGCCTAAATTATCCAGATTCTCCTTGGTCCAAAGATAATGCAGCAGCAACAAAAAATGGTTTTTCTGGCACAGAGGGCACTGCAGGGAGCTGAGGTGTTGTCAGAGCACCCTGTTGAGAGGAACTGTCACTGCTTTATAGACATTATTGGCCAGGCCAACGGGGGTTAACACAAATATCGTCAGTCTGCCGCATTCAAGGGCCAGGAAGACAACCTGCAAATCTTGTTTCCAGGGAGGCTCAGAGCTGCTACAGAAGAAACTGTCCATCACCTTTGCATCCTGCCCTTCCAGACCCAGTCCCTGTGCCGTGTGGCAAATGACGTGAAATCTGCTTGTGATCCCTGAAAGGACTGCGCAAGACTTTGTCAAGCACAGTGAAGATAGTAAGTAAAAGGGGAGCCGGCGAGAAAGCCAGAGCTGGAAGGGCTCAGAGAGCTCTCGTTACAGTGAGCTCTCACCTGATCAACAACCCCCATCTCATTCTGGGAAGCTCCGTACCAGAAAGAGATCAGGGGATACAATGCACACAGCTACGCAGAACAGCAAACAATGATGAAGGAAGGGCTGGAGAGCTTGAGAGACAAAGAGGAATTAGCACACAGAGAAATGAGAACAAAAGAGGACACAGTCACCAACATAACTGGTTTCAGAGGGATAGGAACATCAAGGAGACGGTGGCCTGGATGAAGAGGGTATAAGCAGGGGATTGCTCCTTGTAATAAATATAGAAGGTAGATTAGCTACCAGGCACCACAGCTGCCTGTAGCATCACAGCAGAGAACATCTGGGGCCATGTTAATTTTATATTATATGTACACAGCCTAAGGAAGGAATGATCTGAAAAACAAACAAAGAAAAACAAAAACCCCAGCGGCTCCAGAACTACCACTGGGACAGCTGCTCTGCCATGAGCCCATGGTGTATTGCTGGGAGCAACGCAAGTCTCTGCTGCTCCGTCCTTGTGTGTAAAACGGGAACTGTAGTCCTCTCCTTGCTACCAGGGCGTGCTGGGAAAATAACAGCAAGTCACTGGGATGACAGCCACAGATGCCTTGTATGTGCTAAAGAAAGGTATGAATTGAGGAAAGGACAATGCAAGAAGAAGCAAGGAGCCTTGCTGAGAAGCCAGACCTGCAGAGGACCAGAGTATTCCAGCTCCGGTCAGCACTGGAGGAGAATGGACTATAAGGGAAAGCTCTGACTTGGCTCCAGGGTGCAGGGAATGGTAGTCCTTTCCCAGAACAAGTGCTAGGGATGAAGGACAGGTTGCTCTGTGGAGCTACTCCAGCTTTGGTAAGGCCGGGTGGATCTTCAGCCAGTCCAAAACAGTGCAGTTCCCCTGAAATCTGTGTCCTTCTCCCACTCCCAGAGCATGTGTCACTCCAGAAGCCACCAAGGAATCTCGCAGTGCCTCACAGTGGCAGGAGAGCAACTGGTGCTTCACATCAGAGTTAACTAAGGGAAGAGAGCAGAAGGGACTGGCATCAGGTAAAAAGCAAGGCAGATTCCCACAAATGCCATGGGATGCCATCGTAAACAGGCACGCAGTTGCAAAGACAATGCCTCAGATCATTTTGGGGTAAGGTGGGGCTTAGCAGAATGCAAACCAGCATTAACCTTCTGGATCAAGATGCTCGAGCCCACTTAAGTATCTCAGGGTCACTCAAGGGAGAAGGGCTGGATGGATTTGGAAATCACGATGCATCTCAGCAGCTTGAAATGAAACCAGTAAACTTGACTCACCTTTTCCCTCCTCCTTGTCCCAGTGCCCTGAGGATATTTGGCCAGGCTTGGAGGACCCAGGCTGCCAGCTCAGTGAGTGAGAGAAGCCAGCAGCCCCTGCCTAGCCTCCAGCTGAGAGCCGGGGGATGTGACACACAGAGCAGGACCAAGAGCCCTGAAACGCTTCTCCAAGGTCATGCTGAGGCTGCACATTCTGCCCAGCTCTGCCAGCTCGCGGAAAAGCACAGCCTGTCAGGTTTTCACAGGGGAAAGGCCCAGCAAAGTCTTCTTTCATAAGAAGAAGCCATGCTGGCTGCGTAGGGAACACGTCGGTGCCTCTGCTTTTGCAGATGCTGTAGCCGAGATGCTCTGAGCGAGTCCTGTGGCCTCCAGTGACGCTCATCCCCCCGGCCTCTGCCTGTGAGGGGCTGAGATGGTCCAGGAGGAAAAGAGTCAGTCTGGCTGTCCAGGGAGCCATCTCTTGCCTGGTCCAGCTGTGACACTCGTTGCTCACAGACATTGGGACGACGGACTTTGAGAGCGTCACAGATCAGGGGGATCGCTCCAGGGCCTGGCCACTGCTGGGCTGGCCAGGACTCTGCTCCTGGCTGAGCACTTTGCGAGAGCACCGCTGAAACCAAAAGCCACGCCAGCAGGTCTCAAATTAGACTGTCGCTCTTCGTTTCAGGATGCTCTGTTTCACAGGAAGGCAGGGGCTGGACGCAATCTCTCGACCTCCCCACTGGGAGCCGTTTGGCTTCTTGACTCCTCAGGGGTCCACACAAAGGCTCGTGGAAAGCGAGGCTCCCCTGCAGCTTGGGCCCTGGGCCCAGCTGCCTTTCAGGCAGTCAAAGGAGAAGTTTGGTTTCTACTGAGGGCAAGGTCTCTGAGAAACGGGAGCTTCGCCTAGCTGCCTTCTGCTGGGTTGTGCTTTCCACTGGAATTTGCTGCCTGGAGAGACGTCTGTTTATTTTTTGAAAGTTGTCAGGCTTAGTTCCGGGATGATGGGGACTAATCTGAGCTTTTGTAAGAATGATAAAAGACCTGAGCTTCAGACTTAACTCTTGACTTTTACCTTCCGCACAACTGTATTTTGTCTCTTTCCCCTCACACACGTGTGCAGGATTTACCCTCCCTTGACAAGGACAGGAATGGTTCTTGCCTTTGGGCAGCAGCCTCATGCCAAATAATGCCCTGTACCCTACCTGCCCAGCCACCCCTTAAAGTGCATCTCTCTTCCTAACTTCCTGGGACTTCACTTCTTTCTCCTCCCCAAGTCTGTGGGCCTGGAGGAAAAAAAAAAGTACCACCCAACAGATCCGGGGTTTGCAGATGCCAAGAAACAAATGGAGGAACATGCTTACCCCACGCCAACGTCTGGATCTTTGCAGAAGGTATCAGCGTCAACCCGAATATGCCTCCTAGATGCAGCAGGCTCATGAGGATGATATTCCTCCAGACGTATCGCATGGGGGGCTTGGGGCCCTCTTTCTCCCGGTAGGTCTCATCAAAGATATCGTCTATCATGCCCCGGTCTCCTGCCAAGTCCTCATGATTGAGTAAGTCCTTCTCCATGACGGCATCCCCATTCCTGGTCACCCGGGAGGTGACGGTGCCGACAGCGGTGGTGCTGGAAGCGGAGGAGAACTCCTTGGAGAGGCAGCAATGGACATTTTCAAGAAAGGAAAAAGGGAAAACAAAACAAAAAGTTGGTGGTTACCAATGCAGGGAATAGAAGCACGAGCAGCTCGTCTGGCAGTACCAAGACTTGCAGCCTGGCAGGCTCCATTCTTTCAGCTGAGACCTTGGCACCAAGAAGAGCCTGCTCTGGCCCCACAGAGTCACAGCCTGAGAGGGAGGGGCCCTGATCTTTCTGGGGAGAGGAGGTGAATGGTGGACAGGGTGCAAAAAGTAAAGAAAAAGACTTGAAAGCCAGCCTTTTTTTCCACCAGTGGCTTTGCTGAGATCATTTGCAGGCTGCAAGGATTTTAATTTTCCTTCAGTTTTATTAGTGGGCGTTTTTAGGTGGGCTTGTGGTCTGGGCTTGTGCATAAGCAGACAACAATAAAGCAAATCTTGTGAATGAACAAAGAGGTAGGAGAGAAATACAGCCTGAAACAGGGTTTTATTATAAATCATTGGGCTGCTCCTGATACCCTGCCTCTTTGTGTCACCCCACCAGGGATCACTGGGGGAACGTCAGGAAGATCCAGAGCGGGATTCCTCCAGGGTGCCTCCTTATCTCCCCCTGCCTCACCTTCCAGGCTGGGATGTGGCAAGACCGACACGCTTGGAGATCGGTGGACGGAAGCAGTTGAGCAATGTGCTTCCAGTTAGACCTACAGTTCCTATCCCATGGCTGCTGCTAAGCCTCTTATCCCTCTCCCGCTTTCCACCCACAGGCAAACTGAGGCACGGGAAGACAATCCTCTGAGCCAAGGCCACCAGCACGCAGAGAGGAAGTTTTAAGCTGCAAGTTGGCTCAGCCTGGCTCCCGGCTCCCTCCTGTAACCGTGACACAACATTCCCTCCGCACACGCTTGTTTGCCCTGGCTGAGTGACAGCCTGCCCGATCAGGCATGCATGACGAAAGGAGCAGGCAGGACTGACCCTAATGAGACAGGTCACTGAACCCTGAATCACTGATTTCCATCTCCATCATGACAGCCACGTGCTTGCTGGTGCTCGCAGCCCTTTGTCAGGCCTGAGCCCAAGCGCCCGACGGGGCTCGACCCCGGGGGTGCTGAGCACATGGGATGCGAGCGGTGGGAGGACACACCGTCCCCATCCCCTCGCCCCCCAGGAACCCGCCCGAAGGAGACGTCCCTCCGCCGCCCGCACCGCTGCCGCCACGCGCGAACGGACACTAAAGGTCAGCCGGCAGGAACGGAAGAGCTGGGACTGCAGAAGGGAGCGTGGCCAAGCTGGGAAGGCTCCTTTCCCGATAGAAATCTCTCCTGAATTAACAGCAGATTCCCACGCAGGCACCTGGGATTCATAAAAGACCACCGTCCTGCCATGGCCTAGTTTCCTGAGGGAGGCATTAAAATCAGGCCAGGCAGCTTACGTGGCCACCCCAACTCCTCCCTTTCCCAAGGGTAGAAACTAGAGGGTTACAGACATACCTCCCTATGGGGAGGAGCTGGCAGAGCTGACAGATTCCCCACGTTTGGGAAGTAAAATGAGCTCTACAGAGGGAGCCCTCTAAGTTTTTCCTTCTGGAAGCAAAGGTTATAAAGGAAAAAAACCTGGACATGAAGTATCCTGCTGCTTTCTCTGAACCCAGGCAGCTGCTGAGCTTGGGACAGGCTCCCTCTGCATCCCGGCTATAGGCTGTCTCTGCCTGCTTTCCTAATTAAATTTTGAGGGTATGATACTCTGAGCTGCTGGAGAATTTAGAGGCAATCCCCCCAAAAAAGAGCCATGAGAAATGTCTTCTAATCCAGAGATTAGGCAAGGAAAAGTCCTGCCCATTTCAAAGTGTCAGATATTCTCATCTGGCACTTTGGCAGGAAGGCACAGTTTTCTTCCTTGGCTGGAAGACAATCTACGAAAAAGACCTAAGACTTGTCTATGCAGGAAAAATTCCCAACAGAGATCTGGTGGTATAATTAGACGGGTAACGCTCCCCATATGGACATGCTGCTTCCAGAGTAAGAATGTGGGGTTGGAGTTGCATTTTTCTCCTCCGCAATAGCTTATGTCACTGTCAAAGTTACACAGGGGCCGAGCAGGAGGAGGGAGAGCGCAAAGAAAACAGAGAGGGAAAAAACCTCTTCTTCCAGAGCCATAGTAGCTACATGAGGAATTTTACCAGCATACCTATGCTGCTGGAATCACACTGATATAATCAAACTGGTCATTTCTCACATGTAAACTAACTTTAAATCAAGGGGGCTACAAAGCTGCTGTGAAATACAGCTCCACTGTTACAGACCGGGGTTGGGGAGCGCAGGGGGAAGAGGGAGGGAGAGTGGGCAGCTATTTAGCTGGAGACCATGGAAATGAGGAGGAAAGAAAGAGGATGTTTATCTCCTTAAGGCCATCGTGGCTCCTACTGAGGAAAATGGGATGGGGATTGATCTGGGGTCTAGAGCTGAGACAGGGAGGAGGCCAGCTAAATCATTTTCATGCGCTCTCCCTCATTTCTGAATGACTTTGCAGCTCTCATCTGCAGAACAGATGTGTTCCCCCATCTCCAACCTGCCCCCCCCACCCTACCAGCATTGAACATGCCATAGGTGATCCTGGCACCAAGCCAGCTTATACAACCAACTGCAGCTCAAAGGCTCCCACACTGGGTTCAGCCTAGGGGCCCCAGGGCACTCAATCTCGGGTCCAGTATATTTGAATGTGCCCAACATGACCCAGGGATAGGATTCTTTCCAGCCTCCAGGATATGCCCCAAAAAACATGCCAAGACCATGAAGCGTGATCTGAGCACAGTGCCCTTGGCATCTGTTTCGGATGGGGAGAGGAGTAAAGTTCTTTACATCACAGCATCCCTGGAAGATCACGGCACCTGCACAAAAGGACTGGGGGAGACTCCGTGTGCTGGCGAAAGGCAAGAGAGCCGGGCTCTGATTTACCTCCACTCCTCGGCATAGGCAGAAGGGGGAAGGATGAGGAGGTGAGAGCAGGAATACCAGAATCAGCCCCTGCTTCCCCTCGGGCAAGGGGTGGCTGCAAGGAGAGGCAAAAATGAAAAATAAAAGCTCTAAAGATCCAACAGCTCTACGTATCTTCCTGGTGCCTGGCTGTTATTGAGATCTCCTTATGCCAAAAATGGGCAGTCTCCCCATTGTATGTTTGCTTGGCTCAGGCAATGCAGACAGAATCATCCATTTCATCTGGGCAGTTGGACGCTTTCACCTTGTGTCTGTCCTAGAGACGCTCCCTGCTGCAACATTTGCCTTAAAAATGCTGTAAGTGAAAGCCATACCTTATTTAAAAAAAAAAAAATCACAACCTGGACACTACCAAAACCCCCACGACCTCTTGGCACAAAACACCTTCCAGAACAGCCCTTAGCAGCACGCTTAGGTGGATGCTTTTAAGATAAACCTGTATTTTACGCTCAGTCCATCCGTGGGCAGAGACCCCGCGGGGAGATAATCCCAGCGGCGGCGATGCCCACTTCATTCACGGCCTCCCCAGGAGGCTCGGGGGATGTCTTAAATTACCACCGAATGACTTCGCCTCATGACTGAGAAGCGGCACCGAGGGGACACATGCACGCACACGTGTGCATACGTGTGTGTGTGTGTGTGTGCGTGCACGGACACGCGTGGATGCCCAGGCCTTTTTTCCCCCGAACAGCAGCAGCGCAGCACTGCCGGAGCCGCGGAGATGAAGGAGGAAGGGGCGAGAGAAAGACAAAGCGCCCTGGCCCGCCGGCAGCCCCCCGCTTACCTCCTCCTGCAGCAAGTGCGCAGGCATGGGGCGGCCCTGTCTCTGCTCCTCGGTGGCGGTACGCGGGCGCGCAAGTCCCCAGCGGTGGTGGCGGGAGGAGGCTGGCTCTTGTCGGCCCCTCGCCCGGCGAGCTGTGCGGCTCGGGGAGGCGGGCGCGGAGGTATTTAAGCGGGGCTGCTCGCTTGGCGGCTGGCGGGGCCGGGCTCTCTGCGCCCCGGCCTCCCGGTGACCCCCTGCCCGCGGCTGGGATGCGCGGGGTCAGCGCGGCGGGCGGCGAGTCGCGGCGGGGGCCCGGCTCTCGGCGTGCCCGGGAGGGGAGGCGTGGCGGGGCGGGGCGGGCCGGGGGGCGGGAGGAAGGATGCTGAGGAAGAGGAGGATGACGAGGGCCAGGCTCTCTCATGATGCCTGCCTGCTTTTTTTTTTTTCTTTCCTTTTTTTTTTTTTTTTTCCTCCCTCCCCCTCGACAGCCGATTGGCTGCGGGAAATTTGGTGCCACCTCGGCCTGCCGTCGCCATTGGCTGCCCGCAATCTGCTGTTCGCTCCCCGCGGCGCGCACCCTGCGCGCACGGCTCCGTGCGCGCCCGCGGGCGGGAGGCCTGCGCGGGTGGGGGGGGGGACACACGTGTGCTGCGGCCCTCTGCGGGCGCTGAGCGCTGGAACCCGGCCCTCCGCACCCCCCCGCCGCCGCGGGGCTGCCCCCCAGGAAATAAGAGGGGCCCGAGGGGGGTCGGGGATCGGCGAAAGAGCCCCGCGCCCCTTCCCCAGCTGGCTGCGGAGTGCGGCGGGGAAAGAAGGGGCTTCAGAGTAAAACATCTGCTCTGTATGGGGGGTCTGTATGGGGAGAGAGGTATCTCTATCTCTGCAAAGAAAAGCACACCCACAACTGTATATCCGGATAACCGTGTGTATCTGGATAGGTGTTTATCTGGACAGACAAAAACAGTCTGGAAAATGTTGGCTGTAACATTTTTAAATGAATCCTGGCCATTTTCCACCAGAAAACAGTCCCTTTTGGCGGAGGGCGGAAGGAAAAAGGAGCAGCTCAGGTTGCTATCAGCTATTTTCCATAACAGCCTCCTCGCTAGCCAGTAATGCCAGTGATAGGAAAATCCAAGCTCTATCCCAAGGACACCTTCACCATTAAAAGTGAAAAAGAGTGCCCTTGCAAATAAAACCTTGCTGGTGGCAGAGCCAGGAGGCAGCTGTCGTAAGCCCACCGTGTGTAGTGACCATGCCACGCACCCTTAGCAAGCAAAGCTTGGGGTGCCCTAGTGCCATCACCCCAGCCAGGACCTGTTTCGGCTCCTTTCCCCACTCACAGTGTGTCTCACATCCGACGTCTGTCCCCTGCTGACACGTGAGTCATTCTGGGAATGGAACAGGGATGTCAAAAGCCATTTTGAAATGTGCCCATATCCCCTGACAGATACCATGTCCAGGCAGCTATTCTGCAGCGATGGAGCTGACCACAGGAGGTGCAGACGGACAACTAGGATCTTGCAGAGTCTGTCCCTGGGCTGATGCTGCCCAGACATAGCGGGGCTGATTCAGTGACAGCTGTCAAAAGTGAGCTGCGTTGTAATCACTGGGAGGGAAAAGTGGCAATGAAAAGTTAACAGTAGCCCAGTTGTTCTCTGGATTTAGAGGTGTCCAGCAAAGGTGGACAAAATATGTCTCTTTTTTTTATTTTACTGTGATGGATGAAGAGGTCTGAGAGGAGTCTGTTTTTTAGTTTGACATTAGGAACTCAAGTCTTGCCAACTTTCTGAGATACAGCATTAAAATAGAGACCCCACGTCAGAAGATCTTCCTAGATGATGAAAGCTGACATGAGTCCGAGAGGGACTTTTAACCGTCGCTTTTAAGACTTTCCGTTAAATGTTTGGTTCACAACACTGAGGGTTACTGAGCACTGGGGAGAAATGATGTTTTAATTAAAGATTCTACCTACTTTCTATGTGAGTGTTGGAAAAACTATGAACTGTGCTAAAAACTACCCTAAGGAAATACAACTCCTGCTATTTGCAAAAGAAAAACAGAAAGGAAATAAATAAAAAAAAGAAGGTTGTACTTGTTGATTTTAAAAAATAATCTGCAGCTCATGCCACATGGGGAAAGTAATCTCAATGCCATGAACCAAGGGGAGAGCTGGCAATGCTACCGCTGGGTGACAGTGAGACTTTTGGGGATTCAAGGTTTGCTGTTTTGCAGATACTCAGACCCACCCGAGCCCTTTACTTTCTCAGATGTGGAACACAGCTAAGAGGGAACTTACAGGGCAGCTAGACTTCATCATCCTCTGAGATTAGCACCGTGGCTGATTGCTCCCAAACAACAGGAATGTTTTCTGAATATTCCCCTGCCAAGTTATCCTGGGAGGTGACCATCACATTTTTTTCTTGTACAGAGTGGGAGATGGATCTTGACCATTGTCGGGGCTGTATTCACCTGGCCGGTTTCAAGTCTTACGCGCTAAGGACAGCCCTGAAGAAGGCCCTTCGCAGTGTAGTCAGCTTCTCCAGCTGGCATTTTGATCCCTTTTGAAACAGGTTAATGCTCCTGAATGTGGCCCTGAGGTTCAGGCATTGACATCTTGGTGAGACGCACAAGGGTAGTTTGCTTTCCCAACGTTTAGATTGCGGCAGCTCCAGCTTTGCCTGTCAAAAGGCTCTTTGGCCCTTTGCAGGCTGGAGGCTTGGCCGCGCCGTGCCAGCCAGGCTCCCTCCCCTGGAGCGCTGCTGGTGGGGCGATGGCCAGCCACCTGAGCACCCCCGGCCCCCGCTACCCGGCCCTGCCCGTCTGAGTCTCCGCTGCGGACTCCTGCCTCAGCTCTGCAGCTCAAGGCTTAAGACAAAGGGAGGGTCACTGGGCAGTACAGGTGGGAAGCCAAAAATGTCTGGTATAGACACAGCAATACAGCTTAAACTGGGTTTTTCCTGCTCTAGTTTGTATCTCTCCAGACAGGCTCTTCTCTCCTTCCAGGGCGAGGTGCCCAGCTGAGCCTTTAGCAGAAGGACGTCACTGGTGGGGTTCACTAACACTGCTTAGCAAAGATTTGGCTTCAGCCGTCATCCACAGGAAACTGATTCAATTCTTCTACATCTGGTGACCGCTGCCTGAGGTCATGGTCTTTCACAAATGAGCTGATGCAATGCCAAGGCTGTGGCACAGGGCAGTGATGAGCAGAGCCATGCCAGGCGCAGCACAGGCCATGAACTTCAGCACAGATTTTCTTTAGAAATATGTGGTCTAATGTAAGACTGTTTCCACCTTCCTGAGTCCTCCCCACAGATTCACGACCCAACCGAGGCACTGCGCTAGTGAAAAAGCTCTTGCAGGGTACTTTTTGTCAGAGGGTCTCACAGTTTATTATCAAGGTTGGGGAACAGAGAGGCACAAAGCAGCAGTGGGGTATATCACAAGACACTGTCTCTGAGCAGAGCTCAGATGAGAAAGAACGGTTGCATTCCTCTCACAGGATGGGAGGCAAACCCAGGCAAAACAGCCTGGGTTTGCTGCCACAGTACCAAACTAAGGTACATCCTAAGCTAAGGACATTTCACCAAAACATTTTCCTTCCTACTCTCCCCCCGCTCCAAAAAAAAAAAGTATTGCTTTTCCATTTAGCAGTACATTTTGCAAGCAGATTTCATCTGGTGTTGACATCTTGGAAATTTTAGTGAATCTCCTTAGTTACCCCCTCCAAAAATGTTGAAAAAGCCACACAAAAAAAACTTGCTGCAAGAGCTTTGCAAGGTTTGTTTCATGTTGTTTGTTTATCTTCTTTAACAGCATTCCATGCCTCCCTCTTTTTCTTTCTCTTCTGTTTCACAACTGGAAGCTGAAAAAAAGAAGAGGAGACTCAAATAAAGAGGGAATAAGCTGAAAACTGGGGAAAGAGCTGACCCCTACTCCTTCTCCTCTGCCAAAAATAAAGGTTTGCAAAAATTCTCCTAGGATTATTTTCTGCATGTCTTGCATTGTTTTCCTGAAGAAGTATGAAGCAATTTCAGCTTTAGAGCTTTTTCTATTGATAGGAGAATCATGCCATGGGCCTTTCATCCAAGGAGAAGTGCACTGGTGTTTTTCTGTCATTTCACCAATCCTCCTTTCTTCCTCCTCCTTCCCCTCATAAAGAGTCTGTTCTTCAAAGGCATCAAGCCCTCTGTGCAGAGCAGATGAACACCAGCATGGTTCACCACTGCTTCCAGCAGTTTCAGAGGTTAATGGTTCCCCTGGTTTCGACAGGGTTGACTTCTGGGCTCAGTTAAGTGTTGCAGAGAAATGAGGTGGTGGCCCACAGCTACAGAATGAGTTGGGACAAGACCTGGCTCAGGCTACAGGAGTTCAGAGTTAATGCCTGCTTGAAAGATAAGGTGATGGCAGCTGCAGGTCTTGCAGGATTGTCACTCAAAGGAGTTCAGATCCCAGGGGATCAGATGCCAGCTCATGGGGTTGCCACCCTTTTTTAATGTTGCTTTCTCCCCTGTGCTTTCTTTGGGAATCTGGTGACCTTGCATTACATTTTCATGCACTCTTCCTTGGCCAAGATACATAGCAAATGTCTTTCCTTTTTGAAATGGAAAGCTAAGACTCCTGTGTAGTCACCTGGCTCCAGAAACTGGGACTTGAGGAGTCTGATATCATGGTATTTCCCAAAAGTGAGATTTGTGTTTACAAGAACTGGCATCATCTTGCTCGCTTGCTTGCTTTGTATCATGTTTGCCCCCCCCAAACATCATCTGCTGCTCCATAAATTCAGTAGATCCCACAAACTCCTGAAGATCCCCTGCTCCACCCTTAAAGCATGGCTAAATTCAGTATGGGTTACCCAGGCTCTTCAGTTAGCAACTTGCTGTTGGGAGCTCCTAGAAGAGCAGCAGTGGCCAAACCCCCAGCTGCATTCCCACAACTGCCTGGGGAAGGGTAAGGCCTGAAAGAAGCAGCTGGTGCTCACTTTGCCACGCCACTGCTGCTCAGTGGGAAATGTGGGGTTACAGGGAGGTGATAAGGTAGCAGAAATGACTGCTGCCTCATTGCCAGGGTCAGAAGGGAAAGCAGATAGCCATGCCTCCAGGCTGTGACCAGGATGGCTAAATTCCCTGCCATTGGTGCCATAATCTTATCAGCACCAAGAACGAGGCTGATAACAGGCTGATGACTGCGATAGGGTGCTTATCTCTGCACTTTGCCCCATCCCTTGCTGCCGGACTCGATCCCAGACCCCCTGCTCATCCTCCTCCCGTCCTGTTACCCCAAACAGGCTTTGCTCCCAGTCCTCGGGCTGCCAGCAGCAAGAACCCAGCCGGCATTGTCTACACAGGGCCCTACAATGGGCAGCATTGTTGACACTGGATTTTTGCCCTCATTAAAGATGACCTCACAGCCCACCCCTTGGCCACTTCAGCAAGCCCCTCGGGACTGTGAAGCTGTCTTTTGAACTCGGGTAAATAAATTGGGAGGGGAGGGGGAGAAAGGGATGGGGAGCAGAGGAACACAGCAGTCTTTGTGTTGCCACCCTCTCTTCAGCGCTGGTGCTCTCTGGTGTCTTTCTACCCACATCAGACATGGCAGGCCAGGTGCCAAGGCGCTGGCATGCTGAGCGCCCTTCCCCACCCTCCGCAGCCGGTCTTCGCTGGGCCGCGACACCCTCTGCGGTTCTGCAGCCTCCCTTCTTCGGGTTGCAGTTTGCTTTGGTCATCTCGGCTGTCCTTTCTGCTCCTCCAGGCCTTTCCTTCCCACACCTGCAGCCCACACCTCCTGCCCCTTCTCTTCAGGCTGAGACCATCCTCTCAAGCATCCCCTGCTGCCGGCGCCGTGGAAGTGCCGAGCAGGGACCTGGGGAAATGCCACCTCCTAGCGGCAGATCTGCGGACCCAGCTGAGTGACGTGGGCAGTGCCACACTGTCTCCTGCTCCATGATGTCACTCAGGTTTAGGTGCAGCTAACACAGAGCCGCCTGCCAGCTGCATCTAAGGGCGGATCTCCATCTGTCTGGGGACAGAGGTGATGCTGTGGGGCTGCAAGCGTGGGCCCTGGGCGCGGATTGTCACGTAGTCAGCACAGGGGCGAATTGCAGCACCGGGAAAGGTTGAGGACACATCCAAGGTCGGTTTGCTGCTGCTTCTGTTGGGCAGAGCACAGTGTCCCATTGTCGTGGTTTAGCCCCAGCCGGCAACTAAGCACCACGCAGCCGCTCGCTCACTCTCCCTCCCACAGCGGGACGGGGGAGAGAATTAGGAAAAACCTCGTGGGTTGAGATAAACACGGTTTAATAGGACAGAAAGAAAGAAGGGAACAATAATGATAATACCAACAAAGGAATGTATAAGAACAAGTGAGGCCCAATACAGAAATTGCTCACCACCCCGTGATCGACAGCCCATCCCCGAGCAGCGATTTCCGCCCCCCCGGCCAACTCCAGTTTATGTACTGGGCATGACGTCGTATGGTAGGGAATATCTCTTTGGCCAGTCTGGGTCAGCTGTCCCGGCTGTGTCCCCTCCCAGCTCCCCGTGCACCCCCAGCCTGCTCGCTGGCAGGCCAGCACAAGAAGCTGGACTGTCCTTGACGGCTCAGCAACAACCCAAAACATCAGCACATTATCAACAGTTCCTCATCCCAAATCCAAAACACAGTCTCACACTAGCTTCTGTGAGGAAAACCAGCTCTATCCTGGCTGAAACCAGGACACCCATGCCACGGTGTGTCCTCTTCGTGCGCGTGCTCTGTATCATTGCTTTCTACCCTGCTCCTTGCTGCAATAGCAGCCTGGGCATTTGGGGGCTGCCCAACACTTAAGTGAACAAAAATGGTTTCCCAAAGTTAAAATAACTCTAGAGATCAGGGAGACAACTCCCTTCCAAGCTGCTGCTGAATCCCAGATAATTCTTCTCCTTCTGGAGAAGTTGCTGATAGACTCGTGGTAGGGGAAGGGGAAGCAGGCGTACCCTGGTAGGGAGAAGCTGGTGGGGCTGCCCTGAGAGTGCGTACCTGCTGCTGGTATGAGAAGCAGGAAGGACGAAGGGGAAACTTGCCAGACCCTCGTCCCAACCTTCCCTACTCTACACTTAGCAGTGGCACACAAGCAAAAACCTCAAAGACGGGGTGTGCCGCTCCCCTGTCTGCCACCCCTAACTTTGCCTACATCCATACCTCAGTCTCCTTTAAAGCGAATGCTTTCCTTCCTCTTGGGCAACAGGACTAGAACAGAGCGCTGTCTTTGTATTCCTCCAGAAGCCAGCCTTGCTTTTCCTTCTCTCTTTGCTTATCCCAGTGAAGAGCTACATCTTGTGAGCAGCATTTTTTTGGTCTATAAAACTGGGGTGGTACTTGCGTTCTTTGTCCAAGCCCATTCACAACTGAAAGTCCTTCAGGCTCCCCACCTGAGCAGAGTGCCTCCCCACCGTGACGTGTGACTGCTGCAGCAGTGTGTGTGGCTGGCCAAGGCAAGGGCATTCGGAGTCCTGAAGGAGAGAGGTGCTACAAGATGTTATATTTCTGGCCAGGAATATTTTTAGCTCTGCTTGCTGGGAATGAAGACCTTACCTGCCCGCCTGGTGTTGCTACCTTTCCAGGTCTTTAAAGAACCTGTCTACCCTGTCTCCTTTAAAGAACAGAGCTGGAAACACACTTCCCTTTCCACATCTACTTCCTCACTTAAGGAAAAGGGCTGCAAATCTGAGGGTTCATGTTAGCTTTGGTGGGTAAAATGCCCTGTGTCAACCTGGTGCTTGTGTTTGGAGTGTTAATAGAAGGAGAGATCTGTTGCAAGTGGGAAAGAAAACCTGGTCAGGTAACACTGAAGGGACCCTGCAGCCCAATATCTATGCTAACATATTTCTGATTTTTGAAGTGTCCTGCTTTTGTCTCTCAAATCTTGTGACAGTGCCAACATAGAAGTCTCATTTAAAAAGTCAACCTACAAAGGCCTCTTACAAAGTCTGGTCCTCATGGTATTGGAGAGCTGCAGCAGATGATTGACCACCACATGTATGCACATATTCATACAGCAGGCATTTGGTGTGTTCTGGAAGGTATGCATTTTGCTTCATTCGAGCTGTGTTTGACAGGGTCACGTTTGCAGAGAATTCAGGTATAAACTTCAAGAAGAACCCACGTGGGCACAGAAATGACTTCAACCTTCTCTAGTTGATAGTGCCAGGCGATTTTATCCCTGAGTCTTTGGGAAAAGGAAGTAAGGTAAGGGCAAAGTAGCCGAATTATATGGCTTTTGGTATAGAGTTACATGACATTATCACAACTGTTCTTACCCTCCTAATTTTACCTAGATGAGTATGGTTGTGGGGGTTTTGGGAAACTGGACTAAGAGCACCCACTTTCAGTCTGAGGGTTGCTGGAACAGTGCTGGGATCCATACCTGCAGTACAAGCCACTCTGAATTTCCCTGATATATGTGATGGAAGACAGATCAAGCTTCCTACTTTTGCAGAATGTACTAGACTAGGAAGAGTGGAAAATGTGTTGGAGGCCATCCTGCTTAGATTTCCACTGAGATCTTGGCAAAATGGGATACACGGACTGAAATAAATAGGATGCAATTCACTAGACAAATACAAAGTTCTAGCTTGAGGAGAAGAGTCAGCTGTCCAAACCTACACTGGAAGAGTAACTTGGTGAGATAGCAGTTCTGCAGATAAGGGCCTGGGGGCAACAGTGGAGCACATGCTCACAACGTCACGCTACTGTGAGCAGAGCAAACTGTAGATGTAGAAATAGTAGCATAGGAAAGACACATGGTTCTGCTTGGCACTGGGGACACCGTAGCTCTGAGGTTTTGCTTTGTCCATTGTGCCATTCTGCTTTTTAAATAGTCTGCTGGCTCTGTATTGTGCCTTGGGAATAACAACTAACAACTCTGCAAAAGGAATTATGTATAAAGATTAGCAACCCTAAAGCCTGAAGAGCCTCCCTGACAGAAAAAATAACATGCAGGGAGAATCCAGGCAAACTTTCCCTGTCCTGCACCAGCAAAGCTCCAGTTGCACTTGTGAGACAGGACTGTGCAGCTCTGGGGGGTGGGGGGTGGATGCCTGTTGGGATGGCACCTCTCAAACCACTAGCAAGGGACTGCAATGCTGCCCCACCGAGGGCGTCCCCACCTGATCGCAGGTTCTGCATATGCCCAGAGCACCCTGCAGGGACCCCAGGATCGCAGCCAACATGCCTGAATGCTGGAGTAGGATGAGTGTAGAAAGCGCTGGAACACAGATAACAGCTAGCTGGTGTGCAAACATGCAATGTTGCCAGCGACTGGTAGGGCCACAACTCCTCCTTCACCTCCTCTTTCTCAATCAGTCAAGTTTATCCTTAAAGAGCTGGCTCAACCAAGTGATTGGCTCATCCCTGACTATGAAGCACATGTAGCATCTAATCCCCAAACTGATGCCAGCCTCTGACTTTTCAAATGGCCACCTGAGCCCTTCTTAGCTTGTTTTTCTACCTATAAAATGGGACCTTCATGGATTATTTGGAATGACATAGTCAGTAATGAATAGAGGAAAACAGTACTGTGCAGGTTGAGCTGATATAATTGCACTGCAGACAAATTATCTTCATCTAAACAATGGTTTGGTTATAGAAAACCAGTGGACAGAGGTAGGAAGGTGGTGGATCATTTGCAGCACCTGAGGAATCTGCCCCTCTACTCTCTAGCCAGGACTTGACCAGCACCATCCCCCCAAAAATCAGCGGAGTGAGCTTGGGGCATGATGGGGTAGGACTAGGACAGCTCTTTGGCGCACAGAGGGTCCCTGCCTCAATTTCCAAAGATGCCAGGAGTCCTCATTCTGCATTTCCTCCTTGGGGCTCACAACTGGCTCTCATGAGGTGCCAGACCCTCATGTGCAGGGACCCAGCTCTTCCCCTGAGCTGCTGGATCTATCATGGCCACTTCTTTCACCCTTGTGGACAGGGTCTCTCCTTTTCAGCATGTACGTTCTAACGTGAGTCTCAGTAAGGGACTAGTGGAAAAAAAGGGCACCAAAATGTCAGCAGTTGACACATGAGGGAGGGAGAGAGAAATACTCCTGCAGCAAGTGTCAGAGATGCTCGAGGTTTTGCTCTGGATGTCCCTGATTTCAGTGTGTCTTCTCTCTAAAGTTTGCTCCAGGCATGACAGGAACAGGCAGGGTGAGTTCCCCTGGCCAGGAATGAGTTACATGACAGTTAACCAGTGCTGAGGATGTAAATTTGAACTGCTAATCCAGTTTCATCCCCCCAGCCCCACCCCTTGGACTTTCCCTAAATTATCTGCATGGGATATCTGTATTGTCTGCCCCTGCCAGAAGGCCCTGAGAGGTGGGAGGGTTCGCAAGGTCTCTTGCCCAGTCCCTCTCAACATGCAATGGTTAAACTGCAAAGACCCTGGCAGCTTTCAGCAGGTGGCTGCTGGTGGGGACTGTGGTATGTCCTCCATGGCATGTGTCTGTCCCTCATGCTGTAGTGTGTGTATGACGTGCAGGGAGCAGCAACCTGCCAGAAAAAACTTTCCCAGGTGGAATAAATTGCACTCCCTTCACCCCAAACACCTGCACTGGTCCTCAAGCAGGATTGATAGCTGAGTGCTCTGCTGAGCTCTTGAGGAAGATTGGCTGCTTCTCATCTAGTTGGCAGATGTCTCTGCTGCTCTGCCCTAGCAATGACAGGATGGGTCTTGTTGGGGCTGTGCTGGCTCTGTCCATATCGTCTTTACCCAGTGACAGAGAAGGCAGTAACTGACTGAGTTTGGCAGAGGACAACATCAGTCTGGTGTGGGAGGTGAGTGCTGGTGGGACTGGGATTCCCAGTGCTCGTGGCCACTGGGGGATGTGGTCCAGGCAGTAGGAGCCAACTGAGGAGGAGGCCATGCAGGCAGGAATGACCAGCTGCACAAATGGGCCAAGGCAGCAAGTGCCCAGGCAGCTGTCCTGTGCTCAGGAGGCCTTGTGGATCTGCAGCTGAACCCAAGTCAGTGGTGCCAGAGGGTTGCTAAATAAGCTAACAAAGCTTGGGCTGCGGCAGCAGGAGCAGCAGAGGTCACTATGTGAAGTCATCCTGACACTGGGAAGGCACCAGCTGGAGCAATGTGCTCAGCAGTGGGCACCAATGCCCTCAGAGAGGGAGCAAATTTGAGGAAAGTTCAGAAGGGAGTGAGAAAAATAGGAAGGAATGCAGGGTGTGTGCTCAGCCTGAAGGAGCTGGTTGGTGGTAGCCACAGGAGAAATGAAGGCAGGCAAGGACAAGGCTGGAAGGAGATGATAATCTGTTTCCTCTCTGCACTGAACAAGGGGGAAAGGCGTTATGTCGCAGTGAGATTTAGATCAGGCCTAACCCTGGCTCACAAATCATGCTCAGCCTACTGGGATGGTGGTCCAGCCTGTGTGTCCCCCCTGCTGTCCTCTGGCCTGACGTGGGCAGGTATCTGGGGAAGTCAGCAGATGAGATGGTTTGCCATCACCCAGAGGTGCCATCTCCCCCTCTGTCCATAACCTGCCGGGGACTGGGGGCACCCTTGAGGAAAAGGCAGCAGCCCCAAAGCCGTGTTACTGGGTGGCCCCTCGGACAGCAGTGGGGGTTTGTCCTCATACACAGGCTTTGCTGCGTGTGCATCGGAGGTCTGGGCCACCTCCGCTCCTACAGAAGGACTATCCGAAGAGCTGGTTGCGGTGGGAAGACGGTGTTACCCGGCCGGGGAATCAGCCCCTTGACCCACGGCTCACAAGGGCGGCCGTGGCCCCGGCGGCGGCGGGCGGACGGAGCGCTGCTGACACCCGGTGGCCGGGGCCGGGCGGCACCTCGGAGGTGCCGGCGCAGAGAGCCCGGGCTTCGTAGGAGCCCACCAGCCTTCCGAGCGGAGCCACGGCTTCCCCAGGCGGCCACAGGCGGGGGAGCAGGGATGGGAGAGGGCAAAACCCCGCTGTCGTCTCGCGTGGGCTGTGCTGGTGGTCTGCCCTCGTCCTACCCATCAAGCTGCCACTGTTCTCTTCAATGCGGTCCTGTGCTGCCGCGTGGCACATAGTTCACGTGTTCATAAAGAATTTTAAATTTTGGCTCTTTTGGGAAAGGGAGCAATTGAGAGACACATCTGGTCCATTGACTCCTGCAGGGTTGCTGAAGTCCAGCAAATCTGGAAGCACAGGACTGCAGCCCCCGAAGCATCCCACAGAGATCTCAGCCGCTGAATTGCACCCCAGTTGGGGGGCAAGTGTCTGAGGTAGGCTGGGCTAAGATTGCTGAGGGGTTTAAACACCATCCTCACGGGATGTATCCAAAAAGTCAGAAATGGTCAATGCTGCTCCCAGTGAGCTTTCCCAAGCAGGGCAGCCCTGTGACTGTCTATAGCCAAGAGCCACATGCTGTAAAATACCTGGGAGCTGCCCAGCAGAACTAGGTGGTCACAACAGTGAGTTTGAGAACTTTGCTGAACTTGTAAGCATGTAATCAGTGAATAGGTGAGAAGCAGTGAAGTACAAATAATAGCTAATGAAGCCACACAATAGTTTAATGCAAGATTTACTGTGAATAAACTGAAAAGAGCTTAGGTTTTACCTATGCTTCAGAGACTAAATGCTTAAAAAAGTGCTGGTGCATTTAAAGGTAGGAACACAAGTTCAGTAAGAGGGGAACAACGTCACAACAGAGACCTCCTTTTATAATTTCCTGTTATATGAATTATGGTAGTCCATCAGGAAGGTGGATGTAGTGATGCTGTTTTCCATAGCGCTTGCTTCTGTTAACAAAGCTGTTGGAAAGTGCCATCTCATCTCCCACTTCTGATGCTTCCTGTTATTTTTTTCCTATGCATTAGCCTACACTGTAGTGCAACTTTCATCAGTTTAGGCCTGCACTGTCTCATAAGTTTCTTCTCCTGTTCAATTAGCTCTTCCTACCTCTGTAGATTTAAACTGCTCCTTATGCTACTTTATCACAGAAGCATACTGAATGCTAGCGGGGAAGGCCTCTTTGGGACTAACAGACAAGGCGTTGAGCTCCTGGATGTGGACCTCTCCCTGTTGGGATTCAGCTGGAGAAAGGCAGGCGGCACCTGCCAAGAGTCTGGTGGGATGGGAGTCCGGGGGTCTTCCTTGCTCAGCTTTCTTTGCTTGCCATAGAAGATTCAGCCAGTTTCTTCACCTCCAAACCACTATTTAAAAAACAGCCTGTGCCTTTTCAAGGAGCAAATCAAGGAAGACTGATCAGCATCCCTTCCTCTCATCACACTTGTGCAACACGAGTTTGCAACCTGCTATATTCTTGGGGGTATTATGTGGGGACTCACTTGCATATCTGGCAGGTAGCTGGGTTGGGGAAGAAATCTTTGATCTCTGAGTCACGCTTTTGTCGTTTTTGAGGTACCTTTTGCTTTCAAGCCAGGTCCTTGTGCTTCTTCAGGTGTGATGCCCACTTGGGTGTTTATCCCTGCTCATGGTGCTTCAAAGACAGACTTTCCTCTCAGTAATGCCAGTACAACGTTCACCCAGGCAGTTCCCAGGAGCACAGATCATGCTTGCTGCAGAGACACTGCATCAGAGCTATTGGCCGGATTTTGGTTCTTGCACTGCCATCATGTCACATCAGGGCTTACCAAGGCTGGACCAGCCCGGGGCTACAGGGGCTGTGCGCTGCTGGAGGGTCACTGGTGTAGGAGTGCTCACGGCCCTGAGCAGCCAGTGGGAGCCATGGGGCACGGGGTCTCCCATCCTAAAGCCCATTTGCTTCAGCAAACTGAGACCATCCTCCTGAACATCCTGCATAAAACCAGGGGAAAGATGCCCACAAGGCCTCAAGCTTAGACAAGGAATGGTGATTGGAAGTGCAGGCTTTAATGCTTTTTAGCTGATGTGGAACTCAACAGAAAATTCTGTAGGAGATGTGTGTGCATACATGCACATGTGCATATGTACCTGTGCATGTATTGCAATGGAGGTTTAAGAAAACACCACCCATGGAGTGATAGTAAAGGTTATTCATCATCACAGCAACTAAATATTATTGAGCTGTTAGTATTATATTCTGAAAAGAGGAAAATTTACCATTATCTTGTAAAGGACCTTGTACCTTTCTCCTACACCTGCTTCTTTCTGCTCAGCTGGAGTTGCATATGCCATTCCCTGTGAGTTTGCAGCCAGCCAGTGAAGTCCCCACGGGGGGCCGTGTACAGGTACATGAATGCAAGAGAGCTCTCTAATGTGTTAGGAAGTACATAAATGTTAGTAAATATATGTTTGTACACATACAAATGTTTATGGAAGCTTATTACTGTGTTGTACAACTTAGCAATAAATTTCTATAGTTCAATTTCAATCAGTGCTTGTCTGAGATGCACTTCTATCCCTCTCCACCTTCTCCTCCTCCTCAGATAGATTTATCTTGGTGGATTGGAGACATGTAGGGATGGTTACTGACAGTTCCTACGTCTTGATCTGAAGATAGCAGCTTCCACCTTTCATGTTGGTTCCTCACCAGTTTCTCACAAGATGGTTGGCTATCTTAGCCTTTGCACGTTCTTAGAACGGGAATGATATCAAGTAATTCAAATGCAGAGTAAACCTACTCATTTGATGAAAAAATGGACATAGCCAGAGAAAACTTGGTTTAAAGGAAAGGTAATGAAAGCACATCCAGCCGAAAACACTGTGCTGAGGAAAAATTTAAAATGCAGAATAAACAGCTTACTCAGCACCAAGGTACTCTGCCTGGAATTCTGTTTTTTTCTTCTGATGTTTAGCAGTTGATCAGTACTGCCACCACCAATTTCCCATCTTCTTGTCCTGATGCCATCCCTGGGGATAACCACCAGATCTAGTTCATCTCCATTGTCTGGAAGTGGGAACCAAATGCTTGTGTATGAGTTAGATGGGAACCTGCTGAAAATGTATTATCGCCAAGGGAATGAACATAGCACCGTAAATACGGAAGTGGGAACTTGTGTGTAGAATTATTTATCCATGGCTGTGTCCTTTTTTGTTTGTTTGTTTTAGTTGCAGCAAAGAATGACGATAGTATATTGTGTAGTGCTATAACTTCGTTGTACAAAGTTTCTCAGGAATGAGACATCTGGGAAACTTTAAACCTCTGTGATGATTTTTAAGCTCCTGGAAGAAAACTAAAAGGATGTTCAAAATCCAGATAGAAGCTGGTTATGTTATAGAGCTGGACACTTCAGTCCTGGCCCTCCAGTAAGGGGGTAGGGGTTGGGAAGCAAGGGCCTTCAGAGCTGACCTTCCACTCCTGCTCAGCAGAGAGAATTAGTCTGTAACTCATGTCCCAGCACCGTCTCTAACTGAGAAAAGAAGAACCCCTCGGGGGTGATGTTGGAGTACGATTGCAGGAAGAGAGGCTTGCTTTGTGTAGGCTTGTGTATGAGATGTAGTACAAAGAGTATGAGAGCAAGTGGATATGAATGGAGGAAATCTGGTAGGTAGGTAGTTTCTTAAGTGGGTTTTGGACAGTTTGTAGGTACCTGTTAGGTACAACATAGAGGTTAAAGTTGGCTTTCTCTGTGTGGTGCAATTGGACCGGTGTGGAAAGATAATCAGAAGTGGATTTTTGGAATTGTTAACTGCCATGCAGTTAGAAGTAAGAAACATGCTTGAGCTGAAAGGATGCAGTCCTGTAAACTGGGAGGTGGAAACGACACAAAAACTGACATCTTGTGCTGTCCTGCACCCCTTTCCCTCCCACAGTGGTGCAGACGGTGG
This sequence comes from Phaethon aethereus, assembly GCF_964289735.1. Taxonomy (NCBI): domain Eukaryota; kingdom Metazoa; phylum Chordata; class Aves; order Phaethontiformes; family Phaethontidae; genus Phaethon; species Phaethon aethereus. Next base: position 20,313,980 of record NC_138583.1, read on the forward strand.
AGCCCTCAAGCGCAGGCTGTCCCCGGGCTGCCCCTGCCCGAGCACGCGGCAACCCGAGGCCGTCCTGACCGCCTGTTGGTGTCCGGCCGCGGGGACGCGCCCCGGGCGGGACAGCGGCGCTCTGCAGCTGCCGGCGCGTGGCGCGGCTCCCGGGCGGTCCCGGGGCGCGAGGCGGGAGGCGGGGCCCAGTGCCGGGTTCGGACGAAATTGGCTCGTACGCGGGCTGGGCGGGGACAGGCTCCGCAGGTGTGCGCCGGGCGGGCTCACTAGCGTGTGCTGCCCGGTGCGGCGGCAGCGTCAGGCCGCAGCAGCAGGTGCGAAAGGTGGTGTGGCAGCGGGTAAGCGAGGGGCTGGTGGGCGAACACTGAGGTGACTCGGCGGGGCTACCCTGAGGGGGTATGCTGGAGGGTGAGGGACGAGGTGGTTTCGGAAGGAGGAAGGCGATAGGAAGCCAGCCCGCGAGCACCGTGGGAAGATGCCGAAGTGCCTCGTGAGCCGCACCACCAACGGTCCCGGGCAGGGGAGGGACCGGTGCGAGGCGGGAAATACGAGAGTGGCTTTGAGGGAAGGGAGCCCTGGGCTGACGATTGGGCAGGGCTCAGATGGGGGCGGTGGGGCTGAGGGTGAAGCCCGTGATGACGCCAGGGCAGAGGAGGGAAAGTGAGTGTAAGGGAAGAACGCCGGGTCGGAAAGGTAAACGCTGAAAGCGGCGCAGGGCGAGGACAGCGGCGCCGTCGGGGCGTTGGAGCGCGCGAGGGGCAGGCGCTGCGGTACCTCAGGGAGGGGACGGCGCCGAGGGTGCTTGAGCGGGAAAGGCTGAGGTACCTCAGGCAGGGGATGATGGAGGGGAGGAGAGTGCTTGAGCGGGAAAGGCTGAGGTACCTCAGGCAGGGGATGATGGCGGGGGGGATGTAGCTTGAGCGGGAAAGGCTGAGGTACCTCAGGCAGGGGATGATGCCGCGGGGGGGCGGCTTGAGCGGAAAGGCTGAGGTACCTCGGAAGGGGACGATGCTGTTGTGCCAAATATGGGTTCCTCCATCCGGTGTGCAGAGATCCGAAAAACACACAGAGTCGAGATATTTGCTTTTTTCCAAATCTGTGCAGAGTTGGGTGCTAGGTTATAGGTCCACAAAGCTAGCACACCTTGGTTAACGGATGGTAAATCCTTATACACTTCGAGCAACAGTTATCAGTATTTTTAAAAGTTGGCTCATTCACCCTTATTCCCATTGGTTCTCACAAGTCTCGGCTCCACTTATGAAGTCATAGCAACCTTCTTTTTTACTGCGCATGCTCAGTGAGGAGGGATTTTTGTGAGTAGGGGACTTTCCCTGCCCAGGGGCTGGTTTCTATTATGTCAATTAGATGTTCATTAGGATAGTTCACTGAAAGTTCAGTAGCTGTGTTCCTTTTGTGATTATCTTGTTCCTTTCCTCAAGGTTGCACCTTGTTAACTGCTCACAGAGACTAAACAATACTCCCAGCTTAGTTTCTTGCATACCTTCAACAGATCCCCCCTTTGAGACTTATAATATTAATATTAAGTCTCATTATTATATTATTAATATTATATTATTGAGAAATAATATTTCAAATAAATCTCACTTAGATCTTTTCATTCTAAGTCCTCATCCTTCAGAGGCTTCAGAATTTGCCAAAATTGCTGTGTGATTCCTTCCCATTGCCATATGCCTTGTTTGAAATGTTTTCTATTCCTTATAGGGAATGTTTTAGGTCTGAGGAATTTATTTTCCTGTGTTGTGAGCATGCCTACCTTGGATGATTAGAACTATTTGCTTCATTATGAGCCAAACCTTAAAGTATAATATGATTATAAGCAACAAACATAAACATGTTAATGAGAATAAGATCACAACGGGATGTAGCATGACATTAAGTATGCCTGTTGCTGTGTGTGACCATCTGAGGAGGGCTTCCCACCATCTGTCTTCTCCATCTTTCTTCATCTGGTCTAAAACCGATGTATCTCTTCTGTGTCATGGTGAACGGTGATTAAAGTTCCTTGTCCATAATCTCAGGCACGTTCCAGCAACCGGCATAGATCATTATAGAAGTTTTTTTTTTACCAATGTGAGATTTGTCCCTAGGGGAGTAGGTAACAGATTTTTAACTAAAGTATAATTGAATTTTAACAGCTGATAAGACGTAATAGGAGCTGAAGAGTTGATATCACATCGTATAATGTTAATAGAGTTAAAAACACAGGTATTTGAGTTATTAGTTGTATCAACTATGACATTATCTACAACTAAAAAATTACAAAGAGTTCTTGTACACACACATCCCTTCCCAATATATTTAAGTATAGCTCTAGTGACTTCCTCCAGATGAATGTTGATGTGACAAACATTTTGCTGAGTGTCAAGGCAAATGTCCTGAGCTTTAACTGTGTTACTTTTGCAAATGAATTCTTGTTGTTCCTGTACCACACATGCATCAATTTCAACAGTCTGCCATTTGTTATTAGCTCTTTGGGCCCATACGCTGCTGTAATGGAAACAGTACTGTCATCTTGTGATTTTAATCCTAATGCAATGATTGGGTAGGTGTTTTTTACTGATGTATTCTGTATGGTTAAAACAAAAGCTGTGGCTTTATTCTTAATAAGTGAAATTAACTAGATACCACCATGATTGGAATTTTTTTCTCAAATTCAATTGTATTTTTCCAGATTATTTTTTGAAAGTCAGCGGGTAAGGTGCCATCTTCACCTTCTTTTATAATTGCTGCTATTGTAGATTGCACCCACAGTTGAGCTTGGATGCAACTAAGAGCTAGAGAAATATTACTTAGAGCTACACCAAGTGCATCTAGGATTAATTGGTGGTCCTTTTCAGCAAGTCTTTCCCATTGAAGTATAATTTTAGATAAAAGCCACTGATGAGTTCCTAAAGCTGATAGGGAGGACCATAATGGATGTTCTAGTTTGTTTAGATCATGTGTTGCCATATTAGTTTATTTGCAAGTATTTCAGCATTTATGTTGTTTAAGACTCCTAATCCTGTCCCTAAGATACCAGTTACATCTATTCTTGCTTGTTTTGAAGGGGTAAAGGACTGCTCATGTAACCATGCTAGCCACCCTGCATAAGACGTACTTATGAATGGTAAACAGGTTGGTTTAACCGCAGAGATATTAATCTGCATTGATAGTTCTACTTGCTTAAGGGACCATGATGAGTTAAACATCATTTGCTGTTGTCCTACATATCTGGTTGTGTATGATCCAATTTCAGATATCAATGGGTATATATAGTTTGGGTGGTTGTGTAAGTAATAGGGTAGGATAGAGACAGATAGGCGGCCAGGATGACTGTTGGGGTGGTATGAGGTTTAGGAGTAGGTGTTAGTATGATCTTTAAGGATAGTCCATTTCTATTATCTCTCCCTGTATCTACCCATAAGCATACTACTTACTATTACTACTACTACTATAATTGAAGCATAAGCTAATGTTACAGTAAGGGCTTAAAAATCAGCTTTCCTTTTCCTTTGATTGAGTTTGATTTGTCATTTTGATGACTATAGAAGTATGTCCCTTTAAAGAGTTTGTTGCATTATATTTAATAGAGATTTTATAACCTGATGTGACAGAATTAAGATGCCTATTTGTTTCTGTCATTATATGATTACTAGTAATTTTCAATGTAAGATTCTGTATTGGCTTTCCCATTATTCCCTTGTTTCCATCAACTCTGATCATGTAGAGTGTCAGATTAGCAGTAAAAGCAAGAGTATCTTCATTAATATTCTTGTGGTCATTGTGATTTAGTTTGAAAAGATCGGTGTTACCATAAACCATAATATAACTACAAACAGTTCATTAGCCCATAGAGTCTTTAGAAAATCTTCGCTTTAGCACTCCCGTTGATACAGATTTACACTGTTCCTCTGGTGGAGCTCCCTTCTCTCTCATGTAGTGGATTCAGCAGCCTATCCCTTCTACTTTTACTGCAGTGTATGTGGTCAAGAGCATGAGGTGAGGTCCCTTCCACTTTTCTTTTAGGGGTTCATCCTTCCAGGTCAGGTTGTAAGTCAAATCTCCAGGCTTGAAGTTAATGTACAGGAGAGTCCAAGGGAAGCAGACCTCACTGGTTTAGACCCTGTGCAAAGAGCATAATACCTGCAAGAGGGATAATAAATAATCTTTCAAAATTCTTTCACCTCTGATGTGTATGTGATCACTCCGACTACCCATCTCATTAACAGGATACAGTTTTCGATATTATATTTCAAAGGGGCTTATCCCTTCTCTCACTCAGGAAATCATTCTAATCCTCATTAGGTCAACTGGTAGGATAGCTACCCATTTAAGTTGGATTTCTTGACATAATTTGGAAATTTGTCTTTTAAAGGTCTGATTCATTCTTTCTATCTTACCCCTTGGAGTCCACAGTCTAGTGGAATGCAGATCCCATTTCAATTGAAGGAATCTCGGCACTCATTGGATTACTTCTGAAATAAAATGAGGTCCATTGTCCCAGGATATGCTCTCAGGGATTCTGAATTGAGGAATTCTTTCTTTTAATAAAATTCTAATGACTTCCCTAGCTCGATTGTTGCGGCAAGGGAAAGCTTCTGGCCACCCAGAGAATGTGTCTACCAAAACAAGTAAATATTTATACTGTCCACATTTTGGTAATTCAGAGAAATCTATTTGCCAGTATTCCCCAGGGGCTATTCCCCTTTTTATGTCACCCATCAGTAGCTTTCTTTGAATCTGAAAGTTGTTTGTGCAGCAGGTCTAACATTTTCTTACTATTAGGTCCGCACTTGATTGCTTTTTTGGCCCTATAGTCTATCTCCTGACACTACTTATCATAGCGTCATCTCCCATATGAGTCTCTACATGCAGCCTTTTAAAGAGAACTCCCATAATTTTGGCTGTAATAAGAACTTGTTGGTTTGGAATGATCCACCATACTTCTGTATTCTTTGTACACTTCAATTTTTTTCTGCTAGTTGATCTTCTTTCTTCAAATACTGAGGGGGTTTTATATCAATTTTTCTCCTGGGTATTAAAGCTCCAATTATTTTCTCATGTAAAGCAGCCCTTTTTGCAGCTAAGTCCGCTCTTTTGTTTACCTGAATTATTTCTCCTTGTCCTTTTTGATGAGCTTTGCAGTGAATTATTGCCACTTCTTTTGGCTCTAGTACAGCCTGAAGCAAATTTAAGATCTCTTGTCTGTATTTTATACTGCTCCCTTGTGAATTTAATAGTCCACGTTCCTTCCAAATAGCTCTGTGAACATGTACCACTCCAAAGGTGTACTTGGAGTCTGTGTATATATTGATTCTTTTTTTCCAATTTCTAGTGCCCTTGTAAGAGCAACTATTTCAGGTTTTTGTGCTGAGGTATTAGGGGGTAAAGGTTTGGCCTCTATTTCTTCCCATAAGACAACCATTGCATATTCAGCTTTCCTTTCTCCATTCTGTATAAAGCTGCTGCCATCTGTAAATAGTTCTAAATCTGCATTTTTCAATGGCTTATATCTCAGATCTGACCTGCTGGCATAAACATGTTTGGTAGCCGCTAAACAGTCATGTTGTAAAGGTTCCTGTTCTGCCATTGGCAATAAAGTGGCAGGATTTAGAGTTGATACTGCACTTACGGTGACATCTTGATCTATTAACACAGCTTGGAATTTGGCCAACCAGTTTGGAGAAATCCAGGGGTGTCCTTTTTTGTTTAAAACAGCAACCACTGCATGGGGGACTAGTACTGTTATTGGTTGTCCCAAGGTGAGCTTCTGGACTTTGTGAATTAACAGAACAGTGGCAGCTGCAGCTCGAAGACAAGCCGTCCATCCTTTACTCACTTCATCCAGCTGCTTTGAAAAATAGGTTACTGGCCTTTCACAGCTTCCAAATGTCTGAGTCATCACCCCTGAAGCCACTTGTTGTCTCTCATGTACATATAAGTGAAAAGGTTTTGTCAGATCAGGGAGGTCCAAGGCTGGGGCTTCCATTAATTTTCTTTTCATTTCATCAAAACCACTCTGACACTCTGGAGTCCATTCTAACAACTTCCCTGGGCCTTTTGTGGCAGCATATAAGGGTTCAGCTATGAGTCCAAAATAGGGGATCCATATTCAGAAGAATCTGGCCATTCCTAGAAATCCCCTTAACTGCTTTTTTGTCTTAGGTACTGCTATTCGGCATATAGCCTTCTTCCTTTCTTCCCCCAATGCTCGTTGGCCTTTTGATATATTAAAACTGGCATATTGGACTTCTTTCCTCATAATTTGTTTTTTTTTTCTTCAAGACCTAATATCCAGCCATTCCCAAAAAGTTTAGCAGGCTTACCATAGCTTCTGTACAAACTTGTTCAGTGTCAGCTCCAATCAAGATATCGTCCACGTACTGTAAAAGAGCAACATCAATATTATTAATTCGCCATTGTTCTAATTCTTTAACCAATACTTTACCAAATAAAGTGGGACTATTTTGAAATCCCTGGGGAAGAACAGTCCAACATAATTGTCCTTTCCTTCCAGTGGTTGGATTCTCCCATTCAAAGGTGAAGAGTGTTTGGCTTCGTTCTTCTACTGGAATGCAGAAAAAGGCATCTTTTAAGTCTAACACTGTGAAATAGGCATGGTTCTCTGATATAAATGTTAATAGGGTATAAGGATTAGGAACTGCAGGATGTATATCTTTGGTTATCTAAATTATAGCTCGTAAATCCTGTGCCAATTGGTATTCCTGGGAGCGAGGCTTCCTTACCAGTAAGTTAGCTGTATTATATTCAGATTGGCATGCCCTGAGCAGTCCATGTTGTATAAAGGGCTTCCTTGAGCTTCCAGTCTTGTAGGATATTGATGCACTCTCACCGGTTTTGCCCCCTCCTTTAATTCTATCTTAATTGGACTTAACATTTTTTTGCTTTCCCTGGGTTTTTAGTAGCCCACACCAGGGGAATTACTGCATTTGATACAACATTTGGAATATTCTCTTCAGATTCTTCCAAGGTTTTGTCTGCCAGCAAGTAGATCTGGGCTCTCCAAGCTGTTTAAGGCGGGATATGGAGCTGTACAGCATTTTCAGAAAAGGTTACTTGTGCATTAAAATTGTATAACGAATCTTGTCCCAATAGGGGTAGGAAGCATTCTGGCATATATAGAAACTCATATGCCAATTAGATGTTAATTAGATATTAATTAGGATTGTTCACTGTTTCTGTTTCTGTGTTTCTTTTGCACCTTGTAAACTACTCCCAGCTCAGTTTCTTGCATACCTTCAACAATGTGGTGGGGAAGGCTTTAACAGGAAAGGCTGAGGTACCACAGTAAAGGGGTGATGCTGGAGAGGGCTTTGGAGGGAAATGCTGAGGTACCTGAGGGAGGGCATGATGCTGGGAGGTGTTCAGCAGGAAACGCTGAGGTACCTTGGTGAGGGGACAACACTGGAGAGGCTTGAGCAGGAAATGCTGAGGTACCTCAGTGAGGGAATGATGCTGAGGGGCACTTCAGCAGGAAGCACTGAGGTACCTTAGACAGGGGACAGCACCTGGGGGTATTGAAATGGGAAATGCTGAGGTACCTGAGGGACGTAGCAGCGCCAGGGTGGGCTTCAGTGGTAAATGCTGAGCTACCTTGGGGTGGGGATGACATCAGGGGAGGCTTCAGCGGGAAAGGCTGAGGTACCTCATAGGGGGCATGGGATAGGTGGGGGGTTTCGTGGGAAATGATGTGGTACCTCAGGGCAGGGATAACATTGGGGAAAGCTTCAGTGGGAAAGGCTGAGGCACCTTGGGGAGGCGATACTGGGGTAAGAATGTTGAAGCACATCAAACGAGTCATGAGTGTGTTTAGGGTAGGAAATTGTGCAGTAACGCATACCAGTAAAGTGGTGGAGAATGGCAAAATGCTGATCAGACTTCCAAGGATGTCTGTAGGCTTGAGGACAAGGAGGTTGAGGCTGTTAATCCTCTCCTAAATGTTTCTTTCTCTCTCCTCTGCAGCACCTGATTGGATGGAAAAGCGTGTGGATACGAAGATCCCAGGCCACAACACAGACGCCATGTATTACTGTCAGCTTCAGAGACCTGGAGAACCGTTTCTGTCTTGCCTGTAAAGAGCCTCTGCTTATACACTTCTCCCAGGGAGAACACAGATTCCCCAATAAAATGCCATATTAAACCACAAGGTGTACACTCTGCCACTTGCAAGCCCACCTCTGCATTAACTCACCTACAATATTGCGCTGCACATGCGATTTTAACTTGGCGCTAGCTGTTGCAGTGTTTGGCTTTGGTGAGGACAGTGTGTGTTGGTGAGCAGTTAGGGTAGGGTGGAGTCTTAAGGAGAAGGTGACATTTTTTTCATGCAGGAGCTGTGTGATGTTAGAGTGTTATTGTGGAAGTCTTCCTGTAGGCACGTGTTGATGTTGGAGTATTATTGTAGGACGAGTGGCTTTGTGAAGGCTTGTCTATGCAAATGCAGTAGAGAGAGCAGAGTAGAGTGAAAGGATGAGATTTGTTCAGTTTGTGGGTAGGTTTTGGACAGTTGTGTGTTGAAGAGTTGGACAGGTACAGGTTAGGTGTAGGGGAGAGGGCTAAGTTGACTTTGCCTGTGGAGTGCAATTGGACTGATGTGGACAGCTAATGAGAAGTGGGCTTTGGCAGGTGACCCTAAAACTCAAGATCCAGGTGGCAGCCATAGACATTTTCCCACTGCCTAGCTGGGCTGAAGAGGGCCATGCATGGCTGCTGGGTGTTAACAGAAGCCTCTGGAGTGACACACTGCACGCTTGAACCTCTGCAAATGACAGAGCAAGTGTACCAATTTTTGGAATCTGGTTTTCAGGGACAATGTCTTATACACTGATGGTGAATTCTCCTCTATCCAAAGATATTGTGTTAAACATGCCACTTTGTCGATTTCTCCAATTACATTTCAGACTGTATTGTATGTTGTCAAAACAAAGCTTCACAAACACACACTTAATTCCTTAGCAGATTATTGTGATTAATATTAATAGAGATATTCAATCTTGTCCTAGCTAAACTGGAAGAGAGGCAAGATGGTTTTGTACTTTTAATAAAAATTAAGTCAAATATGCCATCTTGTTATCTTTGCGTGTTTTATTGTGATTAATTCCCCACAAATGCACAGTGTGTAATAAGGCCTGACATCCCGCTGCTAAAGTGGATGAATTTAGTGTTGACACTTAAATAACAGGGTCCATGCCTGCCTCAAAAGTTGTTTGTGATACAGGTTTTCTACTCTGTAACACCTCTTTTTTAGGAACAGAGTATATCATGAAACTGAATAACCATCTAGTTGTTATACATTCACTCCTCTTTTCTCTGTTTTATACTACATATAGCTTTTAAAAATGAGATTGTTTGAAAAGGATTTCTATTTTGACTCTGCATAGGCAGCCTGATAGTCCGTTACTAGGGCCTTCTAGCTGCATTCACCTCACTTGCGCATCATGTGATCATTGCGCTACACATTGATGTCAAAATTAGCTGTGCCTTGTATTTCTGCTGTAAAACAGTTACAAAAATACAATCTAATGATCATGACAGGAACTAACTTCACAGTGATTTTTTGAAGGAATCTGCTGCTATTATAGCTTTTAATTATTATTTGGGTTATTTAGATGTGACAAAAATCCCTACTTTCTTTTCTCTTCTGCTGTGCAGAAGGTCGTTGAACTTTTTTATAGCAGATTCAATCACTTGTAAAGCAAAATTGGCATCTCCTGTGAAGAAGCAGGGTAGATTTTTTTTTCATACTGTATAACCACCATAGATTACCTGTATAGAGGAACAGTTTAAAAAAATAAACAAACCAACAAAAAACCCCAAACCAAAATCCAAACAAAACCACACAAAAACTGCAAAAGCATGCCCACCTGTTAAGTGCTGTGATGTCAATTTTCCTGAGAGCCTCTGAGGGCATATCCCTGTAATTACAAACAGGTAAGCCAAACTGAATTATGCCACTGAGAGAAAAATTCTATATAAAATTCAGATTAGCTCACAACCCTGTGAAAAGCTGCTGAAAAAGGGCAGTTTTGGATCAGGTCAAGAGACTGATTACAGGCTCATGGTAATGTTATGTAAATTTGTGAATACTAAGTGTGCAACTGCTAAAAGAGTCATGAGCAGTGGACACATTCCTGGCACGTGTTCCTTGTCCCACCATCACGTTCTGTCCTGTTTCTGGAGACCTTTGCAGATCATTGTTTGAGAACTATTTCTGATGGATTTCCAGCCTCACAATGCCTGCCCAGCTGCTGCTGAACTATGGGTAAGCACTGCAGAATTCAACCTTGTTACAGTAGTAGAGTTGTTGCAGGTATTGATGAGTCATGTTATGGCTGTACACAAGACAAGGAGTGTGGAGAAAAGTAATGTATTTTATCAGGCCATTAGACATCACTGGGAAAAATGTTTTTAGAAATGCAAGTCTTTTGGGTTTTTTTAATGAGAAAATTTGCGGGAACCTGAAGAAGGGTTTATGCACACAGAAGCAGGTCTGTTGTTTCCTAACTAGGGCAGTATAATAAGGATATTCCTTGTTCTTACAGACTGCCTTTTTTATGATAGCAGTGTTACTTAGTAGGCAGTATCTTTATATTTTTTTTATTTAGTGCTGCTCATCAGTAGTGGCTTTAATGCGTTTAATTGGGGGAATCTCAATGGAAAATTGTAGTGGGGGTATTTGTGTGTGTGTGTGTACCTCAAGATAACTTGATTCTTTTTTAATGTATGTTAAGCATTTTGTTTCAATTAGCCATTTGAATCAGCAATTTAAATTAAGTCAGAGCACCAACAACATTATGCAAACAATATACCATGATTTTTTGTTGGATTTTTAAAATGTAACTCTTCTTCCTTTCTCCTCTTCTCAAATGATTTCCAATAGATGAAATCTTTTAATTAACTTCAAAAAGTCATTGTTCCCTCCTGCGTGGAGGTACTGTTTCATTCACGGGTGAATGCAGGGGAGCTGACGGGCAGCTGCTCAGCAGCGTGCAGCTGTAGCCTACTGCCAGACTTGAGATGCTCGGGATGAAGAACACACAGGTTACCTAAGGAAGCTGCTGGCCAGCTGACAGGGACTGGAGGCCTAATCCTAGCACCACGTAATTCCGTGATGGGAAGGGCCTGTAGAGATCATCTAGCCTCCCTCCCTCCACTCTCTCCTTACCATCTCTAGGAGACCTTCACCTAACCTATTCATAACGATATTCTCCCGCAGCAGGAAATGTATCCCCTCCCTAGGTGAACTTTTCCGGGGCTTTCTTCCTCTCACCTCCTCAGTGGCTTCCTTTAGTGTCCAAATTAAATCTCCATCCCTGTGGTCACAATGAACAAATTGCCTCTGCTTCACAGTGGCTTTTTATACCGCAGAACACTTACTGTGTTGTTTCCTGTTACTTGCTTCTGAACCCAGGACAAATTTCCAGGCTACCCTCAGAGTATCAGAACTGGCTCTTAGAAACAAGCCAGCGAAAAAGGGAGCAGCAAGCCTGGAGTTCCTCTACTGTAAATGCAGTGAATAAAAATGATCTTTCTTGTTCACCTGTAGCTGGGTGTGAGCAGTCCTACTGCTGTCCTTCTGCTTGGGGAACCTTTCTGTGCAGTGAATGGGTGGTCAGCCCAGAAACTATTCTGACCCACACTGTATTTTAAGGAATTTATTGACAGGAAAACTTCTGGGGCTGTGCTCCTTTGCCTTATCCTAATATGCTGAACCCCACTGTGATGGTGGTTTCTGGTTTTCAAAACAGTCCTCCCTGGGTACCTCTGAAAGGTTTCTTCTAAGTCTGCTGAAAAATGGACCCTGACAAAGAGGGCGGAAAAAAAGAATGGAGAAGAGAAATTCTATTGGCTGGTTTTCATAAGAATAAAAGGTTGGTGAATAAGGCCTAAGGTGCTGTAAGGAATAAAGACATGAGGTGAGGGCTGAAAGATGCTCTCAGACTTGCGTCCCTCCTTAGACAGCAAATACTGGTGCTCCACATAGTTTTACATCTAACACCACAGAGGACAACACATAGCGTCATGAGATCCTAAGTTTTGGGTCATATTCTCCCTGACAAGTCTCCCTGCACCATCTAATGTAAAATGAGGCAGCTTCCTATGCAAATGTGTATCCTGCCTCCTAGCAAGGAAGTGCTTGTACCATTTTGCAAACCAGATAGACAACTCCAGCCCCGCCTAAACTCCTGTCCAAAACTGAAGCATGCACAACAGTACAGTTCAAATTTACTGTCTGAAAAAGGACCTTTACAGACCTGCATAAATGAATGAGCCACCCCAGCCTGCCTGCAAAGCATTGCATTTCCTTAGTTATAGGGTGCTCTTTGTTCTGCCTTTTGTTAGGCAAAACCAGGTGACGCAGATGTGACCTGTCTTCTGGGCTAGGTGGGCAACTCAGTCTTTCAACACAGAGTCTCAAAGTCTGCCATCTCACCACCTGAGAGCTGTGCTCTAGCCAGTGAGAAGGCAGATCTGTGATATACCTGGGCCCTGACGGATGTGATGTGATGTGAGGTGCTGCTATGGCACAGGCAGCAAAACATGCACTGTGGAAAAAACCTGCATGCTCCCCTGAAGCACCAGCACTGCACCGTAAGCCATCTGCTTGCTTGTGGGCAGGTTTATCTGCTGTATGGTCTCGGGGGTGCGACAGGATGCCTGGCCCTGGCATGTGGCCTTTCACTGAGGTCTCATCCCTCAGAATTCCAGCTGCTGGAGAGCTCTGCAAATGCTTTCCATCTGTTCACCCCATTGACTCCATTCCACCACTCTCATTTTGCTAGGGAGTAATAAAACATGACAAGCCCTAATAACATCTAACTCAGTCCAAGCATCCAGTCCAGACTTGCAGTAACCTTCTAACCAGCTGCTGCCCTCTTAGTGCCCTGTGACAAACTGTGTTTTACCTCACTGTTGTTCAAGTAGCTCAACACCATCATCAGGCAGGTGGCATCTAGGGGACATCTCAGCTGGCCTGGCAACATCACCTGTATGAACATTATAGTTCAGAGAAAATACCCTTGCTTGTCCCTTTGAGCCCTGTGGTCCTACAGGTGCAAGAATCATGTTGCTTCCCTGGGTAATGTCAGAAAAATAGCTACTATTAGTACTTGTGGAGAAGCACCTCTTCCAAGTTACATATTCAGACCTGAGGAGGGATCAGGCTCAGGCTATATGTTCATTTACTGTCTTGCTGGCAAGACAGGACTGTCATCCCAGGGTTAAGCCATCACCTGATCCTCCCCTCCAGGGGTACAGCCACAGGCCTCCAAGCACCTGTGGGGCATGAGGCTACTTCTTGCTGCTGGCCACGGGGGAATGCTGGCAACGCCTAGTATTATTATTTCCAGTTTTGCCTGGTATAATCCTGTTTTTTCTCAGGTTTGCCTCAGGGCCAGCAGGCACTGCAGGGCTTGCGGGAATTCTGCAAAAGCAGAAGGCTCCAGCCCCCGTTTTCCAAAACGAACACTAAAAGTTTATTCCCGTATTTTACTCCTGCTTTTAAGAATGAGCTAGCAAAGAGGATGCTGGGGAAACGCTGACCGGGATCACGTTTTAGACCAAAATCCTGCTTCTTCCCGAAGTGTCCGCAATGCTTGGCAAACGGATTGCAGTGCCTCCGAGCCCGAGTGCAGGCAGCTGCCCGGGGCGAGCTGCCCGGGGCGAGCTGCCAGCGCCACCTGCCGCCGCCGGGGATCGTTCTGCTCTTAGAAGCCAGGACTTCCCCGACCCCCGGAGCAAAGGCTCTCCGTCCCGCCCCTCTGCCCAGCGGCGCTGGCACAGGGTCCCACGGCGGCTCCCAGCCCGCGCCGCGCCGCACCGGAGCCTCACCTGGAGCCGCTCTGGGCTGCAGGCAGCCTGAGGGGTCCAATTAAATCCCAGCCACCTCCTCTTCTTGTCTCCCCCCACCCCCGCCTCAACTCAGGGGCCGTCTTCTAGGAGCTTCTGCTTCCCACGGTGGCCTCCGGGTCTGTTATCTCCCTTGGGAAGCAGAGAAGATCTCCTGGCTGTGTTGGTGTTCCCAGGACTGCTAATAGATGGTGGTTCCTAACAACGCGTAGTACCAGCCCTCTGATGGGTGTCACCGATTGAGCTGGTATAAAAGAGAGAAAGGAGGTGTGCTATCTGTGGGAAGCTGAGGGTGTGATTGCTCCTGTGCTGTTGAGGCTGACAAGCGCTTTGGCATTGACTGATTCTTTCTCTGCTAACTTACAACTCCAGCCTGGGCAGGCAATCTTCACAATTCCAGTTAAAAAGTATTTCTGCTGACAGTGACTAGCTATGAGCACGTCTTGCCTAAACAACAGAGCTGAGAGCCATTTCGGAGCTTCAGAGGAGCATGAACTGGAAGCATTGGGGAAGAAAGCTTGGGACAATCCTGTTTACAATGGCTCTCCCTCTACCTCCTTGAAGATTCGAGCCATCTACAACCCCAAGTCCATCCTGGAGAATCCCTATGAGAACTTTGAAGAGGTGGGGGATCCTCTGCCCTATCAGGAAGAGCAAAGCAAAGCTGTGGATGGGAAGACAAGTCCTTTCCTCAAGTGCTGCTTCTACATCTTCAGAGGCATCCGAGGTAAATCTCTGTCACCTCACTAGGAAGGATATACTAGTCCTCAGGAAGAGTGATGGAGGGGAGGGAGGGGTGTTGTGTGAGTGTGGGGATGCAGAAGGTAGAAACCCCATGATGTCTGTGTAGCCCAGGAACCCGTTCAACATGGACTAGCATTACTCCAGGGATCATCTCTGGCTCACCAGGAAGGAGCATCCTCATTCCGTGTGGCTTGCTGTAGCTCAAGGCAATCCTGTTACCTTTACTACAAGGCAGGAGGTACAGACAGACTTAGTGCTGTGCTCAGCGTCATGCAGTGAATCTGTTGGCAGAACTTTGGACTGAGCTTAGGTGTCCTGAATCCACAGGAACCGTCACTGGTGATGAGGCTATTCTGTCTTTTCTGTGCATTTTCTAGATGGAGGGGTACTGTGTTACAGTAACTTAAGAACTGATATAAATATCCACCAGAGAAAATCTAGCACTGTCAGGACTGAAATGCAGAGGATAACAAGAATGTATCAAACCAGACTTTGCTTGAAGACAGCTGAAAGAAAGAGGTGTTAATTTCCAGGTTAAAAGACAAAGGGGAATCAAATATTATGTAGGCTTATTCAGAGGAAATCAAAAACCTGGGAGCAAGTTAGGTCTCCTGTAAGGATATAACCCTGGGCAAGAGCATTTGTTGAACAGTTTCTTATAGAAGGCATAAAGTCCTAATGCTGTAAAAACAGGGAAGACAAAGCAAGAAACTGTATTTCTTGTGGAAATTATTATTTTCTTGCCAATGTGTCTTTTCTTCCTAACTTGGAAGGCAAGAACCTTTCTCAGAGCTGTATTCTCTAGCAGTACATGTGAGTGAATAACAGTATAGCCTGGTCCTGAATTGCACAGCCCCTCTATGATCAATTCTTTCTTATTTCTCATTGCAATTACAGTCTAATGCTATTAATTTGCATGGCAGCCAGAACTGAGGCTTTAGAGGTTTCTCCTGGCCTGGGAGCAATGCTGGGTGGGCTTGGTCAGTTGTTATGGATCACTCGGGGGCAGTGTATCATTTACCTGTTTTATTGTTTGAGACTTAAAAGGAAAAACAATTCCATATTTCAAAATTCCATTTGTGAGATGCCAGGGTTGAAACTGGAGCATGCAAATGAAAATACACCAGGGCAACGAAGCTGGTAAGGGGTCTGGAGAACAAGTTTTATGAAGAGCAGCTGAGGGAACTGGGGTGGTTTAGTCTGGAGAAGAGGAGGCTGAGGGGAGACCTTATCGCTCTCTACAACTACCTGGAAGGGGGTTGTGGTGAGGTGGGTGTTGGTCTCTTCTTCAAACAAATAAATACGCAAGTAACTAGCGATAGGATGAGAGGAACTGGCCTTGAGTTGCACCAAGGGAGGATTAGATTGGATATTGGGAAAACTTCCTTTACTGAGAGAGTGGTCAAACACTGGAACAGGCTGCCCAGGGAGGTGGTGGAGTCACCATCACTGGAAGTGTTCAAAAAATGTGTAGACGTTGCCCTTCAGGACATGGTTTAGCGGGCATGGTGGTGGCGGGCTAACGGTTGGACTTGATGATCTTAAAGATCTTTTCCAACCTTAATGATTCTGTGATACCTGTTCAGGACACTACAGCATTTCCTTCCTCTATTACTGTTGCAGCAGTGTGTTCTGCCAGCAAGGGTGGTAAATAGGGTTGTAGGATAGACCAGAGCTGGGAAGATGAGCTCCAAAGGCCAGCGCAGGTAGAAGAAAGGCCTCTATCAGCCTCACAGAGGTGGGGAATTTTTGCTTGAAGAATTTGCATCCTTCCTTGGCATCTTTACTAAGTGCTTAAAATTTTTCATTACCTCCCCAAATATTGCTAGTTCTTACCTTCCTCTTCCACTTAATCACTTTAGTGTCTCACATGGAAAATGGAGGTAGTAAAGGTAAGTTGCTTAGCCAAGGACAGCTTGTGGTTTTGGGGGGTTTTTTTTTTTGCTTAAAAACCATTCCTTGGGATTACGTGTCCATAGCTCTTCTGGGCTACTGGTCATAGTTGGCTTATTGAGTTTTTTTCTTGTCCTCACCAGCTACTGGGCTGGACTACAAGTGAGTAGCTGCTGCTCGTAGTGCCACTGCTCAGGACTGTTCCTCTCTAAACTGCATCTAAGCAACTCTGTGTCCTCTGGTTCCTGCCTACCTCCTGCCGCCTCAGCTGTTTCATGGCCAGCCTACAGACACACTTTGCTGGGTATCTGGGTGGCACAGTGACTGATGAGGGACACCCAGCTTCTCACTGCCTTTGGAAGAGGATCTCCAGCTATACCTAGGACCATGAGCTAGTCACTCACCTAGGTCACAAGTCTGGTTTAAAAGCAGCCTCAGAAGATAATGTAGATGTTGCCATTAATTCTTATCAGTAACTTGTTACTAGCAGGAAGGAAAGAATTACAAACAAATTGCATTGATTGACTGTTTTCTAGATTCTGAGGTGTTTTTCTTTGCTCTGCCTTGTGACTGCTGTATGGTCATGCAAGATGCCATAAGGAGGCCTGGATGTTTTCTGGTCTTGAGTATCCTTCTATTCCAAATGTCATGTTCAAAATAGCTGCATCCCTGAGGGGGCAGGTGGTGCCAAAGGAGGCACAGATGGGCACATGCTTCATGTATGAGGTGGTATATTTCCATGGCATATTTCGTAAAGATACAGCTGAAACAAAACATCAGCTGATATAGTCTTACAATTACTGGATGCAATTTGAAAGGGTACTGGACCAGCTTCATGGTTGTATAATTTTGGACAAGTCTCTGAAACAAGTTTTCAACGATATTTGAGTGTCCCTGAATTTAGGTGTTCCCAAGCAGACTTCTACTCCCAAAGCAAAGAAAGTCTGTGCCTCTGTTCCAAACGTGGTTATTAGGGGTTCCCTGCCTCCTGGAAAAACAAACCTGTTAAAAGATTGTGATGTAGTTATATCTAGAGATGGAGTCATTTAAAAGTGACCTGAACAGGTGGCTGGGTTGTTTCCCCTTGTTTTCCTCTGATGTGGAGATTCCTGTAGACCACATGCTATTCTCTCCTGCACAGGTGTTAATCCATATTTTCTCCAGGCTCTCATTTCTGTTGCTGGTCTGGCATGTCCAGAACAGGCTATTGGTTTGTCTGTCCAGGAGTGAGGGTGGATGCTGCAACAGTCACTATGGTGGCTGATGGTGCAAAAAGCCTCTCTAATCTATTGAGATACCAAAGAGCTATCGAAAGGATAGGAGTAAAGGCGCACAGGCACTATACCACTTTTGCTTGTTCTAGGAAAAAAAAGTGCTTCATCTTCTGCCACAGACGACTTCAAATGTGTGGCCTTTGATCAGCTTTGATCCTGGCTTGCAGGAGGATGATTGTTGCATAGCACTGGGTACGGGCATCAGGGCTGAGCTCTCTAGGAGCTGCAGAAAGTAGCAAGACTATGGGTATTATTGACATAGCTTCCATCATTAGGCTTTCAAGTGGAAGTTCTTACGCCTTTCAACTTCAGAAGCATTTCAGAAATCACAACAGAAAGCCATTACAATAAGAACAAACAAATACACTAATGGTATTGGGCGGTTCATCAAACCCAAAATATCAAGGCTCCTTTTAAAGAAAGTGTTTCTCTGTTTTTTGATCAACCCTGGTGACGTTTAATGAGTTGCTTTCACTGTGTGAAGAAATCAGATCACTAGCTGGTGCATTTGACATAACTGTATTGAAGTCAGTAGAAGTCCATTGACAGATATCCTGAAGAAAATTTGGCTCCAATTTTTATTCTGAAAATATTGAGTTGGGTTATATGATTGATTCTTATGACCTACAAGAAATCTGCAAGAGCTTGTAGGTAAGCAAGAGACAAATATTTGGGGCCTGATGGTTCAATATACACTAAGAGGACTAATAGTTGTAAAGCTAACATCAGATGCAGTTCTGTTATCAAAGTCCTATCAGAAGGTC
This sequence comes from Phaethon aethereus, assembly GCF_964289735.1. Classification (NCBI taxonomy): domain Eukaryota; kingdom Metazoa; phylum Chordata; class Aves; order Phaethontiformes; family Phaethontidae; genus Phaethon; species Phaethon aethereus. The sequence goes on from NC_138583.1 coordinate 20,332,524, forward strand.
AGCTGTTGGCACATGAATGACTGAAATGAAATTCTGTGGTTTCCAGAGTACCTGTGACATAGACTGAATTTCTGCCAAGAATAAGCTGAAAAACAGGCATGAAAAGATCAGTCCACATTGAACTCAAACAGAAAACTGGAGAGTGATTTAGCAAAATAAGAAAGCCAGCATATTTCAGTTTCAGTCAGCCCCAAATCCTTTGTTCACACTGGAATGATTCTTTTTAGGGATTATTTAACACATTTTTACAGCCTTTAGTCAAGTTTTGAAATGAAAAGTGGTTTAGCTTTGAAAAGTGTCAAAAATCCAACTCCCAACAGTGTTCTTTGGGCACGGGACTGTAACTCCTCACATGGCCTTTGAGAATGGCCATCAAAACTCTCCAATTCCTTCTTTACACCCAACAGGTCTGTGGGGCACCACGCTGACTGAGAACACAGCTGAAAACAGAGAGCTTTATGTAAAGACCACACTGCGAGAGCTGCTGGTCTATATTGTGTTCTTGGTGGACATCTGTCTGCGTAAGTTACTGTCATATCTCATAGGTGTCCTTTCTGTGTGTGGTGTGAGGGGAATAACATGAGGTTTTATTATTAGACTTCCTCACTCTGTTGTAGGTGTTTAATTTATTGTACATGCAGTCACTGCAGCAAGCAGGTGTGTCATTAACCTACAGAATAGCTGCTGCACGCAGAAGTAAAATAATTGAGTATTGCTCTAGACCTAATTGATATTGGTTAGGTCCAAGAGGTATTTTCTGATCCACATTATCAGTTCTAGTCATTGATTTGGAAGAATCTGCCCAGGGTCTTTTCTTAGTTTCACAGCAAATGTTTAAGACCCAGAAAGCAGCTCTAGAAACTTCCTGGGATCAAAGACACAGGATTGTGTCAGAGATTTTCCCCCCTGAGACTGGAGGTGTGGCTGAGGTGATAAAGCAGATGGCAGCTCACACTGTTCTTCTTGGATGGATTTACTGCATCCCTGTACTGAATGGTAATGGGCTTTGTGTGGGTAAAACAATGGCTGTTTGTTTTTTGGGAAGGTTCATTCATTATCGCAAATGAGCACCTGTGGCATAGGACAGTGAAGAGGATTATATTTCATGGACCCTGTGGCAGGATAGACAGACAGACAATACCAACCTGAGTTACTATCACACTGGCACGGGGAGGTAATGCTTCAGTCACTATTCCTAAAGAACCAAGACACACACACAGTGTGGTCGCATACTGACTCATCCGGAAGTAGGGGAGGGGGGTGTCTCTTGAATGTCAGCTGCTTTATATTCATGGAACCCTTTCAACAGCAGGACGTGTTCTTAGTGATCACCATGATGGATGCTTTTCTGCAGGAAGGAGCACTGGAGAGTTGAAACAACATGTTCAGGGAAGTTAGAGCCTGCTCCTGTTTGAGGTTTCTTGGTAGATTAGAACTTAACTGGAGCTTTCCTCTTGGGAAAATGGGGTGGTCTCTGCAAAATACAGATCATGGACTTTATTCTGAGAAAGAAAAGTTCTTTCAGAAATTTTGTCTGAGGAAAAAAATTGTTACCCAGGATGTTCAGTTGCATCATTCAATCGTCTTCTCTGGCTTGTAAACTCTTATAATCTGTCAGTCTGACAGTTTAAATTCTGGAACATGCAACAGATAAATTTGTAAATCCCTAACAAAGACGGAAGTAGTATCATTAGAGTTCCCAAGGTTTCTTCTCTTGTGCCTTGTTCAGCTTACCTGTGATAGTACAAGCTACACAGAAAGTGTTTATATGTATATATCTGTGTCAGGCTCCAATATTCAGGTATAAGGGCGGACCCTCTTCTTGTCTCTTCTCTTAGTGACATATGGAATGACAAGTTCCAATGCCTATTACTACACCAAAGTGATGTCTGAGCTCTTCCTGCAGACCTCTACAGATGGCCGTGTCTCCTTCCAGTCCATCAGTAGCATGGCTGACTTCTGGGTGGTGAGTACAAGTCTGGCCCAGCATAGGGAGCCCTGGAAATCTCAGCTAGACTGGGATACTCAGTTCCCTCTGAATGTGCTCCCTACTGCTTTCAGCAAGGCATTTTGTTGCTACAAACTTTTGCCAGCTACTAGCAATAGTTACAGTATCATCTGCATGCAAAATATCCACTGATCAAAAATATTATTTATCCCTCTGAGCACTGTGGCCAGGATACTGGCTAGGCTAAGGCTAAGTGTTGTGTGTGACCAGAAGAGTCTGTTCCCCAGAAACTTACCAGCTAGACGGGCAGGACATAACAGAAAAAATTGCTGTGATATGATGCTCATTGCACAAATAGGGAGTACTGGCCTGGGAAGGGCAAGTGACTTACTCCAGGTTTCCTTGCGGTAGAAATGGCTTTGAATCCTACAGTCCAATGTTTTAGTAATAAGACTATCTCCATTTTCATGGGCAATTGTGGGAACAGCACACTTAACCTGCCTGTAATTCTTGCATGGGCTGGGCTGATCTATAGATTTTTTTATGAAGAAGCTGAATTAAAATTGGCACTGGCTTTTATCAAAGAGAATAAAGAGAGGAAAAGATGCCTAGGGTCTAAAACATTTCTGTCAAAGAACTGGTGAAGGAATAATATGAGCCACAGTGAATGTTGTTGAGATATTGCAACCACTTATCTCTGACAGTCTGACAAATAATTTGTCAGTTAGCCTTGTCTTTTCCTGCTGTATTAAAAAAGGAAAATGAACTATGGCACTATTGTTTTCCCCCCACTGTTTCCAGGGTACTGGCACACCCCCTTTTCGTAATTTGCACCTCATGCCAGGACAATTGCTTGAGACTTGTGCTCACTGAGGTAGAAGGGAAAAAGAGGCTTGCAGGTCCCTTGCCTCCTCACTAACCCAACAAGGTGCAGCAATCGTTATTACAAGCCTGCGAGAAGCCAACAACCCTGCTGCCCAGCATCCCTCCACCGTCGCTGCTCTTTCCCTGCCTTTAGTAGAAGCCTGTGTTGGATATATGCTACGTTCCAACTTGGGGAGTAGAGAGGGGTGGGTCAGGTCTTACTATCTCAAGCCCAGGCCAAGAAAATTCCTCTGATATAAGGAGGACATGAAGAAGTTGTTCTCCTCTCCCCCTCTTGCAGTTTGCACAAGGGCCCCTTCTGGATAATCTTTACTGGACAAAGTGGTATAACAACGAGTCCCTGGCAGCGCATGGCACCCAGTCATACATCTATTATGAGAACCTGCTACTCGGTGTCCCACGCATGCGACAACTGAAGGTGAAGAACAATTCCTGTGTGGTCCATGATGACTTCAAGGAGGAAATCTCAGGCTGCTATGATGTATACTCAGAAGACAAGGAAGAAAGGATGTCCTTTGGACTCATCAATGGAACAGCGTAAGTACATCTTCTGCTGTTCAGGATTAGAAAATCTGTGATTTCTTTCTGTTTTTTTTTTTTAGTTGCCCCAAATTAGTCTCTTTTAGTTAAAATAAGATCTGCTGAGCCACAGGACACCAGAGTTGAGTTTTTCATATAAGGCTGGAATTCCCCTTGCAGCCAGTGGCAGCAAGTCGTTTTTGTCTATCAATAAGGCCAAGTGTCTCTTTGAGGAAAAGCACAACAGAATGAGTGTCACAGTGAAACCTGTTGGGAAAGCCATGAAAAATCCAGTGGAGAATTAGGTAGGGATTGTTGTCTGTTTTTAGGAGGATGAAGATAAATAGAAAACTCTGGGATCAGATCTATCAAACGGATGATGCTATCTGCTTTCCTTCCTGGATTTCAGGAGCCAGAGAGAAGGGATTGTATCTCTTTCGTCTTGAAAAACCTATTTCTCTATAATAATCTGAGGTAGCTGCAGTTTAATAACTTTTTGCTTGCTGCATGAATCTTGGTCTGTGAACAAGAAGCTATTGTTCGTAAGGAAATAAGATTCAAGTGTGTTCTAAGCAGAGGGTTGTGTGCAACATGGTAGGAGGCAATACAGCAGATCCTGAGAGTAACCTCCATTCAAACAAGATTGCGGCATAGCCAAGGAACCTGTAGAATTTTCCCTCCATAGTATCGCAAGCCATGTTTTGTCACTGCTAGGAAGCACTGCATCAGAAATCTATCAATAATGAAGAACTGATATAAGCTCAGATACGGAACAGAAATTAAGTGCCAACTCTTTAATTAGAAACTGCTCTGTCCCTTGAAGATATAGTCTAATTTCTCTTGGCTACAAGGTCATATCCAAGACTAGGATGGTTATGCCTTTGTTTATGGCTTGCCTGTTGCAGGTGGAGGTACCATTCTGAGGAGGAGCTGGGTGGCTCATCTCACTGGGGAAGACTAACCAGTTACAGTGGGGGAGGATACTACATAGACCTCAAGCTGACCAGAGAAGAGAGTGCTGAAGCCCTGCAAGTCTTGAAGGAGAAGCGGTGGCTGGATCGGGGGACACGAGTTGTCTTTGTTGATTTCTCTGTGTATAATGCAAATATCAATCTGTTCTGCGTTCTGAGGTAAGCAGGGTCCCACTGACTACTCTTCTGCCTCTCATTTCTTTCTCAGTGCAGGTGACTGGACCTTGGCTACATGCCAGGTGCCCACCAAGCTGCTCTATCACTTTGCTCCTCAGCAGAATGGGGGAGGGGGGAGAAAATAAGATGTAAAAAACCATTGCGGGTCAAGACAAAGGCAGTTTAATAAAGCAAAAGGAAAGGCCTTGCACAGAAGCAAAGGAGAACAAAAGATTTGTTCTCTACTTCCCATCAGCAGGCGATGTCCAGCCACTTCCCGGGAAGCAGGGCTTCAGTCTGTATAGCAGTTGCTCTGGGAGACAAATGTTGTAATAACGAATACCACCCCCGCCCCATCCCTTTTCTTAGCTTTTATTGCTGAGCAGACATCATAGGGTATGGAATATGCCTTTGGTCAGTTTGGGTCAGCTGTCCTGGCTGTGTCCCCTCACAAGATCTTGCCCACCCCCAGCCTACTGGCAAGAGGGGAACGTTGGAGAGACAGCCTTGATGCTGTGCAAGCACTGCTCAGCAGTAGCCAAAACACTGGTGCATTATCAACACCTCTGTAGCTACCACTGCAGAGCACAGCACTATGAGGGCTGCTATGGGGAAAATTAACTCCATCTCAGCCAGACCCAATACAATGCCACAGTTTCTTAGAATGCAAATATTTTAATACTGTCCACTACGGGGGTAAGACTGAGTGGTGTCAGTAGATGTTGCATAGATTAGTAAGAAGACTTGGTCTTCCTGCCATAACCAGTCATGCTTCTCTTCACCTTTCACCCTTTCCTGTCATGGGCAGTGAAGCAGCAGAGATAAGGCTGCATAAACACATGCACAACTCTTCCACTCATGGTTTGGTGGATAGCTCATGCTCAGGTTTGATGCCTCTCAAAATTATCTAAGAGCCTCTGTCCCCCTTTTTGCAAGTATCAGAGTTTTCTTGTCCCCTTCAAGGTTAGTGGTTGAGTTTCCAGCCACTGGTGGTGCCATTCCTTCCTGGCAAATCCGGACAGTCAAGCTTATACGATATGTCAGCGCATGGGACTTCTTCATCATTGCCTGTGAAATTGTCTTCTGTGTCTTCATCTTCTACTATGTGGTGGAGGAGATTTTGGAGCTGCGTATCCATAAGTTTCAGTACTTCACCAGCATCTGGAACATTCTGGATGTGGTTGTCATTCTGGTGAGGATCCTTGCACGCTTTTTTGGGGAGACCAATGGCAGAGAGGTATAAGAGCCAAGGCAAATGAAGGAATGGGGAAAATGGTCTAGGTAAGACAAGAGCTGGCACATCTTTTTCTCCAATAACAAAATGAACTACGGAGTAAATGGGCATATGCTCTTCTATCAGTTGTTAGGAGAAATTGTTTTCTTTAGAGATGCCTGAGAGGCTGTGAAGTCAGGGCACCATTCAGCGCATTAAGACCTTATTTCCATCTCCCACCAGTAGACTGCAGTTGTGAAGTGTGATACTAATTTTTGTGGAAAGCATAGGCACAGCAGTCACTGCAGACTCTTCCTCTTTGCAGCTCTCCATCGTCGCTATTGGGTTTCACATCTTTCGCACCATTGAGGTGAACAGGCTGTTGGGAGAGTTGCTGAAACACCCTGACACCTATGCAGACTTCGAGTTCCTGGCATTCTGGCAGACACAGTACAACAACATGAATGCAGTCAACTTATTCTTTGCCTGGATCAAGGTATTGTAGGGGGTCTGGGAGATGCCAGGCTTCCAGTCTCAGATCTCTTCCTCTAGATAGCTTGGGGGCTGACTCTTCCATCCCTCTGAGTGAATGAGGGTAATAGCTATATAACAGAGAAGGATTTTCCTCAAACTCACATGATCTGTTTTGCAGTAAATCTAGACAACTTTTCACCTTGCATTTGGAGGCCAGTTATTTGGAGATAACAGACAGGGAGACAAAGTCAGATGTTGTGGTGTAAAAGTGGTTTTAGAAAATGCTGAGTACAACATAACTTTGTCCATCCTGTACTATTTTAGTATTTTGGAGGATAATCTGGCAAACCATGTTTCCCTTTCACGATGGTCACCCAACAATTGGAAATGACTCATCTGGTGGCATGGACTTTGCATTTCAACCAAAGCATTTTGGCATGATGGAAAGCCACACTGTACTTGTGACTCCTCATTAGCATCAAGACATTTGTCCTTATAGCAGTCCCTCTTCATATTTTCCTTTGACACAGGGAACAAAGTCATATGTTTATGATACCGCAGGAAGATGGTAGCATACCTGGGCAAATATCCTGAACACTATACCACCATTCCCCTAGCCTGGCTATCTTCTCAGTGCTTTGGTACTATAGTGATCTTCTTGCCTTAACAAACATGCACAGGTATGAGAGAGACTGACCTAGCTGATGGTTTGATCTAACTTTTTCCCTGTTCTTTCTTCTTGCAGATATTCAAGTATATTAGCTTTAACAAAACAATGACCCAGCTCTCCTCCACACTGGCACGTTGTGCCAAAGACATCCTGGGCTTTGCCATTATGTTCTTCATTGTCTTCTTTGCCTATGCCCAGCTGGGTTACCTTCTTTTTGGGACACAAGTGGAAAACTTCAGTACCTTTGTTAAATGCATGTAAGTGTATAAGTCAGAACCATGTTTCCATCATTTCATCAAAAGAATTTTAATTACTTTTCAACCCCCCCCACCTGCAAATCTGAATGTCAATCAGACACTTATTGTATCTCATTGTAATAAAGCCACAGTGGTTAATAAGTTGCTCATGGTCCTCCAACTGTGACACCTTCATAGACAAAAAAATGCAGTGAGAAAACTGATGGTTACAGACAGATTTCTGGTTGTCTGGTGTTTATCAGTAGCTGATCCTACCAGACTTTGAGATGCCCTGCAGCCCTACAATTCAATGGAAATACCAACCTTCTCATGGGAGCTTTTAGTGAGAAGTTTCCGTTTGCTAAAGTCTGGACAGCTTTCCCTTGATGTGGAGTTGTTAGGCAAACCAAGGGTACTCAAAATGCAGAGTGGTTTAACATCTTTCTGCAGAAAACCATCATAGCTCTGCTGATAATTTAGTTTCTGTTCTGCAGAACCTTCTGTCATTTTCTCACGTGCTGTGGGTCCATAAAGGTAGTAGAATGGTGCTGTCTGACTGTCACTGAGACCTGTTTTTGTACACCAGCAGATGGCTTTAGGTCTAGTTAGGATAAATGTCTCTAACTCTGGTGGTAAGAACTAAATAGCTCAAAACAAGCATTCTGAGGTGGGCTCAGAGTGTTGTTTTGGGTTGTTTTGTTTTGTTTTTTTAATAAGGAAGAGGCCCAGATAGAAGCTCCCGAGTTTTGAAATTCTATGGCTTCTAAATACACTTGCTGATCACATCATTTCAGTGTCTGTACAAACAGCTGCATGAAAACTTTTCTGTATTTTATCAGATAGTGCACTTCAGTTCAAACAAAGATTTGGAAGGAATACTGTTTGTTGCTACAGGGTTTTCACAGGGAAAAGCAGAACTAATACATTTATCTTATCAAGATGATAGCTTTAAACACTGAAATGAAAAAGTCAGAAACTTCATATTTGTATTATTTATAAATACATCTGATTTTTTTTATAAGATAGGAGCTCTGCTTCATTTCTGAAAGATGTTAGTCATATAATATGCCAATTTTAATACTAACTCAGCATGAAGTTTTCTAAAATATGTTGTATAATAGTCTAAATAAGATTAAGTAGACATTTTCAAAGCAAAAGAGATAAAAATAATTTCTTACTGGAAGGAGAGATTTCAGCATCACTGAATTGGGACAATTCAAACCAAAGAAGAGGAAGCAATGCCGTATTCCTCTTCCTTAGATCTTGAACACATTCCCAACTTCCTAAATAGTCCAAATGCAAGGAATCTGAAATGGAGCTTTGCATTTCTTAGACAGGATTTTCAGGCTCTGGGCTCTCATGGTCCTTTTTCCTGCACATGGCTTCACAGTCTGTGTCTGCCTTTCTGTCTGTCTTTTTTTCCCCCTTTCATTTTTTTTAATTGGAGGATATTTTTTTACAAGGGTCATTTCACTGATCAATTTCCAGAGAAGTCCCACAGATAATGTATGAAGATACCAGAGGGAGGGGATGACCAGTGGGTGGATGAGCACCCACAGGAGGAGGTGTTTGGGAAGTAAGTTAAGATATTCAGTCTCAGACAGTCCTTCAGGCCATGTGTGACGTTAAGGGAGCTACTTGCTACAGCAGCGGTTTTCAGCCTGTGTTCCACAGACCTCTGGCATCCAGGTCCTGCCTTTAAGGGGTCTACAAGAGATAACTGACGTAAGAAAACTTCTGATCAATAGACTTAAATTTGTTTTATTATAGGGGCTATGAATTGCAAAAGGTGGAAGAGCACTGTCCAGTACTAACATCCTGTCCACAGTCTCATGAACTTTCTTGCCAGAGAAGGCTTCAGTGAGTCAAGTGCCTTTATAAGGGAAAATTCTGGTTTTGTTTTGTTTTTGGTTTCAACTCCTGTTTAGACCAAAATGCACTTTGGACAACCAGAAATTTGTGTGGAAACAATGTTTTACTTTCCAGCCAGCTCTTGCTCTAAGCAGATCAGCTCCATTCACCCTGAAATACTATGGGTACATTTAACTCACCAGTCAGTCTGAGTGACTTAGACCCTGCTGTGACTTGTGCCTGTGACCATCTGGGCTGCAGGCACGTTCAGGGCTCACCTCAGGACTGCTTGAGGAGGTAGAATAAAGGTATGTGCCTTTCTGTGACCTTCTGCTTTTGCTCTCCTCCAGCTTCACCCAGTTTCGGATCATTCTTGGTGATTTTGACTACAATTCCATTGACAATGCCAACAGGGTCCTTGGGCCTATTTACTTCGTCACCTATGTGTTCTTTGTTTTCTTTGTGCTGCTGGTAAGCAAGCAAGCCCTCCTTGCCCCTGTATTGACAGCAGTGTTGGAGAGAGCCCTCCCGATAAGCATTTGCACTGCACCTAACTCAGCGATTAGCAAGAAAGGAAGGTTCTCTTACGATAGTGTTGCAGTACGAATAGACCAAAGTAGAGAAAGACCACATCACTGCAGTTGGGGATTTGATGATCAGGGCCATTAAGGGCCATATTCACACCCTTTAAGGTGAAGATTAAAACTGACTGGGAATACCACTGACATGGTAGCTGAATTCAAGGGGATCAGTTCAGCTGCTCTGTAGCAGGCAGTGAACAAAGCATGGGGGACAGTCTCTGGCTTCCTCAGCAATGGATGCAGAGGGATGCTCGTAATGACCAGGTTGAATACCCAGTGCTAGGAATCCAAATGTAACCTAAGATCTTACAGGAGGGTCTCCCAAAGATGGTATTTGAGCTGGGAACAAATGTACCTTCAGCCACTGCTTTAAATACAAGGACCTCCTCCCCAGTGAGAAAGCCCTGTGTGGCTGAAGTAGGCCTTCCCTTCACACACTTTAATTTGCCCAAGGGATACCCCATGTGGAAATAGCTCCTTGTTTAACTGAGCCCTGCACAGTTATGCTTGTCTCTTGCTGCTGGAGAAGGCAAGATGCCTCATGGTTATTCATCTCTTTTCTTTACCTTTTTCTAGAACATGTTTCTGGCCATCATCAATGACACCTACTCAGAAGTCAAGGAGGAGCTTTCAAGCCAGAAGGATGAGCTGCAGCTCTCAGACATCTTGAAGCAGGTGACAAATAGTGAAAACTGTGCTATTTTCTAGATAAATCCTGAAGCATTTTCAGGAAGTCCCTGACCTCCGTGGAATTTCCCAGAGAAAAACAGTGGTTGCCAACTCCAGATCCACCTTCTTGGTGCATACAGGAGTCACAGTTCCTTTCTGGGATAAATCAAGCTGCCAGACCCTTAGGCAATGGGAAGATGAGAAAGCAGGGGCTGGGGGAATCCTGTTACTTGAGCATGCTAGTAGTGTTTCTGAGACTTTTCTTCCCAGGACAGTCTCCAGACAAAGCTCTTTCAAGGTCTTAACAGAGTGTACTTTGATCAACAAAATGGCAGGTCCTGTTTTGCTAAGCTAAGCATGTTACAGTGGTGCAAATCTAGTGGGGTATATCTGGAATTCCCACGGGCAAATTCCAGAAAAGGTCCTACAAGTTCACAACTCGGTGCTGTGGGATCAATGTTCTGCAAAGAATAGTATTTGAGAAATTATCTTAAACAGCTGATGACTGGGAGCTCAGCTAAAGGGAGAACCGAGAGGAGAAAAGCAGAGAGCAAACTTTGTCATGGAGACCCTGGCTACCATGTTGGTGCCACCTTGAAGGCCTGATCCTAGTTTAGAGATGGGGCTCATTCAACAGTGTTGTATTTATGCTTCTGGAAAGCTTAAAATCTTCCTGTATTACTTAGCATCTGCTCACCCATGTTGCATTGTCCACTCTGCCCTATTTTTCACTGTTCTGCCTGCATGATTCTGTTGTCTGTTTGCACCTTTGGTAACAGAGCTACAACCGGACGCTCATGAGGCTGAAGCTGAAGAAGGAGAGGATTTCTGACGTGCAGAAGGCACTGCAGAATGGAACAAAAGAATTGGACTTTGAAGACTTCAAGAACAGCTTGAAGGAGTAAGTGAGTCAGATTGAGGGATGCCTGCTTATCCCTTTCTCTTGGTCATACAGGTAATTTATATTCTCTAGTTTTCAAGGCTGGCAGAGCAGTTAGCTCAGATCCGGGCAATGTAAGACTCAAAAAAATAGTTATCATCTTTCCTCACATGTTAGTCTCCTGTTCTAAACAGGTTTGTGTTGCTATTTCTTTCACATTTGGGATGTTTAGGTTTGTCACTGGCAGGAGGAAACAATACACTGATTTCAAAAGGTGTACTCCCACACTGTTAGAACCTAACCGTGTAATTCAGTGCCTTGAGCTTCCTCTTTTTATCCTTTTGCAGATTGGGCCATGCAGACCATGAGATCACAGCAGCCTTCTCCAGGTTCGACAAAGATGGCAACCACATCCTTGATGAAGAGGAGCAACAGCAGATGAAGCATGACCTAGAAGCAAAAAGGGTAAAAAAAGGGCAAGGAAAGAAACCCTCTGTTTGGTAGGGGTGGCCAAAAGCAGCCTCAGGAATCTTTGAGTTTGTGGTATAAACTAAGCAGGCAACTGAAATACAGCTCCAACGCTGCCTGGACAGCAGCTGAGTATATCACTGCCTGTGAAGCTCTGTGTTAGCCACAGTGAGGCTGACACAGAGTTAGCACCCAACTTTGCAGGAATTTCTTTATCTATCTTCTAGGTTGCTCTGAATACAGAGATTGAAAATTTGGGAAAATCCTATGATGACAACAACCTGGATGAGAATCTGACCTACATGGAAGCAAGAAATAACCATGCCAATATGGCCAGCTGGGTCTCCAAAGAAGAGTTCCAAGTGTATGTTTGTGCTGGCAGTAGTTTAATCCCTCTGCAAACGAGGGGTCTGATTCCCTGCTGCTTCCTTCCCTGATGTAACTGTTTACATTGGTGCTGAGCAGTTTCAGTAAGATCTTGTCCCTTTTTACCTTGCACGCGCATAAGTGAGCAGGTCAGGAGAGAACTGGGATAGTTCCTGTAATGTAGTTTGCTTGTTCCTGTAAAAGATTGGGTTAAGAAATTTTGCTTTCTGCCTCTTGAATAACTTCTGCAGCTGTCAGCTGGCCACAGGCAATATGCTGTCATGTTTCAGGTCAGAAGGTAGCCTGGATAACCGGGCCAGGGGAAGCAGATACTTTTACAGAAGGTCCTGTGGGAATAAATATCCTTGATTTATAACCTAGTTGGCCTTCATCCTCCAAGTCTGAGAATAACACTTGACTGTTTCTTCCACAGGAATAGCATGGGATAACATAGCACAGGGAATCAGCAGATCCTGATTCTGCTACTGAGAAACACTGAGCAATCCACATAGGGCCCCCCTCAAAGGAGAGGAAGATGCAATATTTAATAATGGGATTATATTGCCATCCAAACTGTTGGGATCCATCCTAAGCAGAATCACTGATTACAGATGAAAACAGTGTAGCGGGCAGTTGTTTTCAGTGGGTATGAATGAGTTCTCTGATGAGGAGCATTCACTCCTGTTTGAGGTGTGGCAAATTGTTCATAAGATTTCTGCTGCAAATCCTACTGTTCGACACAAGAAAAAACTTGAAAATGCTCTTCCTGTCTTCCTCAGCCTCCTGCAACGCGTGCTGCAGCTGGAACAGTCCATAAACATCATTGGCTCCAAGATTGATGCAGTGGTGAACAAGCTGGATGTGCTGGAAAGAAACAAGCTGAAGAGGAAGGACCTGTTGGGCAAGCCGCTGGATAATGTTAGCAAGGTTGGTAGCCCACCACCAGACATTTGAACCAATTTCAGGGTAGGTGACCAGCTCTGCTATGTGAATGGACCTGGTATCATCTTTGCTTTCCCAGCCCCCTTTGACATAAGACAAAAAGGGTCAGCACTTTGTATGATCAAGCCTCTTCTGTTCCAGCAGGGTGACAAAAAGTTTCTTGCTTTCATGTCCCCCCAGTTAACCATGGTACCCTTAAACACACCTTACAGATCCTTTGAGGCCAAGCTCATTCCTGTGGCAGTGGATGCAATTCACTTGTCTTAGTTTCTTTGTGCCTACTTATCCTCAGATGTCAAAAAAGACCATACTGTTCTTCCCAGCAAGAGCGAGCTCATGATAGTGTTGTGGACTGTGATCTTAACATGTTGCCTGTGGATTATTTATCACACATGAGGTGGAAGATTGTTAGCAGTGTGCCCATAGTGCCTCACTGCAGACTTGTGACTTTTGCCAAAGACTGCCTGTATTCAGTCAACCAGCATATTTTGGGTCTTCAACTTTAAAGTCAAAGGCACGAAGGCATGCAGGAGCCATGTCATTACTTCATGTCCTCATGGCTTTCGTAAGGAGAATAGTCCAACAGCACACAGTGACCTAGCTGAGTCAGAAAGAAGCCTCTTTTGCAGAGTAGTTTTGTGATCCCTTCCCATCTGAAAGAGTAGTTTGGAGGATCCCAATTCTCAGGTGAACATGTCTGAAAGATTGTTTCAGTGTTTGCTTTGCTTTGCCCCGGGATTTCTGTGAATGTTCTTGTAGAGGGTGAAAAGGGATGAGTGTACATTCATCAGTGTATTGCAGCAAACAGTATATTGGATCTTTAATAGATGAGCAGGTTGTACTGATTTCTGGAAGAGTGTGGAAGGATATTTAAGTATCATGCACACCTTGTCTCTCTCCTGGAGTGTTGCTAGACCTCTTGGTAGCTTGCTAACAATGCAGGTCACTTTTTTTCTTCTGGTTCACAGGAGGAAGAACCCAGTCAGGAAGAGCTGCTCCCCCAGAGCCTAGACCAGCTGGGGAAAGAAGCAGCAGAAAACTGGGGAACGGAATGTGTACAGGCAAACAACCTGAGTGGCAGCTCTTCCCAAAATGGGGTCTACTCTATCTTGCCCAGGTCAAGTGTGCCGGGATCTCAGGTGCCCAAGAACATCCAGGTGCAGTCTGATGTGCGCTTCTAGTGAACAGCCCAGTGCTCCCTGTCTGCCTCCTGCAGCACTAAGTCACCATCAGTTGTTTCCCCAGTGTTAGAAAAATCAGGGCAGCTGGACACAGATGCCACTATTGCCAGGAACTGGTGATGTGAAAAATCAGGGATGCTCTTTTCCAGTGTAATGATGTGTAATGTCATAGAGCTAGAACTTCTGGCCCCTGTATCTCTGGAGTAGGTAGAAATTTTGAACCAAGTGTTGTATTAGTTCTCTGCCTCTGAACAGGCTGATGCTAAGCCTTTTATCTATCCTTTCTCAAATAGTAGAAACCCCAGAACTCTGAACACTTATGTCCAGAGTGGCACATTGCAACTTGTTCCCAACACACATAACTGTCTGCAGGACAAAGATGTGCTAATCATGTAAACAAAGAACAACATAGTAATTAGTGTGACAAGGAAAGGAGAAATTTAGTTATTTGTGTTTACCTGGTTACCAGCAGTTTTGTTCTATTGTAGTTTGTTTCCAGAACGCTTTGGTAACCCTCTCTGTACCTTAGATTCAAATGTTGAGAAAAGACGATGCTAACACTCTGGATAACTACAATGAGAGTTGGGAGGAGATCTGAAATATCATAAACAGGGAAGCAGTTGTAAGTGGTAGAGTCTGAGGTCTGAGTGTTAGGGAGCAGACCTCTGGTTATATGATTTCTAACACAGCTGTTGATGTTACAAAATCTCTTTATGTTGGTTATTTTCACACTCCTTAAATTGCATTTCAAGGTACTGCACAAAACAAGCACCGTATGTACAAATTTGTGACAATTCTCATTTTTGTCAAGGAAACAAATTTATTTGCAGTTGTCAGTGCTGACACCATTTTAGTTCAGGAATATTGTGAAAATGAGATGAATGTTAGTTTTTCAAGCACATGCAAAATACTTCTTTTCCAGGCATTTTTCATTTTGCTGAGACTTCCTTGTAGTTGGTGCAGACTATTGCAGCTGTTACAAGGCCACTGTAAATGTATTTCAAATATCTTAATTGCTGGTATTCTACAATGGGTAGCCTCAAATAGGCTCTGTAGGCTTAAAGCCAATGGAAATGTGAGTTGTCCCAGACCACTGCTAACAACTCATATTAATGCTACACTGTTGAGTGTGCTGCGCAGTGATAGTTTTAGTGGGGACGTTGTGCCATGGCATTTTGTATTATCACCTTTTCAAGATGGACGTGTCGCTGTGTTCTGAGGGAAAGCCTCCCTGGGACTGTCTGAAGGACCTCAGCATCAGGCCTGTCCCCAGATGGCCTAGGCTCCAGGGCTGTCACAGCTACTAGATATCATTGATAAACTGAAGCAAAAGGTCATTCAGCTGCCAGAGCCTAGCAGGAGCTGTAAGACCTTGTCACCCAGCCCACAGGGATTTAGATTTCAGCCAAGAACTGTGAATGCAGGAACTCAGGGTCTCACAGCTCACTTCCCATCAGCTGCCTCTGCTGTTGGGGATAAGACTTCTCTATGAGACATTGCCGTGTTGACTCCCAGTTCCACTGAACTCAGAATTGAGCAAGAGCTTCTTAACTTCAGCGTTTCCAAATTATGTTGGTTATTTTCTCCTAATCCCAGCATTGAAGTTTCTGTCTTATTAAGAAGAAAACAGACTATGTCAGGAGAACTTCCTCAAAGAGGTTTTTTTTTTTTTCTTTTCAAATCTTAATTAAACAGAAAATCCATAGGCTAAATTGTAATTGAACAGAGAACCTACATGCTTTCTAATGGGCTTGAAGAGTGCACACAGCCCTTTGAGTGCACTCAGAGGGTGCCCCCCCCCCCGAATACCCTCCTGAGAATCAGCTGCCCTGTGTGTTGAAAGGCACAGAGGAAGGTTCTTTGTTAAATTAATTTGTAAGACCTTGTTTTAGATCCTGGGTCAACAGCAGACTATGGTTATTGAGGCCTAATTGCAAAATCAAAAATACAGACTGCTCTTTTGAAGTGTCTAAAGGAGTGTCTGCCTCTTCCAGAGCCTCAGAATATTGGGTGAGGTCCTGAGTCTGTGTTACTGCAAATACTTGTGATACTGATCTGTGAAGAACTAAGTCTGGCACCATGGGAGAGATCCAAGCAGCAACTGCCTGCTTCAGGGGGTTGATCCTGCGCTGGCAGAGTCAGTGGAAGATATGTTGCTGGCTGAGGCTCAGCTCCTTAACATAGCAACAACTCCTGTGAGGACAACAGCATCCTGAACTCAGGTCCTGCCAAGAAAATGAAGGTGAAAGTGATTATCTGTAAGGCCTGGCTTTATAAAGCCTCAGATTTCTCACAGGGAGAATGTTGCTTAGTTGTTCTGCTCAACAGAAGACGTGGCACAAGACGTCCCTCTTTGCGTTGCCAATAATTCTGTTCGCCCCCTGAGCTGTGTCAAACATCTGCAGGACCAGCCCCACAGATGACTCACCCACTGAGGCAGGGGTGTCACTACACACCAAGAGGCAACCTCCACCACCATGCCCCTTTCTGCACAGAGACCCTCGTAAGTGTCAGGGAAAGCAGGTGAAGCAAGAGTGGATGCTTCACCTGGAAGTGGAATAATGCTGTGGCAGCTGGGCTAAGATCTAGAAGACAGTGACCATGAGCCTCTGGCAACAAGGTCATGAGCAATGGGGGATCCTTTGGGGTGAGGGGCAGCAGCCAGCTTGCCCTGTTGAGGAGCCCTGAACCATCTCTATCTGGGATCAGACATGAACCACAGGCTGCAGTGGTCTCCTGGGTGTCATCAACAGCCTGGTCAGCAAGCTCCTTTCCACCTTTCTGTCAGAAAAACCACTCCCTTCACCCCGTGCTGTGATTTTGGTGGTGCCAATGCCGCTCAGTGTAAAACAAGTTCTGGTATATGCCTGTGCCTACATTAGTATCTTCTCTTGTGCAACTGTGTCTTGTCTGTTCCTTGTCAACATGCTGTCATGTATATGACGTGTCCTAGAGTAGGGCAAGGCAATTACTTGTCCGCAGCAATCATTTGTGTGTAATTGCCAATCTTGTGTTCAAGCTGGTTGAGAAAAAACATAAATACACTGGATGGTAAGTTCATACAGCTTCTTTTCAGATTGTGTTGTCAGGCCTCCCATCAGGAGCTGGCATTACTTTCCCCATGAGACATATATCATCTAAATAAAGTATCTTTTCCTTGATAGTAGGTGCATGGCTGTGTTTTGTTCCAATTTAGAGGTTGCCTTCCAAACTGCTGTGTCTGGCTGAGGAGCCCCTGTCTTGCAGAAGACACCTGTGCCTTGAGGTGGTTAAAAAATCTTCAGGAGGAAGTTTGGAAAAGTATAAGGTGCTCCAAAAAGATATCACCACCATCAGGGGGATGGAACACCTCTCTTATGAGAACAGGCTCAGAGAGTTGGGATTGTTCAGCCTGGAAAAGAGAAGGCTCCGAGGAGACCTTATTGCAGCCTGCCAGTACTTAAAGGGGGCTTTATAAAAAAGACAGACTTTTTAGCAGGACCTGTTGCGATAGAACAAGTGGTAATGGTTTTAAAATAAAGGAGGGTAGATTTAGACTAGATATAAGGAAGAAATTTTTCACAATGAGAGTGGTGAAACACTGGCACAGGTTGCCCAGAGAGGTGGTAGATGCCCCATCCCTGGAAACATTCAAGGTCAGGTTGGATGGGGCTCTGAGCAACCTGATCTAGTTGAAGATGTCCTTGCTCATTGCAGGGGGGTTGGACTAGATGACCTTTAAAGTCCCTTCCAACCCAAAGATTCTATGAGTCTATGGTTATTTGTGTCGGCAGTTGCAGTGGCCAGGGTCTAAGCCCCACTGTGGTAGGAGATGCATGTGCTCCAAAGGAGAGGCTGTCTTAAGGCTCTCTTGAATCCAGCCAAGGGGGAAGAAAGCAATGCCCTAACCATGGCATCAAAACACAAGTGAAGCACAGAGATCTTCACTGATGTGCACAGGGAGGGGCATGGCAGAGATGTCTGAAAGCAGGCTCAGGACTCCGGCAAGGGGCAGCCCGAACCAGCCATGCCAACGAGCATGGAAAGCTCCTGGAAGTGTCTTTTCTCTGTGTCTCTCCAAGAGTGTGATGCATTTGTCTCAAGAAAGAGCAAGCCTAACTTTTCAGGTTTAAGAGAAACACATAAATCCCCAGATTCCCCCAAAATACAGCCCAGCTTCTGGAGTGACCTTATAAACTGTGTTTAGTTTACCAGTAGATGTCAGTCAGCACCACTCACAACCCTTCACCCCTACAGACCCTTCTCTCTTCCATTTTCAAAGGAGGGTGGTAGCAAATCTGCCATTTGTTTTACTAAGAGAAACTGAGACACCAGAAAAATCACTTTCTCCGTGGCCAAAAACAGAAGCAGAATTCAGGGTTTCCAAAACACACTTTATGATACTAGATCCTCCCACCTGAGTATTTCTGGCAAACTTTGCCTATCTCTGGCACGTTACAGTTCTCTCTACAACCTTTAAACAGGGTTAGCACAGGGCTTTTTCATTCTTTGCAGTCCTGTGAAAAGTCTTTAATAAGTGCTAGTATTAGCCTACAGCTGCTGCTGACAGGTCAGCCTTTGGTACAGGAGATTGTTGGTTGGAGACCACCCTGGCCCTGCCTGGTTTACAAACACATCATAGCAGGAGTCATAAAGAAAAGAGCAACATCAGGGAACAACTATCAGTATTCATACATCAGTAACCAGGGAAAAGGGAGCATCCTCTGGCGAGCCAGCTGATTACAAACCCAGATGAAGTGCCATGCCATCCTGTGGCTGGTCACAAAAGCCCCAATTCAGGGCCTCCAAACCCAAAAGCAAGGAGCCCGGCACCGGGGGAGCGGTGGAATTAGGAGGAATTTCAGCAGGTGCCAGGTCCAGTCCCTCTCCTGAGCTCAGAGGCCAAGGGATACATTAAAAACAATGTGCCAGGTTTTGGAGAGAGGTAGCGGAATTCAATGCTTGAGGAACTGACTAAGAAACCTTGCTCACGGCCCGGTTTCAGAGGTGGCAAATGCCAGGCGTAGCTCATCGCCGGCCAGCCGTGCTGCACACGCGCCTGGCGCCCAGGCCCGGGGCAGGAGGGTGCCACCGGCGTGCGGTGAGCTGAGGCCAAGCCCTGGCCCAGGAGCGCTGAAGGAGGAATGCGAACGCTCAGCTGACGACACGATGTGGGCGCTCGGCGAGGGGTTTCCGGCCTCAGGCCACAGCAGGCTGCGTGGAGGCAGGCCGCAGCAGGTCACCACGAGAGCCTGGGAGCCCGTGTGCCTGGCAGTGGCAGGATGTCCCAAACCAGCTCTGGGTGGTGCTGTATCCCGACCGCTACTGTCCCCAGAAGATAGCAGTCATTTCTCTACTGGCATGCTCACCTCTAGGTGCCAGAGGCCTAAGAAACAGCCCGTCAGAGCAACGTGCAAGGCAAGTTGTGCTTTGTGCTGACTGAGAAAGGGCCGAAAAGCCAACACGTCGCTTCTGTTGGCTGCAACTACCTACAGGGTCCCCTTCTGCAAAAAGCATCAGAAATAACAGCAAATGTCTAGCTCAGGCATAGAAAAACTCCATATATGCGCACGTACCCACACACATTGCTGTAATGTGTCAAATCACCCAGGTTGTCCAGATACGTTTGGAGTTCACAAAGCAAAGCAAGCTTTGAAATCACATACAAAGATTTCCGGGACAACAAAAGGGCAGAGCTTTTCCTCAGTTTCCTATAGAATAGACAACTGTTACGGCAATGAGAGATGTCAGCCTTTCTGAATCCTTTCAGGAATACAGCCTCTTCTGCCTCAAAGGGTTTTATCCTGTACAGGCCCAGAAGAGGCCATGCCACCAGCCTGCATTCTCCACCATGTGTATATGGAGTCAAGGGCAGTGGACCAGCTGAAATCCCGTAGCATCAGGGTCTGGTCCTTGAGCTGCTTTACTGGATCACATCGAGAGGTGAGACTGGGAGTTCGTTCACCTTCAAAAGAGGCAAACAGTGGTGGAAGGAGACTTGTGACATCCAACCCACATGTAAACTTTCCAAGAGCAAGGTGGAGGGGAAGTACACAGTACAGCACTGAAAAAGCCTCCTTGGTCACCTCCTCTGTATGCTGGACACGCTTTGTTAAAGGCCTTTTCAGCTTTGATTTTGCCAGCCTTGTTAGGTTTGGCAGGATTTCTGAGAGAGGGTTGGAAAACCTCTCAGCAAGGAAACCCTCAGGGAGTATGTGGCATGTTTGCCTGTTTCTTGCACTAGGGAGAAGGAAAGCCTTCTACAGGAATGGCCCAACCCGGTGAGCAGGCCTGCAAGGGCCCTGGTTCTTTGATGGGAGTGGTCTGTGGGCCATGCTCTGGCTGCAGGACCAGGCTATGGAGGTCTTCAGCTCTGGTGTGAGATGCGAGTGGCCTTGGTAAGGGCTGTGCTGCTGAGGTGCTGCTGAAAGTAGAGCAGGAGAGAAGGCTGAATTGGACAGAGATCAGTGCAGAGGTGGGCAATGCAGGCACCAGGAGCAGGAAAAAAAAAAAGCAGCAAAGCTCAATGGTTACTTCATTTTAAAACAGAACCAACTGCACTCACTTCTGTACTCATGAGCACCAAGAGATGTGTCCAAATGGACTGTTCAGAATTCGGGCACCAAGGTCTGTGTCCAGGTGCTGTGGTCATGTGTCCTTGTGATGACACAGAACAAGGAACACCAGTTATGGCATTCTCATGTCTTCTGCGTTCTTAGCCTGGTGACCGTGGCTTGCTTTTTCATGTGTCTTTTCATACCCTTTAGGAGATGACAGTGATCAGTTTCTTATCCTGTCCCTCCTCTGTGAGACATTAAGATTTACTTATTGTCTGTTCTTTCCTAGTCTGAGTGCCTGGAGGAGCTACCCCTAAATGTGTTGATGTCCTGATGGACTGCTAAGTTCAGTGCCATCAATATCTGCCACTCCTGGTGTTCCACACACAGGCTTTCATTTACTCTCCATTCAGACCTGTCTGAGCTTCTCTATTATGATTCCCCACTCCCCCTGCCTCTCCCGAATTACTGCCAACTGTGTCTTGTCCTAGGACACCAAGCTGCCCTTCAGTGGTTCCTGGGTAGCTCTGGACAACCTCTGTCCCTTTTGCATACATTAGTCATCCCCACTTACACAGCAGTTTCCAAACTAGGAGGGAAAAATTAGCTGTGGAGAGGAGCAGAGCAGCACTGTCAAAAAACAGACGCCCTGGCCAAGATAAATACCAGGCAGTGGCTCTACCGAAAGAAATAGCTAAGTATTGAGATGCACCTGGGACTTAATGGAACATAACCAGTTGGGCAAGCTGGAAGGTGAGTGCAAAGAGCCCTGGCATAAGTACCTTAGGAGTGTGGAGCTTTTTCCTGTGGCATTACTGGGTGAGATGTGCAACCAAGTGCTTCCTTCTTATTATCCCCTTCTTATCCCCTTCATCTGTGTTACTGCCTTCATCCTTAAGTCAATCAAGGATTAGCCTACTGCTTTGTGTTCTCTTTGATAACACTTGCTACCTGGTGATTCCCTGTCTTTTTGCCTCAGTTTCCCTACTGGTGAACGTGATTTTCCTGCAATCTGCGTCAGAATAGGAGACAGTCAAGATTTCTGAGCCTTTGCACTTCCTCTTTTTTTTTCACCTAACATGATGCTCTGCCCTGTCTTGGAACGACATGGCATGGTAGTTCTCTGTCAAGGTCATATAGCACTGTTAGGCATCTAGGAAGGCACAAAGGAAAGGGGAAGTTATGGATGAAACAGAGCCAATTTCTTATCTCTCCTCCAGAATACAAGTTGTTTACTGTCACGCTATGTCACATTCTGCTGTTGTGCAGTGTTGCTTTGGGGAAGGACACTCTGTGACTCTGGGTGTACAGCCACCACCGCAAAAAAGTCTGAATCTGTTCAGGGCTGCCACAAAAAATACTAATGGCAGCAGCTCAGGCCTTGGGAGGGGATAGAAGTTAAACAGTTTTTAGGAATGGCTGGTGGGGCAGCCTGGACTTTGCTCCTGAGTAGGGAGGTGAAACGTCTACATAATATTGTGTATGTCAACATTCATGTCTAGGGAGGGAGCTGACCTCTGGAGAGCTGAGTTGGGACAGATAAAACACGCTTTAATCCTGTTAATCTTGTGAGGGCACTGAGGCCCTCAAAAGGGAAGCAGAAGGATGGAGTACCCATTCCTGACTTGCAAATAGCAATGCAAGCTGTACTTGAGGGAGTCCTGTCCCAGGAGTTTGGGCTGAGTGTGGGATAATCTTGCACGGGCGAACTTGTGCTGCTGCCTCACCTTAGCTTGGTGCTGCTTCTTAGTCTGCAGTCCCAAGCTTTGTCCTAAAGGTGTAATAACATGGGGCAGTCACGACTGGTGTGTCTCCAGATCTGCTTTTTTAGAGAAGGCATGGGAGCTTCCTTTCTTCTTAGCAGACTCCCAAAGCTTACCTCCCTAGTAGCTACTACACAGCGTGGCTAAGATGTATCCCTGGTCTAGGTCTTTATTCCAGCTTTCTCATCAGACCTCACTGTTTCTGCTCCCTCTACCTGTGTTATCTCCTTCTTTTAATCTATCTAGACTGTGAGGGAGATCATGAGTGTGTCTGTATTTGCATTGTTCTCTGTAACATTACTAACAACAGCAAGTTGGAGCTGTAAATATCTGAACACAGTTATGATGTTAGCTTTTTAAACACTGAAGAACTGCAACGGTAGTTTAGATGCATTAGATACTTCACAGTACAGATCTTGCATCCTTGTCTGATTACTTGCTTTACCCAGATAACACCTGTGTGTAGCTATATTGATCCTATAGTTTAGCTATTCATGATTTCTGTCAGAGATCATGATATCTCAGTGTAGCGCACTAGTTAAATATTGATTTCCTTTACTCTTAGATTTGCTTGAATCCTTTCTTATCTTTAACCAATTAAGGAGTTAGTGCTACTATGATTTCAGATAATGGGCTAAATGTTTAACAAAACTTGACAAAGTCAGATTTCTTCTACATAATCTGCAAGTCTAGCAAAAGCCAACTTCCCCAAGGCAAACAGCACTTTAACGAAGTAAGGGAGGCCAGTCAGCACTAGCTTTAACATGGTGAGCAATCAGGGTGGAAAAGACATGATGAGATGTTTTTTTGTGCCTAGGGTGGTGAACTTTTAGATGCAGCAAATTCAGCACATGTGTACACATCTGTACAGGGTGTCTCTTTTAGAGTGATTTACTGGAGCTTTTGGAAGAGAAGAGCTAGGAAATATCTCTCACTCATGCACCATGTCTGGTATTGCTGCATTGGTCTCAGAGCTGCTTTTGTACAGAGGGCATTGGGATCTGCTTCTTGCTGCATTCAGTAGCGAAGGTAATAGTACACATCAGCATGAAGTTCCTCCTGCACATATTTCTCATGCACTCTCTTGCTGGCTCAAGTCCCTGAAATATTTTACAAGCTCTATGAAATTCAGCATTAGGGAGAATTAAAAAACAACATGGATCTTCAGGGCTATGAAAGCAGCATCACAAAGAAAGCAGTGGAGAAACAGATCTGAAAATCATGTGCTAGACAATCATTCTGCTAGACAAAACCATGTCTGACTTGATCAAGTGGTGGCAAGTGTTGGCCCATGTGGAAAGCTGGACTAGAGGGAGCTCTTATCAGCCCCTTCAAACAGATGTTTTTGTGATGCTGTGGCTCAGGCTGCAGGAAGATGGGAAGAAGAGACCAGGACCTTCAGCAGAGAGTGGAACTCATAGTCCTCAGTAACTTCTTATCCACTCTGTGTGCTGGGGCACATGCAGGACATGTCTAGTGTGACCAGAAACCACAGGAAAGGAGCAATGTTCAAATCAGCTGCAAATGAGAACGATGTTTTTCAGCAGGACTCTTCAAAGCCTGACTTTCTGCTAGGTCACTTCCCCCATGCTCAGGACAGTATCATGGTCTCTCCTGCTCTGTGACCTTGTAGTGCCACGCAGATTGGAGGCTCAAGGCAGCAGGGGCTAAGGAGCAAGAGCAAAGACCCCAAACCTGTGCTAAAACCTGCATGAGATCTGAAACATAACCCAGGTTGCTCTTGCCTTGCTATCACAGTGTATCAAGGCAAGGCCTATAGCATTATTTGTTTAATGTCACTCAGTAAAAGCAACGGAGCTTTGTAGCTTGGTGCTTGCTAGAGCTCTATGCTGTGCTAATGACTTCGTTGCCTTTCTGTAAAGATCCCATCCTTTCATAAGGAGCAAAGGCTGAGGGTTTACAAGGCAAATGCCCCTCTCTGTGGACGAGCAGCAGAAAGCGATGCTGGCACCCAGCGACCTACGGAGTGCTGCAGTGAGAGAAAAGTACTGTGCGTAACATCAGGCTCTCCTCAGGCTTGTTGTGAGTATTCAGCTTAAAAAAACAGATCCCTGGGCACTGTTGTCTACCTCTGGACTGGCAGAAATCTTCCTCAGCAAGAGTATGAGCTAGATCAACCAGACCAGTAAAATGATAGAGTTGAAAAATACGCCCAGCTGGGGTGGGAAATGAAACACGCTGAGGATCAAAAGGTCCTTGAAGAAGCCCAGAAGACTGTTGCTTGAAGAACGGGCTAGAGGAAAGCCAGCGCCTCCAGCCAGATGCTGTAGTTGGCAGATCTGGTTCCTCCCCATATCTCAGGTCTCTGCCCATTTCTATGCCATCAGGATGTGCTTAGGTACAGGGGTCAGAAAAGTGTTTTTTCCATTCCATGAAGTGCGGAAGGAGCAGTGCTGTTTCCCGAAATTGCCAGCATGGAGGCTCCCATCATCTCTGTCAGAGAAGCAGCTGAGCAACAGAAACAAACTGTGAAGAGTAACCTGAACCTTTAATTGTGCTCCTTCAGCGAGTGCTTCTCCTGCACCACTGTGCAGGCACTATGTGGAGCAGCAAGTTCATGACTCAGAAAATGCTCACCTCTGCTCCCAAGCAAACAAACTTTTTTTTTTTCACTGTCCCAGGCACATGATGAGAGAATTGTCACTGCAGCACATTGAAGGCTAGCAAGTATTGAAGTTTGAAATATTCTTGGAGACAGACAGATATGTGTGCTTGGTGAAAGACTAGGGCAAAAGTCTTCAATCTAGGCAGATTTTGCTCAAAAAAGGAAGTTAAATCACAAATGAAACATGAACTCAAGTCTGCTTCTGACCCATAGAATGACTGAAGATAACATCCTTATCCAGCAAGCCTGATCCTTGGGTGTACCTGTGGCAAAACTTGCTCTCCTGACAGATCTCTAAAGCTATTTCAACACCCCCATAACCCCATCTGCTCTGGACTCCAGTCAGCCCTGTAGAGCAATGCAGCTGCGTGAGATGTGTCTTCTGCCTAGTGCATCAATGGCATTGAGTGCATCGACGTGCCTGGAGGGAGGCAGGTGTCTGAAAGGGGATAGGTGAACCTTTGGAGCTTTTATTACTGGTATTGACTGGGTAGCTAGAGGTATGCTTTGGCTTGGCTGAGCCTTAAATTCATCTAGCATGAGGTGGTGTTAGAAAAAGGCAACGCTGTAGAGAACTGCAGAGGGTAGTCAACCGGAGACAATTAATATGGTGACTTGACAGCACTTATATAAATCATATTTATAAACCATAAAAGCAAGCCTTTCCTGCATTCATAACACCAAGGAGTCCAGGCAGAGCAAATTTATTTATAAAGACAATAGTGCTTGGGAACAGGAGGCTGAGGAGAATCCTTGACAACAAACCAAAGGAAATCCGATCTTCCGGCTTTCACACATTCTCCAAGCGGGGAACACGTGGCAGTACTGAGTGGCAGCCCAACGGGCTACCGGTAGCCCCAGTGGGCTACCGTGACCCTCGTGGGCTCAGCGGGGAAACACCTGAGGAGCACACTCCCTCTGAAGGTGTGAGATCAGTGCAGCTTTGTCACCCTTGGAGGGGCTCCCAGGACTGTCTCTGGCCCCAGCCGACCGGAGACCATCCCCTGGGTGTGATGGCCTTTCCAGAAGGTGGGAGAGCAGGAGAGAGAGTGGGTGCTGCCTCTCACCCCCCAGCTCTACCCCTCTGTGCCAGGGATGTGCAGGGGCCGCGGGCAATTTACTGGGCATCTCCGTCCGATGCCCGTTCCCCTCTTTGGTGGCTTCCCCCTTCCCTTCCCCTCCCCTCCTCCTCCTCCCTCTCCTCCCCCTCCCCCGCCCCAGGAGGGCGGGGTAACGGCGCGGGGTAGCCCTCGGTGTCCCGGCGAACGGGGGCTCCGCCGCGCCGCCGGCCGGGGGAACCGGCTGCCCCAGCGCGGCCCGACTCAGCGGCGGCACCGCCCCGGGAGTCGCGCAGCCGCGGGCCGTGCCACGCTGCCTGGCGGAGCGGGGCTCCATCACCACCGCCGCTGCCTTCGCCCGCGTCCCGGCGGGGGTTGCGTGAAAGCGTCCGGCGCTCCCCGCCGCCGGTTTATGTAACCCGCCGCCCGGACCCGGTTATAAAACGCCGCCAAGGCAGCGCCGTCGCCTGAGCCGCGCCGCCGCAGCCCGGAGCGCCGCGGTAGCCGGGAGGTAACGGCGAGCGCGGGGCGCGGCGGAGCGCTCCGGCGGGCAGCGTGGCAGGGGCGGCGGGCGGGGGCCGGGGAAGGAAAGCGGAGCGTGGGCGGCCGGGTCGGTTCGCGGCTCCGGCTTAGTAGCAGGACCGGCCCGTGGGGCGAGGGTGGGAGAGTGGAGGGGCGCTGCTTCTGCCTGGTCTCACCTGTAGCCTCTGCTCAGCTTTTTCTCGCCCTCCGGTCATCCTTGCGCATACCCGCAGCAGTGGTTTAGCTCGCCAGTGCTAATCAGTAGCTTTGCAAAAACCTGTATAAAAGGGTTTATGGTGTAATAAACTACAAAACCGACCCAGAACAGACGTGGGTCAATGTCCAAAAGTCTAACCAGGTCTTTGCCCCTGGTGTCACAGTTATCCTGACTTTTTTTTTTTTCTCCTGGTCTGTTGTGTAACCTTTCAAGCATATAAGCCTTCTCTTGCTGATGTAACCAGCATTTCCTTTCTTGTTTCCCACAAGCAAGGCTTTCCCAGAGGTGACCAGTCTTAGAGTTCAGGATGTGTCCAAGCTAAGCAACCCTTCCTCCTCCCCAACATTTTTATTTTACTTATACAGGAAAAAACTGCTGCAACTTCTGTTGTAGTGAGAGGAAGAGGTAGAGAGGAAAGGGCAAATCCTGTTTCTTTAAATCTGGCTCTTGTAGTTCCAGTTTCTTAAAAGGATGACCATCTTTGTCCCTGAGAAATCCACTACTTCTGCAGTGGTGGATATGTGGATATTGTTGATCCTACTGGTTATCAACCTCTCAGTCCTGGGAAGAAAGAAGTGCAGATCATGGGGAGAAGGGTGATTGGTGGAATAAATCTGCCTTCCCACAAAACTCAAGTAGCCAGCAATGGATGTCTTTGTGGACTGTTCTCTCTCCTTGCTCTCTTCGTTAGCCTGGTGACCACCTTGGCTTTCTGCAACATCACAGTAAATTTTTATCTTTCCAACAAACACTGTCATGCCAGCAGCTAGAAGGGAAGTAAATGATTGGACTAACAGAAGTTAACTTGTGTTCAATTTTTGGAAGGGGCACATAGTAATTCCTCTCTTCCTTGCTCTAGTTCTGTGGAAAAGGGACAGGAAGGTTTATGGCTGTGAGGGCATCTGGCTAAAAGGCAGGGTACATGTTATGCTCAGGCTTTGCATAGGCTGCAGAACTTGGGGACTGCAGGCTTCCCAAGTTCTTCACATGCAACTTGAAGGCAAGAACCTTTTTCTTTTTTTTTTTTTTTTTTTAATAAGGGAATGGATCCAAACTTGGTCTCCCTCAGTTACAGCAACAGAAAGGCAAGCAGCCCCTTGACAAAAGAGCTCTGCTGCTGTGACTAAATTAATCAATATTAATGGTTATACCTGTACTGATACATTTCTTACTAGGTAGGCTCTGACGCATGGACAGGGAGAACAGTTCCCTCCCTTTGCTGTTCACACGTCCTCCCTTTCAGGTGCTCCCATCCTGAGCTACAGAGGCAGCTTATCTGCTTGAACCAGGATGCTTTACAACTTTGTGATTACAAATAGATACCATATTTAATTTTCCTTAATATACCAGTTTGTATCATGCTTTTCCTGGCTGTGGCATGTCCCAGATCTCTCCCTGTGAGAGGGGGAACCTCCTATTGAGGCTTTTTTTACTACATTTACCTTCACAGTAAATGATGCCTGCACACAAATGCAAATTTCTCTTCCTATTTGTAGTTGTGAAGTATCTTGATACTGGTGTGACTGAAACATGATAAGCAACACGTGTAATTGTTATTTTAAACACATTGGTATCTCTGAAACAAACTTGTGCCAGCAAACAAGATGCATGTGACTGGCCTTCATTTTCATAAGCACGACTGTTTTTCTTCCTGTGGTTCTCCATACAGATTCATTAATAGTTTTTCTCTGCTGGCTTGGTGGAGGTGTGAGGGGGGTAAGCATGTTACACCTGAAGGAGGGGAGCTTGCATCTCTTTAACTTAAGTAGTAGCAGGTTGCATTTGTTCCCACTGTGTTGGGCAAGATGGTGACCATCACAGAGGGGCTGGGTTTTTACCTCATTGAGTGCTCTTTGAGATAGTGTCACTTCAAGAACATACATGTCTCATTCTTAAAGGCTATGTGTATTGTTCTGAATCTGTGGGTTTCCATGCCTTTGGGGACTACTTGATGTTCTCCAGGGTGGGTGTCATCCTTTTGGAAACTTGGCAGTTTCCTTGTAAGGATTAGTGTGGTGTGCGTGAACTTGGTTTTCCAAGACACTTTCTGCAGAAATCTTTGCTCGCATGTCTCCTTCCCTGCATGTTTTTGTGTTCTCTCTCTCTCAACAGATGGGAACTGCTCAAAACAACAGTGGCCTCAAAAAACTCCATGCAGTGGAGCTTGACCTGTGTAACAAGGACATGATGGCAGACACGTTTGATCACAGCATTATTTCTGTTGGAGAAGAGGAAGTAGCAGGCAATTTCCAACGTACTTTTCCAACACGAGAGTCCCTCCGATCCCCTCGGGGCTCTGTTGTGAGTTTCCATAACATCCAGTACTCCGTTAAGCAGTCCAGTGGATTCCTATGTAAACGGAAAACTGTGGAAAAGAAGATCCTTCATAATGTTTAGTAAGTTCTTGCTTAAATAAAATACTGGAGGGGAGGAATTAATCTGCTGCTGTGAATCAGTGACCTCAATGTCACCTTCCAGATCCAGCTGTGCTGGTAAAGAAATTACTACTCTCCTGCCAGTCCGCAGTTCTGTGAGCACTTTCTTATTTGCTTTGAGGCAAAATAGCCAGGATATAGCTGGAGCAGTTTCAGTTATTGATCTGAGCAAATTAGGACCAAACTTGTGTGAACTTTTCTGCCAGAAGATACGAGGGTTCCCTTAACTATAGTTCAAACTGCTGCTGGAGGAAATGAGCAGCAGAGAGCAAGCTCAAGATCCAGCTCAACAGGGAAGACACTTAATTTCTGTCTTTTGTAGATTGCTTTTTATGTCCAGCTCTGGTTCTGTTCTGACCGGCAGTCTGGGACAAGAAAGGAAAAATGCTTACTGATTTCAGGTTTAAGGAGAAGTTTTTAATAATCTCTAAGTTTTCCTTTCAACAGCATTTTGTTCACACCTTACCTCTATGAGCTGCATGTGAACAGTCCTCCATTTGGAAATAACTCTTTCCTTCTTCCAGTGGCGTTATGAAGCCAGGCTTGAATGCTATCCTGGGGCCAACAGGGAGTGGTAAATCTTCGTGAGTACTTTCTTCTGCTCCTTCCAATGGACAGTCAGCTGTTCAAAGAGGATTTGGGGTTCTGATGGTTGGGGGAGAGGTGAGGGATCTGCAGGCTCAGACCTTTGCTCCCTCTATCAGCATTGCTGGAGTTCTTGCCCTGCAGCAGTTCACACCCCTCATCTGCTCCACTTGGTGGTCCATATTACTGCAGTCACCTTTGGTGGTGGCCTGAGTTAGCACACCAGGCTGAACTGAGGTGACTGAAGCTCAGGTGTAGGCTCTGTCCTAGACCCGTAATGGGGTGGGAAGGGGTGCAGGCTCCCTTGGGGCAGGAGAGATGTCATCCCCTGTGAAGTCACTGCAGCAAGACTTCCTTGAAGATGCTAGTCCAAACCCCTCCCTGAATACTGACAGGAATATGGTGTAATGTCAGTCTGTAGGATGCTCTGGATCCTTACTCCAACTTGGCTGTGGCCTGGGTGGTGGGAGTGCCCATGTGCTTGAGTTCTTTGGATGAAAGCACAGAGAAATGCCATGCAGACTATCTCCAGCCAGTGCTGATGCTGTTTTATCTCCTGTATAACATGGCAAGAGACCTCTTTGTCACTCTCTGCCTTTCAGAATGTCAGAGACTGGCAAACATGGCCAGGATTCACACAGGCGTGTCTTTGTGGTGACTCTTGATCTTCCTCTCTAAGGAGACTGCTGGCTAATCAGGATGTTTTCAAGAGCAGCACTTCATCACGGCAGTGTTCACTTAGCTAGCAGACAGGCTGGCCTCTGTTGGCAGTCAGGAGAATCCAGTGATATGTTAAAATAAAATTACTTTATAGAATTAATCTTAACTCTAGTCTTGTTTATATCAGTTTGGATTAATTCCCTTGAGATCAAAGTAGTTACTTCTGTGCTCGCCTGGCTGGAGAGCAGACTGCAGCTACTTGGCAAGGTGCTTTTGTCTCTGAGCATTTGAGGTTAACTTTTCATACAGAGACTGAGTTTATGTCTGTAGAGGGTTGACTGCTGTGAATTGTGAGAGTCGGTATACTACCATACTGCTATGGCACACCGTGGGCTGGAAAATCCGGTATCTACACCAGGCTTTCTGTATAAAAAGCCCCCAGAGTAGAGGAGCCCCCTTTCTGCGCCCTTTGGTTTGCAGCGTGCTGTGAGCAGGCTGTAACTGCAGTCCTGACTGGTGGTACTTATTCAGTCAAAGGTAGAAGCAGCTGTTATGGCAAAACCTAATGCCTGGTGTTTGTCTAAAGTCTCCTAGATGTGCTGGCTGCCAGGAAGGACCCAGCAGGCCTGTCTGGAGAAGTGTTTATAGATGGCATCCCACAGCCTCCAAATTTTAAGTGCATCTCAGGATATGTTGTGCAGGTGAGTAACTGCCTTCAGTGGAGGCCTGGGAGCCCTTGGGAGGGAAGACTGCATATAAGATGAGCAAAGCATGAACTACTAGATTAGGTAATTTTCAATGATCCCCTCCAGAGTCTAATTTGATAACTCAGATGTTACAGTATTTAGTATTTTTCTGGGATATGGAAGACAAGAGGATCAAACAGTTACTCCAGCCAAGTCAAGCACAGAGGTGTTTGTCTTCCCAAAGCCACATGGATGCCCAAACCATTGGACTACTGTGGCTTCTTCTTTGGGCTCTGCCCTGAAGTACTAGCAAGGGTTTAAAAAAATAAAAAGGTGAGGTAGAAATCCACAACACCCAAAATCTCTTGTTGTAAAACTCAGAAGCAGTTCTAGCTGTTGGGAGTATCTTCAAGCTATCAGACAATAATTCTAGGAAGTAAATAGATCCCTGCTGTTCTTCCTCTGATTCTGGCTGGCTGGGAGAGAGCTTTGTTCCACTCGAAGACAGGAAAAGCTGACTGAATCTGCGGAAGTGGGTGGAGGCCTGGACCAATAATAGACCCTCAGAGCCCTGGGGGAGCTGAGAAGGGGATTCTTGGCATCCATATGAGCAGCCAAATCTGGAAACCATCCAGGCTTCTGACTGCAGGCAGATGTGAAATAGGCAGCTTTTCTGAAAGCTGCCAGCTGGGGGTCTCTGGGATGACACATGAAGACACGTGATGAGACTGATGCTGAGTCTTGATCCTGCAGGTCAAAGATCCTCAAATCCTCAGGGTTTCATGAATGGCCAGGAAGTTTCTTGCAAGTTGTCCCAGTTTGAGACATTTGTCTCTCCAATGTCCAAAGTAACCCAGCTTAACCTTAAAATGACAGGCAACTAGGTGAGCCATTAAATGGTCTCTCTCCCACCCCACCCCTGTGCAGTACTCCCTAGATCAATAAAGATGCCCCAAAGACTACGAACAACACTTAAGACCTAAACACATAAATATATACATACTTATAGGGTCAGTTTTATGCAGATGAGCATATAGACATGCTAAGTCATGTGTCATCCTTATAAAACTGCTGGTGGTCTCTCCACTCATGCCTTACAAGCGAGGCTGTCATGCCACAGTTTGTTACATTTGGTGTTAAGGTAGCTTAAATTCACAATTTAGTTTCCAACATGGTGATCCTCGTGGTATTAGTGGATCTGAGGATGGGGGGTGGGAGGCTAGGGTTAGAGGCTGAGGGTATGTAGGAAGGGAAGTGATGGTAGGAAATTTCTAAACCAGCTTTGGCAGCAAAGCCAGTTTATCATAACACTACACCCTGAATAATCCGTCGCATACTTCTAGCACAGCAGCATGTTCAGTCTTCCTCTGTTAACTCCAGCGCCAAACATGGTCGGCTGGCACATCCTTTGTGCTGCTGATCAACCACATCTGATGTGGAAGGAGTCCCAAAGCAGGGAAGAATCTGCTGCCCTGCAGCTTAGGGGATGTCTTCCAAAAGGACACTAGATTTGAAAGGTCTTAATCAACAGGCATGTTTCTCAGCAGCTGCCCAGTTTTGCAGGCCTTCATCCATCATATGGTGGGATGCAGAATTTGCTCGAATATCAAAGCAGGGGTGATGGAGAGGCATGGAGTTCTGGACAGACCTGATGTCAAGTCTGTTTGGCTTATGGTTGTTACAGGTTGGTGTAGGCTGCCCAGATGTTTGTCAACTGGATAGATTTGATTCTTACTCAAAATGCACATGACTGTTGAAGCTTTTCTAAAGGGGTAGTCCTTAGAATAAGGTCTTGTGCCCAAGAGTTATAAATAGTTGAGACATGGAAAAAATCAGGAGCATCTTAGTTCAATACTCTTGTTTCTCTGAGAAGCTGCTGCCAGCGAGGAGCTGGGGAGAGCTCCTTGTTGGCAGATGAACTCGGTAGGTGCTCTGGAACACAGCAAGCTATGGCTTGTAACCAGAAACGGAGCCGACTTGGGTGACTCCTTGAGTGTCTCTACCTTGAACACTGAGCACTAGCAGTGTCCATTGGCTTCAGCTGGACTGGAAGAAATTTAACTCTTTACAAAACCAGCTACCTGCTCTGCCTCCCTTTGGCTGTTAAGGAAAATGCATGTGCAGGAGAAAACGGTACTGTCAGCACTTGAACTCCTGAGCCTTAAAGCAGGCTGTGGTGGTGCTTGGTGTAAGCTGGGAGCCTGCAGAGCTGCATTGTCTCCTTGACTGCTACTTAGTGACCTTGAATTTCATATCATGTAAGTTTTGAAGCAAGGGTTGTCCCTCAGTCCAGTTTCCACTGTCGTCCACAAACAGCTTATCCAGCAAGTGCCACTGTAGGGACTCTGGTGCCCAGTTAGGCAGCTGAGAAGGGTGCTTTCCAACTGTCCATTTGTACTGCTTTCAGGATGATGTTGTCATGGGCACAATGACGGTGAGGGAGAACCTGCACTTCTCTGCTGCCCTGCGACTCCCCAGCTCCATCAGTGTTAAAGAGAAGGAAGAGCGAGTCACCCAGATAATCAGCGAGCTGGGTTTAAGCAAAGTGGCTGATGCTAAGGTGAGCAGTGAGCATCTTTCTCAGAAATCATACTACCTCTGAAAACTGAACTCTGGGCAGTATGGCATATGTAGCGCAGCTACACTAAGATAAGCAGGGACCTGACTAAACCATAGTGCATGCAAAAAATGGGTCTCCAGCTCAGGAGGTAGCTTGGAAAGAGGTATGTGTATTTGCTACTAAAAGGGGAAGATTTTGGACAATGGACAGCATATTGTGTAAGTTCAGAGGGAAAAAAAAGTCGCCTAGTCATTGCACCTTGGAAAGCTGCTCAGTCACTTCCTGGCTTTGTGGGACAAGACAGGGATATTGTTTTGACAGTGCTGAAAGCTGCAAGGGATGGAAAGCTGGGCTGTGACAGAGAAGTCCTGTGCAGAGCTTGTTCCTCTTGGCAGCATTCTTACTCTCATTTTACTTTACCGCACTCTTACTTGAGCAGCAGGCGAGCTACCAAAAAAAGGCATCCTTGAACACCAATGCCACCTCTGACTGCTGCGGCCTTGCTCTGGCTCTTCCTTGTCAGTGTCATCCTTGTTCTCTGAAGTCATAAGGTGCCTGGTACCTCTGAAAATCAGACTCTGCTTACTGCTACACAGTCCCTCACACTGAGTCAGACCCATCATGTGCTGCTGGCCCTAGAGTTCACTAATGGGACTCTGAAAATTAAAAGGGCTGCTGGGTGTGGAGAGCGCTGAACTACAGACCATGCACTGATTAGGTCTTCTTGCAAATACGTGATTTATTCTGTTTGTAGGTAGGAACCGAACTGATCCGAGGAGTGTCGGGAGGTGAACGGAAGAGAACCAACATCGGGATGGAGCTCATCACGGAGCCACCAGTCCTTTTTCTGGATGAGCCAACAACTGGCCTTGACGCCAGCACAGCCAATGCAGTCCTCATCCTTTTGAAGAAGTAAGAGTCAGTTCTTTAGGACTCTGCTGCAATTTTGTTTTCAGATCATTGCTTAAAAAAAGCAATACTGTTATGACTGAGTAGCTATGGTGCTCTTTTTTTTTAAAAAAAAAAAAAAAAAAGCTAGACAAATATAACTCACTACCACTTCTGAGTCTTTATTTGGGTCTTGTCCAAAGCCTTTTGAAGTTGATGGGAATCTTTCCACAGCAAGTATTGGATTGGAGCCCAAAAAGCAGATGTAGCTTGGACAGTTTCCCTTTGCCACAGGGAGGGGTGGACTGGGAGGTCAGGCCTTGTAATCATAATTTCTTGGACTTACAGTTGAGTCTATTACAAAGTCTCTTTCTCCACCCTGGCAACAGCCTTGAACTCAGATCAGACTTCACCTGTAGATTTATCCTCACTGTTACCCTCTGTTTACCTTCATCTCCTATGTTTTGGAGATGAACTGTCTTCTGGTACTAAGAGGACCAAACAAGGCTTATTTAATGAGAATGAGTTCCTAACCCTCCTCCTGAGTTTGTAGCGTGTTGTTTGGTCTTGCTTGGGAGGACATTTTACAGTGATGTTTGTGGATAAAGGTCTTTGATCAGCAAGGATACTTGTTGGGCATCACTGCTAAAGCACTTGAAAGAGCATCTGACAAACCTGAAGAAAAACTAGTTTTGACTTTTCTAGAGAGTAAATCTTCAGCAGAAGAGCTAAGAGAAATCTCAGCTGGCTAGACTTCCAGAGCCTGCTATGTAAAGCCTGGTACTGCCACTGAGTGCAGTAGGACCATACCAGTTAGTCAAGTTGAAGACTGGTATAGAAAACATGTAAGGAGGGTTTATACACAGTTGTGGCCTCAATCTTTGCTAGCTACAGACAACATCATACTTTGTCTACGCGAACTGCAATGATGGTGTCTTGTAGTGATGGCTGCTGTCTTGAAGCTCTTGCAGGCAGCATCTGACACACTGGCAGAGAAGGGGGAACTATAGCTTTTCTGGATCGAGACCCTGAGAAGTTGACAAGTATTTGTCTTTGATTTGGAAACGTATTTTTTGTTTGGGTTAACATGACCTTTCTGAAATGCAAAGTGTGGTGTATTTGAGAAATGTTTTTTTTCTTCTATTTCAGGCTCTCAAGAAGAGGGCGAACCATCATATTTTCCATCCATCAGCCCCGCTATTCCATATTCAAGCTGTTTGACAGTCTGACATTACTAGCTTTGGGAAAGGTGCTGTACCATGGTCCTGCGAAGCAGGCACTGGAGTACTTTAGTTCTATTGGTAAGTCTTCTGTGCCAAGAGCAAGGGCAACTGGCTAATGAGTTTAATCTGTGGGTAGATTCTTACTCTAGCACTGGATAACAGTCCTGTGCTTTTTTATCACTAGGATACTAGAGGCTGTAAACATACAGTCTGAACAGTGTTATGTCAGAAAAGGGAAAAACAAAAATGATAAAACTAACATTTTTCAGAAAACACAAAGCATGGCACTCTCCTGCCTTTGTTTTGCCTTGTATCAAGACAAAAACCCAGAATCACTTTGATGTTTAAAAGCATGATGCACAACAGACAAGATGATGCTTGTAGTTCTACCAGGCCCAGGTGGCAGACCAAGTGGGTTCTGAACCACAGCCTGCAGATTGGCAGCAATCTGTATGGGCTAATCGAAGAATCTGCTTTAGTCTGAATGCAGGTGGGCAACTGAGAGGACAAAATCATGGTGTGTCTTAAGATGGGTTAATAATTGCACTGTTGGGTGGCCGTCACCTCCCCGGATAAGCAGGGTGAGGGTTTCTGACTGTAATGCACAGAGAATGTGGAGTGAATTTCCAAACTAGTCTAGATGCAGCCATGGACACGTTGGATTGTAATCTTCCCCTGTGTTTAAGGGAGATGCTTTAACCAACCTTATTACTTCTACTTCTCTTCTTAGTAACCCACCTCACTTCCTTTCTCATAGGAATACTATAGAATAAGCACCCTTGCTTGGGTTGGGTTTTTTTCTTCTTTCTTCCTTATCCCATAGCTAGAAACATATTATAAGAAGCCACTCTTGGACAGCCCTTCCTCTTCCTTCTGACCAAGGAAAGACAAACAAGAGTTAAGCTTCTAGAGCAAGCATCTGAGGCTGTAGAGCAGACTTCCAACAACCTCTACTGAGGAACTTTGTGTATTTTACAGTGGGATGTGGTTGAACAGCACCGTAAAGCAGGCAAGAATTGTCCATGATGAGCTGTGTAGGAGCAAATTACAGATTTCTCCTCACCTGAAATCAGTGGAGAATAAACAACTTTGAAGCTCTGTATAGGTACCTCAGATTCACCATCTCCTAAATCCTGTCCCTTCTACTGCTATAAACAAATGCTCATGGAAAGCAGTGAAGTTTTCTTGTAACGGGGTTGTAGAGGAGTGATATAGTATTAGACATGACCTTCCAAGCTGTGCTCTGTGCAATACAAACATGTTGCATGTGTGGTTTTTTTGGTTTTTTGTTTTGTTTTGTTTTTGTTGTTGGTGTGGTTTTTTTGTGTTTTTTTAGGATATGAATGCGAACCCTTCAACAATCCAGCTGACTTCTTCCTTGATATCATAAATGGTGATTCAACTGCTGTGGCAGCAAGCAAGCAAGATCACAGACCTGTGGACACAGGGAAAGGTAAATTGTGAAGGAGAAATCCACTGTTGGCTGGTGTAGGGAAGATGTATGTGGTGATGGCAAGCTTTTATTCTCTGAGTTTCCTCCAGTCTAAGGGCACTTCATCATCTTTTCATTTTTCCTACTAATAGATATACTTTGCTTTGGGCTTCTTTAAAGAGCTCAAAAAACTTTTTAAAGGGATTTTTTTTCTTCCTTCAGTAATATAGGAGAGCAGTGATAAATATCAGTAATTTACAAAACCTGTGTGGGAAAGACTGAGAAACTAGAATTGCTTAGTCTCAAGAGACAGCTGCAGAAGACAGAAGTTTTCAGTCACATAAGAGGCTGCTGCAGAGAAGACAGGGTATCTACTTATAGGGTATCTACTACTGTCTACCCTTACTCCTTAAGGCTAAGGAGTAATGGATTTACAGGACAGTGAGAAAGGTTGGAACTAGATTAGAGAAAAAACTCTCTAACAATATAGTGAGTGAAATGTTGGGAAATATTTGTTTGGGGATGCTGTACATATCAGTGACTGAAGGATTATAAGTGAACAGTTTTCATAATGGTGCTTTTTGGGGATGGGAAATGGGTCAGAGCAAACATTAATTTCCCCAAAATTCAGTTAAACAAATCTTTTCTGGTGTCTCATTCTAAGAATAAGGCCATTTTTGTGCCACAAAGAACAGGCAGATTAGCTAGGTTTGATTGAAACTGTAGGGAAACCCTCTCACTCAAGTTAGCCTCTTAAGCTCAGAGCTTGAACAATTCAAATTCTCTGGGCATTCCTGCTTTTTTTTTTTTATTCAGCCTCCAAAGTGGCTTCAGCCATTCCCCATGGGTTCATGGGGAATCACAAGCTATATCTTGTCTTTCTTACTCAGAGGTGAGCAGTGAAAATGAAGTGGCAGAAGATAAAGTGGACAGCAGTGTGGTAGATGTGCTGCACCAGAAATATCTCAACTCCAGCCTGTATCAGAGCACAAAGGAAGCATTGAGGAAAGTGCAGCTTGCACAGGGAAGCAAGCAGAGAGTATCCAAGCAGGGACATGAGATTACCTATGCAAATGGATTCCTCACCCAGCTGTACTGGGTGTCCAAGCGTTCCCTGAAAAACCTCATCAGGAACCCACAGGCCTCTGTTGCACAAGTAGGTAACAGCTGCTAAGAGTCTCAGATTCTCTCTGCTCTCAGCCCCGCAATCTGCAGTTTTTAGGCTAGATTTGTTTTCAGAGGCAGCTAGGGAAACAAGGAAGTCCTGTGCCGCTGCCACTTAAATGGAGTGAGATGCCCAGCTACCTTTGTTGCCTTTGAAGAAACCCTCCATTTTAGTTTAGCACAAGGACTACTGCATTGAAGATTGGGGAGTGGGAGGAAATGCTCCATTCTGTTTTACATGAGGAGCTTCTAGGGTGACGTTAGTTTTGTGCCTCACTTGAAATTTTAAGCTGGGTTATTCTTTGAGTGTGCTTCTACTAACCTTTCCCAGCCAAAGAAGATCAGAGGAAGGAGAAAAGTGAAGAAGATAAACTTGGGAAATTTGCCATAAGGCTTTCAATTGTGTATGTCATAGGTATACGCTGACTCACAACAGCAAAGTTTTAGGCAGCTGTGAATCTTAAACCCCGCATATGCCTTAATAAGTTTGTCCCTATTTACTTATCTGAAGGACTCCCTTTTCCGTTTTTTCTTTCCACTTCTAGATTGCAGTGACTATAATTCTAGCCTTGGTTGTGGGTGCTATCTTTTTTGGTGTAAAATTGGATCCAAGTGGTATTCAGAATCGGTAAGTTGGAAAAGCACAGCTTTGCTCATTTTTCTATCTGTAGCAGACAGGTTTTAGCCACAGGGAAGTCCTTGGGATCCACTTGGACCACAATAGGGGGTTGGGTTGGGTTCACAAGCCTCAATGCACTACAGCATGGTATTGCTGGAGGTCCTAAAGGGACTGCAGTTCTGTTGGGCTCGCACATATGTACAAAGGAGATGTGAAAGGGAAGATAAAGGAATAAACCTGGTTTTACACCTAAGATCTACACAAGTAGCACGATTAAATATCGCCATTCTGTGGACAGAGACAGAAAAGCACTGACTTGATGGTATGATGGTGTCTGAGGCTGCCAGTGCCAATCTAGGCTGTCTCCTCACTTTTGACTGTTCTGTTTTGCCTTCTAGGGTTGGATCCTTGTTTTTTGTCACCACAAACCAGTGTTTTTCCAGTGTCTCTGCAATTGAGCTGTTCATCAGAGACAAGAAACTATTTGTGTAAGTAGTGTGGCACTCAGACTGTCTCATACCCTGGAGTGAGGTGGGGGGAGTATCTTACAGGCTAAACAAAATTACCACCAAAGACTTGATTGCTCCCTTGTAACATCAGATTGTAATAGTAATGCTAAATTGGTCTGTAGAGCAGGGAGCTGAAATGCTAAGAGGTGGAGGAAGGAGGGGAGGAGTAAAATGCTTTTACTTGCTTGCTGTGTCACAGTTTACTGAGAAGTGCTTTTCCTACCCACTTTTGTTAACAGCTGTTTTTGAAGTTTGCATGTGAATCCTGCAGACTGTGAACGCTGCCTGCCCTCTTGCTGACAGGGTTGAAGTGCTGTCTTGCAATGGTCCTAAAGTGTGCAAGGATGAAGGGAGGGTTCTTGGAAAAGCTTTGCAAGGGATGCTCAGATGAAAAGGGCTGCTGGCTGGCTTACAAGAGCTACCTAATAATCAAGCACATCTCTCTGTGTATATATATATATGTATATGTGTTTGTATGTGTGTACATGTATGTAAATGTGTGTATATATTATATACATACATGTATGTATACATATATGTTGAAAATGTAGTTTGGAATAGCCTCCAGCTCATGGGGTGAAAGGGCAGGGGACACATCCTATGCAGTAAAGAAGAAATTGGAGATTTGTGCCTGCAATGAACATGTCCATCACAGGTTACTCAGAGCAGCTTAATATTGCCCCTAACAGCTGCTCAGGAGTGAATCTCCCACACACTGACATTGGTTGCCAGTCTGCTCTTCTTACCAGCTTAGTTTACCAGCTCTGTCAATGGGGATTTTGGCACCTCACCAATTAAAGCATCTTTTCATGAGCTCCGTTAAGCAGCAAAACAATGATAACGACATTTAATTGTCCTGTGAACTAGAGGTGAATTGATGTCCTAAAGCTGTTTTCCCATTGTTGGGTATCATTCCTTCTCCCCTGGAAGCAGCTGTATGAGTTAGCTGTGGATGAAGTGTTCCTCCAGTTAATAGCAGTCTACTACTTTCCCATGCTCTTGTGTTAAGGATCATTCGCTTTGAGAAGAGATTGAGGAACTTTTTTCCCAATATGTTAACTTAGCAGTCACATAGCCTTTCATTCACTTTCCTCAGAGGTCTCTCAGTATGACTGCAGGGCTTGTGAGATAGATCAGCTCTTACTTTATAGAGTGGGAAGTGATAGCACAGAGAAAATAAGCAACTTTCATGTAAAGAAGGAGTCAGCGGTAGAGAGAACAAACTGAATCAGGATAAACCAGACACACATGCTGTACCTGCTTCCTACATAACCTGTAAAACTCCCCACGTTTCTGTCCTTACAGCCATCAGTACACCAGTGGATATTACCGCGTGTCTGCCTACTTCCTGGCCTTGATGATAGGAGATCTGCTGCCCATGAGAACTGCTCCAGCCATCATATTCTCATGCATCAGTTACTGGATGATTGGTAAAGAATTGATGCTTTTGTTGAACTTGTCATCTTCCAATACATCTGATTTCTGACTTAGCCAGAGTTTAATTCCTATATCTGTAACATGAAACTAGTTGAACCTTCAACTGATTTAAGTGTTTGGCATCATAACTTCAGAGGACTCTGGGGCAGGGGCAGAGACACCAGCAAT
The DNA here is from genome assembly GCF_964289735.1 of Phaethon aethereus. Lineage (NCBI taxonomy): Eukaryota > Metazoa > Chordata > Aves > Phaethontiformes > Phaethontidae > Phaethon > Phaethon aethereus. Next base: position 20,373,622 of record NC_138583.1, read on the forward strand.
CTAAGACAGGGACCTGCTTTACCACATCTTTTGGTAATGCTCTTTGGGCCCTTGGAGAATGCATAGTTCCTGCCAACTTCAAATTTGGTCTTTCTTCCTGCTTTCCCTGGCTTTTACAGGAGTCCAAGGGTACCTCTCTGGGATTCATAATGTGGTTTTTACTGGACTCTTCCCTTTCTGTTTTTTGACAGGATACCAAGCTGTTGCAGGCCGGTTCTTCTTCTTCATGCTGACCGTGGTACTGGTGTCCTACACTGCCACGGCCATGTCTCTGGCTATCAGCGCTGGGATGGATGTGGTGGCTGTGGCCAATCTGCTTATCACTATTTGTTTTGTCCTGATGCTTGTAAGTACATAAGGGGGTGATTGCTCCTTTGGTGGAGGTGAGGAAGCAGCTGAGACAGGCTGAGAGGAGTGGGTTGAGCCAGCCCTAAGCAGGCTGAGAATCCACAGTCTGGTAGCATGTCAGCCCCATGCCTGTGATTTTATTGTCACTATAGTCAAAGATCTACTTCTGCCAAGTTGTAATCTAAGGGTCAAATCATTGCTCAAGTGTGATGCCAGTAGGGCTTTGCAAATAGTGTGGCCCAAAAAGTGTATGGGTTGTTATTTTTTTAAATTATTCTTATAAAAATTGATTTAAAAAAAAATCTTTAATTTCCAGTATTAGAATTCTAAGTGATCAACTAGATCATTTAAATGGAAAAAATCTTGAAATAAACTTTAGATCAATTGATTTTAATTGCATTAATTTTTGTTGCCCAGTGGGATTAGCAGCAGCATACCCTTTATTTTAATTCAGTATTGCCCTTGGGTTCCAGAAATTACTTCAATACTTTTGTTCAAGGACTTCTAAGGAAGAGAGCAAGTGCGAGGGAAAGGAATTTTGACTACTCATAGATGAGGGATGTGAATTCTTTTTCAAAGAGGTAGTGTCAGTGATGAAAATTCTTGACTGTGAGGGCTATCAAGTTACCTTAGAGTAAAAAGTCCTTCCTGTCGGGTGATTCCTGGTAGCTGTCTGCTTACATATTCTGAGCCCACAGTGCATCCCTTATCCTTTGATTTGCAACTTAACCTGATTTTGCAATAAGCTAAGTGAGTGTATCACTTCAAATGCTTGCTGTGGGTGAGAAACGTGCATGCGTAGTGAAGGGCAGCTGATGGACATGGAGTTAAGTTACAGTATATAAGGAATGGCACATGCACATCCTGAAAGACTGCAGGATAAGCACAAAAACACTTGTGATGGAGCACAGCCTGAAGCGTCATGTTTGGCTATGAAGTCCAACTGTGCTAAGAAGTAAAAGAGCAAACCTTGTCCCAGGCAGGAGAGAGCACAGCTGTAAGATGTAGGTCAGAGGAGAAAGCTGAAAAAGTAACAGCCCTTAAGGCTTCCCATGGTTTCCTTCTTGTTTCTCCACTTCCTCATCTCCCAGTCATCCTTCTTTAGCCTCTGGCTAGCTCTACCATAGTACACAGTCCTCCAGAGTAAGAAGCTGTTAGCGTGCATGCTTCTTAGCTCACATGTGGATGTAGAAAACCTTTCTGACCTCTTTGCAAGCAGTTCAACTGGAGTACTTGGGTGTGCTGTTGGGCCAGCTGGCTGTGACTGCTGCAAGGTTTGAACCTCATACCTGTAGGCACAGACGTAACAGCAGTAGGAGGTCCATCTATCCCAGTGCACCTCTGCTGGGCAACTGCAATATCTGTGCAGGAATGTCACTGTTTGCAGTAAACAGAGTTTGTGACACATTAATCTCTTCTGTTCTATTTCAGATTTTTTCAGGCCTCTTAGTAAACCTCCCTTCTGTAATGGGCTGGCTGAACTGGCTCAAGTACTTCAGCATCCCCCGATACGGCCTCACTGTGAGTAGAAAGTACCATCGGTCTCCTGTGAGTAACATAGCCACACTGCTGCTTCCTGAGAGGTTTTGAGTACAAAATGAAGTTCTCTTAAAAGTCAGATTTGGTTTCTTTCCTTGCATAAACATGGTAAAAGAAGAACAAACCAGCTAACCCCAAGAAGGAAGCAAAAGTTGATCTCTGTGTGAGATTATTGATGATCTGGATGAGGGGATTGAGTGCTCCCTCAGTAAGTTTTCAGGTGACACCAAGCTGGGTGGGAGTGTTGATCTGCTGGAGGGTAGGAGGGCTCTGCAGGGGGATCTGGACAGGCTGGATCGATGGGCAGAGGTCAACTGTATGAGGTTTAATAAGGCCAAGTGCCGGGTCCTGCACTTGGATCATAACAACCCCATGCAATGCTACAGGCTTGGGGAGGAGTGGCTGGAGAGCTGCCTGGCGGAAAAGGACCTGGGGGTTAACAAGCGGATGAATATGAGCCAGCAGTGTGCCCAGGTGGCCAAGAAGGCCAACAGCGTCCTGGCATATATCAGAAATACTGTGGCCAGCAGGAGTAGGGAAGTGATCGTGCCCCTGTACTCGGCACTGGTGAGGCTGCACCTTGAATACTGTGTTCAGTTTTGGGCCCCTCACTACAAGAAGGACGTTGAGGTGCTCGAGTGTGTCCAGAGAAGGGCAACGAAGCTGGTGAGGGGTCTGGAGCACAAGTCTTATGAGGAGTGGCTGAGGGAACTGGGGTTGTTTAGAAAAGGAGGCTGAGGGGAGACCTTATCGCTCTCTACAACTACCTGAAAGGGCATTGTGGCGATGAGGGTGTTGGTCTCTTCTCCCAACTAACTAGTGATAGGACGAGAGGAAATGGCCTCAAGTTGCGCCAGGGGAGGTTTAGATTGGATATTAGGAAAAATTTCTTCACTGAGAGGGTGGTCAAGCACTGGAACAGGCTGCCCAGGGAGGTGGTGGCATCACCATCTCTGGAAGCATTCAAAAAACCTGTGGATGTGGCGCTTCAGGACATGGTTTAGGGGACACGGTGGTGCTGGATTAATGGTTGGACTTGATGATCTTGAAGGTCCTTTCCAACCTTAGTGATTCTGTGATTCTGAGAGTGAACAAATCCTTTGTGCCACAAAATCAGTGCTGCTTGGACAGCAGCAGAGTGAGCTTTCCAGTGAGGCACTGATTCCTAGCCTCATCCCTACAGTTTAGAATACAGTCAACTCTCATATGGCCTCTCCAGAGACTGCTGTTTGGATGGCCAGTCTGAGGTTAGTGACTGTCTAACTAGTTAAAGGATTTACCACAATGCCTGAGTGTCTCAGTCTTCAGTGTGGCTTCCTCTGAAGTGAAATATGACTTACTGCCATTTCTAGATAATAAGGAGCTGGGGTACCAGAAAGCTAAGGGTGCAGCTGCTTGAAACAGAGTAACTAGACATAGCAGGTCACCCAGTGGTCACAGGTGGGAGTTGTGCTTCCATCCCCTGTCTTCATCCTGGCCAGGCTTATTTGGGAGGAATAGTTTCCTATCTTTGAGTAAAAATGAGTGAAATGAATGCCGGAGCTGGTGCAAGGTGGTGTGGGCAGGAGTGTGTTGACTGGCAGTGGAAGAGAAAGGTAGGATCCGGGAGGTGGGAAGATGTGTGAGACCTCCCCTGTTTTGGTACCACCGAGATGTTTTATCGGTGTTGCTGAATATGGAGATTGTAGTTAGCCCAGGATGCCAGTGCAAGGGAACGCCTCCCCTGTTGCCTTGGCTGTCTGTGCCACCTGCTTCAGTGTGCTGCTGCTGTGGTGTCTGCATGCAGATGGTTTTCTGGGTCAGTAGATTGACCCAGGTGATAGTGGATAAACAGGAACTTGTAGTTGGCAAAGCAGAAACCCATGGCTAAATCACTGAGCTGTAACTTTGAAGCCAAAGACTCAGACACCAAACCATCCTGCATGTAGAACTTGGAGCAGTTCCACAGAAAGGCAGCAAATAAAGGCTTAAAAATAAAAAGGAACATAAACATACGATTCCAAGAATGGTGGTACGTGTCTTCTAATAATCAAGTTCCTTTGAGGTGTTTCAGTTTTAGCACCCCAAATCACAAACTCTGTAAAAATCTGTCTGCCTCTTTTTCTAGGCTCTTCAAGTGAATGAGTTCAGAGATCTCTACTTCTGTGGTGAGAAGAATCCAAACGTTACCGTATCTGTGGGAGATGCAGGCAGTTGTCCCCCCAGTATTTCAGGAGAAATGTAAGTCTGTAGCTCATGGTGGTTCTTGAGCCTGGCTTGCTTAAAGAGAATTCTGACTGTTTCAAATTTTTATATTATTCACAGAATAACCACTCACAGGCCAGTCTCAATGTGTCCCAAAATAATGTATTTTAGGGTTATAGAGTAAAACTTCACAATTATCCAAGAGTGAAGTAGGGATGAAACTTTACTCTTAAAAATAGGCAGATGAGCTAAATTAAATTTTGGTTTTGATAACCTAGCCCTGGCTTATCAGTTTTCTTAAACCCTTAGGGTCACTTAGCAATGGAAATGCAATGTGTGGACAGCTATAAAGTTGCTGGGAAGCAGTAGACCTATGATCAGAAACATGCCTGCCCCTCAGATCTTGTTTGTAAATATTAAACTCCCTGCAGATACAGCAGAGAGCCAAGTTATCTATCTCCCAGTGCTACTGCCCCATTTGAAATACCCTGACTATTGATACCTTAAGTTGTAGCAAATGTAAGTATTTCATGACACGTTAGAGGGCTGGCAAACTAAGGTTATTGCAGGGAACAGTGCTAGAGCACTGTTTCCACAGCTTTTGGACCCCAAACCCCTGCTATGGACCTCCAACAATCGCTGTGCAAAACTAATGCTTTTGTATTTATCAGAGTTTAATGTGGTTCTGAGGTTTACTCATAAATTGCCAGCTATCTCAAAACAATAATTAGGATACTACTGAAAAGTGATGAGAACCAGAGATCTAGATTTGTCCCTTAAGATGTTAGTGATAGGTTATGAAGTTACTCTGTCACTTGTTTTGCAGTTGAGGGTAGAAGAATATTTGTGGAACAGGAATAAAAGTAACTACCTGAAGACTTGTACCACATAGTAATACCAACTTCTGCCCCATGCTTTTCTGCAGGTGTTCTGGTGAAGCATACCTGTGCAGCCAAGGAATCGCAGCTACCAACTGGGCAATGTGGGAAAACATAGTGGCTCTCTTCTGCATGACTGTTATCTTCCTTATCATTGCCTATGCAAAACTCCGGTTTATGAGAAAGTTTACATAGACTCCTGCATTGCCTTGCTCTGCAGCTTCTCTGGTCTTAAAACTGCAAAGCTTGTTAGGGCCTACTGGAGATTGCCAAAAGATTTTAACTGACTTTACTGGACTTCAGATGGGAACCCTGTCCCCTTGTTTCTGGAGCATGGTTTCCACACAATTGTATGATTTTGGTTTTTAAGAAAAAATGCATTAATGTACATTGCCTAGGTGATTTTTTGTAAGAGAATATAATTCTTCTAATTCCTTAGGTACATATCAAACTATATATTGTAAAGCATTATTCTTCTGTGGCAAACTTTGAACATTTCCTGTATAAGGGAATCATTTTCCTTTGAACATGTGAGCTTCTCCTTCACAAATGGTATAAGATGATGATGGCATTTATGCATTGATATGTTGCCACTTGTTAGTGCCTATCACCTACGTGACTGGAGATGCATTTGAGTTTGAAGTCAGCACAGGGAATGAGCACTCCTTGCCAAACAAGAAGAGTTACACTTCTAATAGCTTCTCAATGGAAGCTACTTGCAGAAACAACTTTTGCTTGATTAAAAACTAAACAGCAGTGGTGTAAGACAGAGAATGAGAAATATTTACTGTTGTAAAAAAAACCCAACACCCCGAAACCAAAGAACGCCCCTCAACAGCAAAAAAATACATTTACTTCTTAAGAGAAGGAAATCATCTTTCTTTTTTCTTTTAAATAAAGATTTGTATACTGAGCAATGGCAGATCTTTTTAACAGACTTAATGCTTAGCTGCACTATCTATATATAGTGCTACTTACACTATGGACTGACACTGCTGTGGCAACTACAGCAACGGTTACCGCAGTCACCACAGGACAGACTGCAGTGTGCCAGCAGTTGTCTCCTCACCACACCGGTAGCAAAAGCAGACCTGCTTTTAAGCTGCATCGAGACCCTCAGATGCAAGTGGACCGGCAAAGGCAAACATCCTCAAACACGGGGCGAGCGCGTTTGCTTGCGAGGGCCCTGGAAACTGGCCTGCAGCCTGACAGTGCTCAGGTGCCGCTGCAGTAATGGTTCAGTCGCGGCGTTAGGAAGAGGGAGGTCATCGAACTGACGGCGCACCCCCATCACGCACAAACCGTGCTCTTTCTGTGCTGCCTTACTGCCTTCTGCAGCCGGCAAAAAGTAAACTCGTGCCGCGTTTTACATCTCGGTATTTGTCTTTCGCATCCTGCCGCGATGAAGGCTGGCAGCTCTTGCGTGCTCCCGCAGCTGAAGCTGTCGCCCATCGGACACCTGCTGTACGCGGTAGCGGAGGCTTCCCGTCGCGACGCGGCCGGGGAGGGGCGGGCAGGCCCCGGCTGCTGCGTGAGCCGGCGGGAAGCGGCGCGGGGCCGGCGCGGCGCTACCAGCCCGCCGGCCGGGACCCAGCTCTGCCAGCCGCTGCCGAGCCCTGCCAGGCCCACCCCACCCGCAGTCGCGCATGCGCCGCGGCGGCGAGGGGCGGGGCCACGGCCGTGCGCGGGGTCAAAGGCGGAAGCGGGCGCCGCGGGAGGGGGCCTGTCGCCATGGCGACCGCGGCGGAGGGGCTGCCCGAGGCCGGCGCGCAGCCCGCCAAGCGTAAGGGGTCGGGACCGAGGGGCCGTCTCCGCGTTCGCCCCTTGGCCAGCCAGCGGTGGCCGGGCCCTGCCAGGCCGCGGCCTGCTCCCGGCGCGGCGCAGGGAGGAGCCGCCCGGCGGGACAGCAGCCGCCCTGCGGCGGGAATGGCTCTGGCCGTGGGGTGGGGGCCGGCTGCGAGGCGGGCCCGCGGCTTCGCCTATGTCGGGCGGCCGGCTGCTCCCCTGGAGCCCGGCGGCTGCATCCCGCCAGGGGCTTACCGCTGTGCGCCTGTCACCCCCCCGCCCTGCCGCTTCGGCCGGCGGGGCCGCGGGCCTCGGGGCAGCCTTTGTGTTCAAGCCGGCGAAAGCTGCTGACAAAGGAGAGAGCAGCCCGTCGGGCTGAGGAGGAGGTGCCGACCTGCTCCTGCGAAGAGCAGTATAAGGACAGGTTGTGGTAGAAATGGGTTTGAAGGAAAAAAGCGGCGATTATCGCTTTCCATAGGTGGGGATCTGTTGTAGCCCTTCGTGAAACGGGCTGGGGGGGGCTGCTCTTCTCTTCTGAATCGGTGACTAGAAATATAAGTCAGTAGCGTTGTGCACAAAGTCACTCAAAAGTTCTCTCCAAATTCCTTTCCTGTCGTCTAAGCAGAGGAGGGGGCTGATATTTGCAAGTGCGGTCAGGCCAGGTACCTGTCCCTTAAATGCTCCCTAAAGTATTATTTTGAAATAATCTTGATGCTACTTCAAGGAAACTGCCTAGGTTTGTTACCCCCTAGTGTAAAGTAGACAACTTGCATGGAAAGTAGGTGTAGTCGGTTAGAAGAGGAAGAAGTTGGGCCCATTTAATCTTTATGGTGTGTTTCTGTACCTGTTAACTTTCCCCTAACTCTGTAATGTCTGTACCCTGACTAGAGGATCCTGCTGTTGAAACAGCAGAGGAAGCTAAGGAACCAGCAGAGGCAGACATCAATGAACTCTGTAAAGACATGTTCAACAAAATGGCCACTTATTTAACAGGTGAACTGACAGGTAAGGCACTGCAATACTGACCTGGAAGTAAGTTTTTGTTTCTTTTAATTTCCTTTTAAAGAAATGTGTTGTGTAGTTTGTTTAAACTATAACTATTTAGATCATATCTAGCAAGACTGGCAGTTCAAGTCTGGCACTTGAGATTAGTCATATTAATGAAGTCCCAGAACAGCACAAATATTTTTCAAAGAAATTCAGTATGATATCAGCAACTTAACTTAAAAAAAAAAATTCTTTTTAGTCTTGCAGAAGCTTGTACGTGGAAAAACAAAGAAACAAAAGGTGTCTAGGTTAAGAAGGACTAGAAGAGAAGCACAATTAAGAGTGGAATATATGTGGCTATTTTGTTTCTGAGTGAGAGCAAGGATCATACACGTGTTCCAACATTCATGCTTTAGAATAAACTGGTGTGCAACATTAACTGGAGCAAAGTAAACTGCTCAACAAGTTAGTGGATTCCATTGGCTCTAATTTTGAAAGCACTCCACAGTACTACTGATTTGCATGGACTTGAAGGGTGTATGGTACAGATTACCAGTCTGGATTTGTGCTATCGGTTTTGTGAACATAAGTGTTCAACTGACAGAATAAGAGTAGAAATGTGAGGAATTAGTCAATTTTTCTCAAAAAAAAAAAAAATTGCAAGTGAATAAATATTCATCTGTCCAGCTGATTTTTACAATACACAAAATGTCATCTCTCTTTTATAGCATTATACTAATACCTGTATTACCATCTAAACTATTCTTTGCTACATTTGGCTATTGGTTTGAAATCTCTTGCCCTCTTGAAGAGTCCGCATTGCAGACTGCATCAATGTTTAATTAAAATAAACTCTGTTCTTTTTAAGCCACCAGTGAAGACTACAAACTCTTGGAAAATATGAACAAGCTGACTAGCTTGAAGTACCTAGAAATGAAAGATATTGCTATAAACATCAGTAGAAATCTGAAGGATTTAAATCAAAAATGTAAGTAAACCAAATAAAGTAGGGGCATAATGAATGGTACACTTGTTTGGGAAATAGAGCATCTAAGAGTTAGGTAGTTCAGCACCTAATGGAGTGTGAAGGAAAAAAACCTCACTGAAATAGACATGCTTCTATACAGTGTCAATCTTGTATATTTCTTTACAGCTATAGACTAGGTAGACTAGCATAAGAGAAAACACAGATGAATTTATGTCTTGTTTTACCCCAAATTTTGGATCTGAGAGGAAATAACACTTCTTTTGATTCATGTTTTAGTGTTATTTGTATTAAGTGTAGCCAGTACTCTTAAACATTCCATACTTTCCTAGGACATGGCTATCAGTATCACTTCTGGATTTTGGGCCAGGGGCAGGAAGGAGCTTTTAAATTGTTCTATCTGAAGAATATAATGAGAAATTCTTGTGTTTCAAGTGTGAACTGTTTCTTGGAAATTAATTACTGAGAACTGACAAATATGATTTGTCTGCTTTTTTAAGATGCAGCTCTTCAGCCATATCTGGAACAAATCAACCTAATTGAGGAACAGGTTGCAGCTCTGGAGCAGGCAGCTTATAAATTGGATGCATATTCCAAAAAACTTGGTAATTATTGTCCCTTACTGTTAGTACCTGGCAGCATAGTCCCTTGCAAGGGGATTTAAAAAGACAAGCTAGATTCCTCCTCTATTTAACAAATCTGAGCTGCAGAGTTGCCTATGCTGCTTTTGAGCAACAAACATTGTATGTTAAGTGGTAAGCACTGGGAAAAGATTAATATAACAAGTTATATGGAGGTGGGTGGACTAGGACAGGTGTTATTGAACTACAGCTTATTAGTGAGGCTTGATTTCTCTTTTACAACATGCACTGACCCAAATTTTAAAGGCAGATCCTTAATCCTGCAAATAGAGGGATTCATAAAGGTCCACCAGGCACCCAAGTACCTTTTGCTTAAATGAGTATTAGTTGTCTGACTTAAGCACCTGGTTCTTAAAAATTTTATTGTAGTATTGTATTTGCCTAAATGCTTTAGTAAAAAATGACCCTGAGTGGTAAATTAACCACTGTAAATTAACTTGAATTTTAAGAAATATAGCAGCTTACAGGATTCAGAGCTTTTATCTATCCAGTCCTAAAATACTGTTATTTTTCCTTCTGCAGAAGCCAAGTACAAAAAACTGGAGAAACGGTGAAATTACAACAGTCTTTACGTTGGAGTTGGGCTATGAGTCAGACTGATTTCTGTTTAAGTTGCACAACAGCAATTCTGTATGTTGACAAGAATTTGGTTACAACTAACATCCAGACTGGTAACTTTTTCTATCTATTGAATACAGTAGGCTGTATTCAGGCTTAAGTCTCAATAATATTTTCCTCTTTTCAAGAGGTTCTGTCGCCTCAGTTGTTCTGCAGTGAAAATTAGAAGCCTGTCCCTAATGCGTATGTTGGTATTGGCTGTCTGTGTATGTCCTATGTCCATAAATACTCCATCTAGGAAAAGGCCTCCATAAACTACAAAGACATGTTCCCTTAGTAGCAGCAGGACCTAAACTTCATTTTTTCCTTCATTTTGCTCTGCACTGAGAAGATACCCGGGCTTTTGGAGTTATGAGCATGGTATTGAAAACACTTTGCTTTGGTATCCACCTTTTATCTGTTTGAAATAGAGAGACTAATTATTATAAATTTACAATAAAACAACTTGCTGCATTTGTCTCTCTGGAATCTCAAATTCCTGTTGGAAAGATTGTCAGTTGTCTTTTTATCTTTTCAAAGGGTCTGTTAATAAAGACAAACTCCTTGCAGCTACTGTAAATCGTAGAAGAGAACATGTTCTAAACTTTGCGTCAAGTATTTCTGCAATTATATTCTTCGACTATCTGGACCTCAGGTGAAATTGCAAGAAGTATTGCTTTATCACATGCTCAGTTAATGTAACAGATCCTTTCTCTACTTTTACCAGTGGATTTTGATCCTAGTAGTTTTTGAAGAGGCATACCCAGCACAAAAAGCTTCTTCTCTGCCAGATGAACAGTGTTGCTAATTTAGCAGAGCCCTTCTTACCAAACAGGTACTCCAACTTCAATTTTTTTTTTCTGTACCTATTGACCCTGACTAGTTCAAGCTGGCTTTTGAATGAGTTGCTGTTGAGGATAGTACAAGTGCTGATGTAGGAAAGAAGTAGTTCAAACTTCCTACAGGCTGTTTATAAGAATGGCTAGTTAGATGCCAATGTGGTAAACATCATAATGCTGTCAGTCAGTGTACATAGTCAAGATGGACACTTTTCCCTCCGCTATTTAAAAGCGGTGAAGCAGATGACCTTTGAGAGCCTTCACCATCACTTTAAAAATCCTGGCTTGAACAGGGTTAGGAACAGGGTTAAATCTCTCCGAGGTATCCAGCCATTTGCATCCGTATTGCTTTTATCCATAGTTAGGTCACTGATGACTTTTCTACTTGTGAAAGCAAATTGACTTCATAGTATTGTTATCAAAGCAACATCCTCTAACACCACAGGAAGAGGTACCAACAGATAAGTTATCATTTCTGTGTTGGAGGAAATTATACCATGTAAAACAGCAGTCTGTCTGTTTTATAATCTGACAGATCATCATCTTCTCAGGATTCATGGTGTGTTCACAGTTCTGCTGGACAAGAGGATCTAGCCAGCCAGATCTAAAATCTTCATGCCTAGAGACTGGCATTTGAATGACAGCCTGAACAGTGACCTGCTTGATCTTGGATGCTGGGAAGTGGTACCACAAGGTGATAGACAATCTAAAAGTCTTGTTTCTCCAGTGTTTCATGCATGTGTAAATTATACAAGAGCTAGAGGTGATTCAGACAGACTCACTAGTGTTTTTGATAGTACCATTCTTCCTCTTTGCCATTGTGGAGGAGAATCACAGATGTTTGTCTGCTGATGTAAAAGCCTGAGGGTGCTGCTCAGAGCTCCTCTGTTCCTTGGAAGAATGAGGATTTTCATTACGGTGGGTAGCGCTTGCACGTGGCTGGGAGCTTAGTCCCTGATCCCCTGTAGGTCCTCTCCCTGGCCCCTACCCATCTCTAAGAACAGAAAAGTTCCTGATTCATATCATGTTGAAAAAGCTTCTGGATAGGTGGACATCATCTAAAGCTGACCAGCCACTGAAATGCTTACCAGGGCAGGTTCTAGGATTGAAACAAGACCACTGATCTTCCAGACTAGTGATCTCTCCTTCCCAGCTCTTTCTGGGAATATGGTGCTAGAGGCACAGAGCAGATGCTGGCACCCAAAGGGCTTGTTCTTCATTGCAGGGATGCAGCTGGCCCTGCACTCTGGCTTGGTGTAGAGGCCAAGATGAAGGAGTGACAGAGTTGTATCCTAAGGAATTTCATTGGAGAGTTGGCCATATGCTGTCTAGAGAATTGTGGTCATCTCCATGTGATAAAAATCATATCAAGCCCTAAGCGCCAGTGACCTGCCCTATTGCATGTCGGCAAGTCAAGTAAGTTTCTGCTCATGGCAGATAACCTGCAAATCAAGTATTGAACACAGGATGGAACGTGGCCTGGACACACTGATAATGTAGTTCCAAGACCACTCCCTTATGGACCATATGCTCAGACCCCCAATGGGTGACAGACTCCACAGGTCCAAGCTGGGTATGGAACTGGATGTATGGCAGCCCTGCTCTGTCTTAAGATGAGTCCCAGTTACTGCCCCTCCCCCTCCCCTTTTCTTAATACATACTGTCCACATTGCAACTGGGATGCCAAAACTCATAGTTCCATAGCAAGAAGGATTCACTCTCACTGGGATCCTAACAGCAGCCTGTAACAGCTGTGTAAATTCCTGAAGTGGCCAGGGAGAACAGCATGACTCTCCTCTCTGTTTTGTAATTATATCCTCTAGCACTTCCAACTGCCTCAGACCCAGTAGGGCACCTTTTAGTCTTGAGACCATGGGGAGGCCTAATAGTGAAGATGTTTCAGGGCTGCTAGTCTCTCTTAAAAGAAAAGAGGAGATGGTTATGTACCCGACCCTTCTTAAGCGTGATTTAATGTACCAAGCTCATCCTGTGGCAGCAAGACTTTCTTTCCATAATGTGTGCCTGGATCACACTGTGTTGCCCACTGTGTTGCCAAAGGCAGCTACGGACGTGATAGCAGCCTAGTAGGAAGTTTTCCTAACATGGAAGTTAGAGGTAAGTATTGTCAGAGTGTTTGGGCAGAAAGGGTTGCACTCAAGGGTAGGCTAGTGCTAGCTAAGCAAGAACACATTCTCAGGGGCATGAGGGCTAGAGTTTTTCTGCTGCTCAGCAGGGAACTGGGAATTTGTGATTAAGCAGGTTGTGACTGTGCAAAACACCACTCTGGAGTACACACATACTAGCTGTAAGCACTAGCCAGCACTTTCCAGGTCTCCAAAGACATGTCTGAAAGCAGAGGATGCTGTCAGTGTCACAACTAAAAGTGGAATGGTGGCCTCTAAGACAGCATCTATGCAGCTGTTAACAGGTATAGCTCCTCACCCCTCAAGGCCAAGGGGATCAAGGGGACTGAGTGACAGTGGACAAGTAAATATGGTCACATGAAAGTAAAACCATTGTATCCCATTTCCTCTCTACATACCTCACCCAGAGAATGCTCAGTCTGCATGGAGCTTCCTGGCCTGCCCCATCTCACCTCTTCATAGTCAGAGGCCCGGTGTCTGGTTTGTATTTATAGCAAGGCAAAGCGCAGGCTCAAGAATAGGTTTATACTCCAGTGACACTCCTACTTGGATCTGGTTTTGTAGAACTGCTTGACTTAGCCATGGCTTGTTTTAATCACGTGTGCATTTGATGGTTGCTTTGATGAAGAGATCCACTCACCACATGCAACACAACGTTCTGTTGGAAGGTCTAGGAATCTGTGATGTGGGCATAGAAAATTTCAGAGAAAAATAATACGGCATTTCCTTGCTCGTTGTCTTTCCGTGACGGGATTGCGGGAGGGCCGCATGGGGGCGATGTGTCAGCAGAAAAGGCTGCCATAAGATCAGCAAGTAAAGGCAAAGTAAGGACCAAATCTTGCTCCTGTTGAAAAAGTTGCTTTTCTACCTATAGAAAATGCTATGCTGTTTTAAAAAACTACAAAGATTAAAACCTCCAGGAACTTTGAAGATGGAAATCCATCTAGCCATGGATCCAATAGGATGATAATCATAAGTGTGTATAATGGCCTGAAGATAAATACATTGTTGTATTTGCAGCATCCCATCAGAAGACAAACATAAGCAACAGTAATACTCTGAAGACAAGGATGCTGTGAAAGTATGACAGGGTTTGTTAATCATTAATGTTTGTTCCTGCTTTCTGATATTATGGTAGAACAAGGTTGACCTTAAAAAACGTCACAAAGACTTAAAAATCAAAGCAGTTCATCCAAGTTTGTTGGCAGCAAGTGCTTTTTAACCCAGAGAAATATATTTAACCCAGAGGAAATGAGAGCAGTTATTGGTTACTTTTACGCTTGTTGGTTTTACTGTAGGCTTCATAAAGTGAGCCTTCCAGGATGCAGCTTCAGCCCTTCTTGATCCCACATCCCTGTTCGACCTTGCAATGGAACCCCTGGGAGCCACAATCATTTTCTTGCTGGTTTGCATTACTGCCTCCTTGTCTGTTCAGTGTGGAGAAATATGTCTGAAACGGGGAAGCTGCCTCCTGGGCCATTTCCTTTGCCCCTCATAGGGAACATGCTGCAGCTGAAGAATAACTTGCCTGAGGCAAGTGGATGTAACTTAAAAGCTGTGTTCTTTTTTGGTAACTTGTTTCATCTCAGTAAAAAGTATGGTTCACAATATGTTTGGGCTCAGCACGTGCAGTGGTGTTGTATGGACCTTATGTTGTGAAATAAGCTCTGATTGATTGACAAATGTGTAGAGTTCAGTGGAAAAGGATTTATGCCACTCTCCCAAAAGTTCTCCAGAGAAACAGGTACTTCTCTGCGAGATTCTCCCTAGGTAGAGGTTTTCTTTGGGGAGGATGTGACTAAGACAGAAGTGGGAAGAGCTGATGTTTCATTTAGTATAGGAGCAAAGCCTGGCAGAATCTGGAGAGACCTTTGGCTCACTGGTGTTAAATGATCCTAGTGTCTTGCAGTTGTAGGTGGTAGTTGTTGCACCTTTTAAGGTCTGGGTTATGACCTGGAGAGCAGGTGGCTGTGGTGGTATCCTCACACAGGTTTCTGCATTAGTAACTGGGTATGTCATCCCAGTGGGACAAGATAGCCAGGACTACTTTTCACTGGGGGCCATTGCCCTCCCTCTCTCCCTCAATTACCAAAGAGTTGGACTAGAAACAAAGGAAGTTCAGGCAAGCTGCCGTAAAGAAACCAGGCATCATTCTAACATGATAGCAAGTTAAAGAATTTTACTTAAATGGACTGCATAGGGAGTAGTTAAAGGGAGCAATGCAATACAGACACAGTATTGGAAATCCATGCAATAAAATAGTATGAACTAAACACACTGCTAAAGCAAGTTAACCCAGAGGAATTGTGATCAGTTACTGGTTATCATTGCACTACCTTTGGTACCACAGGCGACACAAAGTCAGGCTTCCAGGACACAGCTTTAACCTTCCTCTAATCTCAAAGCTCATTGAGTGTCATGGTGGATTCTCTGGGAGCTAAAGCTGTTTTCTTGTTGATTTGCATTGGGTGCCTCCTTGTATTTTCAGCATGGAGGAAGATGTCTGGAACAGGGAGGCTATCCCTGGGCCATTTGCATTGCTGTTTTAGTCATGTAATAACTGACGAGGAAGTATGGAGTGCTTTCTTCTTTTTATCTGATGAGAAGACTTGTAATAGTTGAAGTTCTTTGGTGTATAGTGATAAACTAGATGATATTTTCATATATATCTTTCATTCATATTTCAATGATTTTGATAGTTGTGGCTTTGGCTTTTGCCATGCCATTCTAGCAACTTATGGTATATCTAGCTGATTAGTACTTTCAAAGGAAAGAAGTTGTGCCTGTTTCACAGAAACAGTTAATGCTGTTGTCATAATATTAAAGTTGCTGCCTTTTTTCACATAGCACAGATTCAGCTCTCTCTCTGTCTTCACTGTATACATTGCAGAGAATGTGATGAAGTTAGGAAATGCCAGTCCTATATCTGTACTTGTATGCTTGGCAACTCATGTAAACTCTTTTATCTTTTTTTGCCTGATTGTAACATTGCTATAGTGATCTTTACATGCTTCATAAAGTAATGGGAAGATGCAAGCTGCCATTCATCTAGTAAATGGCACTGGGGTGATCCCAGTATTATTTAGTTTGTCCTCTTTTGCCACAATGGACAGCTATGTAACCGCAGTTGGGGTTCTGATAGGTCTTGTAGAGTCAGTCCAGCCTTCTCCCACATTGTTACTGAGAATGGAAGTTTTATAGGCCATTGGCCAGCTCAGTCTTCAAGCCATAATACATTTCATATAAATGAGTGAAATGAAAGAGTCGGATACATATAAAACGTGGAAGACATTTGGGAGTATAAGCTTTGTGGAGGCAGGTTTTTCACTAAAAGGTGTTCTTCTGTGTTCTCAGAAAGACAACAATTCAGTGTAGTACTTCTTTATTTTGCAATATAAATTGTAATTTCACAAACCTTCATTATAACCACACAGGAGAGGACCTATCTGCCCAGTCATCGATAAACAGGAGACAATATGTTTTGGGGCGACAATACAGTAGATGATCATCTTGTAACAGAAAAAAACCCACTGTTTTATGCTTACCTTTACAAATAGGTCACAAACAAACTGAAAATACAGAGGAGAGAGGTACCTCAAGCAGAGTCTGTGGAAACCCTGACGCAGAAGCGTCTGTTCCTGCTGTGCTGAGAGGATCAAGTGATAGAGACAGCAGTGGCAGGGCTCTCAGAGCACTAGTCCACACACCCTGACATGTCAAGGATGTTAGGAGCCAGATAGATAGCAACCTGAGCTAGGTGAGGTAGGTGCAGAGGAGAGCCTGTATAATTTTGCACAGGGAGCTGTCTCCTTCCCTATGCAATTGTCTGCTCTGTCTCTGTATAGAGCTGGCTGTGGTGATTTATAAAAGCACCACACAATCTTCTTTTCTAAGCATATTTCTCTCCATAAAGCACCTAGCAAATGACCTGAATGTTTCTGTCTCAACAGATTGGGAAATGACTGTTATTCAACCAGAGCTTTTATGAGTTTGGGAACTGGCAACTGTCTTCACTTGGCTAACGTGGAAGAAAAGAGACCTCATAAGGTCGGGGCATATTTGCCAGAGTGCTGACTAATGGGGAAATGTCAATGGCCTTGTGATCCACAACAGGCTTCAAAGTGAAGTTCTGCAGGATGGCTGTTAAAAATACGAATATCTCTATCCGGGCCAGACCTTCTCCTGCACAGATACGTTTTCCTGCAAGTAAAAAATAATAAAAAGTGAGGTGACAGTGGAGTGTTTTGCTGGTAACTTATTTTAACCACTGTTCCATGAAAATTCAGGCATCTGAGAACAGGCAGCGCTGCAGCGCTTTGGGGAAACAAATGAATTAAACTGGGTGTTAAGTGTCTAGAACAATAAGAGCGCTCAGTGGGCAAAGGCAGTTTGAAGACTTTGGCTTCTTATGTTCTGCTGCTGTTTGATGATCAGTTTGGAGAGAAGGAAGTTGCATGACTAAGTCCCACTTCATGCATCTCTTTTTATAGAATGCATTGGAGGAGCTTCTGTGATTGCCAGAAGAGGAAGTCAACTGAAACTCTAGTACAGGGGTTACAGCTGCCCAGAAATGACTCCAGCAGATCACCAGACATCACTGTACAGACCATGGTGACTGAGCCACTGAAGATTTTTCTTCAGAGAGGATCTAGGAGAGGATAGTTTGGGATCTGAAATAGAGAGCGGTCTTACCTGCAGAAAATGGCATGAAGTAGTCACTCTTTTTAAAGGTACCATTTGCATTCAGGAAATGTCCTGGGTCAAATTTTTCTGGATTTGGAAATTCCTTGCTATCATGTAGGACGGAAGTCAGCATAGGGAATATCATAGTGTCCTGAATTAACAGAGAGGAGAAGAAAGTTGAAATGGAGACATGCAAAAGCAAGTGGCATTGAGAAGTTCCCAGAGCTGAACAGAAGGGTAGTCAAAGTTTAACCAGTTTAAAATGAGCATTTAATGAATAAAAATGTGTGCCATTGGTATGGCAAAGTTGTTTTTCTAATGAATTTCAATGGTGAGTCTGATCAGAGTATTTAATTTGATTGCTTACATTTATGTGGAAAAAATAGAAAGCTCTATCTCCCTCTTCACATAAAGGGTGAAAAGTCTTTTTTTTTTTTTTCCCAAATACAAGGGGTTAGACTCAATAACTTCCAGAATCCCCTTTCTAATAAAATTATTCCAATTCTATATCACATTTCAATGTTTTTGAAAATAAAATAAAATACAATTAATAAAACACATCATTGTTTTAAAGAGATTATGGCCTTTCTCAAATACAGTGGAAGAGACCTTTGGGATAAAATACTCTCTGAACTTGGTGTCTTTGATCACGGTATGTGGGACATTAAGTGGAAGGAAATCAATGAATCTCTGGATTTCATGGACCACAGCATCTGTGTAGGGCATCTGGCTCCGATCTGCCATGCAGGGGCTTCGGTCTCGGCCAATCACACAGTCAATCTCCTTTTGAATTTTCTCTGTTAGGAAATAAGTAAGTATTGAATCGATAAGTCCCCCATCTGTTTGCCTAAGCCTCTCCCCGTATGTACAGCAAAACTTGCTTTTAGTGCACCGGGAATATATGAACGTACTTAGTACTAATATCTCTTTCCTGTGAATAGAACTAAGACTAATACACACTTCCACACTGCAAATACATGTTTCCTTAGTCGGGGGACCATTGCTACATGTGGTAGTGACATGAATTGTCCAAATTAATCCCATGATCTATTAAACAGTTTTAAATTATTTATTTCCTTTTCTATTACCTACTATCTCTGGATATTTCTGGAGGATCAGAAGTCCATGTCTCAGTGTGATGCTGGTGGTCCCTGTTCCTGCAAGGAACAAGTCGAGTGTGGTTCTGCTTAACGTCTCAGTGGTGAATTCTGAGTGACCATTCCCTTTCTCCTGGAGGAAGATTTAGCAGAATGTTTTGAATGACAAAGCTAAGCAGCTTGTTTAAAAAGGAAAGTCTTGTACCCATAAATATGTTTTTAAACACATCTAATGTCCTTTCAAAAATATGAGACTTACTCTCCAGAACACCAGCATTTATGGTACTTTTACTAAATAATATTATGAACCGTTTTTAACATGGGAGAAGCATTGAATTACATCAACCACATTGGTCTTCAGCTTTCCTAACTTTGGCTAGAGCTGTTAATTTTGTGTTTAAAAATCCTTGGTAAGGAAATGGAGAGGATAGAATGAAGCTGATCTGCCAAGAAAATCAAGTTCCTGTCTGTATTTGCAAAAGCCCAGTGCCCTGCTACAAATGAAAGGAAGTTTGGATTCAAGCAGAGGTTTTCTTATAATCCAATGAATCTCTCATTCTTTCATTACCTGTTCCATTTTGTTAAGAAAAGCATCAATAAAATCACGAGGACAAGTGGGGTCCAGGGTTTCCTGATGTTCGGCTATGATTTCTAAAGTAAATTGATCAACTTTTTCAGTATTTTTAATCATTTTTTGATGAGGCCCAGGTAAATACTCCATGACAGTTGGGAAGAAATTGTATAGCTGTAAAAATACAATGATGGAAAAGCACATTCTGATTAATATGGATACAATAAAATGTTCCCCTAACTGTAACTATGAAAATGGGGCAATTAAACTGTTTTGGAACAGTAGGTCTTTATTATTAAATTGTATTTTAAAATTCAGTGCCTTTTACTTTATGGTTTCACTGTCTTCAAGTATAGACTTCACTTGAGCAACTTTTGCAATTCTATTCTCCTTTGAACATACAATAACAATTCCATAAGGTAAGAAAAAACAACAGGAAGTGGTTATTTAACTGCCTTTTTGGCTTTCAAAAAATTTCTCTAAATTTAGGAAAATCCACTCCAATTAAAAATTAATAACACGGATAAATATTCATTAATACAATATTATAATAATTAAAAATCTATTAAATAAAACTGTACATACATGTGTTTGTATGGAGTTTTGGAGCTTGTTGTTTTCCTCTAGCAACTCAATTAAAGTTAGAAATTTCTTGTCCTCATAGTCAAACCGATCCCCAAAGACAATGGAGCAGATGATGTTGGAAACAGCGTGGACTAGGAATTTGCCAGGGTTGAAGGGTCGCTCTGCAACAAAAAAACCCCAGTATCTTGCTTTCAGTATTTCAGGCATCATTCCCTCCTTTCCCTCCTTTGACACTAGAGGGAAGTTTTGCATCCTGTTGAGACCCAGCGTTTTGCAGTCCTTTGAAAGAATGGTGAAGGGCTTATCCAATTTAGTCTTCTCTACTTGCAGTGAACTAATTTCCCTGTTTGAATGGTTTAAGTATGTCTTTTGTCCTGTTCTCAGTAGAACACTGGTCTGAGTGGCTTGATTCCTCTTCAGCTGGTACATGCCTGTTTGCCTTATAGATTGTTTATTAGAAATGGCCTAAAGATTCCCACCAAAACCCAATGAAACCATAAGGACTTTGCCTGAGCCGTGTCTTTAGGTTATTGCATCCTGTTTATGAACTCTATTAGTGTAACTTCAGTTGTAGAACCCTATCCTAGGGGTTCAAATGTCTGTGATTGAAGTCTAGTTTTGATAGCACAGATGCATAAGCTTCTAAGAGGAGAATTACAGTGTGAGAAAAAAGTGACATTAGACCCAAGAAAGAAAGGAAAGGCATAATTGCAGACAGTGATAGGGTGCATCTCAAGGTTTCAAGAGGAGGAACAATGTGAAAAGGTGTAAAATCCCAAAAGAAAAACAAGGAGTCAGAAAATAGCAACCTGGCAGCCTTGAGGATTAGCCTATTCCAAGGAGCAATGGCACCAACGCTTCTCTGCCTGACTGATGACTCCCTGGCCATTGAAGACTCAGCAGACGTCTCATCAGAGGTGGTGAGTATATTAATGCTGAGCCTAGTAGATAACTAGTCCTAGCTATTTGTTATTTGCATTAAGAGTGAATAACGGCCTTATACGTTTCAGCTGTATGTATCATGCTTGCAAAGCCTTTTAGTACACATTAAAAGATGCCATAACAAGGTGAGCCGGAGCCGGAGTCTTGCAGTAGGGCATAAGAAATACAGTATTACCATGCTAGTGAAAGGGTAAGAGGAGTGCAGGTGAGAGTGTTTTCTCTGATTTGTAGCAGGAATGTTTATCTATGAAGCCAGACTGAATTTTCTAATAGCGCATGGGAAATAGTGATGCTTCAGCATCCTTTTAGATCCATCTTCCTTTTCTGCCTTGCAGAATAAGCACACATTGAAGGCTGGCAGTGGAAAGGAAACCTGTGGTCCAGGCTGGTACTATGCCACTCTCAGGGGAAGTACTTAGAAGTAACATTGTCTTACATACTACCAGAAAATGCATATATAGGTTGAAACCAATATATTGGTTACCTTATTCCCTGCCCTCAAAAGCAGCTTATAGTCTCTGTTCCCATTGCACACCCGCACCAATACTGGGAGGGTATTGTCTAGTGTTCAGATGGACTGGACCCAACCCCAAATATCTGTAAGTGAGCTCTCTGGTTACTCTAAGTTTACTTAGAGCTGCAGAAGACAAGGCAAGGAAGTGCATGTTGCTTGGTTACCTGGTAGTGCTCAGCCTGTCTCCGTGGCTGAATTCCACCAAACCCTTGGCTTTGGGGCCACACCATTCCCTTTGCCACTTCCCTTCTTGTTCCTCAAGCAGAACAGGTTAAAGGATGCTTTCCAATGCCAGTCTCCTACATTTATCCCTCCGTACCGTCCCAGTGCCTTTGACTGACCCTCTCCCAGCAGTGGTAACTTTGCCTGTTGGAGAAGGCAGCAGAAACAGCAGCCACCTGCCCGCTTCAAGGGTCGTAGATTTGGTGAAGCAGCCCTACACCTCTCGTTGTTTCATTGCAGATATGCAGGGTGTCCCAACAGGCACAAAGTCCATGTCCTACCATGAGTGTTCCTGATCCTCTCCACCAGAAAATGAGCTTCCTCCTGGATTCGCTCCTCGATGCTCTTCTTCCCCATCCCAAAATCCCGCAGGGTGGTGAGTGCAAATCGTCGGAGTTGCTTCCAGGTCTCCCCATTGCTGGTCACAATGCCTGACACAGGAAGGACAAATAGACCACCATGAGAAAACAGATTTTCTTCCCCTGAATGGGAGCTACTCAGCAAGTACTCAACATGCAAAGACGCCTCTCCATGGAGTTATACTGCAATTGCTATATGCCCAAAAACGTAACTTCTCTGCAATTCTGGAGGTGACAAATCTGATCCATCTGTCACAGCACTTTGCGTAAAACTGAGTTTATTCCCCAAATAAGAAAAACTATATTAGGATGTAAATAAGAAGGTAACACTGGTACTGAATTGATCTTGGCCACAAGCACATGGCCTTTGCACTGACAGAACTGCTCAAATGTTCTGCTGTGCACCTTCACACCAGCGTATCATTATTGTCAATACCATTGATACTGTACTATAGTACCATGGAATAGGTACTACTTACCCAGATAAATGCCATACTGGGAACTGCCCTGGTGAATAAGCTCGGGGCCTAATCTTGAATGTGGCCCTTACTGGGACAGCCTATATTATCTTGTCTTTGTTGTGCTGTGGACTTTCCTTTTGCTGGTTGCTTAGCTGTATGCATATTGTCAGTATTTTCAGAAATGGGAGAATGAACGTAAGGTCTTAGAGGCACATTTAATAAAGAAAAATTTTAGCCAGAATTTGAAGCATGCTGAAAATAGGCAGTCAGTGAAGCCAACCTGAGGCCTTAAATAGTTCTCTAGGGGTCCAGTTTACTCAAGGGTCCAAGTAATGAGTCAGGCTTTTAGTCTTTTATTGCTAATTTGTATGCATGAAAGTAGTGGATGAAATCCACCATTCCTTCCTCCACTGCCCTCTCAGCTGTGTTCCTGAAGCACTGAAAGCATCGGCTTTGTATGCTAGCATTACCAGGGACTTACCTGTGCCTTGGAAGAGTTTTTTAAGCAGTGGTAGATTGCCTCTTCCGCTGAAGTCATCTGCCTGATCAATCAGCGCTTCTTTCACAACATCATAGCCATACAGCACCACAATCTTTTGTGGGCCTAAATATATTGTGAAGACAGGACCATACTTCTCACTGAGCTGTAGCAAAGAGGAACACAAAGAACAACATGTCTGAATGTTAATCATTTGAAAAGAAGTTTGCAGCGAAGGATGTGAGGGGTGATGTGCCATTGTACCAGCATCGCTGAGACATGGCATTGATTAGCAACAGTGCAGAGATCTTTCAACTACGAAGGATAACCATGGGAAGAGGGAATTGTACAAGAAATAGGGGATATGAATGGAAATGGTGAGATGTCAAGTCCAAATCCCAGAAAAGACAATAGTTCTTCATAGGGCTAGCAAAAGAGTCTGGAATGCCCTTCTACAGGGCGCAGTGGATAAGTTTACACAGGCTCAAAAAGCAATTATATACACTTATGGGAGCAAGTGCCTAAAGGGTTTTTGAGCACAAACACACCACAGTTGTCTCTCAAATATCCTGGGCCACAGACCTCTGGAAATTGGGTGAGTATATCAGTGGGAGGGTCACCGCATCCTTGCATTAATCATGTACTCTTTCCCAGATATCTGCTTTTGGCTACAGTTGCAGAAAGATTCTTAGACTATTTGGTCCGACCTGGAACACTTCTTATCATGCTCACTTTTTAAGAGCAAATTAGATATAGTCCCAGTTTTTTTATGGTGGGAAACTGAATCACCTAGCGCTCTGAAACAAAGCAGAATGTCTGAGGGTGCTCATGATTGTCAACGATCACAAGTACCAAGGCAAAAAGGAGTTCATATAGGTATGTGTGCATCTGACAATACACATGGTGATATCAGCCATCACCACAATTTTTCTCTGAAGAACTCAGGGATGCCTGCCCTTCCCATCCATCTGCCACCATCCCCTCACAATGCCCTAAGGAACAGGCACTCCAGCTGAACTCCCTCCACCTATCCCCTCCCAGGTCTTGCAAAACACAGGTTTTGTTTGACAGGTGGGTGATGTCAGCCAGGGGAGGGAATGGACAACACAATTCACCTCTAAATTTTTTTGCTTCAACCCCTTCACTTGCTATTTCTGCTCCCAGGAGACTCTACCTATCTGCTAGGCAGCAGAGGCAGCAAAATAGAGCAGTGTCCTCCCCAAGAAAGGGCCAGGCTATGTTGCCAGCATGGTGAGGAGTTGGGCACAGGAGAAGTATAACGAATATTGCAGGAACATCAGTGCCTTGATTGCAAATCCACTGCAAATTGCAGTACTGCCATGAGGTCAGCATAGGACTCATCATTAGTATGGTTATTGCAAATATATGGACTTAGACTTGCAATATATAGACTTAGATATGTAGATTATTGCAATATATAGGCTTCAGAAGCATGTATTTCTGGGAAACCTTTTGTTTCTGTTTGAGCCTGCTATTTGGTCAATTAAGCTTGTGTATTAAGCTGAAACAGTCTGGACTGGACTTCATTTTATGTGCAATGGGGACAACGTACGAAAGAAGGAGATGTCCCTTACCTTCTTCAGGCTTTCAGGCAAGTTCCATGGGTTCAGCTGGAGTATGTTTCCAACAATGGGGAGTGTGATGGGACCAGGAGGCTGCTTCTCTTTTTGCGATATGCTTCGCCATGTGGCAAAGAGAAGGCATGAGATGCAGACCAGCAAGAAAATAGTTGTCATTCCCAGGAAGTCCATGGTGGGCTGAGGAAAAGAAGTCAAGTGTCAGAAGAGCCTGACGTTGGACCTGTAAATCCATGCTTATTTATATGCTGTGATATCAAAGCACATGGATGAAATTAGCCAATAGCGCATTCCTATTCCTGCTGAAATATGAGATTACTTATTAATCTGCTCAAGATAAGAATAAGCAAACTAGGGATGAACTCCTTATTTGCATACTGATTTTTTATCTTTCCAGCTTGTGTTCCTTTGGGTAATCATTCATGTAGGACTAAATAAATCATGTTCTAATGCTGTCAAATAAACTCAAAATGCAGAAATATTTGGAGCCTTAATGCTAGTTATATGCTTAAACTCTTGCTGTTTGCCCTCACGCATAGATTGTCATCTGCCAGCCCCACTAGTGTCTGAGCACAGTGGAGGGAGGTGTTGTGGCTGAAAAAGGGCATCATTCCAAGTTCTTCCTAGGCATTTCGCCTCCATTTCTGGAATGAATTTATGCAGTTGTACCCAAGTCACACATGCAGATTTTGAGGAATACACTATACTTGTCCTAATCTGATATTTTAACTGGACAAACCATCCTGTCTACAACATTTGCATGGTCACAGGTTCAGCAACCTGCAGTCTCCTTTCTGATGTTTCTAGAAAATAGTTGAAGGTCCACAGAAGGTGTGAAGATCCATGAAAGGTAAGGGCAAAACCTTTGACCTAGTGAAGCCCCAGTAGGGAAACAAATAAACAAGGGAAGAGGACATGGGGTGTAGAGAATGGAAGCTGATAAGAACTGCAGCTTAAGGAAGGGAATGGGAACATTACTGGTATAAAAAAACCAATTAGTTTCATCACTGAGGGAAATCTCTGTGTCTCTGACACAGAAAGAGACATGAAATTGCTCTTAAACTCACTCTGAGAATCAGTGCCAAAGGATATTATTTTCATGTTTATCTCTGATTAACAAAGGTCAGATATTTCCTACCTATGAAACTGGCGCTCCAAGACAATGCAGTGGATAATACTGGCAAGAAAAATGGAGTAGGTCAAATGGAGTTGCTCTGTAGCAAAATCTCCGTGGACAGCTCTGTTTGAAACAGCTTGCTTTTTTTTTTTTGTTTTTTTTTTTTTCTTCCCCACTCTGTTGTTGAGAAGCTTTGTGTTTTACAGCCCCAGATCCCCAGCAGGGGTGAGAAGTCTCCGTTTCTATGCTCCCTGGGTAGGTCTTGCCCTACAGAAGAGCCCTACCCCATCAGCCCATAGGCTCTGGTCACACTTCTGACCACTCTCCCACTCTTCGCCTCAGACACCCGGGGCTCTGTTCAGCACCTATTGATAGTGGGTGAGCGTTAAATGGGTGTCAGTGTCCTCTGGCAGTGCCTATTTCTCTCCACACACCTAGAGAGGGAGCTCATCTAGACTTTCAGAAAACTAATGTCAGATGAGACAGATCCCATCCAAACTAATGACCACGTTAGGGACTATTTTGGTTCCTCTGAGCCAGCGAAACAGGCTCTGTCACCTGCCAACACTCAGCCCATCCCATTACATCTTTTGAGATACATAGTCAAAATGATACTGACCCCTTAGGTGGTGTGATACGGGAAGGAAGTGTTAAAATGGATGGATGCTTATATATCCTTATATATCATATATATATATTCTTATATATAAGTCTCTTATTTGTCTCTCAGGTAATGGTAATGGGCTGTGAAAGGCATTTTCTTTCCTGGATCAACTCATTGGCTTAGAACTTGAGTCCACATTGGTTTGATCAGTTTTTGAGTGCTCACATCTGCACTTTCACGTGTACAAAAATAGCCAAATATACTGTGAACACCAGACTGTGCTTTCTACTGAGCTGTCAAAATGGGATTTAAAGGATGGTCATATTTTATCTTTAGCCCAATTAGCTGAGGACTAGCAGATTCTACAGCAGCAAGGAAAGAAACATTTCCCTCCTAAATTTAGATATTAAAAAGGGAGGTGTACAAATCAGCTAGTCTTGCCTGTTAGTGGAGAAACACTGATACTTCCAGAGAACGGGTCATCTGAATTTTCTTACACACCTATTTTAGTGTGAAATGAGTCAGTCACTGAAGAATTTTAATTGTTTCCCTTGACTACAACGGGAGCCTGAGGAGACACACAGATTAACATGTCTGGCTGCCAGGGATCTCTTTTGAGGCACGACTCCGATTCCCTGCACATCTCTCCTGGTCCTAATGATGTTCTTTATCAGCAACAAATTCTGCAAATTCTGGTACAATGGGAACTGCTCTGAATAACGGATACCAAGGGTATTTAAAGCCAGAAGTGGGAAGATGAGTGAAATTAAGAGGAGTCTTCTAAGCCATGTCTGGAGGGATGATTAGGTTGCTGAGAACAGTCAGTTTTATTGTCATCAAGGAAAGATGAAGTTGTCTACATTTTCTTTTCCTCTACTTTTGCAGATAAGGTGCCTTGCACTCCTCTATCGGCAGCCCTGTGAGCTGGGAAAGCAGGGGTTTGCTCGCAGCATCACTCCCACACCCAGATGTGGCTATTTTATTATTTATCTAATTACTCACATAATCCCTGAAGAGTTTCAAAATGGTGTTGGGATAAAGCCAGAACTGCTTGGAGGGATCTGTGAGTTTCACTGGAAAGATTTAATTGCCAAAGGTCTTGGGTCACCTCTGATGACAGAAAGGCAGGAACTATCTGAGTATGAAAGGCTATTTGAGTATGAAAGACCCATCCTGATACAGTTCATGTTCACCAGAAGCACCTGAAAGACTCCGCTTTCTTCCCAGCGTGGTATGAAAGCAGATGCCGGGGCCTCTGGTCTTGTTATGAAATGGCACCACTCTCTGGCTCCACCGGTGAATTTGAGCTCACACTGGCAGGGTGGGATGCCACTGTATGAAGCCATCTTTCAAAATACAGGCCTTCCTCTGAATGTCTTCGGGAGGCGGTTGCTTTGCTGAGCCTGCCTAGTGGCATGTATGGGCCAGCTCCTGGGATCCCATCCTGTATTTATATGTAGCTGTTAATCCGGGGCATGCACGTAATGTTTCACTTGCTTGTCCTCCTCCAGATTGGGTCTGTGAGAAAAAAGACACCACCCCCAAACAGCCCCTTCAAGTGTATTCACAGCCCACGAGGGTGTACTGGATCTGGCTTCTTCTCAGCAGCCTGTACGGCGCTGTGTTTTAGATTGGTGACTAAAACAGTGTTGATTGATAGCACACCAGTGTTTTAGCTATTGCTGAAGAGTGCTTGCACAGCATTGAGGACTTCTTGGTTGCTCACTCTGTTCCCAAACGTAGGTAGCAGGCTGGCGGGGGAAGAAGCTGGGAGGCGACAGAGCTGTGACAACTGACCCAAACTGACCAAAGAGATAATCCTTGTCATCTAATGTCGTGCTCGGCAATAAAAACCGGGGAGTTGTCTTTCCAACGTAGCCGTTGCTCTGAGACTGTCTGGTCACGAGTCTTCTGATGGGATGTGGTGAGTCTTTGCATCACTTGGTTTTTGTTGTGTGTTTTTTTCCTTCTCTTTGCTTAACCATCTTTATCTTGACCCAGGAGTTTTTCTCACTTTGCTCTTTGAAGTCTCTCCCTCATCCTGCTGGAGAGGGATCCAGAGTTTCCACAGTGGAAAGCTGGGTGCAGGCTATTAGCCAGCATCTATTTCTTGGCTTCCAGATACAAATAAAAGTAACGATTTTCAATATTTGTTCCTATTAATATTCAGGATCAATATTCAGAAATATTTCCTGGCAAAGGAAGCTATCTGGCTATAAACTTTTACAACATCAGAATATATACCTTCTGGCTAATCATGCACTGGGGAGTGTGATGGGTATCGAAGGTTCTAAGAACACCTTTACATAGGGTAACCCTTACACAATTACATATGTACCACAAACAAACTGAAAACAGATCCAGCTTGTGAAAAGGACAGTTTTACCCTTGAGCCCCAGGCAGCGGGATGTTGTGTGGTAAGTTGAGAGGCAAGGATATGCAATCAAATTTCTAGCATCAATGGCCTTAATAACATCCTTTAACTTTTGGTCATCCCTGAAGCGGTCAGGCAGTTGGACTAGATGATCATTGTAGGTCCCTCCCAACTGAAAATATTCTATTCCAGTCTAGTCTAGTCTAGTCTAATCACCAACTGTGCAAACTCCACCTCTTTCAAAAGTCTCCTGGGCTATCTTCTCCGGTCAAGCACTTTGCGAAGGCTGGATAATACTTGTACATACGCCTTAAGACATCCAGCATTTGAATCTTTTGTCACCCTTGAGACACAACTATATGTTTGACGTGCTTTAGTGAGGGAAGAAATAGGCAGGGAAAGCTGTCTGGCTACAACAGGTTTTGGTGGGGAAAGGTCTTCCTGATCTCATGAAGACTGTAAATCAAACTGCAAAATTATCAGCAACATTAGCATCGCTTTAAACAGGCCAAATTCCTCATCTTTCCTTAGCCTTTACAAGGACAAAGGCTTTCTACCCTTTCTCTTTGCTAGAAGGAGGCTGGGAGGTGATTGAGAGAAACAAGACGTGCAAAAGGAGTGTGCTGCAGCAGCCCCCCCCTTCCTGCTTGAGCAGTGGAACATCATTTTGCAAGATGTATGTGTCCAAAAAGTAACCGGGCAAACTCATGGGAGAAAAATCCACCGAGGATATTCAAACACAAAGATACCACCGATGGCTCAGGAATCACTGGAGACTGGAGCAGTCTGAAAGCATGTTCCTCTGTGGATGCCATGCTTTTATTCTGTTCCCTGGGAACTCATTTTTAAGCCACTGTTGGGCAGGACTCTGGGCTGGCTTGACTATTGTCATGATCCAGTACATCCATCCTCAGGCTCCTATATCCTTACGTTATAATGTCACATTTCACTGAACATTTTCATTGAGCAGGTTAGCAGAGTAGCCTGCGGAAATCACTTTGCCTGTTCTGCTGTGAATAACAACATCTCGGCTACTAAAGTCCTACTACTTTCAGATAGGACTTTCCTTAGTGCCTTGTAAAAAATCACAATATCAACCTCTGCGTTATTTCTGGCAGTAATTTGACAGAGGATCTTTTGTGATCAGCAGATACAAAGGTTCAGTGACAATTTCAGTGTTCAACAATTTGTGTAACACCCATATTTGTAACATTCTACATAGGTAGTAGTAGAGATAGATAAGATACAAACCACATCATTAGTTTTCAGATCACAGAAATGGACATTTGACCAACTAGCTCAAACAGCTTGGTTAAATATTTGTATATGAACTCACTGGGCACAAAACATAACTGAGCTGAAAAGGATGAAGCCAATGAACTTCATTAGCCATTTGTACTACATAGCAAATTGCTTGTTTAGTCTCTAAAACTACAAGGAAATTAAGCTGATAGCCTTCCTGCAACCTGTACTGTGACTCCACAGTAAATCACTATGTTGCTGCTTCTGGTGGGTTGACCCTGGCTGGACGCCAGGTGCCCACCAAAGCCACTCTATCACTCCCCCTCCTCAGCTGGACAGTGGGGAGAAAATATAACGAAAGGCTCGTGAGTTGAGATAAGGACAGGGAGATCATTCACCAATTACTGTCATGGGCAAAACAGACTCAACTTGGGGAAAATTAATTTACTCTATTACCAATCAAATCAGAGTAGGGTAATGAGAAATAAAACTGAATCTCAAAACACCTTCCTCCCACCCTTCCCTTCTTCCCAGGCTCAACTTTACTCCCAGTTTTCTTTACCTCGTCCCCCTCCGAGCGGCACAGGGGGATGGGGAATGGGGGCTGTGGTCAGTTCATCACATGTTGTCTCTGCCGCTCCTTCCTCCTCACACTCTGTCCCTGCTCCAGCGTGGGGTCCCTCTCAAGGGAGGCAGTCCTCCATGAACTTCTCCAATGTGAGTCTTTTCCACGGGCTACAGTTCATCACAAACTGCTCCAGCCTGGGTCCCTTCATGGGGTGCAGTCCTTCAGGAACATACTGCTCCAGCGTGGGTCCCTCAGGGGTCCACAGGTCCTGCCAGCAAACCCAATACAGTGCTATAACCCATCATCTTTGAATAAAGCCAAGATGCTTAGCTCTATACTATGGTCAGCATTAAGAAAGAACAGGCCCTTCCTCAAGCCAGGCAGAGAAAAGTCAGAAAATGGTAAAAGTCTGTCCCCTCCTCCCAGCCATCATCTTCTCCTGCACATATCACCTCCACTGGAAATGATGGTCCCTAATGCATCCTCTCGCATAAACATGAAAGATGTCCCCTATCCTTTGGCTTACACTCATTTGGAATAACGGAAGAGGAGAACATCAACTATGATTGATTTTCCTCACTTGAGAGGTGTGAAATATATATTTTAATGAAAAATTGTCAATCAAAACAGAAAAATCTGTGTATGTACCCCTGCCTTTTTCCTATGTGACTGTCAAATAGAATGATTAGCTGAAGTAAAGATCCCAATAGTGCTGAGGCAAAAGATGCACAGTGATCCATGTGTGGTACAGTACAACGTATTCTGGTGATACAGCTGCTGGAAGCAAAACAAAGAATAAATAAGAACTAACCAGACACATTGCATGGCCTGTCTGATATTTCACAAGGACTTGGCAAGAAGGATATTTGATTTATTAGCGCAAATGGGTTGGTTAAATGTTTCTTAATGAACTCGGTTAATCCAGGCATCAGCTGAAAGGATCCAACATCAGACTTTCTAAATAGCTTTCATTGAAAATGAAGGTCATGAACTTCCATGACCTCTTTCAATGTACCCTTCAATGTACCATGACCTCTTTCATTGTACCTTTCAATGTAAGGTACATTGACTCTTCAGACTAAAAGCTATTAAGGAAGGACTATTATTTATTATTTGATCCAGGTGTACTTGAGGGGATCTATAGATCAAGTGAGGGTGAAGGCCTGCCTAAAAGTACTTCAGCTTAGGAAGGAAAGAAAAAAAAAAAAAAAAAAGGCACACCACCATCCTCTTTTTACATAATAAAGTGTTTTTCCTATGTCTGAATCGAGTTTCCCCAAGCTCTAGTCTCAATACCTTAACTGGAATCATCCTTAGGATAGTGTGTCTTGTGCCACTATTGGAGGCTAAGTAATTTGGTTTGCTTTCCATGGGTCATCTGAATATATTTTGCAGATTGCAGACTCCTGCCTTAGGGAAAATGAGACATTAACGCAGAAAATATTCAACCCAACCACTAAGTGCAAGTCCTGAATTTTAAATGGCTCACAGACTATGTAATTGCAGGCCAAGAGGAGAGGGGGCTCTAGGTAAAAGATTAACCCAGAAAAGCAGCTCCAAGCAGCACCGGTCTGTCATCATTCCCAGAAGGAGACATGTCAGAGGCAGAGGTCTTGAAGTGCTGTTGGCAGGAAACCTCAGCAGAAAAACCTGGTCAGTAAGCGAGAACTACCTTGTAGCAGGTAGACAGGGTTAAAAGAAAATATTTGGCAGAATAAAGGCAGGATGAGGAGGCATCCCGGGAGCAGCAGGTGCCTCAGGAAGAGGGCAGTTGCTGCACTTCTGGCAGCCTGAAGGGGACTATGGGCTGCAGAGGAGAAAGAAGTACAGAGAGAGATACTGGTAGGCGTCCAGTCAAGGGGTCCCATTTCATTCCTTAGACCCCTCCACACTGCTACTGGAAAGCAAGGGATTCACAAAGGTCAAGGAGGCACTGCTGAGGCGTTTCCCCTTCTGCAGTGAAGGGAAATAAATCTTGGCTGATACAAAGAGCAACTGAAAGGAACAACAAGCTTAGATGAGATAAAACATGTATTTATAAAAACAAATACAGATATCTGGATAACTTGTAACCATGGTATACAAATTTAAAAAGGATTTTAAACTACTTGCCTTGGCCATTATTTTTTCATTTAATTTGTTACTGATATATACGGAAATTTGCCACCTACTGGTGTCATGGACATATAGCCTTGCTCTATCAGTGTGATAATTTGATAAGTAATAATCTGATAAATTGCTTAGGGCTGTGCTGGGTTAAGTAAATTTTTGGCAAAAAATAAGAATCAAAAAAGCAGAATTGCTTGCTTTATATGCTTCTCCTCCCACCTCTCTCCATATTGTTCCTCAGCTCTCCACTGGCAAATAAATATGGGCCTTTTCTTATATCTCAAAAATTAAAATAACAGGCTCTGCAGCCAATGCACCTGCATCCTAGATGATTGTCTGCATGCCCACTAGAATGAATGGAGTCAGACAGGCATGTCTCAGGGGTTTGAATCGTAGGTAAGATTAACTATGTCCTTTAAATGCTCATTTATGATCACTCCACTGATGACCATAAGACTAACCCATCAATATTTGTATTGAGACATTTTTTGGTTCTAAAGATAGAGTTCAAAACCTAACAGGAACCAAATGACCATATCATTCTGCAGGTAACCTCTACAGTTAACCACTTTTTCTCCCTTCATTTTAGTTTAGCAGCAGGATGTCGCTGCTCAGAGTAAGCTCTAAAGAAAGGTAAACCAAGTCATACACCCACAGCCAATGGTCTGCAGCAGAAAAAAACTTTTAAGGAAGCCTACCTAGGAATTTTCTTCCAATATTGTCTTGCATTGGTCTGGGCGAGCCTGGAGTGATGTCAGTAGACTGCTGTTCTACCTCTAGTTACACAGAGAAGTGTTGATGCACTCCTTGCAGTGCATCAACATCAGACCAATCAGTCATGCTACAAATACTTGCTTTCCTTATCCTTCTTTTTGCTCCCTGAAGACTCCAAACGTGTTTTTATTTCCCAAACCAAGACCACAACTAAGAAGAAGCCCCAGTGACAAGTGGTGCTGCACAAGGACAATGCTACATATATTTCACATTTTTGCTCTCTTAGAAGAAATACCCACAAGGATCCGCAGACCCAGCGCCCTATGGATGCATCAAGGTAGTCTCAAGCATGACAGGACATTTCTGGGGCTCTGACTGCACTGGTTATGGTCCTAGAGATTTGTTAACTCTATATGGGAAAGTCCTGTGCCATTGTATAGTCACAGATCGACCCAATGCTCCCAGACTGAGAAAGAGACCTGGGTGGCGGGAGCACAGAGCAAGGATAACCGGCATGGAAGAACTCCTCGTACTTCTAACTCCCCAGAGAGTCAGTCAGCACTAACTATCACTTTGAGAGTTGGGCTCCAGAGATCTGTAACCTTTGTGACCAGGCCATTTGGCTGGAGTCCCTAAAACAAGGAGAGATGAGCGAGGGGTGGTCTGGGACATTCCTCTGCTCCTTTTCTACTGCTGGCTGGTTTATCCCAGGTCCTAGGAGAGCTACTGGTGTTCAAATCATCACGATATACAATGCAATCCCTCTAGATCACTGCTCACCAAGAAAAGGTTTGTGCTGGAGAGGACAAGGTGCTGCAAACTTGCTGCTTTCTCAAATGCTCTGCAGAGCCTCTTTCTTCCCAGGCCTCTGGCTGAACACATTATTTGCCCCGGTGATAGCACTGTGTGGTACAACCTAACCAGCCACGTGCAATCTAATTACACCAGTGGAAGAGGGTCACATGGACCATATCTGACATATCTGAGCCTGCAATATTGGGATATATGCAACATGTGTACGACAAGACTGCAGTTGTGATGTTCATTTACAGCTTGTGCTAAACGTCGTATAGTCCTTGCCAGAGAAATTGTACCAAGAGATTGACCGTTTTGTGCCCATTGAAGCTGGTTGCCTACACAGGTGGTGTAACACCTAAGATCCAGAAATATTTCTTTCTGTCCCACACACTTCTCCTAAGACAAGCAGGTCGGACAGCAATTTATCCTTCAGGCCAGTTCTCAGTGCTACCGTCTAATGCCAAACAACTCTTTGTCTTGTGTTAAACCTAAGAATTATGTCCTTAATCTCATAGACTCACAAATTAATCCCATCAAAAGTAGCGCAACTGAAAATACTTGCTACACTCCCTCACACAAACTCAGCCTTCTCCTTGTCCCCATCCAGGGCTATGACTGGAGGGTTGAGGAAAGTCTTGTCCTCTCTCCCAAACTCCACTTTTTTGACTCTTTGACTGTCAATAGAGAGTATGATGCAAGCAGCCAGAAGTGTGTGCCGTATGCATTTACATACTCACATACTCACAGCCTCTATCAGACAGGCTTTGGCATAGATGGAGCATTGGTCTGACCCAGGCTTGGCTGCTGGCTCTTCTTACACTCCTTCTACACACATTTCCAGCTGTGTGTTGCTACACAATTTAGGATGCGTTTAATTCACCTGATGACAGAGTGGATGAAGTGGAAGAGACAGAATTGTAACTCTCCAGCGGGAAGTAAATTCTGGTTTTGTATTCTAGTTTTCAACCAAATCCACCAACAATTTTTTTGAAAACAAACCAACCAACCCTGTCTGTTATCACAGTTCTGTTTCAGTAAACAAAACCAGCCGGTTTTATTCCCAAAGGTCATATACTCATATGTTAACATTAAAAAATCTTTTTCAAAGTGAACAGAAGCGAAGTCCTTGCAGTACAGTCACAGAGGTAGTTTGTGGGAGGTGGCTGGGTTCCTGCCCACCACTGATGCATTCTCCTTGCCAGAGGAGAAATAGTATGGTACAGTGTTTGGAAATAGTGTCGTTAAACAGCCCACTGAAAGGCTGGGAGGTTGCCTGTGCAAAATAACCCCAAAACAGCACTGGGTGAATCCTCTGTGTTAACCGATACTGTGTTATTTTGAGAAATGATCAACTTCTGCGGCTTGGCTAGTTTGTTAATAATTTCCGGTCACAATGGGAGGATGCAGGACAGAGGATGTCCTTTTGCTTTTCCGCCTTGCCAGTGATAGTGTAAGGTGTTCAGCCTGTGTAAGGTGTTCAGCCTCCCCCAAGTGTTATGAGATCCTGGTGCCCTCTCCTGGTTGGTACTGGCCGTGCTGGAATTTTCTGGGATTTTCATCTGCTGCAAATCAAGGATTTGCAGAGATCCAACTTCTTGCTTTTTCCATCTTTTTTCTTTCTTTCTTTTTTTTTTTTTTAATGCCAGTTAATGCTGGTATCATGATATCATCCAGTATCCTTGTAAGTGGCTGGGCTCCTATCTATTCCTCTTTTTGCCTCAAACTCATAAACCAACTCTCCCCATTTGTCTTGCTTGGAGAAATAAAATCATTCCCTTCCTGCAGCTGGACTTGAGGGGGATCACCAGGGTCCAACATGCTGCCAGCAGCCTGTGGGAGATCAGGGTCTGACTCTAGAACCACGTCGTAAATACGGCTGAAGGAGTCCTCCTCTGGAGCTTTGTTCCCGAATAAAACAGTCGTAGACCTGTGTGTCGACAGGAGAAGGCAGTGCCGCAAGCCTGGCAGCCTCCCTTTGGGGAGAGAAGAGAAAAAGTGACGCTTCCCCACATCCTGCTGCAGGGGTGTGAGCACGCCAAGTGCTGACCCATTCTGCTGGACTCATGGCTGGCTCCCATCATTATTCAGGAGCATCCAGCGTCAGAAACTATCCTCTGCCTGCTCTTAGCATGAAGCAGCACACGATTTCCTCTCGGTTTGGAAAGCTGCGGGATGCTCTGGAACCAGCGTGTGCCACACGCTGCCTCGGTGGCGTTGCAGCGGCAGCAAGCTGCTGAGCTGACAGTGGCATCACACACAGCGCGCGGCAGGCGACGTGAAGCTGTGCTCGTCTCGCTGCAGCAGCCTTGCGTGCTGTGCTGCCTGTCGGTTCAGGGCTGCCTTTCAAAGATCAGTTGTGTTCTGCTGTAGACAAGGCTCTATGTCTTCATTCCATACCCTACACTCAGATTTTAGGAGGTGTTTTCCATGAAAAGCACAGACGGAGACAAGCAAAAATCTTTATTGCTGTCCATTAGGTTAAAGGCTTGCTCAAGCAGGCAGCTCTGCAGGACTGTTTCATGACCATGCCTTAGAAAACATGTGCTAAAATTTACAATATTTTAGCACTTAAAAACTTTTAATGAACACTTGCAGAGTATCTACAATGGACACCAGATCTCTGCCCTGCTGAAGCGAGTGGCTGGATTCCCCACGATGCTGCTCAGGCTGGGGTTTGTCCTACAGAGGGAAGTGATTTCCCCTTTGGAGCTCTGTGTTCTGCAGCGATTCTGTGAGCTAGCAAGTGGAGGAGGCTGGCAGCTGTTTTTTCTGCTGCTTTACATTATTTTTACATAGGCTAACAGGAAACAATATAAACTTCCTCGGAAGCAGACAGCAGATCTCTGTGCCTTGGGGAATTTCCTGAAGGCAAATGCAGCAGGCAAACGTCCATTCCAGGACAATTCATTTGACAGCAGAGTGTTAACTCCATTATTATATTGTTGGTACCTGAACAACTCTCCTTCTGTCTTCCTCCTCCCACTGAGAATTTGGAACAAACTTTGGGCAGATAACGTGAGAAACCTCTGTTTGAATGCTCCTCCAAAATTTATGAAGAGGCAGATTGCCCTGGGGGTGTGCACGCAGGGAGGCACGGACCTCCCGCCACACTGGGCCCAGTCCAGCAAGACCTGGGCGGGGGTCTGCACAAGCCAGGCTCCCCGCCTGCTGCTCTCCTGCTGTAACGCTGAGTCTTCGTGAGGCAGCATAGCAGTGCCTGAGGGACATCGCTGTGTGCCTGCTGCAAGCAATCACTACAGCAATGTATGGCTGGCTCTTTCATCCTCCCCAGACATAGTGTGTGGTGCAGAAGACTCTTGGGTCTTGATTAGGCACCAAAGAATTTGTCTAACTGTTCTAACACAGCCCTACCCAAGACAGTTCTACCTCCCCCACAAATGCCAGCCAAAGCACAAAAGGGCACTCACATAAAATTGTCTCCTCTTTCCTCCTCATCTGCTCCTCCCATACAAGTTAGTTCTTTAGCAACACAACTATTCCAGCAAAAAAATCAGTGTTGGCTTTCATTGAAGCTGTGAGCTAAAGGCTGGGAGACTTCCCTGGGTTAAGAGCAACCCCTATGGATATTACTAACCATTCACCAGGGGAACTGAACGTCTAGTTACTAAGCTGTGCAAAAAAAGGAGTGCGAGCGAATATTATTACCTGACTGCTTGTATTTCCTGTTTGATCATCTTTAACATGGCAGAAAATGAAGGTCTCCTGGTGGGGTTGTGATTCCAACAGGCTTTCATGCACCCAATTAGTCTGGTGAGGTTTGGAAAGCTCAAATCACCACGAATAGTTCCTCACTCCATGAATTTTAGAACCTGTTTTTATTTATCCAGACAACAAAAACAATGTCACATTAGCTTTCTGGATATGTCACTTTGCCCACAACAAACTTGCTAGCAATAAAAATGGTCATGCTTGCACTGAATTGCATAACAAACAGTAATTTTTATGTGTTAATTGAAGTTAGTAGGAATAAATCGTTCCTTGAAAAAAGCTCTTGTATGGCTATTGTATAAATTCTTTAGCAATGTGTTTCAGTTTACAGTTTCAGTTTGCAGCCTTTTATTAGTGAAGGAGATAAACTATGTTTCTTCCCTCTGC
This sequence comes from Phaethon aethereus, assembly GCF_964289735.1. Classification (NCBI taxonomy): domain Eukaryota; kingdom Metazoa; phylum Chordata; class Aves; order Phaethontiformes; family Phaethontidae; genus Phaethon; species Phaethon aethereus. The sequence goes on from NC_138583.1 coordinate 20,411,701, forward strand.
AGAGGGAAGCTATCTATCTCCTGCAGGAGCCTGTATTGGGTTTGTGTGGCAAGGTTTTGGTAGCAGGGGAGCTACCCGGGTGGCTTCTGAGAGAAGTTGCTAGAAGCTTCCCCTGTGTCCAATAGAGTCAATGCCAGCTGGCTCCAAGATGGACCCGCTGCTGGCCAAGGCTGAGCCCATCAGCGATGGTGGTAGTGCCTCTGGGGGAACATAGTTAAGAAGGGGAAGAAAAACCTGTGCAACTGCAGACAAAATGAGGAGTGAGAATACGTGAGAGAAACAGCCCTGCAGACCCCCAGGTCAGAGCAGCAGGGGGGGCAGGAGGGGCTCCAGGTGCCGGAGCAGGGATTCCCCGGCAGCCTGTGGGGAAGCCCACGGGGAGGCCGGCTGTGCCCCTGTGGCCATGGGAGAGCAGATCTCCACCTGCAGCCTGTGGAGGACCCCACACTGGAGCAGGGAGATGCCCGAAGGAGGTTGTGACCCCATGGGAAGCCCGTGCTGGAGCAGGCTCCTGTCAGGAACTGTGGAGAGAGGAGCCCCGGCTGGAGCAGGTTTGCTGGCAGGACTTGTGACCCCGTGGGGGACCTGGGCTGGAGCAGCCTGTTCCTGAAGGACGGCACCCGTGGGGGGACCCAGGCTGGAGCAGTCTGTTCCTGAAGGATGGCACCCGTGGGGGGACCCAGGCTGGAGCAGCTCGTGAAGAACTGCAGCCCGTGGGAAGGATTCACATTGGAGAAGTTCATGGAGAACTGTCTCCCATGGGAATGGACCCCACACTGGAGCAGGGGCAGGGTGTAAGGAGTCCTCCCCTGAGGAAGAAGGGGCGGCAGAGACAATGTGTGATGAACTGACCGCAGCCCCCATTCCCCGTCTCCCTGTGCCACTCAGGGGGAGGAGGAAGAGAAAACTGGGAGTAAAGTTGAGCCTGGGAAGAAGGGAAGGGTGGGAGGAAGGTGTGTTGAGATTCAGTTTTATTTCTCATTACCCTACTCTGATTTGATTGGTAATAGAGTAAATTAATTTTCCCCAAGTTGAGTCTGTTTTGCCCATGACAGTAATTGGTGAATGATCTCCCTGTCCTTATCTCGACCCACGAGCCTTTCGTTATATTTTCTTCCCGCTGTCCAGCTGAGGAGGGGAGTGGTAGAGCGGCTTTGGTGGGCACTTGGTGTTCAGCCAAGGTCAACCCACCACAGAGCCTAATAGCACTGAGACTGGTACTCAGCCATCACACCCAGTCAACATGTTCAGAAGTCACTGTGGTGGAAGCAGGAACCAGGATGCTGACAAACTGATGGGCAGACAGACAGCACAGCACAATCGAAGAGGCCTCCTGCCCTCAGGACCAAGCTAAATGCATAAGTAGGGAAGGAGAGAGATTTCCATGAAGCCTGAACACAGCTTTCATATGGGAAAATGTAGATGAACAGCAGAAGAGATTATGGGTAAAAAGCACCTTCCTGTCTAAGAAGGGAGTCCCATGACCAGCATTGCAGATAATACACTCAGAATGTGGTGGAATATTTCTCAGTCCAAATATTGATTGAATTAAGGAGAAAATAATCACCTTCTGATAAATGGCAACATCCACACTTGGGGTGGGGGTTTCTTTCCATACATCAAAGAGAAAAACTGGAAGATTAGTCTTCTCATCCCTAGCAATGTCAGAGTTACAGAGAGGCTGATACTGAGTTTCCCCCCAAAACACTCTTACCATCCTTACCTCCCTGCTGTTCAGTGAGCGGAAATGTTTGCACATGTGCAGGTTGGTCAACTGTGCCGTTAAAGCCTCCCATATCGTAATCCCAAACTCTGTTGTGATGCTCGGGAATAGAGCCCATCATTTCTCACTTCTGGGGCAGCCCTATTGAATAAATGAACAGGTTATTAGTCTACTATGTTTCTGTATACTATAGAGCTGGGGGCAAGGCAAAGCAGAGTGGTCCATGCTTTTCACGGTGGATCCAGAGACTTGAGTTCACACTTTGCATTAGTGGCTATGGCTAAGTCTAAGTAAGAGAAAGAGAAGTGGGGTGACAACGGTGCGTCACGAGAGATATACCTAAGCTACTGAAGAGAAAGGGGGCACAAGGCACATCAGCATTTTTCCCATGTTCAGAGTTACGTGAGAATTAAATTTTTGCCAGAACATCCAAGTTTTCTGCTGGATAAAAAGCTATAAGACAGTTTCTTTGAAGCAAAGAAACAACCGTGTTCTGCTGTTTGGACAGGTATGAGGTAGAATATGGAAAACACAACTTTAAGAGTGAACTCTCAGCATTTTCCTCTTTTTCATAGGAGCTGTAAGAAGGATGTAGATATTGTGAAACAAGGTGGTGGTTAAAGCTGTGGATGGATAAGGTAGAGTTTGTGGTAGCAAAATGGGCAGAAAAAAGAGGGGAAGTGAAAGATAGTGCACTTACCACTTGGCTGCATCAGCTGGCATAACTTTGTGCATGTAAGGCTCAAAGAGGTTGTCATCTGTCCCTGGATGTGGCAGGCAGACTGCTCTTCCCCAGCGACCAACTTTTGCCATAACCTTTCAGAAGACAAGGGAAAGAGAGGGGGGATTTAAATCCGCAGTGTCTATACACTCTTCAGCAAAAGTAGCAAGAATTTCATAGGTGTAACAGTGCAGGGTTTGCTGGACAATTTATCTGTGTTCTGTCAACAGTGACCAGAATAACTGCTTCCCAGTTCCGGGATGAGTAATGATGGATTGACCTGTCTTGACACTCGTCTAAGCTAACCTTTCAGAAGTTAAGACAGTCAATATAAGCTTTTTATACAGCCTTCCTCACAGGACAGGGCTGAGCACCTCCAGAAAACAATTAGACACCTCTTCCCCAGAAACTTACCTTGGCATACAATGAATCTCTGTCTGGGGTGATTGCATTACCACCTGATTAAGAAAAAAATTACTACAGTTTTGGCAAGCCTCCCTGTTTTAATGAAACTAAAAACGCATCCTTCAACATGTGACAAACCATCTATGACTGTAGTGCTGTGCTCCTTAACGTCTGTCTGTGGGTGCTTTCCTGCTCATTTGCCAAGGGCTCTCTTTGTACTGGGGTCTACCTGGGTGGAAGTGGATTGTGGTTACAGGCAGCAGCGGTCCAGGTAGAGTTAGGGAATAATCTGAAACAAGACCGAATGAGTAGAAAGAACAAATACTTCTCAGCAGCTGTGACCAGAGTTAATGTAAATGTAACCGCACTGTATGTCGCAGTGTATGATCCTCCTGGAATGAAGATATACCACGACAGAAGCAACCTGCTCCAGGCAAGTGAGAAGTTTGACATCATCCATGCTAGGACTTGCAGCAACTTGTATTAGGGATGTTGCCATCAAGAAGCTTGGAAATCTGCAAAAGGGATACATGAGAAAATTAGGGAGAGGAGTCAAAGGGCAAATGCTTGCTAGCAAGCTATCACAAACAAAGCAGAGCTCTGCCTCCATATAAGCCCCTCACAGCAGTTTCCCATCTGCCAGGAGTGAACAGCAAGATGCTGTATTTTGCCCTGGATCTATGTGGTTTGCCTACTTGTGCACGGGTGCGATGTGCAGAGTTTCCTGTGCTAGCTCTGAGCGAGCAGCGGGCAGAACCCGAAGCTTGACAAGCCAGGGGAACACACTCAAGTCAGCACAGAATTAACTTGTCTGCATTCAGGAGGATGCGTTTAGCGTGGCATAGTGGGGATGATATTCCACCCTTACCTGATGGGATTTCATTTGCTACTGCAAACGGTAGCACAGCAATCACAACCATATAACGTAGCAGTGCTTGACCAGGGCTCCCGCTTGCAGAAGACTGGGAAGAGGTAAAATGGGACAAGGTCCCTGACTCACAGAGTTTACAGTCCATTGCCTACAAACAGCCGCTCGCTTCAATTCTTCACTCACTACTGTGCAGGTCTTTCAGGCCCTGTTGTGGCTAAAAGCTTTGTAAAACCCTTTACGATCTCTCAGTGGAAGCTGGCAGCTCTCGCCACTGCTGTTCAGCTCCTTGAAATGCACAAACAGCAGAGTGGCCAGCGCTGGATGCACACAGTTACAGCTACACGGCGATTTCCCTACTCAGGGAAGGACTCAGCAGCAGGAAGACTGCAAAGATACCAAACTCGTTCCTCTATCTACCTAAAGGGCTCCTCTCCTACGTTGCTCGGGATCCCAGCTCAAGACATGACAAACCCAGACACCAGGTAATATGTCAAAGAAAATCTTTGCACAGAGAAATTACTCTTTCCTCCACCACACTGGTATAAATATGCCGAGCTTCTCTTGAATTCAGAAGAATCGCTCCTGATTAACGTGGGAATGAAGAAGAGCAGAATTATCCAGTAATGCTTTCAGCATCTGCAAAAAGACATCTCCGTGGTATGATAACTGATTTTCAGTCTTGGCCTGGGCGGCCCCTGGGAAAGGACAATCTATGATACTGTTCTGATGTGATTATGAAAGTCAGCTAGTTACAGAGAAGTAAGCCCATTGATAAGAGGATGAAAATCTTTCTGCTGTGGAGTTGCACCTCCCTTGCTTACAGGAAAAATAAAAAGCACACAGATAACTAGCAGCTGCTTATTATCCCAATGAATATTCCTTTTGAGGTCTCCACCTCTGCTTTCAGAGAGAAGAAACATGACATTTCTCTGCCTGCTTTGCCCTGAGCAGGTATTTCACAAAGGAGCTGCACAAACACAGCCTTTCTAATAGGAGCGAATTTACACTTCATGCTTCCTCGAGCTTCTTGTTTCTGCCACTGCACACATTAATTCATGCACACTTGCCACTATCAGAAGCCACACAAAGAAAGTAGCAGAAGCTTGCAATTGCAAAATGTTAGAGATGCATGTAGAGACAGAGCTTAGGGACTGACCGGTTGGCGACACGACGTGCCTGGAGAGCACTCCTGCAGTCACAGAGCTTGGGATAGACCTGAAGGCCCTACACTGATTCCTATACCTAACGGCCACATCACTGCTACTGTGGGAGTGCTTTTATCGTCATGCATGGGCGTCTTCTGGCATTAATTCACTCCAGAAATGACTGCTCTGGTGTTTCTGCTGTGGCTGAGAAAGGAAGAGAGTCTTCTGTGTGATTGCGCCTGGAGGAAGTGCAGGGGACAACTTCAGCAAACATCACCAACATATTTTATGATCTCAGATAATGAGGAGTCAATAGGTTTCCAGGAAAAAAAAAAAGCTGTACCCACCCAAGGCATGGGAATGTTGTCTACACAAAATGATTCAGTGTTTTCACGCTGATAACCACTGAATGAGAGACGAAGTTAGTAGCAGCCAGTCATGTAAAGCTGTCTGTGTGATTGTAATGGGAAAAATCACTGTACCAGGGGAATGTCAGACATGTCTAGGCAAAAACATAAGCTCCTGGAAACTGTGAATCTGAGCTCAGAGCTGATTCCAAAGGAAATCAAACTAGCAGGGATCACTAGGGACCACTCAATGACTTGCTGAGATATAAAGACAGGACATCCTAGGGCTATAAGCAGTAAAGCTCTATCAAAGAAGAAAATCCTACACACATACTTACACACATTCTCTTAGAAATACTGTAGTGAGATGCCAGAGCATTCCCTTTACCAGGCGTTAAAGATTTACGATGTTGGCAAAGGATAAGATATATTTCTGAAAAATTCTTAAGGTGATTAATGTGATCTAGCAGCAGCAGGTGGCACCAGTCACAACATCTGACTTCTTCAGAGCCCAGACTAACCCTGGCCTGGGCAGTCCCCTCCACTCTACAAGGTCCCTTGGATGTTCTGGCAGTTCTCCAGGACTCCCCTTTGCATCTCTGCCAGGCTGCTTCCCTTCTCCAGCTGCTCAGCTTTGGGTCCTGCTTGAGTTCCACTATTCTCTCAGGATACTTATCCCAGCTCCTCCCTGTGTGATCCTTGCCCACGCTGTGGCCATTCCCACCCTCACAGCTTGTTCTCTGAGCCCCCTCACACCCTCCCCTCCTTGCTTCAGGTGCCCCTGCCCCAGGTGGAAGGAGTCCCATCACAGGTATCTCTCCCTGCCTGCCCCACATCCTGTGAGACCTCCCCAGAGTCGTGCCCGCTCCATGGCCCCCACTCCAGGGCTTCCACCACCTCTTCCCATCCTCCACAATGACCCACACCAGGAATTTGAGAGGTCACGGCCACTATGACTCTCATTTTGTAAATCTGTCCTAAGACACTCTAGAAAACTGATCTTATTTTGCCACAAAGAAAGAGTTTCTTTTTCTTAGCCCTCCTGATGATCTCCCAGAGCACAGTGGACTATCCAAACGTAGTCACAAAACTACCTCCAAACCAAAGCTGTGTTTCAGGAAGGCAAGAGAATAGCGGTGACAACCCATGGAAGACCCACAGTATTGAAGGCATAAGATTTGTATCAGAATTCACATCATACTCATGTCAGATACTTCTCTCTGGTTTTCTTCACTGACTCACATCCAGAACATCAAAAGCTAAAACTCTCCTATGGCTGCATCACATCTGCCCTCTCTTATGTCCTTTCCAGGTCTGAACGCATAGCTGTCCCCCACGGGCATTCTATGCACGGGAAGTCAGCCCACAGACATTGCTCACTTGGTGAGACAGAGCCCTGGCAAAGCTCTCACAAATCATTCCTGCTACACTCAGCAGCGTGGTGGTCATGGGGAAGTAGTGCATGATTTCTTTTACTGGCAGTATGTTCTCATGCTGTAGTGCATGAAGGGCTGTCTTGGTCGTACGGTTCATTCCGAATGACACTCACACAAGCAGTCATCCTGTAAGAGAGCCTGCAAATCAACCACCAGTAGCAGCAAGATGCCACCATCTTTATTGCGAAAAGGACAGAATATGAATCCTACCTGTTACAGCAACGAAGATACAAGATCTTCCCTCAATAACATTAGTGAAACCCAACTGACTTTAAAGCAATGACCGGAGAATTACAGTCTTTGTAATGGAAGAATGTTGCATTTACTGGTCCTGTCAATTTAATTAGTTTTGTGAATGACTGAAGAGGAAAAGAACAGTTTGATGATTTAACTTAATTTGCATTTGGAAGAAACAAGTGAAATTTTCCAGCTTTAAGTTCCCCAAAATCTGGAAAATCAAAACCACATATCCAAAATGTATTCTGAAATTTTATTTGCCTGACAAGATTTGGTCTGAAAACACCGTTTGTTACTTATACAAAATATGTTATTTATAGGAAACCTACTTTTACGTGCACTTTTTTGTCAGTCAGTTCATTCATAGTGAAAATGCTCATCTTGAAAGTCCCAGACACACATGAATTTTGGCAGGTCAAACTATACCAAAAGGAATAAACAAAATCACAAAGAAGTGTCACAGAAAAGCTGCAGATACGTAAGTTTTCCCATCATATTTCATTTCCAACTGTCCAAGGATTTTGCCTTATTCCTCTGATTCATCTTAAACTGTCTCCTCTCATTAAAATGTGCATTTACAAATGATGAAGCCATAAACAAGTAATGCAGTTTCACCTGACCATCTCTACAGCACAAAGAATTTTTGCTTGTTTGACTGCCCACATAATCTTTAAAGATTCAGCCAGGCTGAGTTCAAAAATTGCCAGTGATGATAAATCTACCACCAGCCTTACTTTTATCTGAATTTTTCTATCTTTAGCTACTGGCTCTTGATGTGACTTTGACTGCAAAGTTTAAGTATTTCTATTGATAAAGCAGATAAAGTTTTAGAAGAGATAAAGCGATAACAATGCAACCAAAGCACTACCTTCGCTCAAATGTCTTGACACTTCTCTGGAAATATGTTGGGTGATCATTCTTCTGGAAGTTGCCTGAAGAAACAGCAAGACAAAAATAGTAGGAAGTCTGTTTCTCCTTATAGATATATGAGCTGTATGTTGACATACTGGCATAGATGTCTGAAAAGTTGCTCCTAATTTATCCCTACCAAAGGAATATCTGCATCAGTCCTCAAATTTTTTAATAAAGTGTGTTTAACTCTCCACTGTGGCCCAGTAATACAATCATTTTGCCAGAATGTGCTCTTGCAAAAAATTGCCTCCCCAGGAAAGTAACTTGTGCAGAGCAGTCTCCCACCAAAAGGACAAGCTCCATCCTCCCCTCCACAGGGCTTGCACAGCACAGCATGTTCTGCCAGCATGAAGGAAATGGGAATGGGGAAACACAAAACCCACGCAGTGAGGTTGCACTGTGTGTTTCTGAAAACAGCTGAAGCTTTCAGACAATGACCTGCTTGTGACACCCTTTATTCTCATCATTTCTGAGGTCTTCAGACCCTCCTGATTCCTGTACATGCATTTTGCAAAGCCTCCTGCATCCTCCTATTATTACACCTGTTGATTTCCTCTTGAGACACAAGTACTGTTAAGAAAGTTTTCTTGCCAGAGACATTTGTCATGCACACTTTGAGAAAACTAGCTCATACCTTTGCTGTCAAGGTAGCCCTGTAAAACAAAAGGGAGGAGAAACATAACTAAATCTTGACCATTCTTAGTTATTATTTCTTCTTACTTCCATCTACACAGACAGAAATACCAATACTCCCGCTATTAAATTACGTAGCACTCATTAGCCTTTGAGATCTAATGATGCCAGAAAAACCATGTTTCAGCAGTGCAGATGCTGGAAAGGAGAAGGCTTCTAGATGGCCTTTCATTCCGCAAGCAAGAAAAGCCTGCTGTGAAATGCAGCTGCTAGAACAGCTTGAACATACTGAAACAACCCAGGCTTAAGTAGGATCCCAATGGTGTAAATCCATTGCTTTTAGGTTATAATTTAAAAAACATTTTTCTTCATGTCTTAAACCAACCTCATTTTCTGGAGTCTGCTATCAAGTATATTATATGGGTGCTTTTACTTTTGGCCAAATACAGTGGCCAAGTGAAGATAAGGCAACACTTACATATTTCCCATGAACACATAGGACCAGCAAGTCTGCTTCTGACCATTTTTTTTCCACAGGGCCAGAGAAACCAGATCTGCTTGTTTTAGGCCTGGACAAACACAGCTTTCCTAACATTTGAAGTTCAGCAGTGACAAGGCAAACGCTGGACAAAGCCGGACTGTTCAAAGCTTTACACAAACACTTTGTGAGACATGTTCCGCCGAGTATCAGGCTAGCTTTCTCACTATGCCTATCTGGCTTTCAATAAATATGCCCTGCAGATAGATTACCCTGGAATTGTTAGAATAATTATTAGTGCTGATTATTGGTTACTGATTAGCACTGATTGCTACTAACCATCAGTAGAAATAATGTGAGCGTCAGCAGTCAGTGCCATAGACACCATGCTCTAGAACATGCAAAAAGGTTATTTACAAAGTTGGCAGATCTGGAAAAGTTACTTAGCAGCTTTGACAGTTACCCTTATAATATCTTCCTCGCAGATGGGAGAGAACTGGCTCATTATCTCATGTAGCTTGTCCAGACCTGACCCTAGAAAAAGAAAAGAAAATAAAGGCTGGAGTTTGTATTTCATACTACCCAAACCCTTAGGGCTGGGATAGAGTTGCCTTTGCTGAAACGGCCACAGTATCTTTGAGGCAAAAGGTATGGCTCAGCTTTTGATGAACTGAAACAAAAAACCTGGCTAAGAGCTGCCGGCTGCAACCAAAGAGCAGTCATTTAAGTGAGATGAGAGTCACCCATACACTTCAGCCCCCTCCTCGAGACGGTGGCTCTCATATTGCTGTGCTTCCAGCACAGACAAAAGGACTCGGAGACTCTGTTTCCCAGACTTCAGGAAGACCAATGTACCACTTGCCTGTGGGGATTTCTCCTGAAATGGATCCTGATGAGGCAGCAAGTGGGGAGGGAGGAACTGCATGTGACAGCTGTCAGTCTGTACACAGTGTTAGTCACTTCATGTATGTGAGGAAGATTCTCAAAACAAGGTACTGAAAAGTGAATAAAGATCTACAGACAAGCACCGAGTTGGGAAAAAAATGACTTTTCAGTGACCCGTATAAAAGGACGATGTCTGTCTAGTTCCCACCACCGACACAAACCACGGTAATTACATTGAGTGGAAGGCGTTCCTCCGTTGTATCCATAACCTGCTGTGGTCTGCTGAACTGGCTGGCCAGACTTCCCAGAAACCTCTGCTGTATACCGGTATATGCAGGTAGCCAAAAGCCTGAATTAACTTTAGAGTAAACCCTGATTGAGTTAAACACAGGTTAAATATTTCTAGCATCAGAGACTAACCTCTATTGATTAAAATGTCTTGCAACTTCTGAATCAAGGAGCTGCAGCAGTGACCACCAGGCAGCAGAAACCACCATGGGCATGTTCCCATGCTCTGACTGAGCACTGTGAATAATTACAGGAAATGTCTAGGCCCCTCCAAAGACTGACAAGTTCCTCAATGAAGAGGAGACTCAAAAACACTCCCAGATGTGGGAGCAGATGGATCCATCAGTGTGCTCTGTAACCAGGGAATTAGACCAGAGCCTGGGAAAGGACCTCCTGCTTCTATCTCTGTAGGGCTGTTCCAGGCAATTAGAAGTGTCAGGTTGGTGATGTCATGCTATTAAAATTCACTGTCATCATCTGAGGATTGTCTTATTTAATAGCTTCTGTAATGAAAGAGAATTCAACCAGGGAGCCAAAATTGTTAGTTCAACTGGAAATCATTAAGATCTAGGTGAGTAGCGCTGCTGAGAGAGACTTCTGTCCCTCTGAACTAGCAATGCACTAGGTAAACGGAATGAAAACAGATTCCACTACCTAAAAGCCAAGGTCCCACTGTGAAAGACATTATAAAGACAGAGGTAGACCTGAGCCTTCACTTGAAGGAGAGAGACTCAGAACAAAATGGGGTACAGTAATGGGGCAGAATTAGTGGAGAAGTTTACCCAGACCCTAGCAGCATCAATGAATAGAGAATTTATCAGTTAGGTATATTATACCATATACAGTTTTTAATGCATTAAACAGTCTGCTTGGTCACTGTTACTGTCACTCTTGAAGCTGTAATTGAGCTGGGAAGGTGACAGGTATGGGCATACTGCTGTCTGAATTCCTCAGATCTAGCTTTTCACAGAACGAGGAATTTTACACCGCTGGCCTGGTGTTTTGCTGGTAAAAGGAAGGATCACAAGCAGGATCTTGTGAATCAAGATATCAGAATAAAGAAAAGGGAGTCCCTAAGATTGGCTCTCTAGTTTGTGGAGCTCCTCCAGCCGCAGGACTCTGCTCCTCTGCAGGAGGGAACAGACACATACTTTTCATGGCTACATTTACCTTAAAACTGTAAGCTCTCTAACTCTGCATCTGTACAGCCCTAGCACAGCCCCTTGACTGGGTACTACAACGCTACAGATGACAATTAAGTAGTCATTGCAGCAGTGATGTTGACCAAGAGACTAGCCAGGTAAAGTGACTTCCATACCCAGGGTCCTCCCATAGTTTTCCAGGCACTCTACCAGTGCCTCCTGAGATGCATGGAGCCTCCATGGCTTTGTCTCATCACGCTCCAGGTTGGGGGCTATTATGTCCCAGAGTTTCAGAGTTTACATACTCCTGGGCATTTCTGGGACAGTTTCATTCTTTAACCTTTGACTGGCATTATTTACAGCATGAGTTTTCCACCATTTCTGACGGCTCAGTGATCTAACCTCAGGCTGCTGTGACAGCTTCCCAGGCAAAGTTGCAATAGGTGTTGTGTACAGAGACTGGCCGAATTTTTTATGTACTTCCTGAGCTGCTTTTGTTCACGCCATTTCCTCATGAGAAGCACTTGATTAACCCTATCTACGGCGGGTTTGAGCGCTTACTGCCGCTGTGCACATATAAGTAATTTGTAAGAACGAGCCAGCCCTAGCCAGGTACTCCGAATGACTGCCAGACTGCAGCAAAAACTGAGGAGGAGGAAAACAAGCTGGGGCCCTAGCAATTGAATTCAGTTGTTTCAATAGCAGTCAGGGTAAGAGCAGGTGCTCGCTGAGGTTTCTTACATTTCACTCTCGGTCTTTTTGCATATTTGTATCATTAATAGCGTTAGCTTGCATTTATCAGGGCTCTCTAAGGTCTTCACAGATATGGGGAAGGACAAACTTTGTTTTCCCTAAGGATACTAAACCTCAGAGCAGAGAAATGATTCACAAAAGAGCTGTTCAGTGAACAGCAGCTCAGTGAAAATTATCAGCTTTTCCCAAGCCTGTGTTCACCCCACCACGCTACTTGCCTGGGGGTTGTGTGTTCGCTGCTCGCAGAGTAATGTCACACCAGTGAGAGATGGACAAGTCAGGAGTTACAAAAGCAATACGAGGATGGCATGATCAGTTTGTTACACACCTTTTCAGTAAGAACAAGAATAAAAATACGTCTTATCATCCCGGGTACTCCCTGAAGCTGCTTCTGGATGAATGGGAACTGCATGACCCCCTGTTTGCACAAGTCGCTTTCCAAGTGCATCAGGTATGTTTCTGTGAAATTTGGCCGGGATATTTGTTTCTTTACAGCAGTGCAGATGGCCGTTCTGATTTCCTGGTAGGCACTAAAGCACAGATATTCATAATTTCTCTCCTCTGAAGGGACAGTGCATTTTGTAAAGACCATCGCCCTCAACAGAACCTTCAGTTTTCCATTGTTGTGGAGACATGAACAAACATTGCTGCCAGAATTCAACAGTGTAGTTTCTCCTGCTGAATGTAAAGCTCCTGATTGGAAGCAGAGCTCTTGCATTGGACGAGATTTCTTACTCTCAGCTCAAAGTTCTCCAGGTTTGCCAACCGATAGAAAGTCAGAAGTCCCTCTTGGTGTTTTTGACCAACACCTGACAGATCTGTTTTCTGATCCGCTCATTGCTAACACCCCAGCACCTCATAAAATAATCATCCAGCTCTTGAAAAGATATGCAGGTGTGTTGGGTTTGTGTGGCCAGGTTTTGGTAGTGGGAGGGTTGTAGGGGTGGCTTCTGTGAGAAGTTGCTAGAAGGTTGCCCTGTGTCTGACAGAGTCAATGCCAGCCGGCTCCAAGACGGATCCACCGCTGGCCAAGGCCAAGCCAGTGACAGTGGTAGGGCCTCTGAGGTAATAGAGTTAAGAAAGGGGAAAAAAAGGGCGCGTGACATTTGCAGCCAGAGACAAGAGTGAGAATACATGAAAACAGCCCTGCAGACCCCAGATCAGAGCAGCAGGAGGGGCAGGAGGGGCTCCAGGTGCCGGAGCAGAGGTTCCCCGGCAGCCCGTGGTGAAGCCCATGGTGAGGCCGTTTGTGCCCTTGCAGCCATGGAGCTCCATGGAGGAGCAGATCTGCACCTGCGGCCTGGGGAGGGCCCCACACTGAAGCAGGTGGATGCCCGAAGGAGTCTGTGATCCCATGGGAAGCCTGTGCTGGAACAGGCTCCTGGCAGGACCTTTGGCCCTGTGGAGAGAGTAGCCCACACTGGAGTGGGTTTGCTGCTGTGGTCCTGTGGGACTGCAGCCCATGACCAGGATAAGGTGATATCCCCTCCACACCCAAAGCTGGCGTGTGAACACCCTGTTCAGAATCGCCCATAGATTTGTCACCCTCCTGCCCCGAGTAGAAGTGAACCTGGCATGCAAAACCACAAGTACTGAGTATGTCAAGGCAACAGCCATCTCTGATATTGCCAAATCGATTGCAACAGCCCAGTTGCAACATTCTTGCTGAGTATCCATAAGGGCTGTCCTCTAACAGTGCTGCTAGGAGAGCCCATGCGCCAGGAGGTGGCCAGCAGGGACAGTGAGAAAGCTTCAGACAAGCAGATCTCCTGTACAGCAACTTGCGCACGGAGGGAGCGTCCTCATGCCCTTCCGTTTAAGCGTGTATTTAAACCAACAGGTGCTCTAATGCAAAGGCAGAGACACTGAGTACAAGCCAGCGCACCATACCCAAGTGGCAGACTTCACATATTTGAAATCTGCTTTAATACAGCAAAGGATGAATGAGGACTTGTTAAAAAAAAAAAAACAAACAAAAAAACAAACCAGTGATAAAGTGTTTTCTCTAGCAATCAGAATTGTGATTGAACAAGATTACCAGCTCTGGTGGAGAAGAGGACTAGTAGAAGAAACCACGGCTCATGTTGCTGGTACTGGTATTATCCAAGGCTGGAAAGAGATTTATTTTAATATAATATTGCTGCCCTCTAGTGCTTAGGAAAAGAATCTGCCCACAATTACTAGCCATAAACAGACATTTTTTTAGGTAAGGGAAGCATGCTATTTCCAGGAATGAACAGGAAAAGGATCAAAATAGTCAGCAATATCTATAAAGGCAAAAATTAAAGACATCTCTGAATGGGTATAAATCCATATATCCATCAATTATTTCAAATTACCTATATCAGTTTAGACCACCCCTAGAATCTTGCTCATTTTTGTTTCCAGTATCAACAGACTATCAACAAATAGATCTTCGACCTTCCCTTTACTGTATCCTGAGGCAAATGCTTTCATCAAGAGACTATAGTTGCTGAAGATAAGGTGTCAATGGCCAATAACCCACCTAGTGCTCTTGACACTAAAACTGACAGATGGTACAGGAACACGCTAATATATTATAGATATTATTAAATTATCTTCTGACCTCAATGATAACTTCAGGTCAGCAGTTAGAACATCCTTCCTGGTCTCCAAAATATGCTCCACATACCTCTGCCTTTGCTGTACCTGTTCTGTGGCTAAAGTTCATTAAAATAAACTATGTGCAAAATAATCTCTACTCACATCTGCTTAAAAAAACCCCAACAACCAAATGAACAAGCACTTAAACCACTCTGTTGCTTCTGATTTTAAAATGATAGCTCAGGTCTGTGAGAAGCAGCTCAAAACAACTTCAGCTACCTTTCCTCCCTCCCCTTCCAAAGCAATTTATTGCATATCCATTCAATTAAAAAAACATTGTTGTGTTAAAACTCACCTCACAAAAATGAAAACTGTAAGTCTTCAGTCTCTGGGGAGATCTGTCAGAAGCAGCAACGCCTTCCTCAGCATCCCCATCTCACTGTATAAGGCAATTAACCTTCACAGTGTTTGCCAGATAACGGCATATTCAAGCTGGAATGTAATTCTTCAGCTGGTAAAGCTCTTCTCTCTTGCCACTGCTGAAGACAATCAGCATTTTATCCATTATTTTGTCCATTTATCTGGACAACTGCAACATTAGTTTTTGCTTTACAAAGAAACTCTAGCAGTAAGGGAAGGAATTTCAGGCCTTGTGGTAAGATCACAGAACTGACACCTTCGTTTTTCTGAGTTCTGTCTCTAATTTTCTGAGTTGTTATGGAAAAATCTCTATAGATTATATTTTCCCTGTCTCGCTGTATATCTGACATATATTCTGTGATGTCTGCTAGAACTGTAGACACTTCCTTTTGAGATTACAGTAATTTCTTACAGTTGTGAAAAAGTCTGGCTAACCTTTTATTAAGCCTTTAGACTGCTGTCTAGCCAAATCCCAAAAACAGGTAGCAACTTTCTGCCCACCTGAAGTCCCTCCTGTGTCTATGATGGTTTATCGCATTACTCTGTATTTCCAGTCATGTCACCTGCCTGTGCCCTTATGATGTATTTATATCCCTGTATGCACGTACCTGCGTGTATGCGAATTATGCTGCTGATGAGCAGCCGGTTCCTCCCTTCCCCTGTATGCTGGCTGCACCAGTGATGGCAGCACCTGCGTGATGACGTCTCTCTGCCCCAGCAGGATCCTGGAGACAAGGCTTCCTTGATGTGCCCATCCTGCTTCCCAATGCCCTCTGCAGAGGCCACTGCTTGTGTCAGCTGCGATGTTCAAACTTGGTTCCTACCACCTGTTTCGCAGAGATCACATACCTGGGGAGGCAACAGCAGCTGAATTTGAATGTCAAAGCTGTTGCAGTGAAGAGGTTGCTGGTAAACCACAGAGACACACCAGAGTCCTCCAGTTACTGGAGCAAGTAAGGCTGGGCCACTGAGATCTGCATCAGCCTGGTTCTCTTGAGCTGCTGGTTGCAATCAACCAACCTGTTGTTTTGATTTTACATGTCAGAGACCTAAATCTAGGGACAACCTGCAGACATGTAGTTTCAGGCAGGGGAAAAAGCAGCATATTGCCTTGGACTTGATGATTTTTAAGGCCCTTTCCAACCTTAGTGATTCTGTGATATGAAATGATGACCTGAAATAGCCATTGAATCATGGTCGTTGTCAACTGTCCACAAGCTGTCCGTACAGTGTTAATAAAGATGCAGTGGTAGCGGATAAGAGGTTTAAAGAAAGTCTTACAGCAGAAGAGTCCAGGAAATAAATTCAGTTTACTGAAAGGAAGGGGAAGGATGTAGTAGGAAACTGGTCAGAGAAGGATCTTCAGTTGTTGCAAGAAGCAAAAACTGCATGCACGCAGAACTAGAAACATAGCAAGAGGGATTCACCAGTCAGACAAGTGACTCAAGCACCAGCGCGGACCATGTATTTCAGTAAATCATGAGTGGATGTTTTCACAGAAGATAGTTTCCTTAAAATGCTTCAGGGAAATCCAAAGGCCTGTTGTTATGCTGAGATCAGTCTAAGCCCACATCTTCTGGCCATAAAAACTCATGACTCAGTTAACCTCTAAACTTACCAGCCATGTCCGATTGTGCAATATTTATTCCTGTTTATACTACAAATATAGCAAACTAAGCAGTTTGTGCTACTACCTCAGTGTCTGCAGTTACTTCCTAGATACCACGTAGTTACTACTGCGGCAGGAAAGGCCAGCTGCTGATTAAAACTTGATAGTTAGAAACAGGTCTTCTGGGGTCTATTCCATGCTCTGCCCTACATGCAACAGAGCAAATAATTCTCAGTGGCCAAGCCTGAACCTGTTGTCTGCTCTCTAGAAGGCTAAAATTAGCATGCTGCAGGTAAACAACTTTCTCACAATCTTTCTACAAAGGAGACACCTCAAACCAGAGCTGATCTGCTGGATTTCATTGCTCTTATTCCATTTCCCCACCTATAAAATGGAGATTCACTGAAAAACAAACAAACAAAAAGGTAGCTTACTTCTTGTGGGATGACTAAGAAGTTTCTGTGCTTTGTTTCCAGGGGCAGTGAGAATCATGATACTATTGCAAGGGATGTTTGGGGGTTTGGAAAGAGAATGTCCCAAAAAGAGTTTGCAGTGGTAAACTCACCCTGCAAAAAGAGGAAAGCATGGGAGGTCAGTGATGAGACCTGAGCTGGCTGCAGACGTCTAAATCCTCACTGTCACCAACGAACCCAAAGAGTCAGAGGCTTCATCAGGGAAATGCCTACCTTATCCCCTTGTTGATGGTTTCTTTCCATCTCAAGGCATCCTTTTCTCCTTAAGGAGAGATTTTTTTAAATCTGCCTGGGAAGAAAACATTAGGGTCTCTCCTCTATTTGTAACAGTCCTTTAGGACAACCCTTCCCAGTTCCTTTCTCACTAGCACTAATGGTGTTTCATAGCTGGAGTGTGTGTTTGGTCCTGTGACCAAACACCAGGATGAAGGGCTGAGATGCCAGAACCTCCCGAGTTACTGCCAGGACTTTCTAAAGGGGATGTCTCCCGGTTCAATCTTCCATCTGATTGAGAATCACAGAAATTGGAAAAGACAGCAAGGAAGCTTGAGTTGGAAGAGACAGGTTAAATCCCCTTGGACTGGCCAGCAGCAACAGCCATCCAGCCTAGACACATGCCATTGGCTGTCAAATCCCGTTAGACATGGGATGATGCACATCAAACAGTAATATTTATCACAAAGCTGAGTGCATGACCCACTTCAGAGAGAGCTGATCCTTTCATTTCCATCTAGGAGTGATCCTGTGAGTGGACACTGTACCTCAGTACCATGACTTAGGGGATACCTCTGTGCAAGTCATGGCTAAAGATGTAGGGGAGGAACCCATAGCCCATGCACAGGAAGGTGATTTTCTGGTGGATGCTGCCCAGATGAAAAGGCAGCAGGGAGTGGAACAGGAACATATGTACCCAGGCCCACTGGAAGAGCAAGCAATTTACTATTTGCATGTATTTGCTTCCTTTCTGGTGCCAGTGTTACTTTTAGTCTCCTTACCACTTTCCACTGCCTCTCCAGCAGTTGAATCAGACTGTTAATATCAGCCTTCAAAGCTGCACAGTTGATTCCCCAAATCTCCCATCAACCCTACTTGTATCCCAGGTCCACAGGCTAGAGCAGAGGGAAGAGATACAAGAGAACAGCCATCAGCGCCTCTCCCTGTATTTTGTTTCCTAGGCAGATACTTGATTATGCAGTTCATTATCATATGAAAGCTGAGGCATGAGGACAATCGCTGTACACAAGGGAAGGCCAAGGGTTAGGGCTGGCATGTTGGATATATTGCATTAGCTTGTTGTGTTTTTTCCCTTTTGCACTTAAGTTGCACTGTTTTTTTGTTTTTTGGGTTTTTTTTTTGTTTGTTTTTTGGTTTTTGTTTTTGGGGTTTTTTTTTGTGGCTTACATGTCATGGTCTCTGATCCCCTGGTCCTACTCCAGTGTTGCTACATAATTGCATATCTCGGCTTCTACATTCGCCACTTCTTATGGGTTGCAGTAAAAGGAAGATGCGCGAGTCTTAGAGGTACTTCCTCACTGACAGGAACTGGTCTTACCTTTCACATTTTTGCTAAAACTCTTTAGCTGGGGAAGAGAAAAAGGGAAGCAGTCTACTGTAAAGGGTCTAAAATCAGTTGTGTTTCCACACCTGTGTTTCATATGAAACAGAAAGGACATATATTTAAGTAGCACTTTTTTCCAAATCACATATGAATGACAGAAATAATGGTGTTTCTCCAAATGCAGGTGCTTTGTTTCTTTACACAGCACATTGGGCTTATTCTTTCAAGGTTTTCAAGACATACAGCATTAGATACTGAGTTAAGAAAAAAAAGATAGATGTTCTTGTTCAGTTTTGTTTTATTATCACATGAAGCTTTCTTATCTATTGAGAAAACACACTGCAGGCTGATGAAGCTAGTACAAGGAACAAATTCTGGGAAAAATAAACCAAAATTGTTATTAATAAAGCTACGACTCTTAAATTTCCCAAACCTAATTTTTTGTTTCGTCATTTCTGTGACTCTCTCAACTTTAACCAAAGCCCAAGAACTTGAACCTAACCACTTCTAAACAAAACAGACAAAACTCAGTTATTTCTAAGGTGGAACATGCCAATTATGCTTAATTGGCCAAATCTAAAGATTCCCCTTAGAAGCTGTCAATTAATCCTTCTCCACAATTTTTATCATTATACAAGGTAACCTCTTCATCCCCCACAAAACAGAAGAAACTATCCACAAAACCCATCAGCCCCTGAAATGAAACAAATCAAGCATAAGCACTGCTAGGCCTCTACTCATTGCCATTGTGCTAAGCAAAACATTTGTCCATATGTATGAATGATACCAAACTCTCCTGGCAGAGGCTAAAACAAACCTTGCTAATTTTGTGTAGCAAATACCCAGGTTTATGTACGTACAAAATTTTCATCTCCTATGAACCAGACTATCTCATTTCACATGAACTCGATAAGAAAGTGATAAAATCCCTCAGCTATGCTAAGAAAATGTCCTGACCTTCATCCTAATTAGGACATTCACACCTGTAGTGAAAATATTTAACATTTGTTTTAATCAGATTTAAAACAATGCATAAACTTTAAAGACTGTATTTTTATGTCCATAGTGTCACCTATTAAAAAAAGGAAGGATTTTAAAAATGTGACTTGCTTATTGCTCCTGATACTATTTTCATTGCATAAGATGAGTGAATCTGTGGTTATATTGTTTTGACCAGGAGAGGGAAAGCTAACAGAAACATGGATATTGATTCTAAGGTTAATTAAAAAATCTTGGAAAAATAAACTTCTGAGAAATCTGACCTAGAGGTTTGCCAACTAGACTTTGTCTGCAAGATCAGTCATAATCGAACTTGTTTTGAAAGTCCAAATGGACTATGGGGCAGCTCTGATGGAGAGTGTGGGTTTCTTATTTTATCCATCTCTGCAAGTCCATTGAAAAGAAGCATATGTAACAGGAAAGCATCACTAGCTTTTACATGCCTTCAAACTCTGCTGGGTATCTGCTCAAACAGCAACACTGTTAGGAATGCGATCTGGGGAAAGGTAGTAGTAAGGAAGCTTTTTGTTCTTGTTGCGCTCGGTGATGGCATTGACGATGTCATCCAGATTCTTGCGGAATTTTGCCATAGCCTCTTTCACTGGCTTCTCCACGAAGTGTTCATCTGGGTATGTGCCCAGAAACAGCTAATTGAAAAACACCAAGAAATCATACTTTGAGAAATCAAAGGCTCTTCTGTCTCAACATTATGTCATCCAGCAGAACAACACCCAGAGCTTCACAAATGCTACTTTTAAAATAGTACAATCAATATTTAAGCTAGCCTACACTGGCACTGCCAATGAAAGATGTTGTCCCATCATCCTTCCACTGTTGGCTGCTTTTTTCCATAGTGCAGGTTCAGGTGTCTGTGTGGCACCACCTCCACCTGCAGGGAGCTGATCCACTCAAAAATAAGCACTTTTTTTCAGGCTAGTAGTCAGACAGATCAGTTTCCCATGCCAGATCACAGCTGGTCAAACATTGGTGCTGCTAAAGGAAAAGGGCAGCATGGGAGGAGAATGAACAGCCAGGGATGAAAATGGAAGACGACTGCTTCTTTCAGTGACAGGGGAAGTTTCTGTTGACTTAAAACCATCCTTCTAAGTTCAACCTGACAATTGCTTTAGTCACCTTGGACTCTGAGGGTGCACTGAACACCACATTGTCAATATGCATACTGGTATATTACCTGCTTTAGGTAACCACTTCCCATGAGACTACCCATACTACTAGCTTCTCAGCTGACACCTGCTTTCTTCTTAAAGAGAAACGTCACTTGAAGTACCCTCTATCCACCATCTTCCACTTAAGGATTTCAAAACACATACTCCAGACACAGCCTCTGGGTGAGACAACCAAGTAGCTACAACTCTGTTTTACATAAGGGAAATGGCTATAGACCATGCCTACAAGGCCTCCCATAGGCTTGTTTTGTTTGCACTCCACGCCAGCGAGGCACAAGCCACAACTGTAGTGCACATGGCACTGGGGCAGATTTTCGAAAGGGACAGGACGTGGAGACACAGCCATGCTGTAGCTTCTCTAGCTGTGTGATGCAGTCAACACACTGGAGGGAAGGGATGCCATCCAGAGGGATCATGACAGGCTTGAGAGGTGAGCCTGTAAGAACCACATGAAGTTCAATAAGGTCAAGTGCAATGCCCTGCACATGGGTTGGGGTAATCCCAAGCACAAATACATGCTGGTGGAGAATGGATTGAAAGCAGCCCTCAGGAGAAGGACTTAGGAGTGTTGGCTGATGAGAAGCTCAACATGACCCAGCAATGTGTGCTTGCAGCCCAGAAAGCTAACCATATCCTGGGCTGCATCAAAAGAAGCATGGCCAGCAGGTTGAGGGAAGTGATTGTCCTCCTCTACTCCACTCTTGTGAAACCCCACCTGGAGTACTGCATCCAGCTCTGGGGCCCCCAGCATAAGAATGACATCGACCTGTTGGAGCAAGTCCAGAGGGGGGCCACAATGATTATCAGAGGGCTGGAGCACCTCTCCTGTGAAGACAGGCTGAGAGAGTTGGGGTTGTTCAGCCTGGAGAAGAGAAGGCTCCAGGGACAACTTACAGCAGCCTTCCAGTACCTGAAGGGGGCCTACAGGAAAGCTGGAGAGGGACTTTTTACAAGGGCATGTAGTGATAGGACGAGGGGTAACGGCTTTAAACAGAAGGAGGGTCAATTTAGGTTCGATCTAAGGAAGAAATTCTTTGCTATGAGGGTGGTGAGGCACTGGAACAGGTTGCCCAGAGAAGTTGTGGATGCCCCATCCCTGGGACTGTTCAATGCCAGGCTGGATGGGGCTTTGAGCAACCTGGTCTAGTGGAAGGTGTCCCTGCCCATGACAGTGGGGTTGGAACTAAGTGATCTTTAAGGTCTCTTCCAACCCAAACCATTCTATGATTCTCCACCAGTACTGCTGGGGCAAGGAGTGGAGAAAACCCTTGTGCCACTGCAGCCCTCTTCCTCCAACACAGCATTCTCACTTGGCAACACCCTGCTTGAGTTTAGAAACTTTCATTTTGGCTGACACACAGCCTCAGAGTAAAAATACAACTTCTTGCTCAGAGCTGGTTTGCATCTGGCAGAACAAGGACAAACCCACACCACTGATACATCTCCACAAAAAGCCAAATGTGGTCAAGTCAAGCACAGAGCAGCACTACAATCTTATGAGTCCTTGTGGTCTTGCCATGGCCCTCATGGTCTCACCTACATCTCCATCACCTAGAGAAGACAAGTCAACTTACTTCATTATCCTGGAATTGGCTCAAGGCCCAGACAGCTCCAAGGTGCCAACAAGAGCGTCCCCTGTCTGGCAGACTCTCCACAATTTGCTTGATGGTGACTGTCCCCTTTTCTGTCGGAGGCGGGCAGCGCATTGTTGGTGGGGCATTGGGAATCCAGGAACACCAGTCATACTGCACAATAAAGTGAAAGAGCACAGTGAAAAGCTACAGTGGCTGGTATTTAGGAACACTGCAAAGAAAATCCGGAGTCTTGAGTTTGCTTCTGTAATATGAGCCTCTCAGAAAGAGAAGATACTAACTAAAGGACAGAGAGTTGCTCTAGATAAGGACTGATGGAAACAAGGAAGTCCCTACTGTATATCTCAGGGTGTCACAGGGGAGAGAGTTGGGCTGTCTAAATGGGAGTAGTTATCCTGCTAACCACAGGCATGTGCCACACAGCCCAAATTCACCAGCGAGGCTAAGGACTTAGGTATTTTATTAAACAAAGCTCTCTTCTGATAATCTGAGGCAACCTCTGATAAAAAAAAAAAAACACTATAACTGATAAAAATCTCATTTTCTCCAGCTGCTCTTTTTACAAAATTTGCTCTAAGAACATGCCCACAGTACTCTGGTCAGGCAGTAAGAGAGGTAATCAGATTTAATCTGGGTATCTACCTAAAACCGCAATATCTATCTATCTATTTCGTTTCAGTATTACCTCTGTGACTTTGATTAGCTGCAAGATAATTTTGTGGGGGAGGAGCAAAGGGAGATTGAAACCAGAATCGTTATTAGAAGAGCTGTTCAGGATGTCTATAAAGACAGTGGCATTTGAAATTCTTAACTTAACAGGCTGCCCAGGGAGGTGGTGGAGTCACCATCACTGGAGGTGTTTAAAAACCGTGTAGACGTGGCACTTCAGGACATGGTTTAGTGGGCATGGGGGTGTTGGGTTGATGGTTGGACTTGATGATCTTAAAGGTCTTTTCCAACCTTAATGATTCTGTGATTCTGTGATTCTAAAGGATGCTGGTGCATCATGGAATATGGCATGTGGATGGGGCCATGGTGAGCATCTGACTGGGAAGTCAGAACCACTGAGGGCCCGCTTCAATGTTGTGGAATGGTGATGTCTCATTTTGCCTCAGATATGACCCCAAGTTTTGCCACCATGTGAGGTGTTGCACTTACCAAAACTTTCTTTTCCAAGCACTTTTCCGCTACCTTCATACATAACCCCTGCCCTGCCTGAGGTGAAGTCTGATTTCAGCTATGTGCCATGCTTACATTGTGCTCAATCTGTTCTCTTCAGTGCGTAGCCATCTCCTCCTACCCTCAGCCCTCTCTCTCTGCCATTTTTTCCCATGGCTGAAGACCCTTTTGCTCTGCATGCCAAATTCCCCCTCTCATTCTTTGAAGGCTCTCTGCTAAATGCTAATAGCCTGGGCAATATTAAGACATGGTTTCTTAGTGGTACTTCAATAGACAGGATTTCCTGACAGGAAGGTTGGAAGATGTCTCAGTTACTTGTAATGAAAGGTTAGAAGTGAATAGTGGCAGAGGTCCCTGGTTATGGATGTGGCACATGGATAGTGTGGGTTCATTCGACACCTGTCTCTAGACCTGCTCCAGGGCTCCTGAGCTGCAGGGATAGACAAGAGGCTCAACATGGAGAGCAACGTAGGATGTGTTTGGGAATAATCACCATAGGAAAGATGGTCTCCCTGCTTATCTGGGAGATCATCCATGCCTGAAGCCAGAACATGTGCCACAAAACCTCACAGAATCATAGAATATGTCAAGTTGGAAGGGACCCATAAGGATCATCGAGTCCAACTCCCTGCTCCTCGCAGGACTACCTAAAACTAAGCCATATGACTAAAAGCATCGTCCAGACGCTCCTTGAACTCTGACAGGCTTGGCACCATGACAACTTCATGGGGGAGCCTGTTCAAGTCATTGACCACCCACTCAGTGAAGAAGCCCTGTGCAATACAGACTGACAAAGAGATTTCCTTCTGGCTGTGAAGTCTGCTCTCCAAAATGCCTTGATGTTAGAAGAAACAGCATTTGAAAGGCAAGCTGCTACTACAGTTTCAGGGTAGATATATGTCAGTAAAGGCAGGCAGGGGTAACACAGGCTATCAGTATGTGACACATTAACCATCATAGAGGAAGTTCAAAGTTGCCAGTTGGCTTGCGCACTCAAGAAATGAGCAGCAATGCCCTTTCCATGCACTGGGAATACTAAGCACATTGGTGCTTTTGAAAATTTGACCATACATGACCAAAGCCTAGATCCTCACAGATGTGTTCTTTCAAATTTTAGTTAGTAGTATGTATGTTAGTAGTAGTTAGTATGTTAGTGGGAGTTAAGTATCTAGATATTATTGAAGATCTGGACTCCTGTCCCACTGACTTCAATGAGCCTTTACCTTGTAGAGGCTTGTCTGTGCTGCTGCAGAAAGTAGAAGTGGAGGTCCTGCAGATGTGCAAAGCAGCTTTTCACTAGTTAACTCAGGACCCTTGGTAAATGCTAGATCGCTGTACTGCTGGGACTGAGCTGTTGGAAATAGCCAGCTGCACCAGCTCAAAGACAGGCGGCATATGCAGCTACATGAACTGCAGTCACAGCACTGGGCTGCGCTGCACGTGTTCCCTAGGCCACATCTGAAAATAGGATGTATGCTGCTTCGCCACGGGCACGCTGCCAAATTAGCACAGCTTCCAACAGCAACCTGCAGTAGTCACCCCTGCATGCACTCACAGCAAGTGCAAAGTAAAGCTACTTAGCATAACTCATCACATTTCATTGCGGAATGTGCCACAGATTACCAGCACATATATCCAGGCAGTTCAGGTGGTACCTGGAAAGCATGGTAGCTAGACTGTGCACCTGAATCCTTCAGCATTTCTGAAAGGGGTCTTAGCAACCCATTTAAATGCTTATTGTTCCCCATAATAAAATCATTAAAACTAAAATATACAAGTTAGAACCCCTAAATTTGAGCTTTGGTATCTATTTAGAACCCAAAATGCCTTTCTCAGCTTCCAAAATACTTCAGTTTCCACAGGCTTCATGGGGATTTGCAGATGGCTCTGCAGTTATTTTGACCAGAAAGAGTAATGTAATGTCTGTACATCTAAAAAACATTTCTCAGACCTTGCCCTGGTAGATGCACCTCCCAGCCCAGAAAGAAGAACATTCTTCCCAGAAATTCCTACCTGACCAAAATTCACAGCTGCATGCTGGGCCGATGTGGTGAATATTATCACTGTGAGATACTCTGCTAGGTTCTCTCGTGTCCTCATCATCTTCGGAAACCCTAAACAAGGGAGAAGAAAAGCTTAAGGCACCCAGCTATGAAGTACCCCAGTTACCCAGTAGTTATCAGCTACTGAAAAGGCATGAGTTAGAGGACCGTGCAGCACTCACTGAAGAGCAGGGCATTCTCTTTCTGAATCTTGCTGTGTGGTCTAACAGGAGTTACTCAACCTCTCTGTGTTTTGGCTGTCCAGACATAAAAACAGAGTGATGCTGCCTTACCTCATATGGGTTTGCAAGACATCACCACTGTTTGCAAAGTATGTGGCATTCCTTAAGGGAAAGGCAAAGTATAATTACACCTTTAAAAAATACTGTATCCCTGTCCTTTCACCCTACCTACCCTGCAGCAAGGAACCCAGAGAGTCCACAGGGCAGGGGCCTCAGATGCTCCCTTTTTCTTCAGTCTGCAGTGCAAGCAGAGAAGGTTCATGCCAAGGAGCAAATGACCATGTGCTTGTATTTATAAAGGTCCGAGGCTCCGCGATCAAGTGCACTGCGAGAAGGAGTGCAGGGAGAGCTTATTTGCTGAAATGGGAAGTGAGGAAGTGAGAAATTCTGAAAGAGAAACAACAGAATGAGGAACAGAAAAGTTGCATCAAGCTGTCTTTGAAGGGGAATAATCAAACGGAGGTATATAAATAAAGAAGGGAGTAGTCAGGGACTAGGGAAATATTTTGCTACCAAAGCACACCCAAGCCTGTATCTCTTCTATCCACCCTGCATCGCAGTCCTGTCCTGTACTCCCTGTCCCAGCCCAGTGTGACCACAGGTCCCAGGATACCTAGAGACCTGTCAGCACCCTGGGGCAAACTGCCCGAGCTCAGGCTGCCTGTGTCGGCTGCTTCCATGTCTTCACCACCAACCTGATGCAGACATGAACTCAATCTGAGAGGGGGAAGAGGCACATGGTAGTTCTGGCCGGCCACCAAGCGCAAAGATGCACCATCCCCTCCTGTGTCCTGCTATCCTAAGTACACTGTGTTAATCTCTGAAGGGGCGTGGCGTGCTCCCAGTCAGAGCAGCCCCCCCAAGGCAGGAACGGAGACTGGAGGGTGAGCCCTGGCTACAACAGCCTCCCCCCATTTATCCTTCTTCCATTCTTTACAGACCCAGCCAAGTCCCCCTGCTCCCTGCCCCAGCCCTTGGAGTGGCAGCAGGGCAGACAGGGATGCTGCAGGTTTCCCACCTGTACTGGCAGTCCTGCCACCAGTGGCACTTGTAGCATCTCACACCAGCTGTAGCCCTGGAAAGGCTCAGTACTTGTCCCATATCAAGATGCTTTGGTCAAGCATGAAATTCCTACTAGCAGGCCATTTCTAAACTTCTCCTAAGAGAAAACTAGACAAACAAAACTGACAGCAACCAAGTGTCCCCCAGTCCTTTGCTTGTCCAGGCAAGTAGAGTCCAGAAGGCTGCTACATCAACGCATACTGGTAATGAGTGGAAACATCACAGCTTTGCCTGGAGGTCTCACACACAAACGTGTGCATGCAATGCCAAAGCCACCTGCTCCAGATCACTGGCCAACAGGTGTTTCCAGATCTAAATCAGTTACGGCAGTATGAAGAATCCCCACCCATCTGTATAAATTCCTGAAAACCTGCTTGGACAAAATGTGAGTGGAAATAAAAATCATGGTTAGGGAAAGGCAGGAGCATGTTAATTCAGGTGGGAGACTAGAGCTGTGTTATGGGTGAGAGCTCCCACAGCCAAGTCATGGTTTGCAAGAAATAAGAGGCAGTGAGAGGAGACAGAGCAACGGAAAATATTTCTTGGAAAGAATTATGAGTATCTTCTCTTGAAGAGAACAGAACAGCTCAATGATGACACAGATGCTGGACAAATGCAAAGTGCAGCAGGACAGTCCTGGGAAGGTTCTTACTTGTTCTGATTGGATGCAAGGTTTGGAGGAGAGGATTCAAGGGGTTCTCGCTGCTCCTTGTGATTTCATGTCTGGTGGTTCCAGCAGCCCATACAGACAGCCCCTCCTCTAATGCTTAAAGCATGAGCAGCCAAGATCAAAGGAGCAATCCCCAGTGTACAGAGAGATTACATGAGTGGCTCAAGCTTATGGTGAGAATCTGTGGCAAAGGAAGGAGCTGTCTCCTGCGGGAGGGAGGGCCTGATCCAGGGTCTCACCCATAAAACTGAGCATCTTTGGGCCAAGAAGGAAGAGGGTCTCCAACAGCTCAAGGCATGCTGTGCATGCAGCACTGCTGTCAGCAGGGACTCCACAAGCTGCAGACCCGGCTGGGCCGTCATTCCTTACCTGAGGCCTTCACGCCCCTCATCCCATAGACGTAGATATCTTTGACGAAGGCCTGCAGCTCTACATCCTCACACACCACCTCGTCGCTTTCGTAGTAGATGTGAATCACATCCTCTGCAAAGCTGCGGGTACAGAAACAAATGAACAAGACAAAACGAACGGGAGAAAGCAAGCTTGCCGTTCCCTGAAGACTGATCTTGCAGGGGAGGCAGATGCTGCATGGGGAAAGAGAGGGGCAAGAGCAGGTCTCGGCAACCCCTACCTCCTTCCCACAAGCAGTGGGAATGCACAGAGGCAACTTCGATTCATTTCTGACTGCAGCATCACTTCCTCCCCCCGCAAAAAGATGCTGGGCCACACTGCATCCCCCGAACAGCCCTGTGCACTTTATTCTCTCATTTGAGGCTTTGCTCCTGCCCAGACCTCTGTCCTCACATCGACATCCTTTTCTTCACTTAATACAGACTCCCTCTGGCATATCCATGGGGCTCTCGCCCTGGGAACAGGAGCTCCCAAACCGTGATACTGGCACCATCCCCTGTACTGGGGATACTCCAAAGCTGCTCCCAAATACCATTCAGATAGCTGATCCCTTCCTACCACACATCCTTTTCACAAAACCCCAGTGGAACACTCCAAAGTGGGGGTAGCCCAGGAAACCTCTCTTGGGGAGAAGAGGTCTAGTGCTTCTTCTTACACCCACTGCATACAGCAGACATCTCCTCCCTGTTCAGTTCCTCTTCTCAAAACCCCTCTTTCCATAAAAGCTTCCCAGGCTAACTCACCTCAGAAAAAAGGCTCTTAAAACACTAAGAGAACACCAATAGTTCTGAAAGCAGTAAAAAGAGGTAAGCCTGATTTCCTGAAGATTTTCATTTCATGACTGACTGGTTAACTGAGCTATGCTGAGATACTCTGTAGCTCTGCAGGTACCTATAATCTCTTGCTAAATATTTTGATAACAACCCATGAGGTGAAGCATTTGACTGCAGAAGCTGACTGATGGGATTAAGAATTGTTATCTAATACAGATCTCTCCCCTAACAGGCTATAAATTTATTGCAATTTGGAGACCTTTACAAATCTATCAATGTTGTTTCTATTAGCCAACCAAGTCAGAGTTTTTACTGAGGCAAACAACTGCATAAACATGAAGAGTTTAAGTAATTTTGTCTTCCTCTGGAAGACAAAGGAAAAGAAAAATCCTGCAACATGCAGAGATAAAGCTGCCCTGCATGAGCTCTGCCTCCATCACCTGGCACCCCTGCCAAATGCATACAGAAGGTAATCCTCTTACACAATGGCAGTATTTTAGACCCCCTTCCATGCAAATATAAATTAGTATATGAAGTGCGGATGAGGCCTTTTGGGTTGGAATATCTATCTGCAGTTTGATCAGAAATAAGAAACTAAGTATTAGAGAAGGGGTTAAAAAATTTTCCATGTGAGCCTCATTGTTTCTATAGGGATAGCCTTATCAGCGTTCTTAAGTCCAGGCCATCTGCCACATGTGAAGCAATGCTGGGGATAGAAGTTATTTAATCAAAAGAGTGGTGACTGACACCCCTGCAGATCATAGGAAATTCATGGTGACTAGACACATGCATGACCATGGGTCAGGATATCACACGCTCAAAAGGATACCGCCCACATCATTTATAAACCAAATTATTCACTTACAAAGAATCTCTCAGCCAACTTTGAGGCAGTGTAACATCTTCCTCCAGCTAGGTTAACACCCACAAGCAAACCAAATTGAGTTGACTAAGTACTATCTGGTATTTGAAAAGGCATATCTCAATCAGCAAAGAAAACACAGGAAAGAGAAGAGGGACAAATAATGGACTACCATCAAAAAAACAACCACAGAAAAGTTTTAAGTTCCCTTTTCTCTCAAATGGGCACTAACAATTGCAGGAAATATTGCAAGATAACCCCTTGCCAAAACAGAGAAAACACAGGAGACAAAGATGTACCCTACACTTTAAACATTATGCTTGCATTATAACCCCCCTACTCTGTGTACACAAAAAATCTGATTTGTAATGAACATGTTTTTCAAACGACATGTGTCCAGAAACAGCTGCATATTTAGCAAGCAACTTATGCCATGCAAAAATACATTGTTTGTTAAATGAAATGCCACTGTAGAATAAAAAACATATGAATCATTCAATTCTGAGGCAGTGTTTCGTACCTGAAAAGGAACCACATTTGTGTGGTTGAGCAGCCTTGCAATACCTCTCCTGACTCAGAATTGCTGCCTTTTCTAACAAAGCTTGAGCCTTGCAATTTTAAGGCATTTTAAGAAAGTTTTAACTCTAATCAGTTAATGCCTAGTTTACTGAGTTTCAAAACACAACTGTCGTGCAAGGCAAACATATTTCTATGCCACAAGAACCCTGACGAGCTCACATGGCTGGCTTGGACAGCTGAGTTCTCTCTTGCTTTGTGCATAGCTAAAAAAAAAAAGCTAATTAAATTCCCTTTGCAGGTCTAAATTCCAACTCATTAAATTCTGTGAAATCTTACAGAAAAAGGGACCTCTGAAATACAGAATGCAAGAAAACAGGGCTGAAAAAAGCAGGAATTAACAGTCTTTCAAGGGTGTGTGCTTGACTATATATTTTTTCTCAGATGAGATATGCTGGACTGAAAAGGCACCACGTGACTAAAAGGTCCAGGTGCTGTGGGTTTAGACTGTGATGAAGAGCAAAGCGAGCAGAGAGAAAATGAAGTCATGTCTCTGTGACAGTGACTTCATTAGCCATTTCTAGAACTATGTTCTCTTACCTCTTTATAGCCTCCCAGACTTTAATGCCGTCATCCCGGTAATAGTAGTAGGGGATATCCTCTTTGCTGTCCATCCCTTTAGTTTTAATCTCCTCGGGGAAGCAGAGGGAGCTGTAAGTCAGATCCTTCATTGCTTTCTGCACCATTTGTACATGTCCTCCTCCACCTGTAGCATTTGCCTGCAGGAAGAACGGCAAGACAGGAACAGTAGGAGATTATGTTCACTTTGTGCCGAGACTGGCTTTCCAAATTCGCAGGAGATGGTATTCAAAATGCTGGTGAATCTGTTTTTCAAGGAGAAAACCACATCTCCACATAAACAAGTATCGAACTGCAGAGGTCTACTGGAGCTGTGCATTTTGTCTTCAGACATTTCATACCTCTCCCATGAATCACTGTTAACACTCACATTTTCTCCATAGGTACAGCACCTGCTTATAATACAGTAATAAAGTACAGCAACATCGAAGTATTGAACCCAATGCACTTTCTGCCAGCCGTATGCTCCAGAACCAGTGTGTGTGTGAAGGAAAGCAGCCAGAAGTGTATTAGAACAGGGCTTTTGCTAAACTACGCACTGCTGCTACAGAGTGGTTTACAAGAAAGTGTTTAGAGGTGCAGGCTACTGTTAGCCAACCTGGAATTTAAGCCAGGAGACCAATCTAGCTGGGTGGCTACTGGTGAGTATTGGCCAGGGTTTCAGTACACATTACATTTGGAAAACACCGCGTGTCCACAACAAACAGCATTGCAAAACTCTTTAGATAATCACTGCACAAAAGCTCCCAAATGTTGCTTTTCTAGCATAGGATGCTAGCCTTGTAGCAGTAGTCAGCTTACGCTTATTGTCCTCCAGCTGGTTGTTCATCTACATTGGAACCAACAAATTCTGCAACTCGAGGATCCCTGCTGTCAGGTCTCAGCCACACATTCAGCCCACATGCACAGCGAACAGACATTATGCTTCTGTTCAAAGGGATGGGAGTGCCTGCCACGTCTCCACAGTCAGCAGTGGAGTGCAGAAGACAAGGAAAGTACCTGGATTTAACCTCTCTTTCCTCCTTGGGTGAAAAACTCTGGAGCATGGAAGATATTTTTGGTCTACTGCCAGAGGTGTAAGGGGGACAAAGTTGTCCTGAAACACAGGTTCCCTCTTTGTAAGGATTTCTGAAACCTCCTCAAACTTCCCAGTTGCTTGCTAGCATGTTGTCACAGAGACTGCTGCATGCCAACCTGTTGCAGCTCCTAGATGCAGCATGCCATTTCTGGAGGAGCCAAGGGAGGAAGAGCTGAGTACACATTAAATACCAGTGCTGTCAGATTTAGATGTTCATATCTGCACCACAGTCCATGACAGACAGCTGTGTTTCACTGACTAAGCTGAAACTGAGTTTTAATTCTAGAAGATCTGCATATCTGCTGTTTATGGCAATCCAAGAAGACAGGCTGAAATCTACACCCACTATTTGTGGACTTAGAAATCTATCTTATCTACACGTCTTTCTGTGATGCAAATTTCCTTTTGCAACCACAAATTCTTTTGCTCACCACCCTGCCCCAAGATGATACTTACTTAAAAGAAATTGGGGACTTAACTGTGTGCATACATGTGCAGGGATGTATGTGCATATCATGTTACCTCACACTCCTATACTCATACCCCAAAGTCACATCAGCTATGAGTGAGTGAGATACTGACTCACTACTGACATTGGCCAGTTCTGAATTGGCTACTTAGAGGTAGCCAAATAAATAAAATCTTTAGCACAACAATTCTGTGTGCCAGTTTCTCAGGTGTTATTAGTTATGTTTGCCCTTCAGCAGAAAGGTCAAGAAACAAGGCAATATGCGATGGTTAAAGGATAAACACACATACGGAACCATGAAGAATAATGAAGATTCGCAAAAGGGATTACTTACCTTGTCAAAAAGGCCACATTCACATATAAGCTGTTCTCGGGCTTTGGTATTGATGGCTATTGTGAACCGCATGTGTGGCACCAAGAGCTGTGAAATAGGACAAACGATGAAAGAAGGCAAATACTCTGACTGAATTCAACAGCAATCAGGTGTAAAGTTTGAAGCCCTGGAAGTCCTGGTGGCTTAGCTGTACGTTGCTTTGCAGGGCAGCCAGCCAAACTATCTCAGATGAACTATCATTAGGACTTCCTTTTGGTTTGTCAAGCTAAAATGATAACCTCCCTGACCCACATACATCCCTTCACGCAAGAACCAACCTTGAAGAGGGGATGTACAGCAGGCAGCTGCCGGAACATAGCAATGCTGAACACCTCTGAAACTAAGTGCGTCCGTAAAAGATGGGTCACTGTCTGGTGGATGTGGAAATCAGATGAGCGAACCCAAATTTTAGCTAGCAGCCAGTCATATGTGGCATCTGAAGGAAGGAATATGGGATTGTCTGGCCCAGGCTTTTGACCAAGCTGAAAGACATAAAAAGAATACAACCCCCCAAGTCATTCATGTTTAAGATGGGACAACAAGCAATGGATCACTTTAAAGACCCTGACAGTAAGCCCACCTGGATTGCAATGGGTACAATTTTATTTTCCAGATTCTTATACAGCAGACAGATGGGTGCAGCCAAGTACTGTATTGTGCATGGGTCTGTTTTATTGGCATCCACACCATCCAGCAGCTCGTAGTCCACAATGAAAATGTTTCCTTGCTGGGGGGAGGGAAGAAAAAAAAAAAAGCATGGTATGTTTTAACACAGTGCAAGCAGCAAGGCTCAGAACAAAGGTTGGGAAGTCTTGGCCAGAAGGCGGCTTCTGCCCTGTGGTTACGAGTAGACACCAGCCTGGCCTTGCTCATGGTGGCTCAGGGATGATGGCACTGAGACAGCAAGTACCTTTACACCAACTAACTGACTTGTGTCTGCTGAGCCTGTTAGTGCGCCTTTCAGCAAAGAGCGATTATGTGCTTGGCGTTCATGCAGTGACAGTAAGATGCAAATAAGTTTCACACTGCCAGCTAAAGAGACCCCCATGCTGGTCGTACAAACAAAAGCAAGGCATCACCCTTGCCAACCCTTCTTCAGCACATTAGTTCAACTCTGCGGGTGACAACAGTGTAAGACCCTACCAGGAAAGGGAGAGGCACTTCTCCTGTCTGAGGCAGTCGATCAATCCCTAATCTTTCAGAAGAAACCACTGAAAAATGACCCTTCACCTCCTGGTGACATCTCTTTAACTAAACCTGGAGAAAGGCATGGCCTGCAGCTCCAGGATAGCAGGAGAAAACAGTCAACAGAAGTATTGCCAGTCTCCAGAGACAACCAGCTTTGCCATGACCAACCATATAGCCTGAAGAGAGAGGAGATGTGGCTGAAGGCAGTTAGAACAGGGTTTGGAGGTTAGAAGCTATGAGAAGGAAAAGGTGGAGTTCAACCTCACTCAGAGCTGTACCTTCACTTCCTCCTCCAATGTCAGATTCCTTTCCAGACTGCATTCTACCATATCCATAGTCACGGGCAACTTCTTGGGTATCTCTGTGCACCTCCGGATCAGCACAGGATTGCATCCATTCAGGAACTGGTAGCCAAACATAAAATCTTCCTTCCAGTGCTGCATCACATATTCTAAAGGAAAAACAAGCCTGCAGCATCAATATCTGCACTGCATCAATATCCTACTGCATTGCAGGATTCCTCCCTTCCTCCCCACATTTTGTTTTACTGCACTGCAACTTTGACTAAGGAAAGTAGCAAGAAAAGGATTCAAAATTTGCCAGAGAATTTTAAGAAAAATCACTTAAGTTAGACGGACAATGTAATCTTTGCTTTTCACTTTGAGAAGAAGTAGATTGATAATAATTTGTTTCTCCATGTATAGAAGCAATGAGGACTAAAATATTCCACTCCTATGAAAAATACTCTCCCCATCTACAGACCACCTTGTCAGGTGTTCCATGATATTTTTTAATCTCACTTTCCAAATTCTCAGGGTATGCAATACAGAGGGATGAGTCCAAACAAGATGGCACAGGCAGGAGAAGGGAAATACAGAGCTACACGGGTAGAGAAAGAACAGCAGTGGCTGGAGCAGTTCTCTTAGCTAGAGTTTGATGAGGAACACCTGGGGAAGGGTTTTGACTTTGCCTCAGTAAAATTGCTCATTCATTGTTTTGCTTGGTTAACATTTTTTTTCCTCTGTTTATTTTTCAACTGCTAATATAAACCCAGATTAACATCTCTTCTTAATAAAATGCTAGCTTTAGGTACTCCATCTCTGTACTATTACATATGTAGTACTACTGGATGTTTTCCACAATTGCAGCGTTCTGCTACATAATGTCATGTTTCCACTTCAGCCTACAAGTTCAGAGTCAGAAAAAAACATGATTAACGTGAAAAATCCCAGGTGTCTTCAGAGGAAAAATGAAGCAAGTAAAGTTTTCCGCTATTGCTTATTTTCAGACAAGGGAGAACTTTTTCTGAAAGCAATTTATTTTTCTACAAAGGGTGAAAGGATGAAAAAGATAGGCCTGAAGGAATGCAGTGCAGTGGTAATTAAAACAAAAGTCTCAAACCCCACATTGCTTTCTAACAGAGCGGAAAAAAGCTAAGTTTACTTAAAGCTGACATTTACATAATCTCTGTCAATTGCATAATGAGTCTGGAGCTGTATCTGAAGTCTACACCAAGCAAAAAATGACTCATCACCTTGGACACAAACTGCATAACTGAAAAATGCCCTGAACTACCTTCTCCATTAGCCCTGTTTCTGCCAAGGCTTGCAAATAAGCAGATTCAGAGCTGCATTAATATAACTGAGACTGATGCTTAATGTTTAAAACTCACATAATTAGAACTTTCCTCATGAGTATGGAAATGTTATCAATGAAATTAATTGTAGATTATATCTAATTCCTGTGTTAAAAATACATTAGGAAGCAATCTTATTAAACGTAACAAATTGCTGTAATTAGTTTTTAATAGCTCTGGCTAGCTTGTGTGCTTTATTTTACACCCAAGGTTGCAGAAATTACTCTTATTTCTGTTAACTGGTCCTTAGGCAGCCTGAAGAGAAGCAAGACTTCAGAGCAGGAGGAAAAAGCATTTTTCTTTTCAGAGTCTGAACAGGCCATTCACACACATTGGAGGAACCACACGCTAACCCACTTATTGCATCTGTATATCTACTATATCTAATAACACAGTAAAATAAAGTAAAATAATGTAACCATGGGCGATAGCAGAAGGTTGGGTCTGGCTCACAAAACAAAGGCTTCCCAGCCCTGCTTTACAGAATGGAGTTTTTAATAGTATGAACAATACTGCAGAAACTGAGTGGCCTCAAATACAAAAGCGAAACACACACTCCTAGGGATTTATGTCTTTTAGTAAGAAGATGTGAGTATGAAATGACAAGCAAGACATTTAATGCAGTATGCACAACTAATTCTGACATTTTTTTTTTTAAAAGAGATGACATGGCATTGGATAAATGCCACAAGCCTTTTCAGGCCTAATTTCAAGTAAGAACCACAGCTCCTCCAGTTGTGGCCTGATTGCCCATCCTGGCTGCAGCAGGACCAGGTGAAGATGATACAGCTCCCAGGTCATTCCCAGCTCGTTGCAACCCATCCCCAGGTCTGCTGGCCTAAGAGCATCCACTTTCATGCCTGAAAGAAGTTCTGTCAAAATGACCCCTGTTGGGAACAATTTACCACTGAAAAGCATTTGAGCTGCCCTATGTCACTGACACAAGTGGCCCACAAGAACTGAGGGGAGCTACAGGTGAGGTTACAACAGCAGAGCTGAGGCAGTGGTACCCTCCCCTGGTGGGACAGGGACCAGAAGCCAGGACCGTTAGCAGCAGTGCAGCCAGGACCAAGCACACAGCTGGGATGTTAGGCAACAGCCTTTGATCTAGTCTGTGTTAACAGAGACCAGAGCATTTGCTCCCTAGCATTTGCTTTTAGTGTACAACATTTCCAAACATGACTCTTTGCAAGGTTTTCCATGTATTTAGATGGCTGAAGTGGGAAATACACGATCAAACTTTTGAAAATATCTTAACAGCTAATACGCTCTGAAAAGCACTCACACTAAGCCATCTCTAGATTTAGATGTGAAATACTTATGAAAATTCATCCTATGGAACTTGCACATACCTGAAAATATGTTTCTAAAAGCCAAAAGGGACTATGATGCCCAACCAGCCTGACCTCCAGCATAGCTCAGGACAGAGAAGGTCACTGAGCAATTCCCATTAATTTTAGTTTGTGTTAGATCATAGCTTTGCTTTTTGGTCTTGTGGGCTGTTGGTGTGATCAGCAGTCTGAGATTACAGTTTATTTATGAAAAATCATGGGAGAGCAGAAGTGTGGGTCACCCACTTCCACCCTAATCAGATATGTTCAAGACAACTAATTAGTCATTCTATGCTGCAAACATGAAAAAATGCTGATAAACCCACCAGAGATTGTGTTGCTGATTCTGACAAAGATCCTCTCGAAGTCTGCAAAATCACTCCAGGACGACTGGAACATGTGCATGAAACGGTTGACATAAAGATTCTCCATCCTAAAAACAAAATGAAACAAAACTTCTCAAAAAAAATCAGCTCCAGCTTCCTCAAAATCTTTCCTCATTCTTTTTCACCCTTTTATATATTTTTTATATACAATATAAATTTTTCAGTGGTGGAATGTGAGATTGGTCACCCTACAGAATCTAATTTGCCACCTGTACACCTACACACAAGCATGAAGGGCATTTCACGAGTCCGGTCCCTGCTACTGCATTTATCGAACTCCATTCTAGAGCTGCTCTTTTATCGTGGTTTAGCCCCAGCCGGCAAATAAGCGGGTAGCGAGATCAGTGCCTGCATTCTCCACCACTGGACTGACGAAAAGGAGAAGTGGTTGAATAATATGCAGATTCCAGAGAAGCTGGACTGTCCTTGACTACTTAGCAACAACTCAAAACATCAGCACCTTATCAACAGTTTCTCATCCCAGATCCAAAACAGCCTCACACTAGCTTCTGTGAAGAAAACCAGCTCTATCCTGGCTGAAACCAGGACATCTTGGCAGCCTACAATGTCTGTGCTGTAAGACCTACGTCATACAAAAACCATAGTCAGAAAAACTAGTGCTTCACACATCGTCAGCAGTTAGCATCTGCTGGAAGTGGTAAGATCATTATTAGCACCAGTTCAGAGGGGGGTACGGTGACACAAAAAGATTAAGTGATTTGCATAAAGTCAGAGCAAACACAACCCAAGATCAGACCAGACAGAATTCCAGAACAGAGAACAGCTCCTGTAAGCGTCTAAGAGACCAAGGCCAGACTGGATCCCTACAATGCAAGGCATGACTTTTTGAGAGCTCTGTATTTACTTGGGCAGACAGTTAAACTTGACATTCATCTCTAATCTCAGGAACCAAGTCACTTGGTTGCAGACATCACATGAACATAGGGCGCTGGCAGCCAGAAACGTCTGACTTAGAATAGTTTGCTGAATTAGCACTTTGTCTACAACACAGTCAAGCAAGTTCACCTTGTATGAGATGACAAGCCCTAAATTGTTACATAAATGCTAAACTGTTCTTATTAAATAGAAATAATTTATTTTGAATAGAAAGAAAATAATTAGTTTGAAAAAGAGTTGGCTTTCCACTAATGCTTCAAACGCACAGAGAAAAGCACACACATTGCAAAAAGATAAGCAGGGCACATAATGGAGTAAAGAAAGGTCACAGTGTTACAGGAAATGCTTCCAAACAGAATTTGAGGGAGGAAGAATCCCAGGAGGGTGGATTTATAAGCAGTAAACTTAGACTGAGGCACCTTAAAAAGAACCGGATTAGAAGGGGCTGAAGAGGACCAAAAGCCTGGAAAAACAGCAAGTGGTCATCTGGATGAGGGCACTAGACCAGCATGACCATGACCTAGCCAAAGGACCTGCTTCTGCACTGAGTCCAGATGAGGTGCATGTAGAATGGACTGTTACTGCTGCTGCAGATGGCAGTCAAGGTTAAGAGGTGCCTGAAAGCATGTTAGGAAGTAAAACTCAAGCAACTGTCTAGCCCGGAACAGGAGATCATAGAATGGTTTGGGTTGGAAGAGACCTTAAAGATCACTTAGTTCCAACCCCACTGTCATGGGCAGGGACACCTTCCACTAGACCAGGTTGCTCAAAGCCCCATCCAGCCTGGCATTGAACAGTCCCAGGGATGGGGCATCCACAACTTCTCTGGGCAACCTGTTCCAGTGCCTCACCACCCTCATAGCAAAGAATTTCTTCCTTAGATCGAACCTAAATTGACCCTCCTTCTGTTTAAAGCCATTACCCCTCGTCCTATCACTACATGCCCTTGTAAAAAGTCCCTCTCCAGCTTTCCTGTAGGCCCCCTTCAGGTACTGGAAGGCTGCTGTAAGTTGTCCCTGGAGCCTTCTCTTCTCCAGGCTGAACAACCCCAACTCTCTCAGCCTGTCTTCACAGGAGAGGTGCTCCAGCCCTCTGATAATCATTGTGGCCCCCCTCTGGACTTGCTCCAACAGGTCAATGTCATTCTTATGTTGGGGGCCCCAGAGCTGGATACAGTACTCCAGGTGGGGTTTCACAAGAGTGGAGTAGAGGAGGACAATCACCTCCCTCAACCTGCTGGTCATGCTTCTTTTGATGCAGCCCAGGATACAGCTGCCAGATGCAGCAGCAGAAACAGTCTGTTCTAACATGCACCCTGCCTGGGCTCAGTGCAGAAGCAGTTCCTTTGTCTGGGTTATGATCATGGTGGTCTAGACATCTCCAGAGGTCTCTTCATACCTGACAGGGACACAGAATGATTGTACAAGGATCAAAGGGAGGGTAACTACTGGGCAGGACTTTCTGGATAGATACTAGGTGTCTGAATCACAGATGAACTTCAAGAGAAAGCACACACTGTGCGGCTCTTCTGTTGACCCAGCTTCAGGAAACAGTCTAGCTCAGAAAGGGCAAGGAATAAGTCCTTTAAGGGAAGAGGAGACGTGTGAAAATATACAAACACCATGCAAGGTCATTGGGATCTTCTCTTGTTACCTTAGCAATAGCATGGTATTCCAAACTTTTACAAATCCTGTGTTTTCCAAGAGCTTTTGCTTCTGGCATGGTGTTAGCCAGTGCAAAACAGCTGTTTCCCAGATCATTTAGGAGATCTGAGTGATGCAGGAGCAACAGCATCCAAAACCAGAGATGACCTCTTCTTGGTTTTGCCACGGGTTTATTCACAAACAGCACAACAAAACAACTATGATGGGTTTTTCCTTTTTTCAGGATGGTCTCAACCCTGGCTCTCTTTCATTGTAAACATGTTGTACTGTTGTCCCACCTAATTGAATCTCAGAGCACTTCACAGATATGCATGGGGTCTCCTCTAGCACTTTCTGGGAGGTAAAGCAAGTGAAATTATCAAATTTGATAATTTGATAAATTCAAATTGATAATTTAACTTGTCAGTTTGCCCATGGAAAGAAGATAAAACTAAGAATTAGAGACTGGCTGTGGTAATCTGGGCTGCATTGTATTGAAGTCCTGACTACTGATCAAGAATAATCTCTTCTGGCCTTACAAAAAAAATTACTTGCCCTTTAAACAACACTGTGTAAACTTGCACAGTTTTCTTGGTTCATTTTTCTTGCCTTTTTTTTTTTTAATTTATTTTCCCAAAGAACTATTTCTGATGGCCATTATCAAGTTCATTATCTGATGACTAAAAGACCCTTACAAGGCTGGATTCTAATACCTGTCTGTGGAAAAGGAACATCATAGTCTAGAGTTTTCCAAGGACCTATGGTCAAGGCCCCAGATTCTTTAAAACTTCTTAAAGCTTTATGAATCCACTGAATACTAAAGGGCTGCTTGAGGAATAAGGTATTTCATAAGGTGAGAAGAAACATCAGCCTCTGGCTCATATTAAAGATGAGAGTTTTGGTTCTTCAGAAGTCTAAACATAGATATAAAGTTGAGGCAATATTGGGTGCCATTGGGTAAAACTGGGGGACAGGAAGCATCTACCTGTCTTTTGTACCATTAATCTAACTCTTTGTGTGACTCCACAGCCACTTCTCCAGTATAACAGCTAATATTGCATTAAAATGCTACAAAAGCACACACTCTACAGCCTGTTCTGTCATTCTCCTAACATCCTAGTTTGCACGAGGTAGAAAGCTAGAGACCCCTGGTCTTCAAACTATTCAGATGCCTTATTCCAATTAGCTCTGAAAGATCTAGGTTGACCAGGCCATATGTGCTGCAGAAACACACCCATCACCCTGTTGACACCTGTCGGAGATTTATTCTGCTAAAAAAAAAAAAAAAAAAGATTTGGTGTTACAAAGCATAATTCCATTGTGAAAAACAGATCCTGGAGTGTGGGAGAGAGGATATATGGAGAAATCTACAGCAGAGCTAATATAGCCAGAAAATCATGTATTCTTTGACATTTCCAATTTTCCAAATTAGAAAACAAGCAGGTAGATTCTGTCTGAACAAGCCGTGGGATTTGACTCTCTGTTGGTAGTGAAATTCAGCTGTATAAATGTAACACCGAGGATGCTCTGACATGTAAGGTTTCAGTCACTGTCAGTTCCCCAGATGGACTCAGTTAAGCAAGTATTCACTGTTATTAGAAGCTGCGAGTTTTTCAGTATGGCTGTTAAACTCCCTAGTTCTTACCAACCTATGCAGATCTCCGTCTGATCACCCAAATAATGGGAGGAACACCCTTCCAAAATATGAAGACACCGGCATATTAACAGAATCACAGATATAGAAATTGTGGGTGATGTTGGACCAGTCTTGTCTCATCTCAGACTAACCCACCATCCGACAGTATGGTGGGATGTCTGAGAGAGTGTGACGTGACCTGGGCATGTTAGACAGCTCAGAAGGGGACTCACAGGCCAGAGAGGTCCCGTTTGCCTCATTAACCCTGTACTATTTCAAAGAGCTCTGCAGGACTGATTATTCAAGCTCATCCAATGGCTAGGACTCCATTTTTTTCGATGGCATGACACATGCAAGTGGGTGGACAGTGACTTTGTTCCCCAAGCAGATTACACTCAGATGTGCTT
Organism: Phaethon aethereus; assembly: GCF_964289735.1. Taxonomy (NCBI): domain Eukaryota; kingdom Metazoa; phylum Chordata; class Aves; order Phaethontiformes; family Phaethontidae; genus Phaethon; species Phaethon aethereus. The sequence continues at coordinate 20,453,520 of NC_138583.1, forward strand.
AACTGATGAGCTGCTCAGAACAGCTTTTCTTCAGTAGGGTCTCAAGGGTGCATTCATACAATCTTCTTTAGTATGTGACTGAAAGGCTTAATTATTGCAGTCAGGGGAGAGAATTACCTCTAGGGGGCGACTCTGAGAACTAAGTTGAAAGACTAAGGTACCGCGCGCCATAGTCCTCCTTCCTGTGCTTTCACTAGTGCCTCCTCCATCCGTCTACAGCCAAAACAGTGTCTAATGAGAATGCAGAGGCTCATTCTGTTCCCAGCGTGAAAAGCTCAAAATATTGATATTTAAAGAAAAAAAAAAAGAAACCCTTCAATTCTTTCCTACTTTGATTGAGTGCAGGCCCAGCTGGGAGGAAAGAATCCGATTTTGATGAAATCTAAAAGGTGACCAGACCCTTACCCTGCACCAAAAGAGATTCTGCAAAACTCCTAAAGTTCCACAAACACTTACGCTTTAGAGTAGTTCAGAATGAAGTCAACTCCTTTCTCATTGTCAAACTGAATGTCACGAGGCAGATCACTGTGAGAACGGGCATCAATGCTCAGAGGAAAGCCCGGATGCCACTCCTTCCAGCTGAGAAAACAAGAGAGGTTGGATTAACCATATAACCTTTTTTAAGGTTAATGGATTTTAAGGTTATGGATTAACCATTCCTTTACCTACACTGCTTCTGTTATTCAACTCTATAAAGTAAATTTGCATCAGATGCATTTGGACCAAAAATAGTGACTTATACCACATCAATACCTACCAGTACCCTACAGAATCCTGAAGTACAATGGAAAGCATCTACTTTGCCACCTACCTTCACAAAACTTGAAATAACAATATCTGTGATATTTCCAAACACTTGTCACATTTGGTTGAAATTGGCTGTAGCTTCAAATGTATTGGGAGGGGAAGGGACACAGAGAGAGCCTGACACACAGTCATTCTTGGGGCTACATTTTTGCGGAACTGAGATACAGCAGCTAAAATTACTCAGACGTATTTAGATTCCTCCAAAAGGCAAGTCTCCGTGACACAGATAGTCTTGATTCAGCTCCCCAGAAAAGCCTTACCTCAAAATTGTCATGAACACATTCTCTACCATGTACGTTCTTGCACTGTGCCTCATTTTTACTTCAAAACAAAAGAAGGTGATTTGCAAAGAATACTGTTTCCATGGTATTTCCAAATTGCCTGCCCCACACAGACTGCATTGTGTGTTATCAGTTATGTACCTGAATTGTAAATAGCTATTTCCCTGGAATTACAAATGGTTTTGTTTTCCGTTTTGCATATGTAAATAAAATTTTGTGCCACACCTCTTTCGGAACTATATTTTTGTCTGCTCTATTTCCCATAATTCATAAGCAAGATCCTTTCTTAGTCAAATGGTATCAACAACATATACACCAAGCCTCAATCCATCAATTATGAATGGACCCTCTGTCCTTCCGATCCTTACTCTGAAGATAACAAGACGAAAGTGCAAGAAACTTCTGTTATTTTAACAGAGAGTATGTCTCTAGGAAAAGGAAATGTCTAATGCCTTCTGGAGTTACTCATTGATAAAAGACAGCATTTTCCCATTGTGACCTTAATTAGGAAAAACTGTCTATGACAATATAAAGGTGGTCATCACAACTGTGTTCTGATAGCACATTCCAGTCCACTCAAACAGGAAGAGAACTTCCACTGCACCCCAGTGCGGGAAACAACTGAAACTAGCTTGCTGCAGCAGCCAAAAAGCTCCAGTAAGGGCTGACATGTTCAGATCATGTTCCAAAATTGGAGTACTGCTTGTAAAAGGCAAAAGAAATCTGCCTTCAAGACTTCCTTGAAAGCACAACTGTGTGCCACAGACCCCACGCAGAGACCGTACCACTGAATTCCCACTTAAGCCTTCCAGATAGGCTTATCTGGGATTCAAGTATCTCATAATGCCACTTGCATCAGGATGATCATCAGTTACAGTGAATTCCATCTAAGTAAAAAACATAGATGGCCAACATTGTAACTTATGCTTTCTCTTATCCAGCAGCCCAGTAATTAGAGCAATATGATAATCTGAACATAGTCCGCCAAACTCTGACCTGATGAGAAGAGGCCCTAGACCTTCTGGGGAGCTATGGGAAACTCACCGGTATGTTTTTTGCCGGGTCTCGAGCTCTTTGCGTCTGTGCTGCTTGAGAATTTGGGTCTTGTCATCCCGGGGGAGCCTTGCTGTGAAACAGGGCAAAGAGACAGGGTTATGAGGTTCCTCGACCTATCACTGCCCAGGTCTTGAGAAGGAGAGCAAAGTTTCCAAACCTTCAAACTTCTGATCTATACCTTTACAAAGTTTATGTGGGAAATGCTTACACAATCTAGTTTAGTACCTTGAGTAGAAACACAGGTGCCTAGAGAATCTGTGGAAGGACACAAGCTCCTAACTTGGTGCCTCCAAGGGGCTATTAGCTCAACCTAGGAATATCTGTCTCAACTGTATATAAAACCTGGATTCCTAGTGTAGACACTTACTGTACATATCTAGTGTTAAATGGTCTGAATAGGGTCATGGGAATTAATTTTACATTTCAGTATCGAAGGGAATTTTTATCAATAAGAGAACTGACAACATTGTTCCAGCTAATCTTCTCTGCTAAAAGGCATCTCCATGAAACATCTCCTCTCCACTCTCCTTGAGCTGTGCTCTCTCCTGTCAGCCTGGGGCAATAATCGTATCTTCTTATCATGACAACAGAAAGAAAAACCAGTGTGGCTTAATTTCCAGACAGCCTTCTCTTCTGACCATGTATTCACTATACCATTAAATAACACAGAGACTTCCTTAGTGATCAGAGAAAGGAGAAGATACGTGACTCACTTTACATACACAAACGGAAGATAAAGCCAGCAGGAGTTTCATGGAAATAGCTGTTTGCGGTTTGGAGTTGGAAATATCAGAGGTAAAACAACTGATAACATATATGGCTAACGGTTTCCAGCTGGTTACATTCAAGTTAGCAATAAAGTTTCACTTGCTTTTGTCCTTTACCTCACCATACTCTGAAAGCCACACAAAGATGCATTCCATGGAAGTCTTACAGTTGATATAAATCAAATTATAAAAAATGGAAAGTCCCTCTGGAGACCAAAAATAAATTGACACATAGTTGTGATTATAGGACAAAAGGCTTCAAATGCAAAATTCCTCAGCCAGGAGTAGCCAAAAACTTAATGGGAAGATAAATCTTTATTTCCTACCACCTCATATATTGTTTCAGCTCTTTTCAGGCACTCATGCTGCAGACCACTACAGCAGCCAATCTACCCTAGGAAGCACAGAGGGGAACAAGCAAACATCAGTAACAAATGTCTGCCCCAACCCTGATCACAGCAAGTAGGTAATCACCAATAGTTAAAACACAAGTTTCGGGTCCAACAGGCCACTCTGAACAGAGCACAGAAGAGCTGTAACACTTTTCTTAGTTGGTCACCACTACTTACTGTAGCGGTCATATCCATCTCACCCTGCCTTCTCCTGGACTCGACAGCATGCAAAGAGAAGGGATGAAAAGTGAAGCTGCTGTTTCAAGTCAGTCCTTGCACCTGCTAAGCAGCCTACTTTGGGATTTTATCTCACACTCAAGAAAACAAGACAATTTACAAGCAATTAATCATGGGCCACGTAGGAGCTTAGTATGAAACAAAGATGGGACACTCATTCTAATTAGATCAAAAGAGCTTCCAGCATTGCAGATGTGGAGCAGACAGAAATTTGGCATTAAGGTCAGCCTTCAAATTCAAGACGAGTGTAACAAGCCAGCATAAGGACTCCTCCTTGCATGTGCTTTCCAAAATATCCAACTCAACTGCCAGTGCCCAGCTCAACAAAGTGCTCAGAAAGCAGTCCTAGTCAGCAGGGAAAGCCCATTCTACAATGCAGAAGGGGACTGGTAGTGGGTCTCCATGTCAGAGAGAAGACTGGGAGGTATATGGGGAAAGGGGAATGAGAGGTGGAAGAATTCTGGATGTTCTGCAGGAAATCAAGTTTCTTATGGCTCTCACCTCTTCCATCTCGAAGGACAACCTCTTTTTCATCTGTAATCCAACGGTAACATGGGAACTCCAAATAGTCACCTACTGGCGTTTTTACAGTGATATACTTAAGGTACCAGTCATCCTGGTACCAATATTTTCGTTTCTCAATTTTTATTAGCTGAATTTCTCCAAGGTCTTCTTCCACAGTCACATCATAGGAGTCAACCTACAGAGCAGAATACAGTCAACGATCCACTCCACAGGCGGGAAGCACAACCAGCACTACACAAGCGTACCTGACCTTCCCTGATATGGCATGGATACAACAGAACTTTGGAGCTTCTGGCAGGTGAGAAAAGGAAGACCTGTTATTGGACTGCAATGCAACAGAAAGATGAATAGAAGAACAAACAAGAACACGCAAAACACTCCAGAAATGGGGAAACATTTTTGTATGTGACTTAAAAATTATATTACTCCTTGAAATGTTTGCAAGTCTGAGAAAAAAATGCAGGCCATGAAACCATTTACTCCTCTCCTAGCAATAGAATCATAGAATAGTTTGTGTTGGAAGGGACCTTTAAAGGTCACTAGTCCAACCCCCCTGCAATAAGCAGGGACATCTTTAACTAGGTCAGGTTGCTCAGAGCTCCGTCCAACCTGACTTTGAATGCTTCCAGGGATGGGGCATCTACCACCTCTCTGGGCAACGTGTGCCAGTGTTTCATCACCCTCATTGTGAAAAAGTTCTTCCTTATATCTAGTCTAAATCTGCCCTCTTTTAGTTTAAAACTATTATCTGTTGTAATGTCCTATTGTACCAGCTGAAAGAGATATTGCTGGGGCACATCTATTCATGCAACTGGAGTGGAAAGATGATCATGAGATTAACACATTGAACTAGGAATCTAAAGACCTGTGTGTATTAGTTGTATGTGCTTCTGACTAAGGACAGTATCCAGATCATCTAAATGCCCTTTGTCTTGCGTTTCCTGTGGCTGGTATGCTTCATTACTCCATTTTTTAAATGAGGACAACGGTACATTTTATATTTGTACAGCTCAGATGTACAAAGGAATTTAAGTAGCCAACTGAAAAAAAGGTTCACAAGAACCCCATCTGGCTCTGGAGGCACTTCATTCTTTCACAGAAAACAAGCCAGAGTGTGGAAACGTGGTTTAGCTCCTTCCTCAGTTTGGAGCTAAATCAAAGGCTTGACTCCTGCAACATGGAGGGACCTCAGCCCAGACTTGCACAGTAGCTAGTCTGTTTAATCCTTTCCCATGCTAAGGGTCTGATCACAGGGTCTTTGCACTGACCTGGTATTGAAGGCTAGGACCACCCATACCTGCTCCTTCAGGAGTGCCCTCATCAGTGGCCTACAGGGACAGGCCCCTGAAACCTTGAGTTATTGGCCACGCAATGATTCAGGTGAAGAGCAGCCCAGTCCTGGTGCTGCCTCTACACCAAGCTTTGCTGAGGTGTGAGAGCTGCAGCTCTGAACCTGCTCAAGCTGAGGAAATGCCTGAACACCACACTTTCCCCTTGATAACTGCTCCAGCAGGGGTACAAAAGAAGTAGCAGAGAACATATTCTTCTCCTTCTGTTTGAATTACAATGGCTTCAACTACCAAGCTCAGCATTTCTTCCATGTGGTAGGCCTGTTCTCAGCCCATATATGATTTGGCCTCTCAGGGCTTCACTATCAGATGGCTTGAAATGGATATGGAGCTGCTTGGCCCACCAAATGGGCCATACATATATGCAAATACACCAGGATGAGTGTATCTGTGATAACAGTAACAGCAAACCTTAGCTGCTAAGTGCTCTAGCTACCGAGGTGTGATGAGTGGCCACACTGAAGACCACAGAGAACTAGTCACCTAAACACAAGATGACTTTGGCCACCAAGGTCAGGCACTGGTTCACTGTGTAAATCACCTCTCCCACAGCACTGCTTTCAGTGCCACAGCTACGTGGCCAGGCCTGGGAGAAGGACAGTTGTGGACGTGGTGCTCCCCTCAGCACTTCTTGCCCATGCTAAGCACCCCCCACTCAGCGTAACAGCTGTTATGAATGCTGACTTAAGTGCCTTGCTAAATTGCCTAACAGTTTTAGACAGTGAACACTTGTCCCAGAGATGGGTACCTCAGTCCCCTCACGGGGCTAACTTCTCAGGGATGCACGTAGTCTCTTATTGCATGTGGGGACAGCACCCAGCAAATGACAGTTCTGGTGGCACTTGTACTATAGAGTGATACCAGCACGGGAAGAAATGAGTAATCATTTCAAGCATGACCCATAAGACACCATGTGGTGCTAGGCAATTCAGGAGAACAGGAATTGACTCTCACTTTCCAAGGGACTAAACAGCTCAGGGCACACGGGAGTAGCCAAGTGCTCATCGTTACAAAGCTGAATTGGCTATGACAACCATGGGAGGAACAGTCAAAGCCTACTCTGCTCAAATGATCCTGCTAAGCTTCATGTGGTTGCAAGTAGAGACTTCATTCTCTTGTGGTTTTTTGCAACAGTCAACAATCTTAGAAACCACCAACTGCTGATATCAAAAGGATGAGGTACTGCACCGACATGCTGCAGTGCCTGTAGAGACTCAACTGCCTGTGTGAGCATTGTCATTTGGCTCCTGACCTAGACACTACACTCTGCTTGTTCTTTTCAGGATCACTTTCTTAGCCTTCCCCAGGCATTTGATATATGCCTACTGTTACTGTCTTACTTGCTAGGGAAAAGCTAATTCACATAGGGACCAAAACTGAAAAGTGAAGGAAAATTAAATACCAGACAAGAGAAAGGAGAAGAAAAAAAAGAAAGTATTTTTTAAATGCCTCCAGATGGCACTTACTATTTCAACTGTTACAAAAGAAAGATTCACAGCAACTTGTACCTGTGGTTGGAAGAACAAGCATAAGAAGGGTCCGTTGGCATCCCTTCCTCTCCCGTTTTAACCCAAGTTTCCCACATTATTGATGCAAAGTACCCCTTTCCATGAGCTATCCATGAACTACCAGCTGTGAGGATCATTTTGGGATGAAGACATCTATCGGTCCACCAAAGTTTGGGATGACAGACCTCAGTTCTCTCATAATCCATTACATAAAAATACCAGCTTTCATAAAGTTTGTCACATATAATTGACTCACAGAAGCCAGAGAAAAATAAGAAACCCTTTAGGCTTTGAAGTCCATCCTGCAGACAATGAAACATTGTGCTTGCCTGTCTTTCCCCAAAGATGTTCTTCCATCAACTTTGAAACTGTCAGGCCATAATTTCCACACTGCAACTCATATGAGGCTGTTTCATACTAACAAAGATATAGGAATTTCTTCTAATATGCAGCCTAATTTAATTTTAGGCTCAAATATTTAAAATGGGAATGGACAGAGATTATTTTGATTTGCTGAGACTTAACAGACTAATCTTATTCTGAGCTATATTCTCCCCATGTCTATTAAAGCAAAAGACATTGAACCGTTTCCTTTAAAAAGGGAGCCCATCATGCCTTAAATAAAAATTCGCAATGTTTATGTCAATAGCACACCCATACACACCAGGTGGTAACAAACTGCTTCACAAATAGTATGGCAGTCCCAGGCAAGCTTGGGATGCCAGCATCTGCCTGCTAGGATGTGAGCTGAGAGATGAAAATCACAGAGCTGAGATTTCAAGCAACATATTAAAATGATGGTTGTCACTTTTCCTTGCATCTCCACAGCAGACAATAAATCGTTATTTCTAAATATAATAATTTTAAACATTTTTGGAAGTTTATGTTGCTGACTCTTCAACCCCTCCAGCCCTCCACTATCCCAGAACAGCTAAAAGGATAATGTGTAAAGGTAAATTCATTCCCTTGATGATTCATGATTTTGAACCAGCTGTGGAGACTGAAAAACATTGAGTGGCTTTTCTCAGAAATCACATTAATAATGCCTTCAGCCACAACTATGACAGTCAGTGACTATAGGGCATACTCGTGTGCTCCTGGCTAAATGAATGGAGATTCCTCCCTCCCACAATACTGGTTTCAAACACCACCTTTATTTTTTCCTATCACCCCACATCCAGTATTCTCAGCTTCACTCCTGTCAACCAGCACAAAGAATTCTGGACGATGGCTAGAAGAATGTAGATAACATGCTCAAATTGTTTCCCATTCTTCAAATCTTCTTTCCAGAAATAGGCAGCATTTGAACCATTTCTATTTCATATTCATTTCCCTGCAACTCCTGGTTTTCTCAATAAAAACAATGTCAATAAACTCTTTGCCAGGCTCAGGTTTCACACCGAGTCAGGACTTCTGCAATTTTGTACGTCTTCCCAGCACTTTGCAGAAGAGTCTCTCATCACAGGCTGTCATACCATGCATCTCAAAACCAGCCACTTCCTGTGTGTGCACCTCTTTATGCAATTACAACACAAAATTAATTGTCTCTGACAGTTTTACCATGATCTCGACGCATTTGGCAGTCAGGAGCTGGAAGTAGCCACCTTGCAGAGACACAGTACAAATAAATCCACAAACCTATGTGAATTATTACTCATCTGTGTTCATCAGTATAAAGGGAATTTAAACATTTGAAGACTAATGCAATAATCTACAGGACCAAATGATAAACTGCATCTGGATCAGATTCACTTTGTATTCAGCTACTTGGGATTTTTATGCTCCATCTTCTCACTCATTTCCAGTTCCAGGGCTAGCTTTGTACAGAGGAAGAATAAGGTGACCAAAGACACTATCTGAATAGGGGAAATGTACTGCATTATTTTTAGCTCAAGTCTTCACGAAAACCCATTCCTGTCAAGTGATTAGTATGACACAGAAAGTCTGAAATTAGTCGTATTTTCTCATCAACTAATTGTTGCCCAAGATCTCTTCTTTAAAGGTTCAGCTGACATTTGTAAAAAATCCTCATTTACACATATATATAATGCCACACCTATATATATATATACACACATCTAAGATTTAAATTAAAGAGCAATGTGAATCAGATCCAAAGAGTTAATGGAAGTGTCATGTTGACAGCCAATCTTTGAAAGAAACTCATTCCTCTGGTAACAATCTCTTTGCTAATGTTACAAAAGCCCTAAAATAGTGGCACAAGTCATTGCTGGCATGATGCAAAAAGGACATTCAATTAGCCTAAACATTCCTGAAGGTTTTTAATATTTTTATGACCAGCACAGCTCCCATTTTAATGGCACTTCTGAAAGTGAGGGTTCCCTCCTGATGTCTCACCCAGCTTTTGCTGCCTCCAAGCCAACAACACCATGGGCTCACCCGAGATGACAATTTCGCTAATGCAGTAAAAATGTATCAGGTTATAAAGGTGGTACAAGATCCCACCACCAAGAATCGACAGTTGGTTGCTCGAGGTTTCTCCGGCATTTGCTGTATGAGATCTCCTGGTAAACACATGGCATCCCTGATAACTGCATGGTCAGCCAGCGATGCCAGGAGTTTTTACACAGTTTGAGTTCAGAGTGAGGGAACACAATTAATGAAGACACTTGGACAGTCCAAATTCCCATAGCATCCTGTTCAAGCAATTTAATCTCCAGCAAAACCTAAGCTCTTTCTTTTTGAGGAGAGACTCCTACTGACTAGCCTAATATTGCAAAAAGGACGACACAGACAACCCCTCTTTCTATAAGCACAAAGAACTGTATTTCCCTTCTGGAAATACTTGCGTGTGTGTTTCTTTCAACGACAGCAAAAAGCGTATGAAAGGGGTATGTCGTGGTTTAATCCCAGCCAGCAACTAAGCACCACCAACTGCATCCCAGATGAAACCAGGACAGGGTAACAGGAAGAAAACAGAGAACTGAGTGACACTATAATACCGGCTTTGAAATCACTCGGCATCAACAGGAACTTACTCAAAAGACATTTAGTAAAGAAAAGCAGCTACAGCTTTCTACATCACCTGGATCCAGTACTTGGAGTAAGTCAGACAAAAACTACAACTAAGGTACCACTGTGCAAAAACCCTCAGGTTTTTCCATGTCCTTTTTCCTCAATCAACATTTGGCATGCAAATCTACTCAGAACTGGCCCAAGCCCTTGTTCATTGTATCTAGTAATATGCAGAATTTCCATTAATTCAAATGAAGTCATTAACAGGATAATGGAACTACTGAGCCTGGCCCAACATTTAGAAAAGGAACTGGAAAGCAGACAAAGCCTTACAAGATAATACTGTAAAATTCTGGTCACCGACTGAAAAGGTGTGTTTTTTTGCAAATGTGTTCACAACTGAATTGCTTTGCAGAAAAAGAAAATTATAGAGATGCTATTGAAATAAACTCTAAAAGCAGAACTGTGAAACCAGGTGCTACTTTTTTTTTTTTTGTTTACAAAACAACCAACCTGAAAGTCTTTTGGCTTGCTTCAGTTTGATTTTTTTTGGTTCTGTATCAGTATTTTTCTTTTATTTCCTTTCTTTGCACAACCTATTGGTAAGACTCACAGTGTTTTGGGCACAATGTTACCTGAACAGGTGCCTGGAGAAACACACTGCACTCCCCAAGAAAACATCCTCAATAACAAAACTTAGCACATCGTAATGCAAGTGTCCAATGAGCCAGACACTTTATGGAACACAGAGTTATTCTCATTCTCCACAGTAAATACATGCTGAAAAACTGATTGCACATTTGTGGTATCAAACACATAACAACTTACAGAAATAATTAATTTGGATAGGAGAAAAAATCCTCATCTGGATTTAGTCAAGAACTTTTGCACCTGGAAACAACAACAAAAAAGAGACAGTCTCTGCCTCAGAAAGCTTACTTAGCTAACAATGCATTTTATATAAAATGCTAAGACCCAGGTGAAGACTTTCAAATGTGCCTAAAAGCTGCCTTCCCAAGGAGATGTAAGTACTCCTTTTAGGTGCACACATACTCTGCTGTAGTGCCACTAACATCTACTGACCTACGTTCATTGCTTCCTCACCCAGCAGGGACCCATGCTCGCAGGTACCTCTGCTCCTGCTGGGCCTGATCCCACTTCAGTTCAAGAGCTGCTGCTGAGCATATACTTAACGCTCAAATCATGGTATTTTCTTCCTGTGACAGGATCCAATCCAGTCAGATCTTCAGAGTACTACCAGCCTCTCCATCACAGCCATCTCTCAAAGACAGTGAAACCCTCTTCTGTAGCCCAGGGATAAGAGCAAACTGCCTGGTCTTTGGAGACCCTGGTGCTTATCTCCTCAGCAGGGCAGGGCTCAGCCCTCCTGGGAGAGCACCCTAACCGTAAGTTTGCAGGACAGTCTGAGGTCTTCTTCAACCTCTCTTACTAATGCTGTTAAGCTTTGCATAAAATATGTGACTGTTCACTAGATGAGAGAAGAAAGAATGACTGGATGTTCATTTGGGAGATTCAGATAACCAGGTTCTAAGCTAATGAATGTTTATCATGAAGGAAAGTAACTTCACCAGCAGTGGCTGGTAAGTCCCCACACCTGAATTTGCTAGAGCATCTCCTCAGAACATTAGCTATAAATATTCAGGGACCATATCTACACGTCATCAACACGTACTCAAAATATTGACTTCTGTTAACCATATCTGCCATGTCTAACACAGAAGAGACCGGATACCTAACTTAGGCTGTGAACCCCATGGTTAAAAAAATCACACCTAAAGGCAAAGCAGAACCACAAGTCTCCCTTGTGTATGCAGTGGTAGGTCTCATTTCCAAAGTGATTTATGAACACTTTGTTAAAATTTTCAAAGTTGCTTAAATCTCATCAGACCTTTTGGAAACTGAGAGTTAGGTTTCCAAATAAAATACACATTTTGGGGGGGGGGAAGTCCTGAGTCTATTATTTCCACAGTGGACAATAAGCAAATAAATAAATGCCATTCTAAAACAGTGCTCAGAATGTAAGCGATTACAGATGGGTAGCCTGGATACTGTGATAAGACCATAGAGAGGACAGGGTACAACACACAGCAGAAATCAAGAAAGAATAGCGTAGCGATATTCCGGTCCCAACTTCATTCTCACACTTGTATATTCATGCTGTTTTCCAACTTTCATTGAAGTTGCCCTACACTTTCCCTTGGCAGGTGTTGTAATTCCCACTGGAAGGACTTACCTCTTTGTTTAATTCCTTAGAAATATCAGGGCTCTGACTACTAGTAAATACTGACCCTAAACATCACCTATCAACTGGAAGCACGCAAATTTTTTTAGTATTTGAAAGGAAAGTGCGAGGAAATCCGAAAGCCCATGGTAAGCTAGAAACAAAGGGCCCCATCTTTCCCCACGGCTGACTGCCTGGCCGCAGCCAGGACTAGCCCCTGGGGCTGGGATGCGAATGACGGGCAGCAGGCACCTCGGTCCCGGTGTCCCGCTCCGGAGCACCGGCACACGGGGACGAGAGTTTAATAAAAAGCGCAGCCCTGCCTCCGTCCCAAGTGCCGCAGACGGCTCCACCATCCCCGGCCTTGCGGGTCCCTCCCGAGGCACCGCGAAGGGAGATACGCGACGGCTCGTACGCGCTGGAGCCCCTCGGACGTCGGCGGGGCGGGGGCCGGGCTGCCGCGGGGCGCGGGCTCCCCCCGCCCGGCTCGACTCACCGCGCCGCGCTCGAAGTCGTTGTAGAAGGGTTTGTCCAGGAGGTGCCTCTCGCTGCAGCCCGCCGTGCCCTCTAGGCTCAGGTACACGTAGTCGTCGGTTCCCGCGAACCACTGGCTGCCCGTGGCCACCGTGACCGTGTAGGACGGCATAGTCCCACCGGCGCGGCTCGCCTCAAGTCTGCGCAGTTCCACCGACCCGACCCGACCGGCCGCTGCTGAGCCGCGCTCCTGCCCTTAGCCCGGACCCTGCCCAGCGCCGCCTCCTCCGCCGCGGCTCGGCCCTGCCCGCCTCTGCCCCAGCGCCAGGCACACCTACCCCGGTACCCCGCACAGCCCCCGCGGCAGCCCTGCCCCACACCCCCAGGCAGCCTGTGCTGCACAGCAGCCCGCCTCCCGCACTGCACCCCGTCCCGGCACAGCTATACCCCGGCACTGCACCCCGTCCCGGCACAGCTATACCCCGGCACTGCACCCCGTCCCGGCACAGCTATACCCCGGCACTGCACCCTGTCCCGGCACAGCTACACCCCGGCACTGCACCCTGTCCCGGCACAGCTACACCCCGGCACTGCACCCTGTCCCGGCACAGCTACTCCGCTGCTCTGTGCTGCACCCCTGTCCTGGCACAACTACCGCACACTGCACCCCTGTCCCAGCACAGCTACTGTGCTGCACCCCTGTCCCGCACCCTGCACACTGCCCTCACGGTGCACCTGCCCTTCCACTCCGCACCAGCTCCACACCAGCACACTTTACACAGCCCTGTGCACTGCACTTTCCTCTCGATGTCCGTCCACTGCTGTTGCACAATCCAGCGCAGCACTTGGGGCTGTCGGCACGCAGCACGCTGCTCTGCAGGGCAATCCTGCTGCTGCAGACAGCCCTGCACAGCTCACCCTCACGCAGGTCGGTGTGCCTCACCACCTCCACGGTTACAGGATTTCACTCATGCACCCTCAGACTGCTCTTGCACTCTGTACTCTCACCTCCTAATCACCCCAGTTTGCAGGCATGCACGCTCTTCTGTGACCAAACCTTGCATGTGTACTACACCAACTCAACACGCTAACACAATCTACCCCCACATGTGCGCTACATATATCCCATTCTCTTTATCATCCAGAGTTACACACTCTATACTCACACCATACTGCACCCTCATTATATACACCAAATCTGCAAACCCATGTATAACCTTTTTCTCAGGTCTAGACCCCCATATGCACTATTGCTGGCATGATTTATCCCCTGCATTCCTCTCAGATTCTCAAACACCTCGTTGTCTTTGCACAACTGTGTATAACACTAACTGCCAGCATATCTACACATCAGAGCTGTACATACAAAACCAAACCTGCTGTTTCCACAAAGCACTCTAAAAATCCCACAATTTCACAGTCCCCACCATGAGTACACCAAGCACCAAATACCTGCTATCATTAAGATGCTATCATTAAGACAACAGAAGAGCTGGCTGCACTTCTTCCACAGTCCAATCTACCCCAGGGGAAATAACCCCATAGCAGTGACACTGCACACTTGGCACTTAGGCACTAAGACCATTCATTCATGCTGTTCTCCTGCATTTTCATCAGGCAACAAAATACCACAAGCTGTCACCCCTCTTGCAGTCAGTTGGCATCACTGATCATCTTCATGATGCTGTCGGTAGCAGCTGCACAATAGTGTGCTGAAAGGATCCAGCTTGCTGCTTTTGCAGATCCCATTGTCCTTCCACTGTTGCTCTGCGGTCAGACCAAGCTCCTCGTTTCTGTGCTCTTGTGAATTTCTAGTGACAGGTACACAGAGCAAGCTAAAGTAAAACCACCTCAGAAGTGCTTTCCTTGTGGTACACTTGCACATCAGGTGCTGTGCTGGATTAGTTAGTTAGTGTATCACACTAACTAATCCAACCATACTTTGGTAGCACTTTGAGGCTGAGGCACTCCCTGCCCTTTCTGCTCGCTCTATAGGTGAGCCTGGCTGGGCTTTATCAGCCACCAACCTTCAAATACAGAGGAAGAGAGCAATTAAAGTCAACAATTGGAACTTGTTGCTAGCTCTGTCTGCTTCTGTTCTGGCAAACCCAGTTGCAAAGTGCCTCATGCCTCACTCCACCATGGCTGCTGCCTCTTGGACTGCTGGGCAACACCACAAGATATGCTTATGGAGCCTTTGCTTCAGCTTCTAAAATTGCAGCTGCCCAAGATGTGTTGTGGTCTGTCTTACGCACTGTGGTCAGTGGTGGCCACACTGAAACAGGGACAGCCTGTGATGCCCTGGAAAGATTCCTGGTTTTCTTTCACGGAAGTGTGATGATACTGAGCTACATTCGCCCTGACAAGACAGGGGAGGTCTCCTACATCTCTTCTGTACAAGTAGAAAGTCAACCATTTGCTATATTGTAACTCAGTTTTCAAGGCTCTCCCACATTCAGGGTATGTATTTACACACAGGTGTATAAAAAATTCACTGTGCCTGTCTTGGGTCTACTGAATTGCTCAGCATGAATTTCTAGTCTGAATTTAGGTTCACAGTCTTCATTGAAAGAGGTATCTGAAACCCTTTTAACATGTCAAGTGCTTTAGAACCAGTTTTTGTCAGACACAAGGCTACCTCTGGGGCACCTTCATTTTTGCTGCAAATATGGAGCAAAGTGGTGGTCAAATCTTGATTGGTGGGCTTCCACGTTTCTTTGTGTTTCAGCTCCCATGAAACACAGCATTTTGAACCTCATCCCATTCCCCTGGGTCATCAGTTCTGTTTTCAGATTGTTCGGGTCTCTTCTGTGCAGACGTATGACCTGGGAGTCTCCCTACAGCGTTACAACTCCTCTTATCAACTCGTGCAAGAAAATACTAGATAAGCTCGTCCTCTATATGAAATTTGTCAGAATGCATTTGTTACCTCTCTCCATCCCCTTCAGAGTCTCTTTTTAGCCTGTTCTTTTAGCACCTCTCACTTTTATAATGATTTCCACCTTCAAAGGCTTATTGATAATACTACTCTTAGAATTTAAAATGCTTCATCAAAATCCTGCCAAACAAAATGTCAGGATATGCAAAAAATAAACCCAATCATTTAATCAAAAGACTACATTATTTCACTCCTGAGGAGACCCACACTGTGTGAGATTCCAGTACGATTCTCTTCAGTGTTGTATCAGATGGCTGCTTCATGTCAAACAAGGAAACTACTGTTGGAAATAGCAGTCGGATGCCAGAGCTGGACCCAGGCGAGTGTCCTAAAGATTAGGCCATGGGATCAGACACAGACTTGCACTGCAGTGTTTTCCCTGCTCCCCCAAGGCCACCCTGGATTCCTCTCGGCATAGCAGCTAAGTTGCAAGGAGATGGTGCTGCACATGGCACATCTCTCAGGGGTGGAGGAGGCGGCTTCAATCATTCAGGCTGAGGAAGACCCTGACTCCGGGTCTCTGGCTTCCTTTCCGAAACCGCCAACTCACTTAAGGCCCCTGGTTGCCCTCACCGCTCCTGCCTGCTCTTCCAGCGCCGCATTCTAAAGCAGGCTACCCCGCCCTTTGGTAAGACTGTGCAGGGCACCGACAGCAAGGGAGATGCAGCCTCTAAAACACACTCTGGGACCAGGGGCTTCCGGGCCAAGGTGCCAGCATGCACCCCTGCTCCAGGAGGCACCGAGGACCTGCAGGCTGCGCGTGGGCCAGGCCCTCAGGCACCGCTGCCGTGCCCGAACCCGAGGACTTTCGGCCAGCCGGGGCCTGATCCGAGAACCCCCTCGGGTCCGTGTTCCCACCCGAACTGGACCTGGGGTAGGTCACGGCCCAGCCCGGGGGGAGCCGGGTTTCTCTTCGCCTCGGGCATCAGACGCGCCGCACGTGCCTGGAAACCCCGCTCCCGCAGGGCGGGGTCGCGAGCTCACGCAAAACGCCCAGAAACGGGACACGCGAGGAGCGGGGGCGCCCCCTGCTGGGCTCGGCCGGCCCGCGGGGCCCCTCCCCGCCCGCAGCCCCGCCAGCGGCAGCCCGGCGGCCGAGCGGCGGGGAGCGGGGCGGCTGCTGCAAGAGCGGAGTGCAACCTTGCCAGTGAGAAAAATAGAATAAACACAGAAAAAAAAAAATCCCCCTCTTCCCATTTTTCCTTCTATTTTAAGACGGGACTGCTGCTAGGCGGTGTGCAGTATCTCCTTTGCCAGAGTGAAAAATGCAAGAGGCGTCGGAGGAGTGGATCTCTCCTTGCTATCGGTGACTACCTTCGTGCCTGGCAGCCCTTGTGTGCGCAGCTGCTGAGACCCGGTGCTGGTTTCGGGCACCTGCTGGCAAAACCAGGCAGTCCCGTCCCGTCCCGGGCCCGAGGCAGGCTGCGAGCCCCGGGTTTATTTCTCCCCAAGCCACTCTGCTGGGGAGCGGGGAACTGCTCCCCGCAGCACCCCTGCGCCCGAGCCCCTTCGCATCGCACCCACCTCACTCCTCACTCGAAGGCCGTTTCACAAGGCAGCGGTGGAATCTGTGCGTTCACAAGCAGGGAGCTGAGAGACCGAGCCCTTAAAATATGAGCGGCTGCTACTCCCGAGCTGATTGTGTGTTAGCAGGGGGGCTAGGACAGCCCCCTGCAAGGGCCACATCTACTCTGCCATGGATTTTGCTGCTTGTTATTCACAGCTCTCATTCAGATCAGATTTACTAAGCATCACTCAGATTTACTACACAGAAATTCACAGCAGAAGTCAGCTGCTGTCCCTCTTTATCTCCTTGCAGTGCCAGTGAAAAACAAGGTTGTTCTGTGAAGATGTCACAGATCTTACAGCCCTCCCGAGGTTACAGGCAATTTGGGTGGGCAGATGGCTCTCTTGAAATATGCTAATAAAGGACTGGGAGCGGGGAGGAATGACACAACACAGTAATTAACAAATGATGGAGAGGATCGGTAGAGCTTACAGAAATTTCCAAGCTACATAAATAATCTAAGGGGCATGGGCTTAATAGCTGAGAACATATGGATGCTAATTGTATATTGCTCCACCAGAATGGGAAGAAAAAGCTCCTTGTTCATAGACCTGCCTCTGTCCCAGCTCAGAGGGTCCAGAAATTAACTCTAGGATTGCAGAACTCAGCACAGAGTGTCTTTGCTCTGCCATGTAGGCCGTGGCAATTCTGACACCAGTTGAATCTCTCACAAACCCCAAATAGAGTTACTATATCAACACTTACTACAACACCTTTATACCTTTTGTGCAGGGGATCATCCAGACTGCAAGGGTCCGTGAGTGTGTCTCTGCCTCTGTGGATGTAGCTGTGCTACTCTGGCAGTTCGCAAGAAGAGACAAAAGAGGATGGAGACAGAGAGAAGGCAGCCTGCTTTCAGATTTCCTCGCCCCAAATCAGTGCTGGAAGGCTGCACAGGTAACACTGCTGAAGAGGAGAGCAGAGGCATGGGACAGGTAAGCCATGGACAAGGCAAGCAGAAGGAATACAGCTGCATTAGTAGCTGCTCTTTTGGTATCATTTGGTACCGCACACGTTTGAGAACTGCAGAACTAGAATAGCAGTGGGAAACTGAAGACTGGTGCAAAAGTCCTAAGCCCCAGCAGTAGAGTCTTGATAGAGGCTTGTGCAATATCAGCTCTAATCTGAAGTCAGGCAGGTCCAAATTCATCCCTGAAATAATACCTTTAACTTCTACCACAGCTTAATTTGTCCAGGGCTGCAAGAATGCTGCTCAGTGGTTTGATTTAATTTCCATCTGATTTCTTTGGAGTGCATCAACTGCTTAGGTATGACCATGAATGTAGCATGGTCCTGAAAGCACAGTTTAGGGATAAAATGAACCATCATCTTCCTGGCATGAGAAACACTGGCTTAGCTAATCCTATGATCAGAATCAGTCCTCTTTTAACACAGTACTTTCAAGAGCAAGAAGTTAAGCATGAGAGCAAAGACAAGTGACAAGCCAGACTCCAGAGAGACCTCAGTTCATGCACAGGAAGGGAACAATGGTACTTTGTGAGTTAATTTGGGATGCTCGGGGGTAAAGCGCACATGAAATACTACACACACTCCAAAACAGCTGCATTTTCTCAGTTGGGATCAAGTCATCAGCCTCAGCCATTTCCTATTCTCTCCCAACCACAAGGATGACTGTTTCCCTTGACAAAGGAACCTGCTGTCCCCAGCACCAGGCCCTACAGCTCTACCAGCGGTGAACTCTCCCGCGCCGGCGTGGCCTGCTTTGTTTGCAGGTGGCCTTTGAGACAGGGAGTATCAGAGGGAACCCGCACAGCAAAGGGGCTCCCAGCAAAAATGACCGGGAGCTTAATTTTAGCAGAGGCTTAAAACCTTAGGAACTGCAAGCCTGGTTCCTTGAAGCTTGGGGATTTAACGAGCATACTCCGAGTGCTGATCTCGCCCTCCGCTCCGTGCAGCCTTCTGGTTGTTTTATTCAGTTATTTCAAACCCTCCTCTGATGTTAAGGCCTACTTCATTCAGCTCCTTAACGCTCTCAGGCAAGGTCTCCTCTCTGTTTTCAGCTTTCAGTTCCTCTACCACCAATCTTGCTTTTCCCTAAAATACACTTTAAAAGAGTATTCTTAAAGTTTGCCATCCCTGGACCCTATCTGAGCAATATTACATTTCCAGTTATTCTACCCTGTGTAACACACTGAACTTGCTCCCCATTTCCTTTGCCCAGGGCTCTAATGATTTTTGATTTTTCTTTTTTCCAAAAACCTCCCCTGCCTCCCTTCTGAATTTTATTTCCCTCTCTCCGTTTAGCCAAGATGAATTTTTCCCCTATTCTGTTCTTGTTCTATAATGAGGCATTCTTGCCTGATTTTCTGATGTCATCCATCCATCCCAAGACTGTGAAAAATCATCCTCTTCAGACTACCTGTACTGTAACACAATACAATCCCAAATTGTCAGGCAGCACCCTACACATCAGAGACTGGAGCCCAACCAGTTTGGCCAACCTTGCCCAGAGGCAAGCTGCATGACTGAGATATAATGACATGGGTGAAAGACAAAGGGGGGGAAGAGGAAAGAAGTTTGGGTTGCACAAGTAGAACGAATGGAAAGGGGCAAACGCACCACGATGTGGGTGAACAGGGTGGGGATAGTGAAATCTGAAATGGAGGGGGCTGGGTGACAGGGTGGTCCACAGGGTGGCCGTGGGAAGAGGGGGATTAGTGGAGGATGTCCGGACCCTGCAAGATGAGCTGAGCAGCAGTGCAGGCACAAGCCTGGCTCTTGACACTCTTGGGGCTTGGTTTTCAGAGTCAGCAGCCAGAGTTTTACCATTTGACACCTCCGTGGCTTCCAGAGGGCACTCAGGTGGATCCTACCAACCCCTGCTGCTGCCATCCTGCCTCCCCACAACCTCCCTCTGTCCTGCTCTGAGAGGCAGGTCATGCTGGTCCTGCCAGCCGGATGCCAGTAACTACTCACCAGACAGCTCCAACTCCTGGGGACCAGCTGAAAAATCCTGTTCCTGGCATCGCAGCTGAGCCATGTGCTGCTGAGCCGCTGCTCTGCTCCACCTCAGAGATGGACACACTTCACACTGTGACAGTAATAGTCTTTCAGATGAAAATGAGGTTTACAAGAGGGAAGAAGTTTTTTATAATTAAGTCAAGGTGCCTGAACCCAGAATGAGGAGCACTTTTTAACCAGCAGCCAAATAGCTCTACAGGCTCTGTTCTTTAAACCATCTATCAGCTTTTCATTCCAGAGACCATCAGTCAAACAGCAGGCCCTGGAAATTACCTTACCATCTCTCCAGCAGGGTATCTTTGTACAGAAGTCTTGCTGGTAGGTTTGCAAACTCCATGTAAGTAGCTTCACTTACTACAACCTGAGTTGCTTCACTAAGGAATTTAGGACAGAGCCTTTTGTCTTGCACGGGAGACACCACTCTAGGGTTGCAGTTTCACAAGATTTCCTCCACTTCCTTACCTAAAAGAAAATTAAAAACTACTCACTCCTTAAAAAGAAATATAAATTAGAAGAGTCTCTTTAAGCGCCCTTGTGTCTGTTCCAGACACAACTTTCCAGATCTTTCTTGATCTTTGGCACTTACGCTTTTGTTACAAGCCTTCTCGCAGCAGCGCAGACAGCTGCTTTCCTTGACCTACTGGTGCTAGAAGCCCATTCAAGAGAAACTGCTGAAGATTTCCTGTTCTGAGGCTTGGTCCTGGCATGACAACTCACGCAGCACTGCAGTCACGCTCATGCCATCAGCAGTGAAAGATAAATGCAGCCATCCACCACTCCACATTTACACAAAGTTATTTTTCTTAGAGGAGAATCATAGTAATGAGCATCTTCTGCTCTGCACCTCTGCATAGAAACCTATGCATGTGAGAATGCTTGAGTTCAGACATGAAGCATTCGTAGGAACACTTAGTGTCAATTCCAGAAGCTCCAGATTTTAAGGCCCACAGGAATCCTCTCTCCCCACCTCCTGCATGGCACAAGCCAGAAAATTCTCCCCATGATTCCAGCATGTGAGCCCAAAGCATCTGCACAGTGCTATCTTCACACTGCATCGAAGGAGTCACCCACCTATTCTGATGGTTAACTATCCCTCTATCACTATAAATCATTTTAAAATCCAGTTGTCAGGGGATGCTACTCCACGTTGGCCTGCTACACCGAAGACCCATCAAGTTCCATGTTTACTCCAGTGAAAGTAATTCACTTCAATCATCTTACTATTGGAGAGCTCAATTTTTCTCTTGCATGAGCCTCTAATGCTTTTCCAAACAAAATGGATACTATAATAGTTTTGGTTTGTTCTGGGTTTTTTTTATAGAAACACTTTATTGCTGCAGTCAATAACCCTGTGTATCACACACAAATAACCAATTACAGTTTAAGAAACTAAAAATAATTCTGCAAGTGGTAATACTGAGAAAATGATCATACATGAAAGGATACAAAACTATACATTTAAGTTACTAGAAATTTACTAACTAAAAAATTCTGCAGAAGTGTGAAGTGTCTTGTATAAACTATACAACACGTGCCAGTGTAAAGTTGTTTAACATTATACAATTACCTATCTACAAATGTTTACCTAAATACAAGACCAGCTGCAATTCTTTGAACAGTTATCTTCTATACAAAGACAAGTGCTTTCAGTACTTCATTGGAATATACAGACACTGCAACATCTCAAAACTAAAAAATAATCACAAAATAAAAGGTCCCACTTAGAAGTCTTCTTTGCGTATCTAACGTAACGTTGTGAAAATCCAGCCAGCAACATCCTTGCTTTTTTATTTGCCATGTTTCACCCATATTTGATATGAATCCAACCCAGAATCATCAACCTCCCTTTCACTGCTGGCCACAATCTCCACAGCAGGCTACACCAGAAATCTGTATCTTAACATACCTCAGCTTTAGCAGAAATTTGGACCTGGGTCCCACTTTGTCATACATACTTACCCAGCCAAACACATGGCAGAAGCAACCGGCTCCCGCGCACGGCCGTGTCCATGCACCGCGAGTGGACACCAAGCACCCCCCGTTCCTTACAGCACCGCCACCAGTGGGACTGATGTCCTGACCAGTACAGGGGACTGGCAGGAGGAGGCTCGGGCAGGGAGTTCCTATTGCTTCCCAGGATTTCCCAGACACAGCACAGAGGCCCAGCACTTCTCTAACCCCTCGCAGGCTGAGTGTAACCTGTGTTGAATCCCTCCTGCTGAAGCAAAGCCAATCTCAATGACATTCAACCAGAGGGAGCTGTCCCTAGGTCTGGCCATCTCTTCAGAACACAGGGCAGCATTTTAAACACCACCCCTGCTCCCAAAATACAGGGTTACAGCTGAAGACAGAATTCATAGGAATTTAACATCTCCTGATCTCTTAAAGGGGATTAACCTTCTGCAGCACATGCCTGTATTTCTAACATAATGCATGTTCACAACCTGGCAGATATACCAAATATACTACGGCAGGGAAATTCCCTTGGCACAGACAGCATTTTTTTGGACAGGTTTTAAATCAGTAGAATGGGAGCCTGGTCAGATGTCTAGAGCATGGGGCATATCAGCAAAGGCTCTGGCAATCTAGGAAAGGGATCGTGGTAGATGGTATTAAGCCTATATTCCCTCCTACTTAAATTCTGGTCTCAGCAAAGTCCCAGGTAACCCAAACTAACTTTGGCCAAGGAACAAGGACTAAAAATATTCTGACTTCTATTTTCAGTCATTTCAAAAGCTGCCAGAAGGAAGTGTTGGAAAGCCTGATCTGATGGGGGGTGGTCGTTCCCCTTACTGCTGCTAGCTCACCTAAGCTAGTATCAGTGCCTCGCAGTTGGAAGCTGAAAACAAGTCAACAGAATCTTCTTGAGGAGAAAGAAGGAAAAAGCACCATCCAGCTTTCTCACCATTTGATGGCACCATGCAGAAGCACAGAACTGCAGCTCCAGAAGCCCACTGTTAACACCAAGCAAGAACCAGCATGGGAAGTGTGACCAGCACAAATGAAAACCCCTGACAGACAGATCTCTTCTGCAGCTCTTCCTGGTATGAGCATTCCTAAACAGTATGAAGAGTTTAAATATTAGGCCTTAACTTTAATTCAGAAAAGACCTCCTGGGAGAGGGAATGGTTAGCAGCAACGCTGGCTGAAACAGTTTCATCTGCAAATATTTTTCCTCAGATGATTTTGCTGGAGATTATTTTTCTTCCCAAAATACACACAGGCATAGCAAAAACCTTCAGCATCCTGAATACACTGAACACTACCTAGCACGTGCCACATGGAGCTTCCAAAACACCAAATGAGAATTCACAATGTTTCACCAAGGTTAACATATGACAGTGGCTGAAACAGAACCAGCACATTACAGTATGCCATACTGGCACTTGTCAGAACATCAGTCAGACACCAGTGCCTCTCAGGTGTGAGCTGGAGAACAAGCAGGTTTCATACCAGAACTTGTCTGTTTTCATTTCACCTACTGGCCACAGATCAGATGAGAACATGCACAGCATCGGTCAGCAGCTGATTCTGTGCATCTTGCAGCTGTAATGTGAGCACCTCGTAGCCATGTAAGCCTTGTGCACCTGGGCATTTCAGAAGAACATAATGAAGGTGTGCAAGACCTGATATTTAATCCACCTGAGTTTATCTAGTAAATCTTTTCACAGAACAAAATGAAAACAAAACAAGACAGTGTATTATCCGGGTTCTCATAATAGAAGAGGATCACCCACAGCAGAGCTCGGGAAAGAACTTGAGTAATTGCACTTTAAATTATCGCAGGCAAGCTCTACATGTGTGTGGTCATGAAGACTGCTGCCCCAATGCTTGCAGAGTATGCAAGGTTTGTCTGCCAGTATCACGTAAGCATGGGACATCCTGACACCTCGCACAGTACACAAACCCATGCCGGTGCAGCTTTGCTAGGACTGCCTAGAGGTCTGGGTGTTTTAAAACCTCTCAAGAACAGGGTACCAGGTTGTTAATGAAGATCACAGCCTTACTGGCTTCAAGCATGAGATCATGTAAAGGCACATGCACGCTTTTCCTCCAACAGCTCTTAGAAACCACTGGTGCGTGTTGTCTTACCTTAGTCCCTTCTCTGCCTTTTTTCAAAAGATTAATTTAGAAATAAATTAATACTGTATTTTAAGAAAAAAAAATCACTGATCTCTTACTGTCATTCTTTGGGAAGTCTTAAAGCAACTACTTTTATTACGAAAAGAACTTGCTCAATGAAATTTGCACTTGCAAAAGACTAAGTAAAACCTGAACAGAGCTGGGGATTTAGTTCAGTATCTCAACACGTAAACAGCTTTTAACTAACTGAGAAGTCCAGACAACTCCTACTAAGACCAACCAGAAGATGATCATTGACTTTACAGAGATTTAAATAGGGTTCAGGTAGAGAAAGTCAGCTTCCACATGCCGGGGTCTCCTCTGTGTTGACTTTTCGTGGGGCTTCGTTTCTGCTCCAGTCGCACTGGGACTGTGGTTAAATGAAGGCTTGAAGCTGGGCAGGGGTTCAGTGACGCAGATTGGTCAAGCGAATTAACAGCAGACACCCCAGGCTTTGGGCAACTCTGCCTAAAGCACTACAAACACATTTTAAAGCTGTCCTTCTCTTTTCATTGAGGCTGACTAATTAAAAAGCCAGTCCCAAATGCAAAAGCACAGACAAAACTATTCTGATCACATAATGCGTCACATCAGGACTAAAACCAGGCAGGTATTTTTAAACTCGTCCACTTAATGCAATATCTACTTCCTAGACTTTGACCTCAGCATCGCTTCTGACAGGATCAAATCCTTGGGTAATTGACACATGACACAGCACTGAAGAAGGAAAACCAATTTCAGCTGTATTGACTAAGTATCTTTTTTTCCGTAACAGCTCACATTTTTACCAATACAGCAACAAACCCTTTGCAAAGGGTTTGGAATGAGTTACATCAGGTATATATGTGCAGGTGTGTTGATGGTCTGACCTGTTAAAAATAAAAAGCAAAACCAATCCTCAAAACAGAGCACTGAAACCATTATGCATTGAAAATGAACACTGTACACATCCATTACTCCCCACACACAAGTCACAAGTGCAATATCCTTTGAAAAAAATTGCTCCTCAAAGGAAACGCAAAGAGGCAGAGTTTTTTAGTGTTATGTTTAGTAAGATAATGTGGGCATGTGTTGGAAAGCACAGGTTGGATTTTTTTTTTTTTTTTATAAGGCAAGAGGTTTATGTTCCAGAAGAATAGATGGGGTAAAGAATGAAGAAATGTTTTGAAAATGACACATTCTTTCAAGTTTCATTCTTATTTGACATACATATTACAAAATAAAGATTTTAAAAAGTGCTATATGCTTTGTAAGTCTCATCACAATATGTAAAGCAAAATTTTACACCTGCTGCCTAAGACAAAATGTTAGTGGCAGTGTTAGCGGTAGATTAGACTTTTGCGCTCTCTCTTTTTCCTCAGCGGCTGGGACAACCTCCTTCATCATGCTTAAAGAACAGACAAACAAACAAACCCCACTCTACACACATTCCAGAATCATTTAGAGTCATCTTCTAAAGTAACAGACTCCATGAAGTTGATGACAGTTCACTAGTGGCTTGCTTGATACCAAACCCAAGGCTCATTCTACCCAGTACCCTGTGGCTCTTTGATCAGCCAGTATGAGAGACAAAGCGTTGAGAGGTATGTAACCATGATGACATTGACAGATATGCTAAAAGGATTTTAAAAAATTCCAACAAAAACAAATGTAAAAAAATTCATCCGCCAGCCCTCAGCTGTTAGCCCATTTTAAAAAGGTAGAGCAGTTTGCAGTAAACAATGATATTTTAAATCTTCAAGGACATACAGAAACATCCCTCCCACCCAGCAATCAGACGTGAAGGATTTCTGCAGCACAGTCTTCTGGCTCTGTGTAATGTGAAGAGTTTGTGTCTGAATGGTGAACCCCAAGCATTTCTTTACTTTCGAAGTTTGGCTCCATTAGTGCAGGTTTTTCAAAAATATTCTTTTTGCTAGTTTCTGGACAGTTTTGTACATATATTACTCGGTTATAAGCTTTAAGTCTCTTCCACAGCTGTACGTACACTTTGCATTGTACATACATGAACAGAAGTCCTCCAGTGAAACCAATAGCCACAACCACCAGCTTAGTCCAAAATGGCCACTCTAGAATCCCTGTAAGAATGAAAATTAAAAAAGAAGGAAAAAAAAAAAAAAAAAAGGACCAGGTCAGTATCGGCTGAACTACACTGGATCTCTCAAAAACATCCTTTAAGGAAACTGTCACAGAGTCTGGGCCATGCAAACTGTTCTTATTTTGCCATTTTTCTTGTTTGGCCTTTTCTGCCCCGCCTGCAAGTCAAACACATGCAGACTTCTACTTCACATACCATATTTATTCTCACTCACCAGAGGAAAAACAAAACAACTGATCCTCTATGTCTGAGCCCTTGGGCAGCACAATCACAAACAGAGTCAAGGCAACAGCCAGTAATAAGTTTAGGTCCTTTTACACCTGTTTTTAAATGAAAATTGGATCAGATTATGAAAGGAATTCTATGGCATGGTTTCCTTTTCATAGCAGGAGATTCAACTCAGTGACCCAAGACGTCTGTTCCACTCTGTGATCACACCCTACATGGAGTCAGTCTTTAAACTCAAAAGGGAACAATTGTTACCAACTAGCTTGACATGCCTGTTATGCAGACCAGGCAATTTTATCTGTATCAGACTCACTAACTTACAGTTGAACTAGAGCATCTCTTCTGATGCAAAACTGCAAGTGTTGGAGATGCTGAAGCATTCTGGCAAGCATACCCTCTGTATTAAAAATGACCATCATTACTTTTCCTGAATTCATCTAGCTTGAACTTCTAGACATTGTATCTTGTTACATCTCTATCAACTACTTTTAAATGACAGTATTAATTTTATACATCTTCTGCTTACATAGGTCCTGTACCCACTCAGAGTTTCTCTCCCTTTAAAGAAAAGTGGCATCACAAGATGGATATGAAACCATGCTGAATCACCCAGTATCAGGTTTCTCAGAGAATAAAATCATGGCCTCCCAAGTATTCAAAGTTTTTACCAAGATACGGGCCAATGTTTTTTTGGAAATACATGGTAGCATGGGAGGAATGAGAATATTTTAGTCCTAAA
This sequence comes from Phaethon aethereus, assembly GCF_964289735.1. Taxonomy (NCBI): domain Eukaryota; kingdom Metazoa; phylum Chordata; class Aves; order Phaethontiformes; family Phaethontidae; genus Phaethon; species Phaethon aethereus. The sequence continues at coordinate 20,480,808 of NC_138583.1, forward strand.
ATACAAAGGGCACTGCAATGTGACTACAGATGAAATCCCACCCACGATTAATACCCCAACCTCTGATTCACAGGTGAGCTATCTGATGCCATCTGTAGCAGTGATGGCATATGCTTGCCCCTGTGGAGACATGCATGTATACCCACACGCGCTCCCCACACTCCCCAGCTCATTACAGCACTCCCCAGATTTAGAATCCAAATGAAGGGAGCAAAGGCAGCACTGTAACAAGTACTAAATATTCACACTAACCCTTCTATTCACATTCATCTAATATATTTATTGACTAAAATAACCTGGAGACTATAAATCTTTGAAAGCATATACTTTTCATTATTATATGGAAACCTTACACTGAAAGGCCAACAATTTTCAGCATACATGGAAGAGATGGGGTTGGATGGAACAGAAACAAAAAGATTTCATGCAAAGCAACTTCCTGGCTGAAGTCATGAGCAATCAAACTACAGCCCAAATGAGAAACAGCAGCAAAACTGTTCCGTTTGAAGTGTGATTCTGCTCTAAAGAGACTGTAACAGCTCTGTGGATTTGCAGGCTTACTGATGCTCAGCTACCTCCCCAGGTGACAATCTTCAATCACCAGCAAAACATTTTCCAACTGCATGTCTAGTTGGCATGCAACACTCTGTGAGCAAGGACAGCTTGCATTTTAATGGCTCCCAGCCTTGGTAGATAACCCCATCCCTTCTACCCCGCCTTCAGGGACAGCTCAGCTGCTTGAGAAACAGTTCTCTGACAGCTGCAAATTTGCAGCTAAACAGATTTCAGTTCGATAAGTTTACAGCTGGCGTACTAAAGAAAACCTACTATTCAAGCAGTTAAGACATCCCTGCAGTGGGGTGGCAGCCACTACATGAACTGCAGTGCACCTCCTCTCAGTTGCGTGATTGGAGTCCTAAGAATCAACCTGAATCTCTTCTGCCTTCAGGCACAACCACTCATAAAAATTTCTCCAGGCTAACATGGCTCTCACAGGAAACTAGTTCTAACCCACCTCTCAGATGACAGAATAGAAAGAAAACCCTGTTGATTTACCTCAAAGATTTGGATTTAGGTTCCTCTTACTAATTCTCTTTTTAAATAGTCTTCTGGTTTTGCCCAGTTAAAAGGTACCCATAGCAGCAAACAAATACTTACGTCCTTATCTGCACAGTAAGCGTTCCAAATCAAAACTAAATTAGCTAAGGCAGTGCAATTCTGTCTGGCTACAGTGGATTAACTCTCATATTTGTGCATTTCACAAATACAAATTAAAATGACTTGAAATACACTTAAAAAGCACCCGCAGATGAATTTACACGGATTTAACTAAATGATTTTAGAACTATGCTTTTAAACCAACCCAACCTCAGGCTAAGTATATACATTACCTGCACACTCATTCTCCGCATCCTCCCTGCATTCAGGATAAATAATTATTCGAAGAGAGTAAGTGGGAAGATAAGCAAGTAACATACCAGTAGTCTGTCCCTGTTTAATCTCTTCAGCGGTCCTGTCTATCAGGACATAGAGAGACCATACAACACAGGTGATGGCAATGATATGGAATGTTACAGAGCACATGATCTTCCTCCTCTCGCTGGCTGTCATCTGCAGCTTCTCCCACTGGCAAGAAACCCAGAAGCAGAGGAAGAGATTAGGTGTTTATTGCAGTTACTAGAGAGTATAAAAAGAGAACGCTGATAGGAACAAAATCCAGGCAGGAGACCAGTTTCCCCCTAACACGGATTTTAAAAGTCAGACAGCACTATCGCTCTGTGTGCAGAACGTGTGCGACAGCGGGCACCTCGCCCGGCTGCAACGGGAGCGGACCTGGCGCCGGAGGGGACCTGTGGTGCTCAGCTCCGACCCGGAGCCCCGGCGCGATGCCGCTGCACCCTGCCTGCCCGGGCAGCTGCAGCTCCCGTGCAGAGGGACCCTGCCGCGCGGCCGTGTGCGGCACAAGCAAGGCTGCTCCTTCCCGTGTTCCCCGCTCAACAGCGGGTACCCACAGTCACCGCGGAGTGTCCGGAGCGGCAAAGGGCACCCTCGCTCAGGCAGGCATTCCGTGAAACACTGCAGTAAGAGTGGAACATGATCCGAGCGACCGGTGCGTGCAAGACGCCTCACACTGAGCTCTGTCACAGTCCCTTGGTGCGCAGTCAAGGCTGTTTTTAGTTCTCACCTCCTACCCCTGGGGGTTTCATTCTGTCTTCATGTATATTTAACACCACTTACAGCAGTGACACCTGTATTTTATTTTCAGTGTTTCAAGTGCACTTAAACGCGTGTGCCCCAGGAATATACAGTGGAACTGGGATGACAGCTTTTGTAAGCGAGAGGACGCAGCAAATTAAATACCCAGACCTGCATCTATCAATAATGTTTATACAGCCCAAATAGAAACCACAAAGTCCGGTTGCTGTCACTTAGGAAAGATACAAAGAAACTAGACAATTATAACAGATGCTTCTAATATGCAAAGAATTGTTCAAAAACAGGTTTTGTTTTTTTTACCTGAAACACCTGGAAGCTTTTTTCAAATTATTTTTTGGCAATTTCCCCTATGTATATATGAAAGTTTTTGCATGTGGGTTACACATCCCTCAACGTATCTGCTTGGAACAGAGAGTTAAGATGGGCTTTTCTCACACTTTCACAAAATATATACTGGGGCACATAAGCTTCTCATACATACCTATGTGTTTCTAGAGACGTGCATTTGATGTCTCCTACAACAATTTGTAGAAAAAGAGGACTTTGAAAAGGAGGAATAATGTGGAAGAGAGTAGGGATGACCTGACTGGTATGATTGAGATCACCCATTATGTTAAATTATTGTTTCCATTGCTGCAAGAATGCTTGAACCCTGAAACAAAGACTTTGAGATACTCTCTGTCTTGCCAATAATCTCTTTGGCCAGTCCAAGCCACGTCTCCAGTTCTGTGAGCATCGAAATCTCATCATGGCACAAGAATTGAAGACTTCCAGCAATGACATAGAAAGCTACATTCTTTCAATCTTATTAGAAAAAGATTGGACAAAACATTCCCTTTGGATGTTGTGTTTTAAACAGAAAATTGCTTTTGCAAGTAAACAAAGTTGTTTACTTTTGATAGAATGTATAAATTAATTAATTTGTCAAAATGTAAGCCTGTGAAATCTATTTGTGAATGCTCTTACAGAGCCACATAGACTTGTGTTTTGACTAATTTACATTTCTCTCTTCTGTTCCACAGCTTGAGCACCTCCGCTGGACAGTAACTCCTGTGAACTGCTGGCTCCATAGCTACCAAACCAACCCACACCATCTCATCTCTTCAAGAGATACGACTGCACAGCAAAAGAGAAGATATTCTCCAAACTGTGCACTACTCCAGAGAGGAAACTAGAATCTGTAGGTCCCTAATGCATTATTCTGATGACACAGCATGTGGCATTTCCCAGTTAAAATAGTCAGCATTTCTGGGTTTTTGAAATGTTGTTAAAATAAATCAGCAGAAAAATTAGACTGAATATCTTCTTTTTTAACACTGAGATTTTAAAACAGAGCATCCCTCTCTTGTCTCCCCTCATCTTCACTTAAACCCTAACATGTTTTTTTGCTCACCCTCTTCCCTTAGTAACTTAGTGTTTGAACAGACCAATACACTGTGCTGCGATACAACCTTAACATTCTGAAGATGTTTAATTCCATTTCTACCCTACAGACAAGCACAAGCCCTATTATTTGTCCCATTCTGTTCATAATCACCAGTTCCAGACTATTTTCTCCTGACTGACAGGATATCATAAAGGCTGAATTGAAGATGCAGAGGCAGCTCATCTTCAGGCTGCAGCTGAACCTTGAAGAGACTCTTTAGATATATTTGAGAGGTAAATTCCTTCTCCTCCTTCTGTTTATGGCTCTGCCCCTATCTTCTGGCATCTGGTCTCTTTCCCCTAGATGACCTGTTCAGATATAACTAATGATGATGAGTGACTCACTTCTGAAGGTGCCCAACAGCTTTTTCTCACAGGGCACAAATATTCAGAAAATGCTTCCCACCCACTCCAGGCAGAATGAGCACAGAAAAAACAGCAGCCAACTGCCAGCTATTGCAACTCTTTTTACCTGGGATTCTCTAGTCTCATGTCTTTAATGTCCTATGACTGGGCTGTGCAAAGCGTTGTCTGTGCAGATAACAGAGCCCATGACAGCCAACATTGCAGCTCAGAAGTACTATGCTCTGTGCCAAGGGGCTACCAAGGAAAAATCTGCACTTCTTAGAAGGCTATGATTTGCGGCAGTCATAAGCAAAGGTCATCCTATCAACTGGACATGCTAAGCTATATACTTTGTAGACTGTACATGTCTGTAAAAAACAGAGTTGCTTGAAATCTGCTCTATTTTCTGCTAGGAGTCACTTTTAGGAATCAGATAACTCCTTGTAACAGCTTTCAGATGGCTGCAGTCCGGACTTCACACCCTACATGATTTAGGCTCATCATAAATGAATTCAACATTTCTCATTTATTCTAGTTCCAGACTGAGGTTATTGTTATTACCTCTTCCACTTTGGTAGATGTGACAAAGTTTGTCTGTGCTAAGAATACCAGTGACTTCCATCTCAAAATCCTGAGGGTACGGACCAACTGAAATTGAAAGCCCAGAGGATGTGGGAGAACAAAAGGGATACAGGCAGAAAACTGGCCTTACAATACAAGTAGCATTTAAGTACCTACACTTTAAGCACCAGATTCATGAAAAGAACTTTTCTATAAAACAAAAATACAGGTCCTAGCAACCTGAAGTACTAAAACCTACTCATTCACAGTCTAAGAAAAGGTAAAAATTAAAACATGTTTATTGCTGAACCTTATTCTACTTACAGTGTAACATTTTCACTAAAATAGGTTTGTTCTTTAAAAAGAAAAAAAGCTGTAATTTTTAACCAAATTACACTCAGAAAGTGTGATTTAAAGGAAGTTTAACCTGAAATCCTCCTATTTTCAGGAGAATTAAAAAGCCATGCGGATCTCAAAGCAGCAAACTAAAGCAGGTAACAGTAATACAAAACTCCGTATTTAAAAGAAACGTGGTGACTGCAGAGCCAATACCCTTGTGCATCAGCTCTAAAATGTAACTGTGAAGAAAAAGCATCAGGTTGCTGCAGGCACATACGTGTATGTGTGTGCATATGTATGTACATTTACACACTGAGAGCTGCCGGGCTACAATAGCTAACTCTCAGAGCTGGATCCCACTGATACTGAATTTAGCAGGCTGAGCGTTAATTTAAATCCTTTTGTATCTATACAAAACCGACCAGACTTACTAAGGAGCCACAGAAACATGATAAATATGTGGGGGGTGCTGCAGGCTCATGGGCCAGGACTGCCTCTCTTCAGAGTTGGCCTGTGTTTAACAAAGCATTTTCCTGGGGAAGCAGGTCTTGTGCCTACCTTTCGCAAAGGCTTCAGTTTTGTCTCCATGATGAACTCATACTTGCACAGTTCACAGCATCGCGTATCTGAGCTCTTGATCCATTGCTGCAGGCAGGCTTGGTGCACAAAATGAAGACTTCCCGTGCAGTGACAGGGGGTAATCAAAGGGCTCTCATCATCTCCTTCACAGTGACATATCCTGAATCAGAAGCAAAGCTGCTCATTAGGAGAAGAGGAAGCAGAAAGGATGTGGAAGAGGCCTGTAATATCTGTGATCACACACGGTTATCCACTGAGGATCCTGAGACATACAATATCAAAGGAACGTGTTCTACAAAGGAGCTAAAACTAAAGAACTCCCTTGCTGCGCAAGCACATACACAGGCACAAAATAACTGAGCACACACACTGCTAACTAGACAGCTGCTTTCCAACAGATGAGGCGGACACACAGAGCCTGACAGAAATGCAATATCCGAGAGAAAAAACAGGGTAAGAAATGACAATGCTTCATCTAGGACAATAGCACTTAACTGAAAATAGCATTTAAACAGATCAGACAGCGCTTCCCAAGACAAAATATGCAGAGAGGTACAGCTACTCATGGATTAAGATCTGAAACAGAAGATAAAACTGAATTCTCAAACCAATGGTGAAACATCCCACCCCAGTATCAAGAAGAATTAATTTAGGCAGCCTAGATTTTGCACAAGAGAAGTGATTATTTCTAGTGCCAACTGCTACAAGACAGATCCACACTGCAAAGCTACAGCACTGAATCTCCCCAAAATACACCTACTCTAAACAGACTAATGGTTTTGCTATCCAGTTCCTACTTTGCAAGAGCTGCTAAGGAAGGATCAGCTCTGCAAAATTCCCCATTTCCCTCACAGCCTAACTGTGCAGACAGCAAGGACACCCAATATAGTGTTACTACCAGGTGCTGGCATTTGATTTCCAGCTTCAATTTATACACAAGCCTTGGGCTGCGTCAAATGTCACCAAGTCCTCCTAACCATGTGGAAGAGGTCATGAATTGAAAGCGGGATGGTAAGGAGCTCAGGGAATGAATATAAGTTACTAAGCACATGTGAAGTACACTCTGGCATGCCGCCATCCCTGTCTATTACTGAAATCTCTTACTGATGTGTAGCATCTTGCCTCTTGCGACCTTGCTGATAGCTGGCAAGTGGAAATGAAGGAGTGGGTGGATTACAAAAGTGTCTTATTGATGACAAGCCAGTACAGAACTAGATTTTGCTGGTAATGGGGGGGAAATCAAATAATACTGGCATGTAGTAACAAAGCCAGTTTCATAAAGTGCTGTCAAGGAGGAGAAAGATTAGGATAGTAAAATGCTAGGTAGAGGGATGGGACATTTGCTCCTGTACTTTGTGACTCCTGCTCCCCAGCCACATTTTGGAGCTGCGATGAGGCAGTCCTGAAGACAAGTCACCAAGAAGACAGTCCAGAGCTGGCTGTTCCCACCACCTGTGCACGATTAATCCTCTGTAGCTGGAACAAGGACACCCATCCTTTTTGGACCTCACACTGCGGACATCACACAGGCCCACCACTAACACCCAGCACTGAGATCCCCCTTTTGACTAAGGCATCCAGAAAGCCCGTTACAAGTAAGAGTATGGTGGGATACAAACTGTGAGGAAAAAATGGGGGGGGGAGGGGGGGGGAATCTTAAGCTATATTGACCTGATCTCAGAAGCAATGTTCAAACAGCCTCCTGACTCCCCACCCTCTGACCCAAACTAGCAGTGACTATCAGGACAACACAGCTCATTAAAAGCTAAGACATGTTCAGCTTGGCCTTTAATATGCATAGCTGATTCTCTCATGATATTCCCAGTTTGGGCACTGATAAGAAAAAAACACCATCTCAGAACCCCAAACCTGAAACAAATTGCAAGAGAATTTATTTGACTCCAAAGGAAATTCTCTTGCTTAGTAGCCTTGTTAAGCGCACCAGAGGGATGCAGGACAGCAGAGAGAAGGCTGCATGCTTCAAATCGCACATATTTAAAAAGCAAGGTGACGGGGTGAAGGAAAAGACAGAAACAGCACAAAGGCAGGGGAAAGCAGAACGGTCACCACCGCACATGGGAGGGCTCAAAGGTAGGTGGTTCTCTGGTAAACCAACCTGCAGGTATCCCCCGATGTAGACACAGGGGAGAGAGGGGGGAATTTTTCTGAGAGGGGGGAAGGGCAGTCAAGGTCACTGTCCTTCTCAACTGAACAGAGCGGCGCCCGCTGCTCTTTTGTTTTCAGTTTCACTGAGGTGCTGTCCTCAAAGACGTCATCATCTCCCATATCATCAGAGGAGAAGTCTGTGCTTTCCACCAGCACGCTGGAGGATTTCTCAGCTTGGAAGTGACTGGAATAATTCTCCAGTTCGTGGAACTTATGCAGGCTGCTGGTGCTGGAGGTGTGGGAGAAGGAAAAAAGGTAACGCAACAGTTTTTTGCTCCTTGAGGTGTCACGGTCCACTTTGTCCTCCAGCAAGGGGATATGTACAGCGCTGTTGTTCTCTGCTCCTCCCGATGCACTTGAGTAGTTGGAAAGGGAAGGGATGTAGGAGTGCTTAGAATTGCTAAAAGTAAGAGGCCTGAGATTCAGCGGTTTCCTCTCTTTAAGATGAAATTTGTTAATCCTTAAACACTGCTCTTGAGTCGGGGTCAATTTGCCTTCCGAGCGTGTTCGCTCCATATAGTCAAAGCACTCACTGGTGCTCTGTGCCTTCTGGTCCACGTCATTGAGGGACTTGGAGAATTTCAGAGTGCGGGTGGGCTTTACACTCTTAGCAGACCTGAGTGCCTGGCCCCGATCCTGCCCACGGGAGTTTCTCTTTGCTGCATGTAACGTGTCCTGACAGATTACTGTCACAGTGACCCCTTGTGTCAGAGGGCTCTGGCAGTGAGGATTTTTCAAGACAACAGCAGACTGCACTGGACTGTGGTGACAACACTCAGAAAACACTGCACTGGAACTGCATGCAGAACAGTGGAATAAAAGCACAGAAAGTAAAAAACAATTACATAAGAGAACACATATAATTAAAAGTGAAGAAATGAGAATTACGGCTAGTGTGGGAATGGCAAACATAGCGGGGGGCCAAACAGTCAGTGGGATTCAACAAAGCAGTGTTAGACAGCAGTCGGGTCAAACAAATGGGACACTTCAGATGGGAACCCCACATCGCTTACTTCCCCATGTACGTGTTTTTCAGTTTTTTCTTAATTTGAACCTCGCACGAGCTTCACTGTAGTCATGCAAACAACACACTTTACCTGCAGATGTCCTGGTTGGATGGTGTAACAGAACTCCGAGAGAAGCTATGAGGGGCAGAGATAGAGGTTGGACTTCCAGCCTGCAGTGACATTAAAACAAACAAACAAACAGCAAGTCACAAGTCGGAAGAGTTTGGTATGCACAGCAAATCACCTTCAGGGTTAAACACAGCATAAGGAGTCAGGTATCATTCTACATCAGACATTTAAGGGCTAGTTGCAAGAAAGTGGCTTTACTGTCAAATTCTAAAAAGGGAGGTCACATAGCCTCATCCTTGGAAAAATCGGAACAGAAACATTTTCCCCCCAAGGTCAAATGCAGCCATCTCTGGAGCGGAACCTGCCAGCTGTCAAACATTGCACAGAACAATAGCTCAGGAAATGAGCAATGCTACAGTAATTAGAATAATTAGATGGAGGTGTGTGTATAGACTAGTTGGAACTTTGCTACCACATAATAGCTAATCCTTCCACTTATAACCAATGACAAGAGATTAGAGGCTTGGGGGTTTTTTTCTCTACAAGACAGAACCGTCAGTAATTCAGTAACTCAGACACTATTTGGTGACTTATTTTCCATACTAGCATATGCACATGAACACCATCTGCCAGAGCAGACCATTCCATGAAGTACTCTTCGTACTTTGCGAGGCCTTTCATCCTGCTCTTACTCTGACAGGGTCTTCCATCTACTTGGCGAAGAGCTGTGGCAGCAGTCACATTCGTAAGACCCAACAAGAGCACAGTGAGAAACAGAATAACCGAAGAATTCAGCTGAACTTACTCAAAAAAATAAAGCTAAGCTCTTGGCATATTTAACACTTAATAGACAAGCCTCTAAAATCAATCTGGTAAGAACGATCATTGTCTTGGAGTTGGGACTCGATGGGCTATTATTACAGGCCTTTTCTGCTGCTATGTTCTGTGGGTCACTGACAGAAACGTCTCGACCCTTCCTAGACATTCTGGTGAGGAGGACACCTGTGCCGACAACCTCGTAACAGAGGATCTGTGAACCTGGTCCTCCCATGTTACAAGCTGCCGGACAGGCTGTGCAGCTCACCCACCACTTCAAAACACTGCTCGCGTTTCAGAATTCAAACAAAGGTTTACAGCTCTTTTTGATCTGCAAAGCGAAGCCTGAAACCCAGGAAGGAACAATGCAATCAGCAGAACTACAGAACTGTCAACACCACGCTGGGTGCACAAAAACCAGCAGAGCCAGCACAGACCTGGGCCAGGCAAGTGCACAAAGCCAGACTAGGAGAGATCTCAGGTTATGAAAGGTGTGTTGCCGCAGAAGCACGGTGTGCCCAGCCCTGTACTTCAGCTTGAGATGCCAGAGGTAGCTCAGTCATCACTGCTTTGATAATCTCTGGTTGTGGTGCAACACACACGCACTGTATCTTGTCTCAGGTCTCTTCAATTCTATACTTAATTTATTAAAAGTTGCCATGGTATATTTAAACAAAGCCACCGCAGGCTCTCATAAAAATAGCAATGTTCCTTGTCACACAACATACTCTTCTCTCCTTGCGAGAGAAGATGGGTGTACTAGGACACACACACTACTTTCTAAATACAGATACAACTATCATCTTCCGTGTTACAGGACTCATCTGTTAAGGTTTTGTTTCTCTAGCCAACAGCACTAAAAAGAGCAATGTGCCTAGCCTCATATTGGGATGTCCCAGGTGCACCAAGCCTGAAAAAACAGGTATCCATTTACAGCCGGGTCTGCAAGAGTCGAGGGCAAGACTCAAACAAACACCTCTTGATCCGTAGCAAGACACTAACTTACTTCCATCCTACCCAGCTAGGTATGTGTACAGAGTAAAAACCAAGAGAACAATCCTGGGCCAGAAAGCAAACTGAACTACATTATGACTGTGACAAAACAAATTAAAGATTTGAAGATCAATTATTTGCTTTATCCTGTAAACTATGGTTATCTACATTTTACACCACTTGCGCATGCTAATGATATAGGATGCTGATCATACAGTGAGGTGAATTCAGGTATTACCTGGAAATTTGCTCTATATTTGATGTTTAACCTCCCCTAAAAGCAGGTACATCTCCAACTTCAAATGCTGTCTTTTAAAAAGAGTGTGTGCAGTAACTTTTTTTAAAGAAAGACTGACAAGTTAGTGAAAGACCTTACACACAATAATCTGCTGATATAATTATGCAAATGAAAATTACTAAGACTTAAATAATGAATTATTTAAAAAGACATATTTAGCAATCTTCTAAAACCAAAATATTGAACCAGTAAAACAGCGTGTTGCATTCTGCCATGGAAACAGAGTCATATATTGTTGGAATTGAAGTTATAAATCAATTAATAAATCTGTCTTTATGTTATGAGCAAATCACAGAAGGTAACCTGATTATAATGAAACCACTCTCTCTACTCCTTCACTTTAGCAACGAAGCTTTCCAAAAAAAGACAGTGGTGTATATGATGTGATACTCTAATAGCAGATGACTAGATTCAACGATCCAAAATTCCCCTTCTGAAACCATGATTGCTGGTTTCTTGATCCAATTGCCTGGCACCAAGACAGTGTCAAAAGTCTCGCTGCTTGGGAACGCAAAAGGCTGGGACAAGCAAGAAATTGTGGAATTTAGTTTACATTTCAAACTCACTGTTCTGTGTCTAGATGCCAGCATTGTTAGGACAGCTTGCAAAACCCCCACATCTCAAGCACATTTCCTTCTCTTCCTATCTTCCTGCTTCAATACAGGAGGTCCTTTCCTCCACCTTCAGACATAATGCAAATGCAACCAAATTATGAACAGAGGTTAACATACTTGGAAAGGCACTACAAGTGGAACAACAAAACACTGGAGGAAGTTACACCTCACCCTTGGTTTAAGCTAAGGTAACCTGTGGCTACCACAAAAAGCCACGGTTCAATGACCCTCCGGTCTCTCACTCCACCCTCCCTTCCGCCCATGCTTTTTGCTCATTAAACTATTTACACTGCTGCACTGCCAATCAGATTAGGATAGCGAGGTGAGGTAAAACTAACCTCTTCTTTTACTGATCTTGTTTAATGCCAGTCACTTCCCTAGCTTCAGCTGCCAGAGGAACAAGAGTTGGTTAGAGCAATGAGCCTGTAACGGTGAGGCACAACTCACTGACAAGAGAAGAGCATAGTAAAATGCAAGCGGCTGCCAAGGGCCCGAGAAATAAGTTCTGCCAGTCCTAGAAGCGGAGATACACACGGCTGACCCTGGCCAGTCCACACAGCTCAGCTGGGCTTACTGACTCAGACACAGAGCTACCAGGCAGAGACGTGCCACAGAAAAGAAGAAACACTGGCAGCCTTGGGCCAGCACAGGGCAAAGAAGAGGCAACATGATGTGTGAATGCAACAGAGAGGTGGATCCGGCTAACTTGGAGCTCTGACATTGCTCCCATGCAAGGCTCGGCTCTGAAGAGGCTTGGAAAATAAGCAGTCAAAGCCTTCACCACTTTGTAGCTTCTGGCACACACACCATTCTTAATGCCCCAGCAACAGTCCCTTCGATTGAATGGGCTACTTATGGTGACGACAGCAGTAGTAGGCTTTAAAGCACTCCTTGTCATAGGGAGTTTCTGCCATGCTCATTATGCGATGAGTAGCCTAAGCCTTGCCAGCTAACTCCAGAATCACCTGCTGAATCTCTGTGGACTTTCATGTCCTTTGCATGGAGGAATATCACCTCCTACGACAAGCCCTAGGAGCTATGTGCTAGCAAGTTACCCTGTACAGCCAGACTGGTTGCCCAAAATAGCTCAGGACTAAAGGTCAATAGTTAGTTAATTGTGTGTATTGACATTCCCATCTAATGCAATTCAGTGAGGTCACAGTGCGGCCTTCTGCACTGGTGTTTAGATAATCACAGTGACTCTGAAGGTAGCAATCTCTGGAAGCCTACAGCACTCTGTAGGGTTGCCATCAGGAAGATATCTCTCTCTCTCTCTTTATATATGTGCATGTATATACATGTACATATGTGTACATACATAATGTATATGCCATAGCTAGTTGTTCTCATTCTACCCCCACTCCATGAACAGTGTGATCTATTGGTGAAGAAACTTGGCCTTTTCTGATTACCTACTTGTGACTACATGCTGCACACCTGAAAACAAAAAAAAAAAATCACCCTGCTTCGGAAAATAAAGTCATCTTTGAAGTGAGTCATAGTGAACATGTCAATTGTATATGGGTATATGCCAAGATAATCCACTTATCTGAGATGGCACTTCTGGGTATAGTTGCTATCTTTGCACTCTGGGTGTTGTGCATCAGTACTAGCAATTATACCTCATTTTAAAGAACAGGGCCTGTCACATTCTAAAAATCTTATCAAATTATTCATTGAGGGTAAAAAGTTAGAAACAACTGAACTCTAGAAGAATTCTTCCACTGATTGGAAGTCCGAAGAGAGCAAAGAAAGGTTTTCCCCCACACCTGAAAATGTCATAATTTCTAGGTGCCACGTGAATAGGACCAATACTGTGGCCCTACTATTTGTGCTACAAAAACACTTCGAAGTCTCAGCTAAGGACCTGGAACTAACGTACTAAGCACTATACACATTTAATAATGGAGTACACCTCTCCTTTGGGCAGACAAAGAGCTAGAGAAAAGAAGGAGCTTCAGATAAATACAAATTTAGCAATAGAGCAAGGAGCCAAACACTCCACAGCCCAAATTTCAACCTGGCATTTTGATTATGGGTTTGCCTTTATTTTACATTGTGATGAACCCATCTCAAAATGATGCTCTTCTGCTGGGCTAAAAAATAAAACAAAACAAAACAAAATAAAATAGCAATAAAAATCCTAAAAGGTAGCTGCACCTGCTGTCAAAAAGACTGATGCTAAAAGATGTCTCAAGCACCACTAGACCACTGCAGCAGTTTCTGTCTGCCTCCCTTCCCCGTATAGAACAACAGGAGCATAGTGATCGTCTTCTCCACTGAGCCAACTCCAACTACAACCAGTCCCTCTGGGGATTAAAGAGACACAGCTAATCATAGTAGGTGTTGACTAAGTGGAGACATCTCCCACCACTGCCCCAGAGTTGTCCTGTCCCAGGCACAACCAGTGATCAAGGCCCACTACCTTTAATCACTCCCCCAGCCCCAAGCAATCCCCCTGCACTGTGATGCTTTTTCAGCACTGAGATCACAGTGCTGCGATCTGCAATGGGCCACGGGCAGTTTTGTTTGAATCAGATTTGTCTCTCCTGCTATTAACACATCACAATGACGAATGTGGCAGAAGCACACGAGAAAGACAGAATCAGAGGGACAGTTATCACACCCTGTGTTTTGGAAAAACTTATTGCCAAAGAGCTATTTTATCTCTCTCGTACAGATCCTATTTAAATGTGTATTAAGAAGGCAAGGCTACTGCTAGACGTGGACATGGCAGCTTATCTTGCATAGTACATCTCCAGAGGCAGCGAAAGCCCCAGGCTCTCCTCCCTCTTTAGTTTACACCACAGAAACCAAGATCAACCACCCCATACCTGTTCCTCTGGCAGGACCTAGATACAGACAGTGATCTGGGAAAGAGAACTACAGTGGTGGAAGCCCTGTGAAAAAAGGCACCAAGTGCTACTGCAAGGCACTCCATAGCTAACCTGGCTAATCTTCAGACAGGGAAAGGATGAAAATACCCAGGGAATCACCTCCCCTCCCTTTGATGGGGCAGCTCTGGCTCGTCTCATCCACAGTGGCAAAGTTCAGTTCTGCTGAGAAGTCCTGAGCCTGGGCTGAACACAGGCAGGGAGGTCTCAATTAAACCCAAGGGACACATCCATCATTTCTCTGGAGCCACTGCACAGCAAATACAATTGCTTGGCTCCAGCCATCCACCAGGATGCAACATATTTGTGTTTTCATGCTTTCAGCAAGGGCTGTATTCCATGTACACGATGGCTGAGGGGCTCTTGCCGAAGTGCGCTGCAGCTATGAGGTCTCTAACGCTCATCTGTGGAACAGACACGGTCATTTCAGCGCAGGCATGCCAAGGGCGGGCTGCAGCGGAACCAGCACACCCAGGCAGCAGTGCAAGGAGACCAACCAGTCATGCTGAGCGTACTAACCTGACACTTGACAGAGCCAGAACAGATCACCTGTGGACAGACTGGATGTTGCGAAGGGCAGACAGCCCTGCTGACAGGCTGTGTTTCAAAGTTTTTCCTAAATACCACTACGGCAGGAACAAATATCAGTGGCTTCTGGTCTTCTCCATTAAATTCTCCCTACCAGACTTGTGCCATTTTGACTTCCAGTGCATATTAAAATCAAGCGTCTTTAGCTGGTATAAGATGCATTATTAGAATGGAGACTAGTTAAAAAAAAGGGGGAGGGGGGAAGATGGGGGCAAGAGGCATCTGAAATTTTCAGGATGATCAACTCCACCATATAATTTGGCAACAATTTGATAGGAACCAGCAGTCAGCGGCTGGAAGAACTTTGTTCCATACTTTATAATGTATATGACCATAATTAAAATTATGCCTTGAAACTAGGAGCAAAGATGAAGTCAGCTTCCCCTCATTCTTCCTAAAGAAATCTAAAGGAAGGTTCTGGCAGGAACTTTCTCTAGAGATACCAGAGCCAAAGACACTAGAGAAATGAGGCTATCTACCCCTTCAAAATCCCCCCAAGCGTTAATTCAGCCTGCCTACAGCACAGGATTAGTGTTGACTAAACCCAGTAACAACTACACAGGTTCTGCAGGGAGAAGAAGGGAAAAAAAGAAATAGCCCTTTGACTTTAAAATCTTCCTCAAAGTACCTTGAATGCACTGAGGAAACAAAAGAGGAAAGAAAACTCCTGAAGGTTCCTCCTTCACAGAGTGCCCTCATACCTATACAAAGTAAGAATCCAGCCCCAGGAGAGGGGATTTATCATAGCACAGGGAGACCATCACACTCCTTATGAACATGACCACACTGTGCCCCAGCATGAGATTACTTGCTCTTGTGGATGAGCAAGTAATGAGGAAAACCACGTACCTTCATCTTCACACTATACAATTTTTCCTGTCTTTTCCTTTCCCCACTAGCTCAGTAGAAGATTTTTTTTTTTATTATTATTTTTTTTAAGCAACTTGTCTTTCCGTACCCCGAGGCTCATGTACCTGAACAGAACACCTCCGAGCTGCAGTTCTTTTCAGTAAGCCTTGGTCATCTGATAGACTACAGGATAGCTAAGCTCTGCAGCTGAAAAACCTGGACTGCTTTTCTACAGACGAATGCTCACTGAATCCATCAAAGCTTCAGGCAACAGTGGATGTGTGTATTCATATGCTTTTCTAAATCTGTTCCAAGCTGATGAACAGCCTAAATGGATTTTAAATTTCATAGCAGGCTTAGGCTACCACTTTGCATCTGCACTGGCTGCCATTCAGCCCAAAAATAATGTAATACTTTGCAGTGTGCTTCTGCTCAAAAGATAAAACTGTACAGGCCTTCAGAAAAGACAAAGCATTTACATTCTTTAAGGAGTGCACTTTTGATTCCCTTGCTGTGATCCCAGTATTAGCATTTTCAAAGTTTACCCCTTAGAGGGCCACGAAAATAAGACTACAAAGTGCTTCCCCCCTATGCTAAAATCATCCCTGCAGAGCAATCAGATGACAGGAATAGCACACAGATGACCTGAAGATATTTCCATGCATCACATCATCAGTTTCAGGACATATCAGACACTTTAAAGCTAATTTGAGGATAACTGTTTACAGACCAGCTTTGTGAGTGACCTCATTTAGTCTGCTTGTAAGCACAATTCCTTTATCTAAGAGCAGAGGGCACGAATTACCATCACTGTGAAAATCCCGTTTTTAGCTACTCTCAGTGACTAGCTGTGTTTTAGGGTCAATTTCATCTACATTTAGAGGATGAAGTCTCTATAAAGCTTAATTATTTCTCTGTGTGGCTTGTATGATGAAGGCACTTACCAGTGAACAGTGGCTTCTTGGCAAAAATGCTGGCTTAGGGTAAACAGTTGAGATGTGGATCTGGGCTGTATACCCCTGTGCCAATCGGGGGTGTTTCCATCAGCACCACTGTGCTTGAACAGGGCAAGTTGGGAATCGGGCCATGTCCAAGTCCCATGACTAAATCAATTCAACCTGCCTTCAACACTATTTTTTTAATTTCAAAACAAGCATAGAAAAGATTCCAGAAATTCAAACACTTCATGTGGAGCAGACTTAAAAGGACTGTTTGAAATAAGGACACCAAAAAAGCAAAGGAGTTCCTGGAGGAATGCCATATCCCCCAGCGTGCAACAGACTGCACAAAACCTAATGGCACCATATGAAGATCCTCCTACATCTTATTCCCTACTTATTTTTTGCTGTTTCTGGCCTCCATCCCTAGCCAAGTATTCAGGTGATTGTTTTTTCTTGGCTTGGCCACATGTACTAGCATCTCTTCAGCCTCTCTTAGCATCTGCTTCTTGGAGAACAGCCTTTTTGCCCATTCCTCCCAATGGACGTCTCTACCTGGCCCCAACACTTGGGGTCTATGTTTGGAGAGGTCCTGCTACCTCTACCAGCTGATCTCATTTTCAGTGGCACCATCTGTCTGCCTCCCTCCTTGATCACTTTTGGCCCGAGGGCATTGCTTTCCTTGGTCACATCGAGTAACGCAGCATCCTCTCTTGGCTAGAGGCTGAGTTCTGACTCAATCCTTTCCACTCATACTGCACTGTGCAACTGAGTGCGAAGATACACAGTAATAATCACAGCGGGTTCATAATGACATATCAGCACCAGAACGGCTTTGAATCAAGTGTCAGTGCCAAGCATTTGTAGCAGATTTGCTACAGTGCTAGGCTGTAAGCTAGATTTGGGTGGAAAAATAATAGCTGAAACAGTCATTCGCAGGAATTGTGATCATTATTTCTGTACACACGCACCCCCCAACATACCTGGAAACACAGCATATAATTGATTAAACTCAACTTCAGTTAAATAGCTCCTCTTAAAATGGTGTAGTATCAACAAGCACTGAGGATTTCAGAAAGGGCTGTACAGGCAGCCAAGCATTTCTATACTTTTTCCTATACATATATTCAATCTGCCTTATTGGCCAGGTTGTTATACTATTCTAAACAAAAATAAAAGGCCCTTTCCTATTAAACCTCAGAACTAGTGAAAAATTTTGCATGTACTTAAGGTTCCACGCAGCATCCCACTACTATAATCTTTCCTGTTTTGTGCTACAAATTGCTTGCAACAGCCAACCACCTGTAGACTGCAAAAACAAATTGTTGCAGCTTAGCACTGAACTGCCTGGATGTGCAAGGCAATGTTTGGATGTATGAGGCAAATCAGGGGACTGATTTCACGGATGGGACTTTGACATCTTGCCCTTGTTAGAAGCTATCTCCAGAGTGGAGTAAGCACACAGAATGGATCAGACACAGAGGCGACAGAAGAGCAGTAACAACATCAATACCTCTGGGAGGCTCATGTTTGCAACCAAAAAGTCTCACCCATTGAACTGGCAAAGCTGACTTTTGCTCCCCTTGAGAAATTTAGCTTTTGTAACACACAGCAATCATGGTGAACATTTAAGTGTTTCAAGATGAATGCAAATATTGATGTCTCACTCGCCAGTGCGCCCAAGGGGGGCTTTGGCAGAGTGCAAGGTCCTTCCCACTGCACTGCCACACCAACGGTTCTTGATAAATTAAGAATGAACTGTGCAGCTTTGTATGGTACCAAACGGCTGCTGTCAAAAGGTTTGTTGTGCTGAATTTCAGACACTCTGGGAAAAGTACAATGACACTTAATGATAAAACTACCATCTCTACTGAACAATGCCTGAAAATCCAATTAAGAATCCATAAAAAGAGAAGAGCCAAGGTAAGAAGGAACAGGCACAGTGCCATATTAAAAAGCACAGATGAGAAGTTATACTCACATAATATATCTTTCAAAACCCTTTCTAGGAATGCATACTTTCTGATGCTGAATGCAAAACACAACTCCACATCACTCCATGATAACACCACTTTCAGCTTGGTCAATACCTTGTGCACTGGACAGTTGCCCTGCTCATTATTTAAGACACCCAATAATCTTGTCTTCCTGCTCCAAAGTGAAAGTTGTCTCTGCCCATGTAAACTATAAATTAAGTGCAGCCACTGTTTCCTCTGCTGGAGATAAGCATGAATAGCTTCCTATAGCTTGAATTAGCCAGAACAGAAAAAAAGGGACTTAAGCTTTTCACAGCCATAATGACTCAGTCTCTCATTAAAAGTCACTATTACCAGCAACATCAACTGTGGCAACACAGGCTTGAGGCTTATGCACCCCATGAAAAATACTGGTCAACCAGCACAGCCTTGCTTGCATGAAGGCTTTAAGCAATTGTACTTGTGTAAGCAAAAAGGTGTCAGGCTTCCAGGTAATTAAAAATCTTATTTGGAATGCAGAAGTAGGAGCAGGGTATGTATTGTATCTTCTGTCCAAGATAACATTACTTTTTTCCTAATAGCATAACAAAGCAATTGTGCTTTTGATGTGTCCATCAGCTATACTGAACTATGACTAGAATGGGTAGAGCATCATGCTTCCCTTACAAGATCCGGCCCTGTAACAGCAAACGTTTTAAAATACTTACATAGCCATGCCCTGATAACAATGCATTTCATGGCACTAACAATAATTCAGTGTTGAAGTGACAATAAAATAATGTCTAACCACATATCCAATACATATTACAGGATGCATGGCTATATGTATCTTACAGAGAACATTACCTCAGATAGCTTATGGTATAAAAGAACATATTTGAGTGATGTTTTTGGAGTGATTTTTCCCCTCAAGGTAAGATCTCAAGCATCTGCCATCTATCTTGCTCCGATCAAGCTAAGGAGACTGATAGCGTGAAAGAGAAAACCTGCTGTAGCTTGCATTTCACTTGGCCTGTAAAGAGAGTCTGCAAAACACCAGAGAGTTCTAATGTTTCAGGAGTGACTATCAATGACAGACAGGCATAAAAAGCATTTTCTACCGGTCACGTTGTTACATCTATCACCCCAGTTTTGAAATGAAAGAAATCCCAGTATCCCCCAGTTTATCAAAGACTGAGTTATATAGAAGAACATACCTTTGAGATGTTACTAGAGCGGCTCACTGAATGCCCCAAAGCCTTCTCATTCTGAAAAAGGAAGAACAGGATCACTGCAGCAAGAATCACAGTTATGAGGATTCCATGGAGAAAGTCTTACAGCTGTGGCTTTTAAGGATGTTGCTTCTATTGACATCAGCCTGATTTACCACAATCGCTAAATTGCTTTGTTTGCTTAACAAGGTATTACCTTGCAGAAAATCACATAGGCAAGACAAGTACAAACTGAGAAATACTAGAACAATGATTTCTTCTCTCTATGAATATTGCAAAGTCCTTTCCTCAGCTGGCATCTACTTTGGAAAGAATATTTCTCAGCCCTGCCTCATTTACACCCAGAGGCAAACATCCAGCCATTAAAACTGAAAGCTTCTGCTTAAAGAAAAAGTATCACAGTGACGTCCGGAACCAATTGTGAATAACCACATGCATGTCATTTCAGGAGACAAAGCAGAATTACTGAGGAACTTCCTATTTACCACAGAACTGAGAATTAAACTGGAAATCTCATACAAGATGGAAATAAAGAAGCTGCAATTGTCCAAACTGAAATCAGTGACAAATATATCTCTTACTTTTCAGTGCACAGACCCTGACTGGTAAGGATGACAATCTTATCTCCTACCAAAATAAACTGTGGGTTTCACGAAGATATTTCATCCTTTAAGGGTTCCTGGTTTCTGAACGTCAGTTTACCGTAAGTATAACCAGACATGATTGTTCCACTGGCAAGAGCCTAGAAATTGCACTGCAAAAGCTTTTCTGAATAAAATCCAACAAGAAATACTTTCTTCTAAACAAGTATTACAGACAGAGCAAGTCATAACAGTTGGTTACAGAACAGTATCTATGTTCCTCTAAGTCTGTGAAGTTGGGATGCAAATTGGTTTGAGATTTAAACACGCTGAAAAACAGAGCAAATTTACTACTGTCTCCTATGGACTCTATGCTGGATTAGAGTGTCTAGAATTGCATCCTTTCATATGGGATTTTAGAAACCAAACTCCTTCATGTTTATTCCTGACGATAATTTAACCTAACGAGACACTTCAACAACCCTCTCTTTCAGTTCTCATTGGCACTGACTGATCAGACAGAGCTTAAGGTCAGAAGTCCTGCACAGATAACAAATGGGGACATAAAAAACCCAGTCAACTGCAGTTACTCCTAGATTAGCTTGGATATAACACACTGGTTTCAGACCTTCTCCCTGTGGTTTGTTACAATTCAAGCAACCTTCAATGACTAAAGCCCACGCCAAGTCAGCCCAGGTGGCTGGACACCCAGATGCTACACTCACACTTTGAGACCCATGCGGCTCCCAGACACTTCTTCCTACAGCACATCCCCAGAACTACTTCAAAGCTTTGTGCTGAGAAAAGAGAAGGCAAGGCAAAAACTTCAGCATGTGTTTAGAAAAGCAGGCAGTCCCTTCCTTACACCACCAGTTGCCTCTCAACACAGCCCCGGGCACTGCCTCAGTTGATGGCTATAAATTGCACTTCCTCCCTTCAAAATGTGAGGAAGCAAATAGTGTTCTGAAATCCTCTGTACATAGGCATTTGAGTACCTAGAAGACAGTAAAATAGTCTTTCAGAAGAAGATAGGAGAAGTTACCAGGGAACCCCCCTCAATTTTGACAGATGGCCAAATTAAAAATCAGCAAAGATCAGTTTAAGGTCTGGAATAGTTTTGGCCTAGATTACCATTGACTTGAATGCCAGATCCGCATACTGCAAGGCTGAGTTTGATTTTTAAGATGACTATGAGCTTTTGTTACATAGATAACAATATGCCTGGAACAGAAACAAACATGTAAAGACCCCCAAAAACATGGACATAATGGTTATGTGAAGACTAACATTGGACAGGACTACTGCCAGAACCAGTATAGCTAAGAATTGACTCAAACTGGAAGGGAAGGACCTAGCTGATTTCATCAAAGGCAGTGTAACTACAGCAACGGGGGGGGAAAAAGTTCATTGAAGCTATAGAAGACAGGAGGAAGAAAAAAGGGGGCAGGGACATGTTCTCAAGCTGTGATGTAAAGAGACCAACACAAGCTGGCAAGCACAAAGACTTGTTATTGCATATATGTGAGGTATGGGGGGGAAGCAGGCTATGCTTGACCTTCTAGGGACGGGGGGAGGTAAGCAAAGCAAGGCTATGTGAGATAAGGAAAAATCCCCAAAAGAGTGGGACCCGTGGCCAAGAAGTCTGCCTCAAGCAACACATAGGTCTACACACACAGGTGACAGTCTCACATCCAGCCCTGGATGTCAAAGACTTCTGGGTGAAATTCCTGAAGACAAAATTAAACAGAGCAGAGGTTTCTTCACGTTACCTCAGTGCTCCCCAAATACTGCTGTCTAACTGAAGAAGATGCCTGCAAGGGAGTACGGCCGAACTTACACAGGCACCTGTGATGAAAAGGATGTGCCAAAATTCAATAAGCACGAAGAGGCTGGAGGACAAGACCTATATCTGCACGAGATGGTAAATGATGCAGAGCAAACATACTCTTAGCCGCATCACAGAAAACTGCTCCCGGAACTGATTTTATCTGATGGATGCCAGCAGCCTCTAAGAGACAAATCTCATAACATCTTTATTGATCTACTGTTGGAAACATACCTATCAGAGGTTTCAGTCAGTAGATGACTGAGAACAGTTGGTTTTGTTACTGAAAGAGTGATCGTTTTTAAACAAGAAAGCGGTCTTGAAAAATAGTCCCTTAAGGGTTACAGAGTGCATGCACACATATACGTAACTATCAGTGACATTTCTAGAGGACTCCTAGACACCTAAGCGTTCTTTCACATCTCAGTGCTTTACCATGTAAAGCTGGTACATCCATAAAGTCAACAGAAAATTCACTACAGCCTGAACCCAGGTTGGCCAAGATCTGTTCTCTTACGGACTACTTAACACCGACTAGCAGGAGAAGTTCCAACTCAGCCATATTTTCAAGGAGTGACAACTGACCCAATAGCCACTATCAAATCCAACACAGACTTGCAAATATACACACATTTTCCAGTCTGGTGGTCCTCTCAACTATCAAGCAGCCCCATCACCCAGAAAAATTGCTTTGGCCCTTGGACACCAGCTGACCCTGTCTTAGCCTGTCTCCTAATCAGGGACATTTTTTGAAACAGCTGCTCCAAGTTTCACAGTTTACATGCTCACAGACTTTGAAACGTGTTGGGCTGAAAACAGATAAACAATTGAGTTCTGCTGTGCAACAGCAATCTCCAGTTCACTATGACCACTCAAGTAGCACCCTGCTGAAGGAACATACAGTGCTTTCTTGCCAGCTTCTGCAAAGGACCAAGAAATTTATTTATTTATTTTTAAATTGTTAAACAGCAACAGAAACACTGCTAAGTAATACAGTTCATTAAGTCTAGCTGTGCTGTTTAATTCTCTTTTGCAAGTAAGATAATAAACATCAATCCTTCAAGAAAAAGCACTGTGGAAGCCATTAAATAGAGCCAGTGCTGGCTGGTGTTTCCCATGCTGCGATACATTAAGGATGCCGTATGTTTTCCAGTCATTAAGATAGCAAAGAGTTGTAAAGCCATGGAAGGGGCTCCTGGAATAGATAGATTTTAATGGCAGGCACAATTACTAAGTGAGGAATAGAAACATTAAATAGATAAAAATTATTTTAAAGGCAAACAAACAAAAGCTCGCTTTTCACACTATATCCATCACCAGTACATTCATCCTGGGATCTTTTACCAATTATTCACAAATTAACACTGACATGGGAGCGGAAAGGCTAAGCTTCTTTTATGGTACTATCATTACCCAAGAAATAAAGGTCTTCAGGGACTTTTTCTAATACATTCCCATTGCACAGTAAGCCATATTCTAGTCTGGTAATTACAGCTCCAAACAAGCTCTTCTTCCCTCTTGCAAAAGCATTAGTCTTTGCACTTGAATGAAAGGTCAAGACAAATGCAACATCTGCCAGCATGGACCATATAATTATCACCAGTCAAAGCAAGTGTCACTCTATCAGATCAGTCTTTCTGTATGGGATAATGGGAATCCTGCCTTTCAAAATCATCCTACTCAACTAGAACCACCTGGCAGGCACTTAAAAAAAAACCCCACAATCTAGATGAGAAAAAATTACAAGTGCAACTTGTAACTTCTCCTGAGCCACTCAGTACTAGCTGCTGCTCTCAGGTCCCCATCAGTGCCTGGCTCCAGGGAAACAAACAGGAAGGCAGAAGCACGGAAATGACTGAAAAATAGTAAAACTGCTACCCATTCCTACAGTGACATGTTTCTCTAAACTTTCAATGCTCGCAATTGCCTGAATACCCCTCCCAACTTTCCTTTCTTTTTCTATCTTCCCCTTAAATTTGTTCCCTACTGTGAGTCACAGAGCTGCCTCCTCCTTTCAGCAGTTGCTTCAGCTCACATCTGCTTTCCTGCAGGGCTCTTCATCTTGCCTTCTCCATCTTACTGTCTCATTTTCCCTTCTGCCACCACTCCTTGGTTACTCTTGCGTGACACCCTTCCCTTCTCAGTTCAGGTATCTAGAAGCTAACACCTCCCTTCCATCCAGCCTTTTACCTCAGTTTTCCATATTCACCGCTTCAAGTTATTTTACCCTTGCTTCCTTACCATAATATATCCATTTTCCACTAAGCACAACAGTTACGTGACTTACACAGACAAACCCAGAAGCCTCGTGAACCCTAAAACACCAGCTCCTATCATCTGAGCCAGAAGGAGGGTCCCTACCCACTGTTAACAAATCAGGCAGCCATAGCTGCTCTTGAGCACTTGTCTTATGCTGACCTTTCTCCAAACTCAGATGTAGACTTAATGCAGCCTCAGCAAGTCGGCACCCTGAAGAAATACAACTTGGATGTCCTTGCCAGGGTGGAAGGAGAAAAATATTTTGGTAAAATGGTTTGGATTTTGTTTCTCCAACATTTTGGTTTTCAGTCATTAAGGCAGGTAAACAGAAGACAACAAAGGATGCACCCTCACAGCTTTTGTAGCCGCCTTCTGGCTACATCTCTGACTACACACCTATGTTCAGTCCTAAGCATGGCTAGTGCTAAACCCATCTTTACCTCTGCTCATAGACCTGGAGAAGAAACTGCAAGCCAGATCCCAATGGTTTAGCAAGGAGATTTTTATTTTCTTTTGCTCTGGGAAAGGAGGGCAGAAGGCACCAGAGGAGGGTCCTTCTTCCTCCTCAAGCCACTGATGGCTATGCATGAACCTAGCACATGCCTGCTTCCTGAAGTCTTAATTCTTTAACACACCAGTGACCTGATAGGGCACTATATTCCCCATTTTGCAATACAGCTTTTATGCTACATTATCTTACCTGATAAAATGGGTTAAGATCCTCATCTAATGGTAAAAGTTCTCCAGCTAAAATCTCAGTAATGAAGAGCAGATCCCTTTGTTTTGATGACGTTCTTACTGTGGTGCCCCAGCTGCAAATCCCTGCAAGGTAAACACTAATGCCTCAGCCCAATAGAGACATAGTTAAACAACCCAGGGCAGGCTGGCTAGGGCACTGCCTACTTGTGGTTTTCTACCTGGAATGTGAAAGCCATTTTCATCTCATTTTGTGCATTACAATTGCATTTACAATGGTAGTTTAAGCACAAGATTGATATCAAGTAAAATCACTTACTGTTATCAATGAGTGCCACAGGCATCATTTCAACAAAGTCTTCTGGGTAAATGGTTGCTTTCCTTAATAAAAAACTTCGCAGAAGAGAATAAGTAATAATTGCTCCTATTCATACAGCAATTCTCGTTCTGAGATCTTATGAGAATTACAGAATGGGACACAGAATGGCATAGCTTGAAATGGTGAGGTGCTGAAGTGCTGAGTAGCTAAATGACCTTTGCATGGCAAGTGAAACCCAGGTCTTCCATCAAGTCCCATGACCGAAGCACGAATGCACAGTTGTTCTACAATCATGCAGCCATACACACCCAGGTATTGTTTCAGGTTTCATAACTGTGCCAGATTTCCTAACAAGATCTTCCCAGAATTTATGCATATCTTACACTGCAACCCTATACCTGAACAGTAGAAACTATAAAGAACATACGCTTTTAGTTTGAGGAGAGGGGTTGTTGTTGACAATATTGGCATGTGCACTTAATTGTCTGAAGTGGATTGAATGAGAGGAAAGAAATGGGAGAAGGCTTTGTGAATTTTTTTTTTCATCTGTCAAAACCAATGGATTGTTAAATTACAAATGCTTTGTCAACACTAGACCTTGTGACTGACAGAACCCAACACTTAATTACTTCCGCAGGAAATGGTATTTTGCATCGTATCAACTGAATATGCCCTTTATTTCTTAGGCAGTCACCAGGTCATCATGGAAGAGCAATAAATTTACTAACAGTTTATAAAGCCAGTGCTTGGCAAGCTTCTTAAACCTTGCTCATTTCAAATTTTTGTCCATAAAATACGATAAAAGATCATCAAGGTTTGTCAATGATTTTTGCATGTAGCTAGAAGAATAATGGCATCTAATCGAAGAACAGTAATGGCATCTATGCCTTGTATCTCCACTCTTATGCAGTACTTACCCCCAGACATTGGAAATTGAGGGTGGTTTGGAAATCACACCACTTATTTCCTTTTTTTGCCTTCCTGGAGACCCAGTATAAATACTGAAAAGGAATCATAGAATCACAGAATAGTTTGGGTTGGAAGGAACCTTTTAAGGCCATCTAGTCCAACCCCCCTGCAATGAACTAGGTCAGGTTGCTCAGAGCACCGTCCAGCCTCACCTTGAATGTTTCCAGGGATGGGGCGTATACTACCTCTCTGGGCAACCTGTGCCAGTGTTTTACCACCCTCATGGTGAAAAATTTCTTCCTTAGATCTAGTCTAAATCTACCCTCTTTTAGTTTAAAACCATTACCCCTTGTCCTATCACTACAAGCCCTGCTAAAAAGTCTGACCCGATCTTTCTTACAAGCCCCCTTTAATTACTGGCAGGCTGCAATAAGGTCTCCCCAGAGCCTTCTCTTCTCCAGGCTGAACAACTCCAGCTCTCCCAACCTTTCTTCATCGGAGACATGTTCCATCCCTCTGAAAAAAGGAACCCAAACAATGTCCCATCCATACAGTCTAGTATCTTCTATTCTTGGATGGTCCCACTTGATTCTCTCAGACAAGCAATTCACAAATGAGTGCAGAAACCCAATATAAGATTTTGGATTATCCATCACAGTGGAAAATCTGTAGCAAGTTTACTGTGGATTACTCAGCTCACTAAATTGCTTATTCATGTCCACATCAAGCCACCTCACATACAGGGAGACAAACTTGGAAAAACAGCCTGAAGGCAAAAAAACAAGTCTGGAAGTAAAACATAGGAGAATTAAAAAGCTTTATTCCAGGTGCTGAACTTACAGCTGTGCCTGAGAACATCAGCAACAGAAATAAAATCACAAGATAATATGGCTTTAACAGAAAAGAAAAACTAATGAAAGGAAAAGACGACAGACTGCATGGCTTTAACGGCAGAGTTCAAGGAATTCAAAGAACAGGTCTCTTGGTGGTTTGGGAAGGAGAGTCAAGGAGGCTAACAGATCACAAACAAGAAATACAAATGAGAGGAAATTCAAAGAACAAGGCAAACAGAGCAGAATGTTGAAGTTAAATAAGAATCTCTTGCCTACATCTGCACTACATTGTGGTCAGAAGCACAATGCATTTATCTCCAGTTTGCCTTGTGAATAGCAATTAGAGCTTGCATGGATGTGCCTGATACTATGCAAACCTGACAGGTATGCAGGTCCCTACATGTTCCAGATACGATCCACCTGTGTGTAAGTCCTGAATCATTGTGTATTGTTGTGTGCTCAGCCTCGCCAGTTTGGTCTTAGGAATACGTGGGATGCAATGCTTGCATCCATTCTTGAGTCCAACCATACACTGGATAAGGTTAGGAGAGCATTCTCTTCAGAAAGGCCCTTTTCTCCATGGTTTTGTTCTCCAGACTTTTTTCAACATAACATTTTTCTGGTTTTTGCATTGCTTTGCTTTACTTCCAAAGGCTCCACAAAGTGCATCTGATTATGGATAACCTGCACCTCCAGCTGCCATTTCAAAAACAGAGATCTGATCTCCATCTCCCCTCTTTAATTGTTTGAGCTAGAAGATGACATAAAAGCCTTCCTCTTGCTAAGCTGAGGCTGCCTCACCTGAAAGAGCAAATTTTAATTTCTGCACAAGACTAACAGTCTGCACAAGACCATTTTGCTAAAATTACATTCATTTGCACACTTACTATATTCACATGCCACGCGCCTAAGTCCTAACAAAGAAAGTAAACGCAAGGTTTGGCATCCAACCTGTTTTATGGATGTTCTTATCTTGCCGTTGCCAGACAACCTGCCTAAAATGGATGCATGCCTTTATGTGATACAACACATAAAAATGAATCCTTCCCTCAGGGAACAGATTATATGAACTACAAAAGACATGATCCAAAACCATACACTTTTCTTGATAATGGAAGCGGTATCCATTAAGCTTACCTGTGTGACAGTGAAAATGCCATTTCAAACAATTTCATGTATTTAACAGCAGAAAGAGAGATACAAACACTGAGGAAGCCAGCAATTATAAACAGATTAAAAGGAATAACATTCTATCTTTTGTGAAGTAATTGCATTTAATGCAACTGCTGGAATACTCATGGTACACTACACATGTCAATATGCCAAAGCAATTGACTATTTTAAACATTCACAGATTAAAAAACCCTCTAGGCGACTGGCAATTTGGAATTTCTCAAGCTGCCAACAGACATAGGAAGCCTGCAGCCTAGATGAAGTCTCCAAAGAGCTGGCCTGTCTTGGTGTCTACATGACTTTGCAGGTTCAGTCGCTTGCTGCAGGACCAGGCTATGTGCTAGCTCATGCCCCTTGGGCAGGGTGGCAGACGGCCGTGCAGTCTGCACATCATGTGCAACCTGGAGGCGACACACGTGCCTGGATCACTGCCTCTGCTCAGCTAAAAAGGTCCATAAAGCCTCTCTGGTTTTCAACTCACATTATACCATCGAAGTAAACCATTAAAACAGTGAATCACAGAATCATCTCTTAGCCAATGTTACAAAGGCCTCCTGAATCTAAAAACAGATTCAGAACAATACTAGAAAATTGGGTACTTCCCAAAGCAAACTGGGTACTTAAAGTTGCTTCTATGTTTCCTCAAGGATTTTCTCTTCTTTTCTTCCCTTTCCACCTTAATAACTTAAGATTGCTTATTAAGCTATTTCTGACTGCATGGACCATAAAGGCAAACGATATTCCCTATAGCAACTAGAGAAATCACTTCCCAAATGATGCTGGGAAATCCTTCAGGATATTTTTGGTAACATTGAATATGATATGGCCAAAAGCACATGACAAAAGAGCTCTCAAAAGAGCACTTGTAGATATCAGACCTGTTTAGTAATACCTACTCAGTACAGACCAGCTTGGTTTTGCCTGAAATTTCATCTGCCCATTTTTATGAGTGCAGTTTGTCAAGTATTCTGACCAGCAGCATTTCAAACTCACTTAGTGTTAAATGATCAAACCAATTCAAGTAAATGAGGAACTGGGCCCTACAGGTCCCATTAAAGTTACTCAGGCAAACACTGGTTAAAGTGAGATGCTTGTAAAAAACTAACCTGTGATGTTCTGAAAAACTTTAAGCATAGTATCTTTCTTATAACAATTGTTTGTAAAGTCAGAGAATACCCAAACAATATCCTCTAAGAAAAACAACACATTCAACCATCTTTACAGAAGTAAGGCAAAACTACTTACGGAAAACACTACTCTAGGAGGAAAGATGATGCACAGCTAAGAGAAAAGGTATACTCTTCGTTTAAAGGGTAGTGCATTTAAAACTGCATAACAAGAATCTTTTAAAGCATATTTCTGCTAATAAAAAAAATTAAGTGACCGTTCAGAGTTCCTGGCTAATTATGCAGGAAGTTCTGGGGTCAACTGACTATTTAGCCAAGTCATTTTAAGAACACACATGTGTGAATGCACACACTTACATACCCTTTTTAGGTTAAAACATAATAAAAATACCTACAGAAAGCAGACACACACAGCCAACTACCCTCTCTTTCCCCAGAAACAAAGGCAAAAAAAACCCTCTCTAGGTGTAGACAGCTACTTCAGCCAGTAAACCAAGAGCATTTTATATCATTTTGTCAGGGAAGCACAGCTGGTCTCACATGGTGCTTCACCTGATGCTTTGGGATGCAGCCAAGACCACCATGTCTGGAGAAGGCTACATGGGACCAGGCAGAACACCAGTACTGGGGACACCATCATTCTACTGGTACTATCAGCCTTCTGCACTGTTTGGTATTGTGAACGTTTAAAGTCATCATACTATTAAAAGCACCAGCATATGGCAAGAACTTGGTAAGGCAGTGCTTCCAAACACCTGGCTACGTCCCCAGCCTCCTATGCCATCACTAGCCACTCCCTCGCACAGCACAGCCAGGGCATTTTTTGCAATTGCATATTTCAGGGCTTTCTGCAAAACTCAGACCTGAAGTAACCAATGCATGTCTTTTGCTTTCACAAGTCTGTCTTTCAGGACGATTCCCTTTGCTATGAGCCCTGAGCGAATAACAGTGACAAGATGGCCGTTTCACTGACAGAGCAATTCTATGAATTGCATAGTGCTGAAAGCTGCAATAGCCTTTCTCTTAAACACAGAGGATTTAACACTCTAAATGTACTTCTTTTTTAGCCTAAAAATCTGTAGTCATTAACTTTATATCCACATTTGGGCTGCCTCACTTGAAATACCAACATATTCAGTAACATTAAAGCAGCTGAGGGTTTAGGTTCCCAAGAGTCACAGATAAATAAGTTTGAGAAACCAGCAAACAAGGGGTGTGCTGAGAAATACTGGATTCTTCAGTCACAAGCAGATACTCTGGCAGTCTCTCACTCAGAGGATGTTTAGGGCCTGCTCCTCATAGGAGGAAGTCCTGCTGATTCTGGTTACCTTCCCACCATACAGTGGGAGCTGGGAAAGTACAGCACCATAGGTCACAGATATCAAGGGAAGAAGAATGAATATGCAGGGAAAGTAAAGGACAGAAACAGAATTTTAATGTGCTCCATTGGCCTTTCCTGTATATCACTCATTAAGTGGGTCACATAAAGGAGCAGGATAAGAATTCAGCATCTATCTGCAAGTCAGTTAACACCACCTAAATCCATGTCTAACAGCTGATGCTATCCAGTTTACTGACCTTGATCATTGGTATATGTCTGCATCATGTTCCCACCTTCTCTGTTATGTCTGTCACAATAGCTTATGCCCACAAATGAAAATCGATTAAAAAAATCTTTCTGGTGGAAGACAAGTGCTCAGAAGATTTAGATTCTCTAAATTTTAGATACTTTTCCTACTCTCAGAGAAGATAAGCACAGTTCAGGAGGCCAACATGATGAAAACTAAATCCAACAGGAGATTTACCTTTGTTTAGGAGGGTCATTTCAACTTTTTTATTTAAAGAAGTTATTGAAGGAAAAAAGGTGGTATGACCATACAGAATAAGGGGAACTCTTCCACAAAAGCATGGAAAGAAAAATGGTGAGCCCCATTCTGCCAGGGGCAGGGGTGATGTCAGGGACATCTTTTTCATTTCTGTATTCAGCAGCAGTACTTCTTGAAAAGGAGACTGTTTCAGATCTTTCTCTCTTCAAAATGTAGCAGCAGTCAACAAAGCAAACAAAATGCCAACACAGGGAAGGAACAGGTGGAAAGGAATACTGAAACAGTATAAAAATCAATGGCAGGTCAATAGCTTTTGAATATGGTCACTAGAAACTAAATCCTGGCTTCATGAAAGTCAGGGGGAATTCCACCACTAACACCACTCATGTCAGAAATGTGGCCTCTGTTAGTAAGAGACACTGTAGAAATGCAAAGACTTCAGCAACAAACAACTGGGGTGGTCAACAATAAGACGAGTTGTTATATGAAGACAACTGAAGCAACAGATTATTGAAAGAGAATGTAAATAAAGTGAAGAAAAGACATATAGCTAAGTAACAAGACTTCACGGTTGTGTCCCACACCTTCAGAAGAACACCAGGAAGCAGGTGATTCAAGCCAGCTATTGCAGGCTAAGACACAAACACTTGGATGAACTATTTCCTGGAGGAAGCAATAAACCAGCACTCCATGTGGACACAATGGTCCCACCAAAACCAACAAGAAATGCCTGTGGTCTCAGGAAGACTCAGACTGAGTCACTACCAGCATCCTGATCTGAAGAAAAGTATTTTAACTGTAACTGGTAGTAGGCACACTTCAGCAGATCGGGACCTAAAGGAGTTTTAAAAATACTGACTTGCCTTAAAGCATGAGAACCAGAGAAGAAGAAATTGCAATGAGAATCAGCTAGAAAAACACGTGTTTGCCTTTGCACATAGAAACCTGCATTTGCTTCACATTCAGCAGGGAGAAACAGGAGCCCTTCTAAGAGAACCTCTGTGCAGGAAGGGACAGTGTGCTAACACGGAACAACACGGAAACCCATGGAGCTGTGTTGGCTAAATAAAGCAGGGATAAACCCAGTGACGCAGCACAGTAGGGCAGTCATCCTGAAGGCCAACAAACAGAAAAAGAAAAAAAGAAAGAAAAAAAAAAAAGAAAAAAGTTTTTTTTCAGCAGGTCATGTGAATATGGTGCTCAGCACCCCTATGACTCCTGGTCAGGGCAGCTGTAGCTGAAAGAGGGACACTCTGTGTTGGCAGCCTCGTTCCCCATCACTGTAATCCTAAAATCATCAGATTACAGCAGAAGACTGTCTAAGGCAATCAGACGGGTGACTAACAAAACGTACCGGCTGAAGAGAATCCTTCCAGAAGAGCACTGCTCTTCCCCCAGTTGGGAAATTTCAGCGCAGTCACTGTCTGATAAAGGAGGGTTGAGGTTTTTGTGTGTCTGAATGAGCTGAATGCCAGCAGCTGCGTAAGAACTAAATTTACCACCACAATCCCAGGGATGCCTGCATTTTCTGCTAAAATAAAATCTCTGGGCCATT
Organism: Phaethon aethereus; assembly: GCF_964289735.1. NCBI lineage: Eukaryota > Metazoa > Chordata > Aves > Phaethontiformes > Phaethontidae > Phaethon > Phaethon aethereus. The sequence goes on from NC_138583.1 coordinate 20,513,796, forward strand.
AGCCTACTGGAATAGAAGCTTTTCCACTTAACTGAAGACATGTACTCATTCTCTTTCTGCATCTCTCATGCTCCAGTTCCAGTAAAATCTTGCCTGGTTTGAGAGTTTTTCATGGAAACACACATGCATCAGTTCAAGAGTACCGATATTATGCAAGTAATATTAAACAATTCACTTGGTTCCTCTGCCTCTCGCATTTATTCCTATGAAACAGAAAATGAGCCGCAGCTGCCAGAGCGCTGTCTGACCTACTGCGGACTGTACTGCATTCCTGCACACATGCTGACATAGCATTTTATGAAGTTTATTTCCCAAGGGGAAAGAGTTATAAATAAGTCTCACATTCACAGTAAATCTCCTGCCCTTTATTCCCTAGAGCTTTGAGCGTGGGCGGTTTTTTGTCACAGGAAATTGCATCAAAGTTTTCAGAAAAAGTGTATTAGCTTATACAATTTGCTTTTGTCAAACTGCCTTTAACTTGACCCCCGACGAAGCTAGATTTTAAAAATTTGCAGTTTCAGTCTTCTCCATATTCACAGCTCTCTACATTCATTATCAGCAGAAATCTGGACATATAGAAAATCTGCAGCTGTTTTAGAAGACAGTAGATTTTATTAAAATACATTTTGTATTTTTTTAAAGTAACTTTTAAAAACCCACAAAGAACAGCTAAATGGTTAAAGGCATTTCTGTATACCTTCTGAAAATACATAGAGTCAGATCTCTAGGGAGGCTGTTTTCTCTTGGGCTGTACTCTTGGAATAGAGGAAGAAGCTGAAGCAGTAAATAGGGTCTTCACTATGGGCTCTAGAATCCAGCAGAGAGGATTCACTTATAAAGTAGGATCCTCAGATTATCATCTTTTATGTCTGGGGCATCACATTGACAAAATGTTTGCTGAACTCACTACAACAAGGTTCTGATCCATAACCGGAACTTCCCAGTCCACACCTCCCCCCCAAACATCTATTTCTGATTCCTCGTAGTTGTGAAAATACAAAAGCCAAAATTATCCCTAAATATAATTACTATCCTTACAGTTTGCAATGACCACTGAAGTATTTTCTAGGAGGTTAAAGCATAAATAACTGCTGCTTTGGAAATCCATTTTTCTTAAAGGCCAAACACCAGACAAGCAATATTGCCTATCTGGACATTACAAAATGTCAAAATTCTCCCTGAGATTTTAGTTTTAAAGGGACATTTCAGAAGGCATCCAGTGAAAAAAAGACGTATCAGATAATGTGCAGGCATTCTCTAAAAGACGAAATAGATGATGTGGCCAGATAAGCAGCCTGGGGGAAGGATTACATGCTGCTGGGCTGCATCGCGCAGCGCAGCCAGCGGGGCTGATGAAACAGTAGAATGGGATAAGGATGCAACCTGCAAGAACAACTGCACCGTGCTCTGAAATACAGACACTTCAAAGCACAAAGACTCAAACCAGAACATCCTGGTCTGTATCCAAACTCCCCCATACCGGAGGTTCCCAATTTTGGGTTCAATAAAGACATTTACAAAAGATGAGCAAGACTGATGTAAATGTGCAAGGAAAAGCTAAGGGTTAGATAATGGTCTACATCGTGTCTTTTGCATTTTAACCCTTTGCTTCCCTGTCACCTTTCCATACATAAGTCCTTTGCTTTGAGGACAATGAGGACACAGTTGACAAATGTCACTGTGTTTTTCACAGGCATCCCAGAGGAAATTCATCAATGGGATTAAAAAATTTGTTAGGTCAGGCAAGTCCTGAGGCTGGTAAGCAGGGATGCCTGGAACAAAACAAGCATCATGAACAATGGGAACCAACTCAGAGGAAAATGCAGGAAGGACTGGCACTTGGAAAGGTTAACCACTTAAAAACTGATCAAAAGGTACAGTTCACCCTGTAGTTATGACAGCTATCTATTAATCTGACAGGTTAATTTTTAATAATCCTCAAAATAGGGAGATGGGGACATTCATATAACAGCTCTGGAAAGAGCCTGTCACTCCTTGGATATACTCCCTGTAGGCTCTAAATCAGCTTCCCTTGCAAACTCTTGTTCAACACGTGGAAGGGAAGAAAACATCTCCTCTCTACTGAAAAACAGCTGGACAAAACTCTAAGCTCTAATAACTCAAAATAGTGCAATAGGCAATCTTATCCTGCAGCTAAGAACCCAGCATCACCACAGACAGGTAAATTACAAAACCAAGAGTTCAAAGGGACAAGTGGCCAATTCTCTACAAACACACTCAGAAAAACAAATACTTTTCTTGGGAGGTTCCTTAAAACCACCTGCTGCTAGTACCCTGGAGGACAGAATGGATGACACCAAAAAGAGGATGTAAAACTGGAAGAACCTTTCTTAATACAAGCATGCATTTAGTTAACACCCAAATCATCACTGAAAATAAGGCTGTATCACAGGGTTGGAACTTTAGCACACAATGAACGTGCTGCTCGTATAGCACCTTTCCTCCAAAACACCGTTCCCCCTCCAACGGGAAATAGTGCAGTTGTTCAGTGCTTAACAGCACTAGGGAACAGCTCAAAATAAAAGCTGAACAAGACAGTATCTAAGATAAACTTTAAGAGGGACATGATGAGGCCAGTTTGCCATTTACAGCCTCTTGCAAAGTAACATTCCTGGAGTTCAACATCAGTATCCTGAAGTAGGCAAATGTGCTGATCACTTGGCAAGAGAAACCTGAGGCACAGGGAAATTACGCTGCCCTGAGCGAAATCCACCCCTACTGGCCCTGCTCTTGCCCGCGGCGCTGCTCACTGCCACAGCCAGCAGCTGTGTCCCAGTACAGGCACATGGATGAACAGTACACGTGGTTTGCACAGGATGAGTTTCACATACAGTGAAACTGTGCCAAAGCAAAGAGTCCATGACCGAGTTCTCTCCTTTCTTCACGGTAGCAGAAAGTAAATCTCCAAGCTCAATCTTGTCAGGTCATTGATTTTTCCATGGAGTATCAAACTTTGGGATCAGCTTAAAGAGCTGCCTCCTGGAGCCCATCCCCTGGCAAAGCACTAACTACACCTTAGTAAATGCTTCCTTCCAGTCAGAACGGTCTCATTCACCCCACCAATCGTCCTCCTTGAAACTTTCTTATTTGTCCCCACCGCCTGTAAATGTGATCCCAAATTCTCCTTGCATGTCCCTGGCTGTACAATGGCCTATAGATGTCAATGCATGGTGGTCCATGGGAATGCAGAAGGTGGTCCACAACGTTCTCATTCTCATTCACGGAGGCAAGCAAACTGAGGGTAATACAAGCAATAAATTAACATTCAAAGATGCCTTTTTTTTGTTTGTTTTGTTTTGTTACAGGTGAAGCACCACAGTATAAGGAATCTACAGGCTCTTCCAAAAAAGCTGGGATTTGGGATCTTGGGATTCAAGATGAAGAAACACTACTTTGGACAATAGTTGTGTGGGGACTCCTCATCTAGGTACTTTGATATGTAAATTCTTCCAGCCTTTGGCATGTGCAGAAACCCTGCTGCCCTTGCTCCCAAGCACACGAGCATAACTGGAGCATAGCAGTGGAAATGAAGCAAGAGGATTACATTTCAGGAGGGACATGTTTTGGTGCGAGACTAGAGGCTTAAGGGGATTACAAGATCAGAGCTGCTTCCCAGAGTGACAGGGTGAAAAACAGCAAAGCCCACGCATAAACATTGCCTATAAGTAAGCATTGCTTCGTATCCTTCAGCAGTAGAGAGATAGGAGCACAACAGCAAATGAACCAGTGACCTCATCAACTGCATCTTCAGCCACCTCCACTTGTCTCCGACACCATCTTAACTCACATCACACTTGTATTTTCTGTCTCCTCGTGCCTTTTATCACCCTTGTTTCCTCTTAGCTGCTGCTCTTCCCACATGAACCATCCCTTTTCTCCTGTCAGTCGATTGTTACCTACCTTGTCTTTCTCTGTATCGTTCCCCGCCACCACTGGAAAACAATTTGGGAAGACTTGCGAATTCAATGAAAGAAAAGGATGTCAGGATGCTATATAAAGAATGGTGACTTCCGTATCAAGAAACTGGAATGGATAGAAATATAGCCGTCTTCATAAGATCTAATAATCCTGGGTATAAAGGGGAACTCCTGTAAGCCTTAGATAAAAGGACTGCAATAATTTTTAAATCCAGGAGGATTTTATTTTTCAGCTAGCTAACACTCCTCAAAGGTGGAGCACTATATTTGGATTCCAGATAAATATGCCCTTCTAACAAATACTTAAAGAAGCAGTAGATTTATTCCCCAAAAGATATGGAGTTAAACTCACTAACAAGAGTTACAAATGCCGGAGGGCCTAGCACACCTGGAACGTCCTATCTGGATGTAATTTAGAAATCAGAAAACTGCCAAGTTCAACTGATGCTTTCAAGAAAGGAGAGAATTCAGGAGCAGGGCTGTGTGGTGCTAAGCGTTATAACACATGGCAAAAGACTGGAATGGCTTCAGAAAGCTTATAACCCAATGCAACAAAATTTAGAGATGACTACAGGAACCTGACAACAGACATTAAGAGGGATGGATACTGGTGTATTGAGTAAAAGCTGCCAGGCATATTTATGTCAAAGGCATTAAAACACACACAGACATATATACATATATATTAAAAAAACCCCTACAAACTAAATTTTGGGTTCATTTAATGGAAAGAATCAGCACTAGACTGGGACGAATCCCCAGGGCTACAGTAAACTAAGCAAAAAAAAACCCCAACCCCTCTCAAAAGAGAAGTCCTGCAAGTCATCTGAATTTTAATGGCAAGGTAGTTGATTTAATTTGTATCACAGGCAGCATCAAAGAAGAAGAGCAAAAGTTAAGATGACCACTGAGCCAAGGCCTGGGAACCAGGAGGTTCACTATCTGTAGTCAGACCTTTATCACCTTGGATACTAAACCTTCCCAGAGCTCGACTGAAAAGAACGGGACAGAGAGTCAGAAATCACCTCTGAAAAGCGCTGACAGGTAAAACTGGTTCATATCTATAAATGCTACAGAAGAGGACAACTTGCAAAAATGCTCGCATTACACTGAGCTTACTTAAATTCCCCTTCCCACTGCTGTTCAGGAGCTCATGTTTCCTCCTGGTTAAATTCACACTTCTTGATATTGCAGATGTTCTGTTCTCATTTCAAATATATCTGTGTTCACCTTTCCTTTCCATTCAGTGAAAAGAATGTTAACAACCTTCCTGGAGTCAGACATATGAGAAGGTTTCTACTTCTGCTTCCACAAATCAAAAGCAGCTGCTACATGGCATGGCATGGCAGAAGTGAAAACTTTTAAAAATAAAACCCAGAAAAGCAAAAAAGGGAAAGGATGACACAGCAATTAATAAGCAATATAACCCGCAACACAACTGAGGAAGAGAAAACCAAAAGAAACAATCCTTCTCTCCCCCTATTTTCTTTATTTGGTTTGGGGGGGGGGGTTGCTTGTTTTTGGTTTTTGTTTTTTGTTTTTTTTTTTAAGGGCAAACCGACTCTTACATTTCTTTTTTGAATTTGGGATAAGAAATGCAGGTCGTCTGACAAGAGACAACTTGCAGAAACCAAGGAACAGTTTGAAACATCAAGAAAAAGTGGACTGAAGGGCTTGCTTCACATGCTTCTTCATGGACCGGGGGAGAATATTTAATGGCAAAGGAGAATGAGGAATTCCCTTTCCAACTGTGCCCACCCAAGGAATGCCCTTGTCCCTGTCGTACCTTGACCGCTTTCAAGCTAGTGGGCTACAGAGATGACACTGTTAACATCCATCCTACAGCTGCTGCATCTCAAAAATCCTTTGACAAAAAAACTTTGGCTCCCACCACTAGGTCTCTTCCAGTTGTCATCTGCCATAATACTATAGTGAGTTTGTAGAATACACAGAGTTTCTTTATTAAAAGACAGTAAAATTTCTTTAAGAAACAAGAGACGAAAATCTTCCTTTGGGTCAGCTTATCATTGCTTGATTTTTCTATGGCATTACATGAATTTGGCCTCTATTCTATTTGTATTTTAAAAAGGCTACCTTTGTTTTATTTCTTGAATTATCACATATATTGCTTTATGCCTGTTCCTCTCCACCCAGGACAGCTAGTGACATTGTATGCCAGATAACCTGGAGATGGTCTCAATCTTACTCTAAAAGGGCTTTACCCCAGTATAGCTGAGGGAAACAGAAGGAGTAGAATAGTTTATAGAAATGGTTTATTCAGCTTGTAATGAGCTAGAATTCTCATTATCCATAACACTGGTGCTTACAGTTTATTAGGAGGACTGATGACATCTTATTTTTAAACCACACTGTGTTGGTTAAGGCTACCTTACTTAGGAATTGGCTTGGTCCTGGCACCACTCTTTATCTCCCCTTTGTATTTAACATAGCATTTTTTGACAGAAGTGGCCAATGCATTACTAAGAGCTTGGATAGGGTTGTCATGTGTTTAAATGTCACAGGTACTTCATGAAAAATCATGGTGCAAAAGCAACTTATACCCATGTAAAGCTGCCTGCACAGACAGTATTAGTTTTCCAATCAAAATAAGCTTTATGGACAGAGAGATCTTTTTTAGTTTTTCTTTTGACTGTCTACAATGTGTTTGCCATTTAAGTACAGGTATTGTGGTAAATCATGAGCCTTCAAAGTACAGTTCATTACCCTTACATCCACAGTGAGTAAAATAATAATGAGCCAAAATGAGTACTGGGAACAGTGTTCTTCAATATCTTCATCAATGACATGAACAGTGGCATCAAGTGTACCCTCAGCAAGCTTGGAGACGACACCAATTTGAGTGGTGCAGTTGACATGCCTGAAGGATGGGATGCCATCCAGAGGGATCTGGACAAGCTTGAGGAATGGGCCCATGTGAACCTCATGAGGTTCAATAAGGCCAAGTACAGGGTCCTGCACCTGGGTCAGGGCAACCCTGGGTACCAATACAGGCTGGGGGATGAAGGGATTGAGAGCAGCCCTGCTGAGAAGGGCTTGGGGGTACTGGTGCACGAAAAGCTGGATGTGAGCCAGCAATGTGTGCTCGCAGCCAGGCAGCCAACTGTATCCTGGGCTGCATCAAAAGAAGCGTGTCCAGCACGTTGAGGGAGGCCCCTCTGTTCTGCTCTGATGAGATCCTACCTGGGTACTGCATCCAGCTCTGGAGCCCTCAGCACAGGAAAGACATGGACCTGCTGGAGAGGGTCCAGAGGAGGACCGCAAAAATGCTCAGAGGCATAGAACACCTCTCCGATGAAGAAAGGCTGAGAGAGCTGGAGTTGTTCAGCCTGGAGAAGAGAAGGCTCGAGGGAGACCTTATTGCAGCCTTCCAGTACTTAAAGGGGGCTTATAAGAAAGATTAGGACAGACTTTTTAGCAGGGCCTGTAGCAATAGGACAAGTGGTAATGGTTTTAAACTAAAAGAGGGTAGATTTAGACTAGATATAAGGAAGAAGTTTTTCACAACGAAGGTGGTAAAACACTGGCACAGGTTGCCCAGAGAGGCGGTAGATGCCCCACCCCTGGAAATATTCAAGGTCAGGTTGGATGGGGCTCTGAGCAACCTGATCCAGTTGAAGATGTCCACGCTCATTGCAAGGGGGTTGGCTCGATGACCTTTAAAGGTCCCTTCCAACCCAAAGATTCTGTGACTAGAAAAAAAATTTATAAAAAGTCTTTTCTTTTTGAAATGCTTCCAGTTGAAATACAGAGGCAGCCTGAAACAGGTAGTCAAGTCAGGGCAAGCCATTCAGCTAAAATGCTGATGTGGCAATGATGGAGTATAATAACAGTAACTTGTCACCAAAGTTCATTACTTTAAGGTTGATAAAAAACAACAGAGGCAGTTACAAACCACTGACCCTTTGAAACCAGCAGCTCCCAAGCTTTCCCATACACCAAGCCATTTCAGGGACGTGGACTGCAGCTAGGCTCATCGTTTCTTAATTTAAGAGCTTCTGTCCAACTGTAATAACTACAACAGAATGCAGGACAGACGATCACTAAGTCAACTCCTACTCTGACCCCTAATCACAACCTGGGAAATGGGAATCCAACAGAAGTCAGAAGACTAATTTTATGCGAAACAAGGGATATTTTTAGGGAGAGCTATGCACAGTTAGTGGTCTCGTGAAGACCAGAGTGGGTGCAGGGCCACAATTATGGGGGAGGGTAGTATTAAAAAAAATTAAAAATAGCAGAAGTTCCTGAATAAAGCAGGCAGAGAAAACACAGGGATTATTACTCTAACCACAATGGCCCAGCCTGGATTTGAAAGGAGAGCTGGTGCCTCAAATAGCCTAAGGTATAACATCTGGTTCTTCAAACTAATCTGACCCTTTTGAGACAAATACTTCCTTGGGGAAGAGCATTGTTACATTTCAAAGTCCTAATGTTAACCACTATCTGTCAATCGAGATAAAACAAGCACCCCAATGGGTCATAAAACACTAATTTTCCATTAGACAGCAAGACAGAAACTGATGACAAGAAACAACAACAAAATTAGCCGTTAACAGAAACCAGATGGAATGGCAAAAACTATTCAAAGAAAACTATTAACTTAATATCAAGAGAACGAAATAACAGCGTGTAGTAACCACAAAACGTCTCAATATGGAGACCGACCAACCATCAAGGTCAACATAAGAGAGCTTAAATTAGTTGGTTTTGAGATTGCTTCCTGTTACACTTGACTAAGCTGGGAGCTTGATGTTAAATTAGGAAGAAAGGAAAAAAAGATCCCCAAACAAGAGAAACACAAAAACCCATGTTGAAAATAGCCCATCTGCCCAACAGAAGGTACAGAAACCAGGCCCTGGAAGAACATTTTAAAGACCTTTCTTCCTCTTCCCAGCACTCTCTTGCTACCTCAGTGCCACCTTCTCTTTTGAACTGCTAATTTCTATCAGTGAAGAGCTTCAGATTCACTTTTACTAAGGAAGAAAAAAAGATTCACGTGTCTCCACAGTCCACACTAGGACCTAGTATAAGGTTTGTCTATGAATATGCCAATTCAAGTCACCAAATTGCCACTGAAGCACTACTGGCTCTAGTACTCAGAAGCCAAACTGTTCACCACCTTTTAAACAACTACAACTCAGTTTTGTCAACCTCTGATACACAAAACTTAAAATTCATAAAATGAGGGCACACATCCCCAATCACAGAGACTGAGTACATCAAAACACGTGATAAAAATAAGCCAGCAACACTGCATAGAAACTGCAAGAGACAGGAAGGAAATCTTAAAAATACATGTTTCGAGCCTTAGGTAAAAAAAAAAAAGATTTGAATAAGATTAAAAAAAACAAAAGGAACCTTTATCTTCATAATCTTTCAGTTATATGCAGGACAGATGGATGCATATGGTGCTTCCACACTCAATCCAGAGAGCATAAAATTACCATTTCTTTCAACATAATCATCTCAATATTTCAGTACTACTGTTTAGATTTTGCTTTTGAAAGCATTACATGTCAGGAAGAAGCAACAGCATGCTATTTTTTTTTGGCTGGGATGTGGGGATGGCAGATTCTGTCCCTTGCCACAAGGCAAAATGGAGAACAAGGGAATAGACAAGGCGGGGGCGGGGGGCATAATAGTCTGTGTAGTCTTTCAGTCCTGAACTGCTTAACTGAAGGAATGGAAAAATCACCCTCTTGCAATGCTTTTCTACATTACCTCACCTTCCCTGAGACAATAAGCTCTTTGGAGCATATCCTATGTCTTTAGGCACTTCTGGACAGCTTTACAGTAGCCTTCTGGTGTCTATAGATAACAACAAAATAAGAGAACTTGGAAGAAGCAGCATCTATGGATATGCTCTGTCCAGCCGTACGATGAAAGGCTTGAGTTGGGCCCTTCCAATTTCCTCATGGCTAGCCTCCTAAAGAAAGCACATTAATTTAATTAATTCAAATGAATGAAAAATTATTCAGCACCAAGCAGGAGACAAAGCTCAGGCAAGGGTATTTTAACTCATTTTAAGAAGGGCAGCTCCCAAACAGACTTTACAGAGCCTGTGAAGCCATACCGGGAGAGACAACCGCTACCTCCTTCAAACCCATTGTGGAACTGCTCTTGCGAGAAGCTAAATCACTTCAGCGAGAGTAAAAGGTGACATGAACTTCACAGGTTTTGCTCCTAAGAGAGGTAGAGGAACTTTACCACAAAGGTCTTCAGAGACCTACTTCAGCCAATCTGACTCATTAAAGCCTAGTTTCTGAGATGACTGACAAAAGCATTGATTGCTTGGCTGTTCTCTATCATCTCAGTTTAAGCCGTGAAAGATTCCCATACACCTATAACAGCCACCAAGCAAATACATTTAGCAGCACTAGTTATTTGATGAGCATGAAGTCAAGGTAATAAAGTAGCACCAGGAAGGTCCCTAACTGTGGTCTTTGTCTTTCATCTATGTATAGCAGATAGATGAGAAAGGGATGTTGCTAACAAAGGCATGGATTCCAAGACACATTACAAAAGAGTATTTTTAGCAACTGCAACCCTAAGGAAGAAATACATAGCTTTAGTAACAAGTGGAAAGAATCTGTAAGCAAAAACAATATACCCAGAAGAAGTGATGTTTAACAAAAATTAAATCCCGATGTCAAAAACACATCAAGAAGAGACATGAAAGGGAAGGAGAGCAAGCCACAAAGACATCAAAAAGGAGAGGAGGTGGGAAGAATAGCATAATCAGAAATCCTCTCTGTTCTTTACAGATTTATGATTATTAAGGATCCAGATAGAAAATGTTTCTCTTTTTTCTTTTTCTTTTTTTGTGTGTGTCTTGTTTTTCTCAGCAACTCAGTGTAATAGTAACTTGCAAAATTTAGCTCTGCTCTATAGCTCTGACTGAATTGTCTATTGACAGTTGCCTATTTTTGCCCTTCTCCAAATGCTCTTCTAACATTGTTACGCAGTGGTAGGGTTTCCCCATTGAAGCTGACTCATTTCTATAGTAGCTGACTCCTGCTCTTCCAAAACCTTTGTAGTCCTTTGACGTGGCTCAAAGTGAAGGAGTCTGTGCGGCAGTCTATGTGGCATGCTAAGCATTATTAAGAAATACAGAAGGTATGGCTTGGTAGCTGTAACGCTTGTGCCCACACTGCATATGATAGAGAGACAATTCTCTGCCAAACCACTCTTATTGCAAAAGCTTTAGCAATCTGCATCGTCTTCTAAGAAGTTACTACCAGACACCCTTACTGAAAGCCATGGGAGCATATTTATCTCTTGAAAGAAGAAAAGTGTGTCCAGACAGCAGTACAGTTGAGTAATTTTCATGAAGAGATGACAAATTGTGCTGATCAGAATCACCAATGCTAGTTAGGGCCAGGCTGCCTTTAACAGTTGCAGTTAAAATCCACAGACACCACTCAGAAATCAACACATCAAAGCTTTGAGAATTACAGTAATCACATGTGATTATTTAACAGGAAGCTTAAACAAGAGGAAAACGGGCAAACCAGGAGACAAGCCTTTTCTCTGCGTTCCCAGGTACTCCTAGTACTTCTGCTGAAAGAGAATTTAGGCCTCAGCAGGGAACAGCCCAATACCAGTTCTAGCGAAGGAAGTGGTCAAGGATCACTCATTCACTATCAGAGTCACGGAGATATGCGTCCATGGTGTCATCATTGTTTCTGCATGCTCCTTGGGCAAGCCACTTCAATTTATACTTCAGTTCCTTAGGGGTAAAACAGAACAAGAAAAACTTTTTCTTTCCATGCATGCTCACTTTTTTAGACTTAAAGTCTTGAGAGATGAAAGGTGGTCTTTTCCCACATATCTACAATACCTAATACCGAGCTGTCCTGGTTTGGGCTGGAATAGAGTTAATTTCCTTCCTAATAGCTGGTATAGTGCTGTGTTTTGGATTTAGTACAAGAATAATGTTGATAACACACTGATCTTTTTAGTTATTGCTAAGTAGTTGTAGTGCTTATACTCAGTCAAGGACTTTTCAGCTTCCCATGCTCTGCCAGAGGGGAGGTGCACATGAAGCTGGGAGGGGGCACAGCCAGGACAGCTGGCCCAGCCTGGCCAAAAGGATATTACCTACCATATAACATCATGCTCAGTATATAAACTGGAGTTGGCTGGGTGGTGGGAATTGCTGCTTGAGGACGGGCTATCAGTCACCAGGTGGTGAGCAATTGTTGCATTGCATCACTTGTTTTTGTATATTCCTTTATCAGTAGTGTCATTATTTCCTCTTCCTTTGCTGTCCTATTAACTGTCTTTTTCTCAATCCACAAGTGTTATTTCCCTGATTCTCTCCCCCATCCTACCTAGGTGGAGGGAGGTGAGTGAGCGACTGCGTGGTGCTTAGTTGCTGGCTGGGGCTAAGCCACAACACTAGTAAAACAGGACGTAACATGAGGGGCCTTCAGTGCCTTCCTCTAAAGTCTTAAGCTAGAAATCAGTGAAAGCTGGAAGAGCTTTATGGAGGGGCATTGTTACATGGCTGATGATATGCCTAATTTAGACATACTACAAAAGTACCGGCCTGGTTTTACGCTAGTCCCCAAGCATCTCCTGTTGTAGGCTGCCACAAAGTGCTTTGGTCCAACTTGGTATAGCAGTTCTCGTGTTCTCAGTTCTACCTATGATCTTGACTTTGACAACTTCAGCATTCCTGTTATCATGAGCATAAGGGACTGTTTGGGTCTTTGAGTTCTCTTGAATAATCATCATTCATGAGATATGCATTTAGTCCTGAAGGGTTCAAGAAAACATTGTAGGGGACAACTCTTTCCAGAAATTGAATTTAGACCTTAGTGAAAAATAGTCAAATCAGGGAAACAACAATACATGACAGAAGGGGGGGGGGAAGCCACCAGCACCTCAAATACCTGTAGTGCAGGGATCCAGGTCAGATGAAAACATCCTAGGATGACCCTATAAAGAGGGCTGTGCTCCCCCCTGCAAGACAACAAAACAAAAATGGATTCCCCAAATCCCAGACTGCAATAGTTGCTGTCAGTTCCTTCCTGACCTCCATTTTCTCAGTGCTTTCAAGCTGCCAGCCTTCACTAGCTTCACACAGACTCCTCCAGAAGGATAGGAAAGGCACAATGGCTAAAGCTCTCTACAGAGTTCAACACACAGGTGGTCTGACTTGGAGAGGTCTACGGTCCCGAACTGGCCTATCTGTATTCATGATTTTGTATCTAAGCCCAAGGTCATGAGCATCTGTATGCCAACATTTACAAACTGTGTTGAAATGTCTGTTAGCTTTTAGCTCGGATGTTGTATGAGTCTACAGTCATCTCACTTCAAGATTGTTCTCTAAACATTTGCTGAAATGCAAATACAGAACTGAGGAGCTCCAAAGCACAACTGCAATGACACACTACCATTTTTTGTATGCAAAACCTTGCAAAACATCAAAACACTACTTTACCTCCAACCTGTTAATTTGCTGTTACTTTAATACAAATGCACAAATAAACTAGATCAAGCCAGAGCTGTTCAGCCAAGATAGCACATCGCCGAGCCCTGTGCCCAAGACTTGGGCAGAGAGGGGCGGCGTGCGGGTTGGCACACCTCCGCACTAACATGCTCACACAGCTTTTTGACTGGTCTTGACTGTATTGGCAGTCAAGTCCTGACTTACTTGATTTGCAGTCAATCCTGGAGATGCATGTGGTTGCCCGATATCCCTGTCTCCACCAAATCTTACAATGGGTCATTTCCCTACTGGAAGCTTTGTATTTCTGCCTGCCCCTCAGTCATTCCCAGGACGAAGGAAAGGATGGGCAACATGGTTCTGGCCCTTCCTGCTCTGTTATCATGGCATTTGTGCGTCCTGTGTCTTTTAGACAATGAGATGCAGAGGTTTGGAGAAGCGTGGTTGTGGGGAAACAGTCTCTGTCCCTCCTCTTATTGACCCTTGTTTTTCACCAAGACATGCCCATGAAGAAGTAGCCAAATCCATCCCCAAACATCCATGGGAGGGAGCCAGACACTGTCCCTCCCCACTGCTGGCAATGGAGGGAGGCAGAGGGCCACCCTGCTGTGGGGGACAGGACAGTGGCAGAACCCTCAGGAAGCCGGCTGACACTGAGAAAAGGCTGGATGGCATAGGGCAGGCTCCAAAACTGACATCATGAATGCACAGCAATATACGCTCCAAATCAATTTTACATCATTTGTCATCACAAGCAATTTGATTGCAGCCCCACCATGGCATCATGAAGCTTTCTGGGAGACAGCTGAGTGGCAGAAGCCCATGGACTGAAAATATGTTAATTTTGCGCTAATGAAAAATTGATTTTCAATCTAAATTCTTCTTCAGTTATTTTTTTAAATAAAAAGAACCCACAAATACAAATTTAAAGCTGTTCTCACCATAGACCTACCCTTAAAATTCCTTGTCAGTGAGAAATAAAAAACCCTGAAATTTCTCCACTGCTTGATAAGTCCTACAAAGAGGACCTGCTTAGCCTTCCCTGTTTTTTACTTTTCCCAAGGACATCACAGCTGCAACCATTTCATTTAAATGTTACAATATGATACTGCCCTTTATATCACAGAACTAGCTAATAACTCCTCTTCCATTCACTTCTTTAATACCAACCATAAGCATACTCTTCATTTCAGTTTGTGTCATTTCTTGCTGCTGCCAAATACTGAATATTTTAATTGTATTTCTGACTCTACCATTAGGAACCTTCATATTCCATTACAAAGAGACACGGAGATAGGAGATAAAACTGGTAAGGAGTTTTATCAAGTAAGTCTCAGTCCTGCTCCCTGCCACAGGCTGAACAAAGAGTACCATGTTTCCTGTTCTGGTCTGATTCCAGCTCTTCACAGTGATCAACAGAAAAATAACTAAAAATTGAATTTGTGCCCTTTTTTCCTGTTATTAATTAGCTGGATTTTTTTGTTCAGTGCCAACTGTCACCTTCCTGCATTTGTAAGTAATACCTGAAGTGCTCTGATCAGTCCAAACATATTCCTCATACTCTTAGCTGATGGAGCAAATCTTTGGAAACTTTGTAGATATTTTGACCCAGAACATTTCCCAGACATGTGGAAGTTCCTATTATCATTATCTTAATTTAAAAAAAAGGTAAACATTTGAATAAAACTCTTCTCCATAAGGGTGAGATTTTGTAATCTACAGCATCATAGTCCACCCAGGACCTCACTCTCAGGTGCACGAGGATTTTGAGGCATTTCTGAAGGCATAAAGTGCCTTCTGAAGTGCCTGAGCACTTTCAGATGGCATGTCAAAGATGACACTCTTACCTGGATCCAAATTGGTTTAAGCCAGAGGTGAACATAAGCGCTTGAGTCCTCTCTGTGCCAATAAGGCTGTAACTGCTGTTTTGTGCTACAGTGACAGTATTAAATCTTATTTGATTATCAAGAAAAAATAATCAGCTGAGTGGGTGGCAGGGGGGCTGAGTACAGACAAAATCTGAATGTGGACAGTTGAAAAAGAACAACACAGAGGTGCATTTAGAAAGCTTCATTTTAAACTGTCAACACATTAGTCCAGTACAATGTCCCTGCTTATCGCAGGTGGGTTGCACCAGAGGACCTTTAAAGGTCCCTTCCAACCCAAACTATTCTATAATACTATGATTAAACATGCAAATGCAGAAATAACTCTTCCTTCCCTATATCCTGATGACTAGACAACACAACTCTGGACTCAAGGTGTAACTGAATAGTGAGGCAGTAAAATACACTTTAATGTTAAAAAGAGAAAGAAGAGAAAAGAAAAAAAGGAAAAAAAATCTTAAATCACATAATCCCAAATTCATCTCTTAATTTCTCTGACTTCAATCAAGTAACTGAATGCATGGGACCTCACAAGTCTAATAAAATCAGATAAAGAATCCTGCTAGCGAGCGTCCATGAACCAATTATGCATTGAAAGGTCACACAATCTATTGTAAAAAGAGTATGACTGTCACCTCTCTATCTCACAACAAATATTGAAGCACCTGCAAAATTCAAGTAGCAGATCAATTCTCGCTGTACATGCAGCATATACGTTTCAAGAACTTTAACATATGAAGTCAAAAGGAGCTTTTTAAGTTTTTAAGTCAGCATTTCAAGTTATTTAGGACTCCCAAAAGTACTGATGTGCCCCCCAACCACGCCCAAAGCCACAGGCTGATAATCTGCATGACAAAATATTGTCACTCCCAATTGTAAACAAAAGGAAAAAAGAAATGTCACTAAAGATCATATTCTTATGTACATGCACATTCTATTTAGGTGACCAAGTCATCTTGGAAGACAACATACTGTCAGGAGCATACATTTAAGCTTCACCAAAAGCATGTGATCATTAATCTCTTCCTGCGGGATTTCAGATAAAGCTGACAATTTCTGCTTCCACCAGTAATGCTTATTTACTAAACCCTGAATTGAACTTAAAGCTACCGTTTTGAAAAAAGAAAAAAAACCCCAACTTGTCTGCACAGCAAAGCACCATTTCATCCTAGTTATCTAGCAGGGACTCTTGATTTTTGCACTTTCAAGTTTGGGGTTTTTGGCAGCCCACATAAATAAATAAATAAATGACTGAATATCACCACCACCCCAACCCAAAACAAACCCCCCAACCAGGGAAGGCAGGACATACACACACACCAGTGCGGTTAACAGCCAGAAGCATCATACACACTTAAGACACACAAAGCAAATAACATTTGAACATTCTTGCCAAATGAGATTACATGTTTGAATTCCTCCCTTTCTCACACATGCACAAACCCACACGTTACAGAGCAAATTATGTTCACAGAACAAAGACCCTTTGTTATTGTTCCATAAGGTTTTGCAAAATCCCCTTCTTTGTGTAAAACTGAACTGACAGTGTTGCTCAAGCCCTGATGATCTAAATATACAAAGCCTGTACAGAGAAGGAATATAGATTTCTTTTAGAACGACTGATAACATTAGAAAATACAGACAAGCTTTTGAGAGCAGAAGCCTCAATTTAAAAGCATCTTTATTCAGAAAATAAAAAAAAAGTAGTAAATACTGCAGCCATTCAAATGCATGCACTCTGAAAGGACACAATTGGAGCTTAAGGCTTATCACACCCAGCTGTGTTTTAACAGATCTCTTCTGGCTACCTCCCCCCAAATAGAAGTGCTAATACCAATACAATTAAAGAACTAGCTTAAATAAAAACAACGAAAAAAATTTCCAAAACCAGCAAGTTGCCTCTCTGCTTTTAATCCCCAGCATCTTCAGAAGGATGTTAGCATGAATAAAGGAAAGGTGCTTAAAAAAATAAAAAGCAGCTTCACAATTAGAGCTGAACAAAGTATCACACTAAAAGAGATCCTCCATGTAGCACTCCAGTGAGGAGCCTCTACAGCAGCCTCTCCTAACAGGCTGCCCTAACGTACGTATTTACTTTGCAGGGCTTAACAGCATCCCTACAAGGAACTGTAAGCTAAGATACTCTGCTGACAAGGCATTCTCCTACCTGAAGCTTCATTTTCCAACACGAATGCATGTGTGTATCCTCAGTGTAGCTTCCCCTGGTTGCATGACTCCTGTTATCCAGACTAAAGAGACGGAGCTATGTAAGCAGAACTGCTGACTGCCCTACATTTGCCTGCAGATGAAGAGAAAGAGTTGGTACTGTACTTGCCTGGGCTTGTTTAAGCCCCCTAAATACTATACTAGTGTAGCTCAAACTAGATTAACTACTTCCTCCAGCTGATCCCACTGAAAAGAGCTTGTGATGAATAATGCATGAGAGCTCCTATGAACACGCTCCGTTCCTTGCAGCAGCTCATGTCCACCTCTTTCCCCTTCCCAAAAGCATCCCTAGCAATTTTTGTGCTATGAAGCATAAAAATTCTCCCAATGTCCAATGAGCGAGGACGGCAGCCCTCCCAGATCCGTTTTCTTTCCTCTACTTGTTAGTCAAACTAAAAGATCTGGTGATTTTTTTTTTTTTTTTTTTTTTTTTTTTTAGATAAAAATCCATGCAGCTAGAAGGCAAAGAAAGCATGATAAACACAGAGCCATATCTCTGGACTACACAATACTAGTAAATTCAGTTGCGTAGTAATTAATTTTTCTTATTCTTAGGGGCTGTGATGCAAGAGAAGCCATATAAAGATGAACACCGAAGACAGAGAATGTGACAGACCAGAAAATAATATGGCACAAGAAGGTGGAAAAAAAAAAAAACCCCACACGCTTGCTGTAGCTGGCAAGTTCAGTTGATTGTTTACAGAGAAAAGAGACTGCTTAGGAGAACTCAGTGGGTGGAAGAATATGGGGGATAAATTCACATGACTCTTCTCTTGAGTAATAAACTCTGCTATGTCAGTACAACTTTGCAAGCTAACTACAAAAATCACTTATTTTCAGATAGTCTTCTAAAGAGTGAACAAACACAGGACTGATTTGCAAGTACTTCATTTGCAAGTGCAATTATTGCAATAGACAAATGTCAATACACGCCACTTGGGGAGCCTGTTCCATTTCTCAGAATTGTTTTGCTTTGATTTCGTTGTTAGATACACAACAAATTATTTGGCATCTCTCTATCAGATACCTGCTGCAATCCAAGTGACATTGCTGTCCAAATACAACTGACAAGGTACTCGCAAGCTGTTTGTTTCCAGGAAAGGAAACGTGGCTTTAATGCATCATTTACAGTGAGAGGGTGTGTGCAGCTTCCTAAATCCTGAACCATGGCTCTTCAGTTTGGGCCTAATATAAGCCTCTAGACTTCTCTGAAGTCAGATTTCTCAGGTCACATCAAAACTCAGAGACAGTCTCTGCTTCCCCCCCCCGCCCCGCTCAGGTGACTCATGCAGAAAATGAGAGATAAAACGTTAAGACAACTGAGAGGGACCAAAGAGAAAGGCATATTCAACACATTAGAGTCACTTAGTGCTCAGCAGTGACTAGTATTGACTCCTCAGCAGTGACTAGTATTGACTCCTCTTTCACCTCTGCTAGGGGTGATGCTCCTGCAAGGATCAAAGCTAACCTTAGGACTCTCCAGATGGCATTATCCACACAGCTGCAGTTATTTTCATGCTTTCCCTGGGACACTCTCTGACCCTGGGAATGCTAGACACACCACAAGGCAGAGGAGAGTACTTCCCTCCCCTGCAATTGCACTTTTTTCAGACAAACTCTATCTTCTCACCTTCATCAGTTCCCTGCTACATCCACTTTTAAACTGATGTTTTCAGATTACTGCACCCCATTCAAAATTCAGTTTTACCACAAAATTACATTGTACAAATCTTGTGGCCAAGACCACTCTGTACATACTTTGTTTCTCATATTCGCTCTCTCACTCATGGTCAAGGACAACACCCTGAGCTAGATGGACCTTTTGTCTCATCCACCACAGCTGGTCCCATACCCTGAGCACTCTGCATAACTCGCTCTTTCTCCCTCCTCCCAGACCGAATATGCCTTCTTAAAAAGGAAAAGTCCAATACAAAAATCAAATCCACACAAACATTATCAGATCCATAACAAAGGCTATGGGAATACTTCACTTATCAATATGCTATGGATAAACCTCAAGGAGGCAAAGGTTCTTAACTTTTAAAAATTGGGGCCTTAATGTCTTCCTCCTGCAGATGTTTTCTTTAATATCTGGAAGATAGTGTTGAATTTTGAGATTTTTTTTTTTTTCCAGAGGCTCTAACTCTGAGGCTAATGGAAATGAATTGCTGGAGGGGGACAATCTGCCATAAACATGTTTGTAAGGCTTTATATACAGGGAAGTATGTATCTAGGCTCACTTAAGAATTTCACATAGCCCTTTGAACATTTACCCTCTTCCTCTTAGTACTTCAGGAGGTTAGGTCAAAGGTTATGAAGGTTGGTTTCTAAATTCAATAGGTGTATTACCACCGTTACAAAGAATTATGCAAACACAGCAGCTGGAAGAGAAATCCAGTTTAATTACATTCTGCACCAGCATTACGCCAGTGGACTCTCAGCAGACCTATGTCTGCACATAACCCACGAGACTACTCCCATGACACCAGGTGTTATGAGTAAGTTTCTGGGAGAAGCAAACCAGAACACAAACAGATGAGCGCGAGAGTAATTAAATGCTGTTTATTATTTCAGACAGTTCTCTCCACTGGGTAATCAATTTAAAATATAACACGAGAGAATTAAAGCCTATCTGCTTCTGAAAAGGTTCCTTCATAGGAATTTAAATTAAAAAATAGTGTATTCCTAGCTTTTTAAAGAATAACGAACTCAATTGGTTTCTGAATCCATCCCTTCATAACCTAGCACACAAAGTTCATGTTTCTTAAAACCTTAGCATCTGAAATGATGGCATTTGCACTAAAAATCTGATTAGCCATTTAAAAACATCCAGCCATACACAAATCCCCCAACTTTATGTATCACAGCTTCAGAAAAAACAACATTGGAAACATGGCTATTGACAGTCTAAAGCCATGTGGCAAACAACTCCAAAGTGACATGAGTTCATGGATTTTAAAGTGACATGATATCTGACTACTTAGGGTTAACATGCTCGAGTCTTGCATCCCCAAAATAAAGCAATTTGTGTTTTTTCCCCTCAAATATCAAATATTTGATTATTTAATCAAATATTGGAATTTAACCAATATGTTAATTGTTATGTTTATGAGGCTAAAAAGAACAATTTAAAAATTAACGGCATTCTGCTGAACAGCTTTGTATTTCATTTAAAATGAACAGCATTTTGTAGCATTCTGCTGCATGCCTGAACAATCCTGTTGCCACTGTAAAAGGCAGAGATGCAGGAGAGGCATCACCACAGCAAGCACTGTGCATAGCAAAATCATCTTTCATTCATGCGCACTTATGAGGTGAAACTTGAAATAATGTGTGTGGCGTCAGCTCACAGACACATCATTTCATTACGTGTTTATGGTAGGGGCCAAGCTGAATCATTTTGGTTCAGTATTTAGCTACTGGCTGGCCAGTTAATTTTACAGTCAAATTTTGTACAGTCTATTTAGTTTCTCCCATTTTTAAATAACTGCAACCTCCTGGGGAAATTATCTAGTAGACCATCTGCTCGTTTCCTATAAATCCTCCTTTCAGACCTTACGCAAATTTCCGAGCTGCCAATCAGAACTTCTTTGATGTCTGAATGAAAAAAAAACCCAACTATTCTGAACTGAAACCTGCAGTACAAAAAGATTAGTTATCCTCTGATCAGTAAAATAACGACAGCAAAGCAGGTCATTTCTCTGCAGCACATGTCTACTCTGTTTTGGTGAGACCCAATCTGCAGTACTGTGTCCAGCTCTGGACGCATCAGCAAGGAAAGACATGGACCTGTTGGAGAGGGTCCAGAGGAGGCCACAAAAATGCTCAGAGGCATGGAGCAGCTCTCCTGGGAGGACAGGCTGAGAGAGTTGGGGTTGTTCAGCCTGGAGAAGAGACGGCTCTGGGGAGACCTTATTGCAGCCTGCCAGTACTTAAAGGGGGCTTATAAGAAAGACGGGGACAGACTCTGTAGCAGGGCCTGTTGCGACAGGACAAAGGGTAATGGTTTTAAACTAAAAGATGGTAGATTTAGGCTAGGTACAAGGAAGAAATTTTTCACAATGAGGGTGGTAAAACACTGGCACAGGTTGCCCAGAGAGGTGGTAGATGCCCCATCCCTGGAAACATTCCAGGTCAGGCTGGACGGGGCTCTGAGCAACCTGATCTAGTTGAAGATGTCCCTGCTCATTGCAGGGGGGTTGGACTAGATGGCCTTTAAAGTTCCCTTCCAAACCAAACTATTCTATGATTCTATGATCTCAAGCAGCAGAAACACCCTCAGTGGGATGAGCACTTACAGGCCTCCCTGGCCACAGGTTAGGAAAGAACAGCCACGATCCAGGGACAATTTATCTCACATTTTTAGCTTGTTATATTCTCTCTCAAGTTTCTATATGCCCAAGCACCTCGTTTGCAACCGTCTCAGTTGGTGCTGCCAGGGAACAGCTGATGGACGTTTCCCAAGTCTAACCTCGAAGGAGGGTGGAGGGAAGGAAGAACCAATTTGGATGGCAAAAGCATAATGGGGGGAGGATGAGGTAAGAAGATGTTAAATACCAAGCAGTGCTTCTTCCTGTCTGTGAATTCACATAACCATGCTTGTGCAAGCGCTGCACTGCTCCTCCCTCCCAACGCTGTGGGCTGTGCAGGTCCAATGTTACACCAGACTTTTTCCCCAAACAAACAAGGCTGGAGGGAGTTTCAGCAATCAGGAACACATTGAGGGAGCTAACAGACTTTAATCCAGCAGATGTTTCTCTGTGCCTGTGCAAATTTCACAGTGGAAAAAAGAAGTGAGGATTTTACATCTATTTTTAATGGAATTAGCACCAGTATCCAAACTCTGTACCAAGCATTAACAAATACCACGTTAACATCCAATGCTTCCATGGAATAGGCAGAAAGACAGCAGTACCTGCAAGTAGGAGCTGACTTTTGGCTGCTGCCTGTGCCTAATTCAAATACTTGTCACTGCAACAATAAATTCACAATGCTGCAAAGCAATATAATGGTGCTTACCCAAGTACTGTGGGTGTCACTAATGCACCTACAAAACAAGAGTGGGATATAACAATATGGCCTGAAGAATTTTTCCAAAAAGCATTAAAAGATTGATTGCAGAAAACGCCCCCAAAAAACTAAATCCACAAAAAGCACTTCAGACTACAGAAGATTGGGTGATTGAACATGAAATGAAAAGGCCAAGCAACTAAGGGGCATATTGAGCTTCCCAAATGGTTTTATTTCCTCTCACATCTACAGTTTTGGCTCTTTGTTCTGCTTTTTGGCCTCAGAAAATATAGCTGAGTTCAGAACAGTGGATTGCACACAAGTTCTCCCCAACAAAACTGCACATGCAGGAACTAGTTAAGACACTTTCACAAACATTTGAGAAATCTAAGGAAAAAAGTAAAACCCAGAACTTTGTTATAAAGAGGAACAGCAAAAGCTTCCTCAGAAGTTCCTCAAAAAAACCCACAAAAAACCAACCCCCCTCATCAGATTCAAAACTCATGACAGCTAAAACCTACCTAAATATTGCACAAGAAGAATTCACCAGAAAGGATGCAACAGACATGGGGGTCAGGGCTGTGCATTATAAACACCCCCCAAAATTCTGGTTATAAACCAGAACCTCAGACTTTACAGTTATTTCAGTCTTAATGACTGAACTGGAAACCAGCAGGGTCATAAAAATGGGTTGATCTCATCTGCCTTCCTTCACCCTGTCATCCACTGAGACTTTTCTGTACCTCGAGTAGGTTTGCTACAGGTAGCCAGACAGAAGTCAGTCTTGAAGAAGGACTTCAACAATCTACTTCTTGTGTTCCAGTTGGTTACCCCCAAATCATCCTTGGGGACAGATGGCATGGGTGCACCACTGCCAAATTGCCAGTGGTGGACCTGTGAGCAGAGAGACCACAGCAGACCTTTTCTGGAATAGGGTAAATCGTGAGAGTGCAGTTCACAGGGGGCCAGAAGAAAGCTATCTGGGTTTTGCTGGATGATGTACTGGGAATGGCACTTTTAAAGCAGTTCCTTTAAATGAGCAGCTCTAGCATCAGAGGCAGGGAGAGGTCAAAGAGAAGTCTTTAAGGAACTGCAGGGCTTTTGTAAAAAAAACCTGCTAGCTGTTTTACAGGGGGGCTCGTGTTGCTAAGGTCAGACTGACACCAACCAAGTTGCTAAAACATTTAGACCCAGGTATCAGAACTCCTGAAACCAAATATTTGGATCTGGAGAGGATGTCTAGCACATTCAATACATATTCCCATCTCTCCCGGGGGCAGCGGGACGATAGAGCAGCAGGGCCAGGCAGAGGCTAAAACTGGGGATGCTTTCAGGAGATAAGCAGCTGCCACCAGTCCTATGTGGTGTGAGACTGGATGGACTGAGGGTGGTTCAAAATGCTCATAAACCTAGGAGCAACAGCAACGCTCTCTGCTGATCTACATTCAAAAGGAAACAGAGGTTTATAGATGATAAGGAGGGGGAAAAAAAAACCAACACAGTGTGGCATGGACACGATACAGCGGGAAACAAAGCTGAGAGGGACAACGCAGTCCAGCCACACAGGTTGTCTCTCTCTCTCCCTAGCTGCATTCATGGGAAAGGCCCAGTTTCCCATGGAAACTGCAAGCTCCTATACTTCAGTCAGTTCATTCTAGTAACCATTAGAAAGCATCTTTCAAAACAGCACTATTTATTCAGGCTCCAAAACACACAGAACAAATGGTGTAACAGAAGGCCCTAATACCCGGGCACGTTACCCACTCCCGAAATTCTCCCCCCTAACTCCTGAATCAGAAACATTCCTCGCACTAGCTCAGGATGTGACTGGAGAAAGTGCCGTCTTACTGCTGACATGCTCGCCCCATCTGTTTAATTCTTTTTTTTTTTTTGGCAGCCTATTGTCTCCTCTTAACATTTCCCTAGTAGTCTGTTCTAGCTCACCAAAACTCTCACCTTTATGGGAGTTGATCAGAATTATGACATGGTGGAGTGTTCCCTTTTATTACTTTTTCCAACTGTTTACATCTGAAAATGGAACAAATGATACTGATAGAAATCATGTTAAATGGTGAAGATCTGACTCCTGACAGATCTGAAGTTGCCCTTGTCAACAGAGAATCAAATAAAGATGTTCCTGCTGGTTCTGCAAGATCGGTGCTAAGCCAGGCATTAGTCAGTATTTTCAACAATCATCTGGAAATGAATTTAAAAAAAATAAAAACAAACATAGGGAAGTTGCTGCCGGTTACATTTACAGGTGACACAAAGCTTAGCAGCATGGTAAAAATGATGAGGCTTATAGCCACTTCACAGACACTGACCATTGAAATTGATTTTGGGGTAAAAAAAAAAAACGTGTACTCAAACTGCATTTTATTTTCACCAAATCAAAGTGACACAGGCTGTAACTGCAAGTCACTCAGGCTTCAGTCTATAACGCAGGAGTACAGTAAAGGATTTAGGAAGTTGCAGTGAAGTGACAACTGCAGATGAGAATCTGAGTGCTGTTTGAGGACAGGATCAATGCCATTCACCCCTGCATTACAGCAAATAGAGATCAGTTTTCCCTCCGAAGTCCAGCACTGCCAAGGTAGGTGCTGGAGAACTGAGGGAGGACAACAAGTGGAACACCACCAAAACCCTAAAAGCAAGACCAGCACAGCTTGCCTTGTAATTAAGACACCTGCACCTCCAGCATCCCAATCTTTCCTTTCAAACAGAAGGAGGGGGTGCTGAAAAGGATCTCTTTTCACTCCTCACTCCCCCCAAACATTTTCAAGGCTGAAGGAAACACCCTACTGGGAGAGATTCAGGAATTTTATCTGTAATTTTATCTAAAAAGTGGATGACCTAACTTGTTTGTAGCACACAGGTAGGTCCAAAAGCACAATTTAAGAGCCTGTTTCAATTAATGAAGAGTCATCAACAGCAGCAGCTGGGAGCTGAAGCCAGAAAAACTCAGAATTAAAAAACAAAAAATAAAAGTTGGGCGTGGTTTCTGTAAACCATGATGGTGGTTGGCATGGAAACAAATTATGGAGAAAGACAGAAGATTTACCCTTCATCTTCAAGTCAAGGCTGGAGGCTGAAGTGCCTCTTCCAAATACCGTGAGTTATGGGTTCAATGTACATTGCATCTAGTTACTCCTGTACCACAGGTCATTACAAGTCAGATGTGGCCATCCTTGCTGGCCTTCAACATCACAAATTTCAAAGGACTCATTAAAATAAAACAAGCCATTCTCAACCAGACTAATGGGAAAGGGTTTGGGGGTGGGAGGTGCTGCTTTTATGCTGCTGACTTCAGTTAGGAACCAGGACAATCAGCCCTTCATTACCAGTGCCTAGAAATACTTGAATATGTATTTGTTTTAGATAGCTATGGTCCAGGATTGACTAATGCTTGGCTTTGCATATTAAAAAATTACATACAAAATACATTGTTTGTTTTTTTTTTTTCCATTTAACCTGTACTCCAACATACCTTTCCCTCTTCCACATGAACTTCATCGTTGTATGATGATACAGATTTTTTATTTGGTGGTTTAAAGCAATGTAAGCCGAACAGTCAAGGTTTTCGTATTAGTAACGGAAGAGAACCAGTTCAGTTCTATTCCCAGCTGCAAGGGGAGAGGGTATCTTACATTAGTTTAAGCACAAATTAACACTGGCAGTAACCAGTGGCCCTAGTTTGCAAATGTTTCCATTAAGTATCCTAGTGCTTCCCTTTTAAGCGCTTATCTTAAAATAGCTATGGTTTAAAGTTCACAGGTGCACAGTAGCTGTACTTCCCTTTTCCCAAATCTCCCAACCTTGGTGTCTGAAAACAGAAATATCCTATTTAGGAGTCACTTCCACATTTCTGCCTGTGGATGTTTCAGTAACTCTGGTGTTTCTGGAGTACCTGATGCTGTCGGCAGCCAAAGGGCAACTCACACTGCAGCATTTCATGTGGAAAGAAGCTGTTTAACTGCTGTTACATTAACCAGCTCAGAGATACTAAGATGCAAAAACTAGTGAATGTTTCACTTGGTTGCATACAAGACTGCCTTGCAATCTTTACCCAAGTAATGTGCTTTCAGCCATTTGCATTACAGTAAACTAAAGAGGACTGCGGGGGGGAAAAAACCCCCAACAAACAACTCTCTTCCTATTCTCTAGGATCAACCAAATGCTTTCACTGTTACGCAGAAAAACTGAAGCCAAAAAATACCACGTAAGCCACTTGCTGAGGGAAACGTACTGTGATGTTTCAAACTGAACAACTCATAAACCACCTCCTCTGGCATCTACTGCTTGGAAATAGTCACTGGAAACAGGCAGGCAGATGATTGCCAGAAAAAACTTTACAACTGTGGGGTTTGTGCATCCAGTCAGAGCTGACTAAAACATTTCCTGTTCTGAAACTTTCCATTCAGGAAAAGCTACCAATACGTGTTACAAGGCTGATCCTTGACCACTTCAAAGGAAAAATAAAAATCAATTGATTAGTTGGTATTCAAAAATCCAGAAGCAGCCCCTACAACTTTTAAACCATCTTTTGTAGGCTTTTCTCTCTAAATCCTAGGAAAAGGATAATCTCATACTGCTTTTAAGAATCTGATGCCAATGCATAGTTCTGATCAACATGTGGTTGTAGGATTTAAAATATAGTAGAGGAAGAGAAAAGAAATGCTGGGGGAAAAAAAAAAAGAAAAAAAAAAGATTGTATACTAGTCACTTCCAGGGGCTGTATGGTAAAGTCTGGCATCAACATACACTGCAAAAGTGATGGGACACAACTTCTCTTATGTGACATCTATCCCTGTAGGTCCTCAGAGGAGTTACAGACATGCCTGCTTGTATCTGCCCTGGAAAGCCAGTATGGAACCATGGAACTACAACCTTCCATTGTATACAACCACTCCCCAAACACTAGAAGATACCCAGAGATCTGCCTCTTGTTTCTAGCATGCATCTTTTTCTCTGTTTAAGAGAGATTAACATCCCCCACACAGGGAAGCACAAGTCTAGCATGGGAGATGCTTCACAATAACTCAAACTTGATAGCCACCTCTGAAGTGAGTCCTGGTACTGGCTGAAGAGCTGTCCTGAAATAGCACAAGAAAGGATAGCAATGGGATACCATTTTTCTAACTCATTTATAGTCTTCCTAGTAACAAAGTACAGAAGAAAATCCTTGTTCAAAGAATAACCTGCCTCCACACAGATTTGCAGTATAACATGAGCAAGCTTTTAATGTCCATTTCTGACAACTCTATAGAAACTAATCAATTAATTAAATGGTTAATACAAAGCTACACTAGCAGAAGAAAGATCAATTACTTGGTTGCAAAAGACTTCCATGACTAACATAAGTTCAAAGAAAAAAGTCCATACCTAACTATCAGTGTACATGCTTCTGCTGCACACCTCTCCTTTCTGCATTCATTTCTTCACCAGCCTCATGAATCAGGTCCGCTTTAATCACACTTACAGGAATTACAGCCAACTCATCAGCATCCTCAAGTAGCCATGATCTCAGGTGCGCTGGGGTGTTTCTAATATTTATTCTGGGTTCTCACTTCCGTGTACACTCAAGCCTACTACATCTATTACTGAAATTGCACCTAGCCTGGCCCTGCTGGTTGAGGTCACCTCTCTTTTGATCTGCCATCATGGGTGTGCAGCATTCACAACTCAGCCCTCAACATCTACTAGTTCACCACTGTAACTGCAAGACCATACATTTAAAAATGCACCTGAACTAAGAATTGCATCTCAAGGATTTCTTCCACCTCATCTGTTCTGCAAGTTTCCTGTCTACTAATATCACCCACTGCTTTTTATATCTTCGTCTGTGAATCTCAAGCCTGTTACACATACTAGCTAACATGAATGATCCTCCTGATACAACCGTGTAGAAAAAGGAACTGAAGCGTGAACTAGTTAAAGTGGTGACTGCCAGCATGCAAGCTGGAGGGGCAGAGCTGGAAGATGTTGAGTGGCACACACATGGCTGGACGCTGGTGGCAGAGGAAGGCAGGGACTCCCAACAGGGGCTCCCACCCAGTGTCAACATCAAGGGTGCTTTGAAGTACTGCCTTACGCAGTAATGGGATAATCCTGGCTCGCAGGGAGGCATCACGTGCCTCTTAACTCAAAATTTCTACTGGCAGTCTTAACCTCCAGGTTGGGAAAGAAATTTGGTACATCCTGGAGCAGTAGACAACCTCTGGGATAAATTAAGTGTGTTTGTGTGGGTGATAGCATTTAACTGTGTGGTTATATACTATTGCCTCACTTCCTGGGCATACCGAAGCTTGTCCAGAAGGTTGGGAGGAAGTGTAAACACAGTACTGTTACAAACAACCCTACATAAATAGAGTGATGATGACTGAAATTAGCTGACATGCCACATAAACCTGCTTCCTTTATGGAAAGATCAAAATGTCTGTTAAAGCTGTGGATATCTTGCACAATCCTGCATGAAGATAGTTGCTAGTAATGTATAAACCTAGAATATGACCTCTGCAGTAAAAGTTAAACCTGCAATCAGAAGAATGAATGAATTGAAAGACTAGTAAGAAACACATGGTTCTGATACTTTCCTCGTCATTGACAAAATCTCAGTGTTAATTTGCAATAAGAATGCGGTATGGAGGGGTTACAAAACCACAACAGAATCACAACCAAAAGACAACTCTCGGTCCGATGCTCTGTAGACTGGACGATATACTCTCCAATGTTACAGCATATTATCTGAAGGAAAAACATTTGGCACAAACAATGTGCTGAAGAGCCATTAAATAAGGAACAGAAGATGTACACTTTTTTTTTCTTTTTTTCCTTGAAGAATATGCTTGAAGATGAAAGCAAAGGCAAAAGAAGTCTTTTGGCTTTTAGATGACGATATTGTATATCTCTAAGGTTTCATCTCATATTGGAAGCACGTGAGTCAAGAACAGGTAACAAGTACAAATGTCTGTTTATAAGCTAATTCAAGAACATCAAACAGCAAGTAATTTTTAACACCTAAAGCAATTTAGAGTGTACTTTAAAAATAAAAATGGAGCCAAAAATTCCTCCAAAAACCCCACAAGTTTATTGAGATATTAAGTACAATATACTTAACTAAATGAACACAACCACACACTAGTTCCAGTCAACAGAAAGTGAATTTGACTTGAGAGTTAGAAAAAAAAAATCCGATTTACTTTTTAGAGATAAATAGCCATAAATACTTCTATGTCTGAGATGTAGAGTAGTGATTTTCCAAGGCAGAAGTACTTAAGAGCAGGAAATGCAATTATCCTTCAAGGCAGCAAGGCACACTGGAAATCTGTGTCTCCAAATCCAGCTGTGATATAGATTTCAAGTAGATTACACAAAATATTTAGATTTACATCCCATTTCTTTACTACAAGGTCCCTGAAAAAACTAAGTATAAGATAAAAACTTATTACTGAAAATGTTCTAATGTTAAAACTATACCAAAAACTGTTTGCACGGTCAAAGAACGTGACTATATGAATATCTGTGCTAAACACGCACACTTGCAGTTACACTGACAGATGCAAAAGTGTGTGCAGAGCATTTAGTGACATGGTCCCAGACTCTTGCCTCCAGTAACACCATAGATGCTGCACCCTTAAAGAACATGGTGGAAACACACAGCATTCACTCAGCACAGGGGTGAAGCCAAATGCTGCAGACGTGAGGACAATCCTCTCCCTGACCCACACAGCCACGTGTTGTTAGGTCCACAAGGAATCAGATGCAGTCTACATTCAAGCATATGAAAAAATTATAAACGGGCTACATTTGCATTAACATCAAAGTAGTGCTTATTTACAGAAAGAGAAAATTGCCTTGTAAATAAACTTAAGCCTCCACAAATACGTGATCCCATTCTTCCTTTTGTCTTTAAAGACAAGAAAATTCATTTTTTGACTCCTAGAAAATGAAATTCTGAATTTCAGCCACTGACCTCATGGAATATACATTTGGGCTTGCTCAGTAATAAAAGCATGCTTTGAGTTGGGGCTGTCACGAAAAACCTCCATAAGCAACTTCCTAAAGCAGGAGCAATGTCTGCTACCAAAGAGAAACATGTTTAGTACCAGATGAGAGACCATCTCTTCTGGGACGAAGAGAAGCTGAATGGATCCCAAAGGTGGATTTTGTTTCTAGGTGTGAGGACTATTGACTCAGAAGGCTGTAATCCTAAGAGCTTAGATTTCAGCAAAGCATGGAGGAGCAATTTCTGGAGAATAACTTTCCCCTGCCCCATCAAGAATTCTTTGTAAGTGGCATAAAGGCCAAGCAGAATTACCTAAATTCTGGGGTGCAAATCTAAGCCTATATATAACTTCTCAGAAGTTAAATGTTTAAACTGCTGGGGAGCAGGGTTTAAATGGAAATCAGCAACTGGAAAGCTAGACACACTTTTAGAATCTCTTGACGTTCAAGTACTTTAAGGGTACCACGCCACAGCATGCCTCCCTGGTAGAATTGTTAGTCTTTGTTCGTGTCTCAAAAAAACTCTAAACAAAATCAAAAAAAGTCCCAAACAACCCCAACCTACTTTAAGTATTTCACCAGGTGAAGAAACACACCTGTCTGAAAGAGCAGACCAACAGAGTCACACACTATGCATCAATGCATGAGGCAAAAACCCTCCAGGAACAAAAAACCCTGTTCTTCTGTTGTCTCTCATTTACAGAAATTACCTTTAATAAACAAAGAACTTTAAACATCAGTTTGCAGGAGCCTGACTGCATCACTTTAAAGAAACAGTACAGCCACTGGATGATGAAAATCACTGCAAAGTATGATCAGGGCCTTGACTCGTGTCTTTGTAGAGCTGCGATGATTTCAACGGCACTCTGGACCCACACAGATATTTACACGCCCCTACAGCTCACTGTGGGATTATGGCTGACACACACTTCTTGTTAGAAAGCAATCAAGCAAGCATGCTTTTGCCAGGGAAGAAAAAGTATAAACTCTAAAATCACGAGCTCAGGTCCAGGGCTCCCTTTATGGAAAGCTGTTGCACATTAACATACACCAGAAACATCAACAGACCTGCAAAACACCATCACCAAAACATACTTAGCTATCACATAATTCAACAGCACCAGCACTTCTTTTAGAAAAATCATGTTTTTCAAAGAATGACTCTCCGCTTGTTCAAGTGAACTGCTAGCGGAAGGCAGACAGAGATTGTGTTAATATCAGAGAGGCGGTTTAAAAATTCAGGTTAATGCAACAGCTACAGATCATAATAATTAACTCTAAGTTTCTGATCTTGAGACACCAAAGCAAGGAGTTCACATGCAATAAGCAGACAAAATCAAAACAGAGATAGTATTATAAATGAGTCTGATTACAAGCAAACAGCAAAACCTGAAACTTCCAAAGTTTCTTCTCTAAAGCACCACTACATATAATTCTGCTGCTGTATCAACTGCTGTTAGTTTTTATAATGTTTACTGAATTTCTAAAAGAAAGGGTTTTCTCCTCTTCTCCTTCAAGTCCCTTTCAGAAACCACTTCCCGCAGTTTGCCTTTCATAATTCATCTCCACTCAGAAGCCATCTGCTCCTTCCCTCACACACACATGCTGTACACACTCCAAGACAAACACAATGCAGCATCAAACAGCGTGATCTGACTTTTTTTTGTTAGGGCTGCTCAAGCAGGAGCAGCTCCCTCCCATCCCATCCCCTCCCTGACGCTTCCTGCCTCCTCTCTTCCCCCTTCACCGGGGTTTGCTGGGAAGCAGCATGCTCTAGCTTCCAAGAGCAGGGCTTGAGAGGACCAGCTGCCCACCCTGCACTCAAGCAGAAAAAGAGCAGAACAGATTCAGGGAGGTCACAGCATTTTGCACGTTCACCATGACCGAGATCAAGCGATGCCTACCTGCAGGAGGAAGGCCCATCTGCTCTCCCCGCACCCTGTGCCCACCATGTTCTGCAGCAGAGCTTTGGGCCAGCTCAGCAGAACCGGCTGCAGAGTGGGACTCTGGCAAAGCTGTCATCTCCAAGGATCTACTGACAAACGCTTCCAGCTGCTCAGCTTTTATCCATACACCTCAAGCCCTCTATAAGGCTAGTCAGCAGCGCTAGCCCTCTTTCACAGATGGGAGGGAGGACAGCACAAGCACCCAAAAGACTTGTCCAACACTGTCTAGCAGGGCAGTAGGAGAGAAACAAATCCCGAATTCCAGACCACTGGTTTAATCCAGGCCTGACTGCACTCTGTGTGCTTCTTGCCAGTTTTCCAGGTACCACACAGAAGGGGAGGTTAGTGGTGCTCTTGCCAGGAACACATGGGAGAGAAGCCCTGAAGCTAGCACGTGCAGGAACGGTGGCAACTGCCCGTGGGCAGAAGGCAGGCAGGCAAGTACAGAAGAAGCACCTCAGGCACTCACACCACCACCGGATGCCAAGACATGTATAGGATTAAAAAAATAGGCAATGCCCCATG
Source organism: Phaethon aethereus (assembly GCF_964289735.1). Lineage (NCBI taxonomy): Eukaryota > Metazoa > Chordata > Aves > Phaethontiformes > Phaethontidae > Phaethon > Phaethon aethereus. The sequence goes on from NC_138583.1 coordinate 20,546,806, forward strand.
ACAGCACATTCGCAGAGGCACCCGACAGCAACTGCAAAGTGCTATGCCCAGGAATGGTTTGATGCAAGTAACAGTTAAGTTGTCTTGACAAGCACAAGGACAACTCTCCCAATAAACCAAGCAGAGTGGTGTTCAAGCGTGTACAAATGCACCTGTGGAGAAAAGAGAGGCATTTGGCGTGAAGCAGTTTCTCAAGCAATTTTCCTACTTAGTGCTCCTCACTAAACTGTTTACCTGCTAAAGGTGATCAGGGTGGGAGTATGTTCAGGCTCCTGCTCCTACACAGACATATACTAAAATGTCTGTTTTAGCACAGAAGTCAGCCATGGAAATACCACGCTCTCAGCATGACAGCATCGCTGCAGGGATACAATTCGGAAGGATGTTACAACCATCTCAGTCATCTCAAATGACGAGATCTGGGAAATATTCATACCTGCTCCCAGACTGCAGAAATTAAACCATTTTCACTGCAGCTTTTCAGGGGTGCTTCTGTCACAGGGTGTCTGCTCTGTCAAAAAATTGTTTAATTGCCACTTTTTAAAAAGTGGGAAGTGTGACATCAGCTTTTGCTGAGAAATGCTTTATGATCCATTGAAAAACACGCTAAGTAAAAGCCAAGGTTTGAATTGTCAGGAAAGGACTTCACAATTCTCACTTTGAGGCTAATCCTCTAAGCAGTACAGCAGGAGACACATTCTGCTTCCTCTGGAAGAGTTAAAGGATACTCACACAAAAATTCTTCCATAGTTAACCAGTTTCTATATAAATCAAATTTAATAAAGGAAAAATGTCAGGTCCAGTGTTAATACACAACATAGCTACACATAAACACAGAAATTTCAGTACAAAAATAATAAGGGGTGAAATTCTCAAAGGATTTGCAGCCTCGCTGATTACTGAATGATTTGGTTCAATGGGCAAGCAAAACCAAACACACACACAGAGTCTTATACATGCCCAAATATTTGTATCAAGTTCAGCCAGTCAGAACCTACATTCACAACTCAATGTCCAAAACATGAATGGAAAGGTCACAGAGTGCTTCTGCACCTTAAAAACAATATAACAGCTCTCAAAGTGCCATGCTGGATTCAACAATGTAAAGCATCCACCTTTATATTGCACTACTGATCTATGACTAAAAAATCTTGCAAATGCATTTATTGCTTTTTTTCTTCGTCAAGTCAGCCTTGCTTTTCTGGTAAGACATGGCTTATTCTAATGAACAGGCCATAGCGCCTTTCTTGTTATAGGATGCAAGAGATCATTAAGAAGGCAGAAGAAATTTAGGAATATGCAGCACAATGTACTTCATAATTTCATCCAGAGAAATTAGGTAGCCATAGTATCTCCAAGATGAGAGCTTTGAGAAGCACCTGGAGATGTTTGAGATGATCATAGCATTTCTGCTGAGCACGTGGCAGCCAGTAATACTACACAGCACTTGGAAGACAAGAAGATAGTTCCTCTAGAGCAGAGGACAGAAGGGAGTTTCGGTCTATCAAGCGGAATTAGCAAGTTTAAATTTGACTAGAACATTCATCTGCTTCTGTGATAAATGCTACGTGATCTTAGATGACGATTCAGTATTCCTTGCCAGGTCCAGTCCATTGAGAAGAAAGAGTGCTTGCATACTCAAAATGACTTGCACCAACATCTCATGATCTCTCATTCAAACACTGATCCCATCCATCCCTGATCTGCTTATGAGATCTGCAGAGATGGTATCACAGGAGGCCACAGTTGGGAAGTTGCTCACACATTTTTAGAAGAGCAGTGTAAAAGCTATTGCGCAGGGAGCTTCACTGACCGCAGTAACATTCACTAAGAACTTATGGTACACAGCAGTCTGCTTCAGCAAGTGAGGCACAAAGCCCTCAAATAGGCAATGCTGAAACAAAACCAGAGCAACACCTCAACTACATGCCAGTGTCCGTTCCTCATTTCCAGTCCAAACCCTGCTGTTAGCTTTTGGATATGTTGGGAAACATTGCTGCCAGTGTGTTACTCACCAAACAGGTGGGGGAGTTGTAGCATCTCACAAGCAATAGAGTGACTCTCCCTTAAATCAGCTAAGCCTGAAGCTACTCCAAGTGACAGATTAAGTAAGAAGCTAATGATGGTTATTAATAGCCCTTAAAGCTAACAGTTCATCCGAGTTAAATGCAAGAGTAATAATCCCTTTCTGACCTTCCCCATTTTTACTGGGGAAGCAGACAAAGTTTCATGAAAGACTGCTAAGTACAGTCTTCAACTGTTTTAAATTTCGAAAATTACACTAACCTGGATCAAAATCTACCAGGCTCTGCTTTTTACACCTATCACTGAGGACTTAAAACAGAAATGGTGGGCAGCAGCTTTGCCTTTTACCACCTCTTCAAATTCAGTAGGATTTTTGCCCCAGACTTCCACAGGTATTGAATCTACATGTTAATCTGCCATGAGTGATGCTTAGCAACTATCGATCACTCAGTTTAAGAAACTGGATTATAATATAAAGGTGGTAAGGATTTACTGCTGTTCTTCAGTGTTAGTCACAAATCATTAGCCCAGAAAACTTGCTCTGAATCACAGAATCACAGAATCACTAAGGTTGGAAAGGACCTTTAAGATCATCAAGTCCAACCATTAATCCAGCACCACCATGTCCCCTAAACCATGTCCTGAAGCGCCACATCCACACGTTTTTTGAACACTTCCAGAGATGGCGACTCCACCACCTCCCTGGGCAGCCTGTTCCAATGCCTGACCACCCTCTCAGTGAAGAAATTTTTCCTAATATCCAATCTAAACCTCCCCTGGCGCAACTTGAGGCCATTTCCTCTCGTCCTATCACTAGTTACTTGGGAGAAGAGACCAACACCCTCATCGCCACAACCCCCTTTCAGGTAGTTGTAGAGAGCGATAAGGTCTCCTCTCAGCCTCCTCTTCTCCAGACTGAACAACCCCAGTTCCCTCAGCCGCTCCTCATAAGACTTGTGCTCCAGACCCCTCACCAGCTTCGTTGCCCTTCTCTGGACACTGCTACTCTGGTAGCAAGGAAAACTATTACTAAAACTAGTCAAGCCTTAACCTGAAATGCAAGAGCTACATCTTGACCAGAAGCATGAAAGAAAATAATAGTAAGAGATCTGAATTGTTCAGCCTGAGAATTTTTCCTCTGCACCTCTACCACAAATGTGGGTAATTGTACACATCCATAATCACAAAAGATAACAGAACAGGATATAAAGCATCTTCCTTCTGGGGAATAGGACAAACACTAGTTTTTCACAGACCGATGAAGTTCTCTAAGTGCATTGGTACTTCATTTTCTGTTGCTGTGCTTCCTGAGCCCCTCCTCTGAAGAAATTCTTACAATGCAGGATGCAGGTACAGACAAGCCAAAGGTCTAGTTTGAAATAGCAAGAACAAGAGCAAGACAAAATTTCATTTGCTAGTTGACATTCTACCTTTATTCACCTTGGCTTTAGCCAGAGCTTGGTAATAAACAAAGGAGATACGTACATGAGTCTGCTCAATCTACAAAGCACACACCTGGTAATGTACTTGGTCTAAGAACATAGCCTGGTATTACAAAGCAAACCTACATATTTATCTTTGAAGTAGTAATACTGGTTTTGATTGTGGTTTGGGGTTTGTTTGATTTTGTTCAGATTGGCAAGTGGCTTTGTAAAACTCAAAACATTTTTAGACCACAGTGTACGCATTTGTTTTAGGTGCTTGCTGTTGTTCCTACACAGAAAAGGTAACGAGTGTTTCTACTACACAGTAAAGGTAAGGTAGGAAAATCATGGCGCTTGAATCAAACTGTGAAATGTTGCACTTGGTCCTGAAAAACTATTATGTGTTTTTGCAAAAATCCATGAGAACTGTGTCTAGGCCATCCACAAACATGAAGAAATAACTGCGCACTGTGTTGCGTAAGAGAAAGTTACGCAACTGAAATGTGAAAGTACTGAAGTTACACTGACTTTGTACTGAAGTTACAAAACTGAAGTGGCAAATGCCTGCCTTCTCGGTTTTACTTAGTGTCCTTCTCTTCTGTAGCAGATGTTACCTAGGGCACAAAAATCATCTACAACTGCTCAGCAGATTTGCTCAGCAGAGGATCATACTCACTCCACATGCTGTTCTTTACCTTGCAGTGGTTTCTCTCTCAAACAGAAAACAGGCATTTTGAAGTGATTAAAAATATGGCAGTGATAATCTACAATTTCTTTCTCTTGCACCCTATCTCCCCTTCACTGTGTACTTCAAATATAAGCAAAACAACAGTCATGGACAGAGGGTCCTGATTGCACTGAACACTTGACAGGGACTCTGACTAGCAAGTAGCCTTGAATGTCCTAACTGGTGCAATGGGAAAATTTAACTGGATTGTTAAAAGTCAAAGTCAGCACATCAACAAGTTGACTGCCCTCCAGCTCATTTGTTAGATCCAGCATTAAAGGTTAACACCAGAGGCAATGCAGTTTGCAGGAGCGGAGAAGAGCGTACAGGGGCCAGGCTGTGGCTCACAGGCTCAGGAGCAGCCGCAGTGCCCGTACAGCTGTGCATCAAGGACGGCAGGCAGTTCACCTGGTGCTCTGGATGTTCCAGTTGTGGTTTTGGCAGAATACAGGACACTTGGGGGATGAATGAATATGCTGACAGAGACAGGAAGGACAAGACTTGGGAAACATGAAGTGTTTCCAGGTTAGTCTGATCTATTGCTTGCCTAGTCACAGTCCCCATTACTTCCTCTGCAATATTGCACATATTTATACAAATATTCTGTTCTGTTTCAAATGTCCCAAGGCATGGAAATACAACAGCAGCCTGGCAAGGGAAACAATAATCAACATTTCAAGTAGTTATCATGAAGGAAACACAGGGAAGATTTGTTAACACTGAAGTCGCTGTGTCAGAAATGAAGAGCAGGTTTAGAAGGAGACTTGGGACTCCCACTTCTGGGCTCATTGCATGGTCAGAGATACCACAAGTTGTTCTGATCTGATTGGCCTCCTAATCCCCACCACCCCAGGGGAAGGCAGTTAATGCACAGCACTGCCCTGCATTTAGCAGAGGGGCTGTTTCACTCTCTCGGTACATACAGTTTCTCTATGGGAGGGGACCAAAGGGAAGAAATAGCAGAGCCCTCTTAATTAGAGAGCTGCCCAGACGGCAACTACATGCGACAGGTGGGAAGTGAGAGGTTCCAGCAGACTCCTGAGACAAGATGCTTTACGGATTCAGAGCACCTCATCTGTGAAGATAACTTCTTGCCTAGTCCTGGCAACCAAAAGCAGCAGCGTGCCAGCCTAATTAATTACTGATTTAAGAATCTGAAGGGCTAGAATCCGTTTTAAGATGTTACTATGGAGAAGGCTCCAAAAAACAATGGGATAATTTATTTTTACTGACTCACTGGTGACTTTGGTAGGTGCAATTTGGACAGCTGACAGGTGAGAAGGGTGGTCAGGGTCAACAATCCTAACATATCACAAGCGACTTCTTTTATCCTACCCAAAGGTGGTCTTACTGAATCCCCTTCTGTAACATGACAGTGCCTTCCTGGTCCCTTATTACTTAAGCTGTGCCCTATCTGTAATCAGTATCACCCTAGATGTCCTCAGAATTCACCACTGCTGAGCCATTCACAAAACAAGCCCTTGCAGTTGTATGATAATGTGAATGTTCTGTTGACCTGATTTTACGTTAGAGTAAAGCTAAAAAAACCACAGAAAGATTTCTGTGGAACTGACAGATAACGTAAAATTCAATGCAGTACAATGTACACTAAAGCATGACGCACACTAAGGTCTTTGGGCTGGATCAGAGGGTAAATAAGGTTGACACACGAAGACTAGACACAGTGTGCTATTAAAAATTCTTAAGTAGCCTATTAATTAGATTCTATTAGACTTACAATCATGAAGATATTTCAGATATTTTTGCATTCCGGTTCTTATTAGCACCACAACAAGACCTCAAAATGATTCCATTCACACACATGCTCCCAAGTTAAGAATACAAATTATATCTCCAGAAAACAGCACAGTAAGTATACATATGGGTGTATATTTCCTTCCTTGTGATATTCCAGTCAATACAAACCACAACACAGCTACCAAATGCTGCCAAGAGCAAAGGAAAACAGGATGCATGGCTGCAAATAAGGGTTCACACCCCATACTATTTTTCTTTCAGAAAGGTAAAATACACCTGTAACAGCTTCTGTGACAATGGTACTAAAGCCATCATGCAAAATTCCTATCTGCCTTGAATTCCTATGCAAAATAGAAGGCCATAGCTTGCATTCTGCAGAAGTTACGCAACAATAATTTCTAGAATTTTGCAGCCAGCTGCTTTAAAATAGCAAATATAAGAATAAAGAGACAATTTGCTAACATGCATCTTCACTAAAAGCAGCAGTCATGCAAGGAGTTGGGGTGCTGGAACAGAATCAGGCCTGATTTGATAATGCCTATCATTTTACACTTAGACAACTTCCTGTGAAAAATCAAGCATATCTTACAGTACCTGCTCCTCTTTTTCTTTGGTCTTGCTCCTAGAGACTCTGGAAGAGGTAACATCCTGAGCTGGAATGACAGAGATTTGATGCAGTGGCATGTTCATCACACCGCCCTGTTTGGTCCTATCATTTACAGGAAGGAAGCTTGAAGGCAGTGCTCATTTGGTGCCATTCCCAGGCCTTGCACCTAAAAAATAAAAATATTAGATGATGTTAAAATAGCTTGAAATGCAATTATTTCTAAACCAAAGCTAAGCCATCAATTGGACCAAGATGCACCTCTTATTCTCCCTCTGGATTCTGAGCAGGAGACAGTTTGGTGCGCTGGCTGGGTGAGAAAAGACACAGGAGTTTTAAAAAGCTAGAACTAGACAGATGAGAGCACAATTTATGCAAATGAATGAATAAATAAACTATCAACCAGTTCTGAAAGTGGTCTGAGAGCAGAGCCAGAGGGCAGGGATCACACTTGAGCCTGCATGGATAGGGAGGAGGAGGAGGAGGAGGAGGAAGCAGCTCTCCAAGCTGAGCAGCGGGAACATGCTGCCTGGAGGTGCAGAGAGCAAAGCTCCTGCAGGTAGTTTCCTAAACTGCCAGCCCCACCACACTGGATCGAACTACCTCAGGAATCATCCTGAATCAGGCTGAATGCCATAGCTTTGGTTAAAAACAGTCAGTGGCCTGTATCTGGTTCCTGTCATTCATATAAACATGTACCAGCTGGCAATAAGATGCATCACGTGAGCTGTTCCTTTCTTAAGGCTATTAGAGAATAATACAACCAAAATCCCTAGCTAGGAATCGGGAATCCACACACTTTATCCTCCTTGTACTAATACAACAGGGAAGCATTACACATAGGAAAGACAGCGACAGACGTAAATTAGCCAAAATTGGCAACACTAATCTGAAAGGGAAGCATAATTAGCCATACCTTTTATTAGATTAGCAAAGTTACATCAAATAAAAAGCTTTTTGAAACCTGTAGGATCATGGAGTGTTTATTTGGAACGTAACCTGCTGCAAATGAGACACAATCAATTGTGTTTAAAGAAAGGATTAGAGGGGAATTAACACAGCAGGGACTACACTAACTAGGGCAACTGAATGATGCACGGTTCTTCTATTTTCATAATATGTAGACTTTTGTTTGTTTTTGAATCTGTGAAAACAGAATAGATAGATGCCCTGCGTACTATGTTGCTTAACAATTTGGAAGTAGTATAGCTTAGCACTTAGTGCATACCCTTAACTTATATTGCACACATTTTTAATTGAATATTTAATTAATTGGAAGTTTTAAAGACAGGCCAAGCTTCCTAGGTTTTTGATTCTGCAAAATATACCAGTCTGGTTCTATTTCTATTAGACTCCACAGGAGTACTGAAGTTGTGTAAAACGAAAACAGAATCAAATCTTTTCACTGCTTTTGATTAAAAGGCAGAAAAAACCCCAACCCAACCATATCCCAAGGCACTTTATACAGGGAATGACAGTTCAGTATCCTCTTTGCACTGAGGGCAAAACAGTTCTCAAAGGTCATAGAGCAAATCATGAGTGAAAACAAAAACGTAGGCAATGCCTGCTGCTTCCCAGTCACACACTCCATTGGCTGGATGATGCTATCTGCCCATTAGAGCACTCAGCCAAATTCAGAAGCCTTACTGACACATGGTCAGGATTTATATTCCATAGATGCCAAGACAGTGCCTCGTAAAGCGTGCATGAAAGCTTTGAAGGCAATGCCTCCATAACTTCTAGGCATCACTGATTTTTAAACATAAAACACATCTATATGCATAAACAAGCAACAACAAGGACACTTCCTAATTGGAGGACAGAGGGAAACATGGGACTTAACAGCACTACTGACTCTCAGCATAAAGAGATAACACAGAACCTTCCCTGGATCCTCCACACACCTGTTTAGCTGCATCCTCTAAAGGAGCCAAGCCAGAGGAGAGATAAATGTGGGCTGAGACGGGAATATCAACCTGCGATAAACAAAGCAGGAAGGGAAGATATTTTCCCAAGAAAACATAAGGAAATGAAATCCAGAGAATGTTAAGCTCCAATAAAAATATGCCAGGTACTATGTTCTGTGCTACTGCCAGCGATAGCCGAGCCAAGGGGAAGGAGACAGACCCTGTTCTGTGTCCCCCTCAAAAAGGGTTCTGGGCTTGCAGGCAAGGACATGTTATTACCATGAGGAGCACAAAGAAAATTATTAGAAAACACAGTTAAACCCCCCTGATGATGACAAACAAGTCAAACCAGTTTTTCTGCAGGTACTTCGAGGACAGCATGTGTTAGAATTCTTTGAAAGAGCTCAAGCAGCAGATATAATCCAATTAGATACTCAAAGATGATGTGAAACAGCCCTCCTCTGGTAAAGAAGCCTGGCAGACGCTCTAATACAGCCTGCCTTTGTTCAACGGTGGCTTAGAAAAAGCTCTAAACTTAAGCCAGACGCCACACTGCAGCATCCCAATCTGGAAGGTCCCTAACAACTCACACACTCAAAGCCTGTCCACATCAACCTGATGCACGTTAACTCCACAGCACTAATTAAAGGATAAAGTTACATGAATGAACAGACCATCTGCAGTACCAAATACAAACAGACAAGGATGCCAGAAAAGCAATGCCACTCAACACAAAGCAAGTTATGACAAGCTCCACAGGATGTTTTACACAGCTAAATTAACACCATGTGCTCCTTGATCCAGGGGTGAGGAGTTGGGCACCTGCAAAGAGGGATCCAAGCTTCAAGAACACCAAACTGGGGGCCTGCCAAAAAGGCCCCCAGGGAAGAAATATTAAGGCAAGGGGACTGCTCCTAGAACTCCCTTCTCGTCAAGATTCCAGTTAGATGTTCAGGCCACCCCTCACACAAAGTGAGGATTCCTCACTGCTACAGCACCTCCACCCAACAGCTGAGAACACTCGCCCAGGCGGTGGCAAATAAGGGCTCAGCTTCCTCCTCCCTCGCGTGGTATTTGGTTCATAAACCACACGTGCAAGGGAAGTCCCACGACCACCAGTATAGATGCTGTTCTGTTCACTGAGGAAGGACTTTCCAGCTCCTTTTTGCTTGGAAAGTTGAAGTAATCATGGGATGGCAGGATAGGGAGGGAGAGGGTACGTACACCAGCCAGGTCCCATAGGCAGGGTGGTCATCTGCCTGTGAAGGAGGAGGGGATTCTATTCTCCTCCTGCCCCCACGGCCGTTCACGTATCTTTCACTGGAGTAAAATACTTAAAGAAAACCTCTCTTAGGAGTTCGGACATTCAGCAAACTATAATAGAAGTTAAGTCTGTTTTCACAGCTGTACCCTTTAGAGATTTCTCTACTGATGCTGCCAACAGCCAATAAGGCACAAATACAGACTCCTGCTCTTGTCCAGGGAGGTTTCCTGCAAACCTGGCTGGGGCACATGGGAATGCCAGGACAGAGGACAGCCTGCAGCTCTACTGTTCCCCTTATCTATAGCCACATTGGTTCCTACAAAATGGATTCCAGCCATAATGCCATTGCAGAGAGCCTTCAGAAACCAATACCATTTCAAAAGACAAAAAAGCTCAAAATCCTGGCCTCAGAGCCCACAGGAGGTCTTAGCTCAATGGAGCTAAGCTTCCACCCACCCAGACAGTCCAGTTTTGCTTTCTGCAGGGCAGGCAAACCAGTAACTAAAAATGCCAGCAGCCACCTGGAACAACATCAGCTGGGTCTGCATTACATTGCTAGAGCCATGAAGCTGCAGCAAGAACAGATTCTGGGGAAATTCAGAGGCCGAAGAGTCTCTGAAAGTAGTTGAGAAGAAAAAAAAAGGAAGGAAAAGCATGCACGTGACTTGGGCCTTGTGGCTGGGGCATTCCCCTGAGCAGTACATCTCCTGACAGCAACAGAAGCAGAAAATAAGGTTCCCCTGGGTTATCAGCATTAAGTACATGAGAGGGGACAACTGACAACAACAGGTAACCTCACCATAGCAGAAGCAGGTGGGAGACCACCTGAAACCTCACTTCCACCCTCCACCCCATCAGGACCTCAGTTTCCCAAGTGACAAAACAAGAACATAAATCAGCCATAAAATGAACGTAACAGTCTGTAAATTGCTGCATTACTACAGCAATGAGAAGTGCCATTGGAAGAACCCACGTGGAGGAGGCTATTCTATTGTCCCTCACCTGCCACTCACTGCAACTTCCCTGCTCATTACACATTCCAAAATAAAGGCTAAACTGCTCTTTGCCAAAGATTACCGATAGACTGGGCCAAGTAAGCACAAATCATGGTTTCCTGTCTGTGGTTTGGTATCTACTGGAATCTAAAAACATACAGTATGAACTGCAGATTTTATCAGGTCATTTATACTTCAGAAAGTCCACCGTATTCCCTTCCTACATGGCATATGCTGGAGAGCTTCAGCAGAAGCTCTGCAGCTGTAGTGGCACTGGCTGCAGCTGTAGACAGGCCTTACCAAAAGAAAAGCATCCTGAGGATGTATGTAGGTGTGTACACATGCTTTGCATTAGTCATAGGAGGGTGAAAAAAAATAGCAAATATGTCAGTTGTTTTCCTGTTTGAAAGTACAGTAGGTATTCTGGATTATAAAAGAATCTGTTTTTATATGAGTAAAAGATACACCCTGGAACCTGTGGCAGAAGCAAGATGATAGTCACTAACAGAAGGGAATCGGAAGGAATTTCACCTGTGAATCATTCTGGTCTGCCCCAAGACTTCTTACGCTTTTCTTCAACTCCCCTAGTCCCCATTAATGACAGCGAGCTGTATCACATAGGTCAATGGTCTGATAATCTGCTGCAGGGTGGGAAAGTTAAAAATAAAGCAACAGATCACTGCTGTCCAGATAATCCAGACGCTACAGCACTTGTGCATTGCCGTGACAATCCTGCCATGGAATGGATGCAGTCTGTGGACTTCAGGGGACCTACCAGCTGCAGGCTGGAAAGTGCTGCCCCAAGGCTTTGTGGATCACTGCTGAGAGCTCTGGCCCTCTGAAACTTCCCCTCTACACAGAATGAAACCTGACCAACCCAAACAGGAATGGAAACCTGCTGAAAAAAACCTCTGACTGCTGCTAGATAGTCTAACATCTTCATCAGCTGGCTTACTTTCTCCTACTGAGAGTTGAAATAATCAATTAATGCAGATTCGGAATCTGTATTTCTGCTGGAGGTCTTGATGTGAAATCTCAAAGCCTCATAAAAAAAAAAAATCCTTTGCTTTTAGTTTTTGCTGTTTTGAAGGTACCAGAAGCCTTCACTCAGTGACCTTAGTAAATTCCTGTGTGCATTGTAACTTTCCTTACCTCCCCTGACATTTCAGCTGGATACAGCTTATGCCTACTTTCTGTAGACTACATTTTCCATATTTGCAAATATTTCCAATCCTATTAGCTTGCGTTGGCTCCAGTTCGAAGCTTTTATTTATTTTATTTTGAGCTTGTCCAGGCTCCTCCCCTACGTAATCTTACGTAATCCCCTACGTAGCTTACGTAATCCTTTTCTAGAGAAGACAGATGTGCATTTTCAGAAAGAGGATCCTGCATCTGCATTTCCTTTTGTTTTACTGTAGCTTAATCAGTACTTTGTTATTATTATTTAGCATTATTTAGGAGATGTTATCAAGCCTCATGCAGTTCACATTGCATTTGTTAACTTGACAAACAAGTCTAATCAAGGGAGCTTAAGTGAGGGGGAACTAACACTTCTTTCCCTGCAGTACTTTCAAACTCCAGGTCTAGTACAACGTTAGAAGTGAGAAGAACCCTTGTACTCGGACCAGGCAGATATAATTCTGGATTATTGCTATTTGCAGTTATGCCTCTGCCCATGTATCTTGCATTGTTTACTAGCTCAGCGCAACTTCTCCCTTTATGATCTCAGTTCTTCCTTTCCTCCACCTGCTAGTGTCCTAAAAATAATCAGCTTCAAGACTTAAAAAGATTTTTCTTCTAATAATAAAAAAAATAAAATCATGTTATTATGTAGCTGAAATCAAAAGAAAGGCTTAGAAAGGGGACACGAGATCCTTCTGCATGTTACCCATGTTCCCTTTGAAAGCTTCTCAATGTACAGGAATATATAGTTGTAGACTACACACAACGCATAGAGAAATAGAGGTATCTGCCAGCTCTAGCTGATCCACAAAATAAGGATATGATTATTTTTACAAACATAATACAACTCGATGAGCAAGCTGTTACTAACTACAGCATCAATAAATAATGGTCCCAGAGCTCTCAGCAACCCCCTCCCTTGATTTCAATGGAAGCTGAGTAGGATCTGCACCTCTGAAAAACAGATTCCTTAAAATCTGTCCCCTTCAAATCAAATCATCTGCCAAGTGCTATTATGAACCAGCTTGGTAGCATTCAAAAGAAAACAAATGTCACTTCCCTCTGTTCCAATAACAAAATAATACAGTCATTACAGTCGCTTGAAAAAAAAGAAATTACTTCTGTCTGCATATACTACTAATAGCAACTTACCTGCATCAGAAGCATCAGTGATCATTCCTGATGCCCTGTGGAAAGAACAAAGCACCAGGCGCCCTCCACACACACACAGGCAGTAAGGTCCTGCTACAGAGGCAAAACTTCTTTGAGGCAAAACTTCTTTAACTACATCCAGTGGTCTTCTAGGTAAGCGATACATGTTTTTAAGTACTCTCCTTGTATATTTGTTGATTACGCAGTCCATAATAGCAACAGCAATAATCCCTGGGACAGTCTCTAACTATAACAAGCAAAACAAAACAAGAGATAAAGCAGCAGTTTCATTCTCTACACTGGGAAGCCCTAACAGTGGCTCAGCCAGCAAGGTGCTCTACCTGCTCCACTGAGTTTCCAAACCCATTTGCAAAAGGGGGTGCCACTCAATTCTTTCACCTAGATAATCACCATTTCACCTCACCCCTTCACATTAAACACATCTTCCTGCCCTGAGGTGCTTCTGAACAAAGCAGATCTAGCACATGAATCACACTGCAAGCTGCGAGTCTTTACAGCTTTGCTGCAAGCAGGATGTAATACCACAGCATGTGCAGGACTTGCCTTGTTATCACTCTTGGCCATGATCCCATCAACTCCCACAATGAGTAGAGACTGGCTTCCTAAGAAATTAATGGCCCCCTCCAGAAGAGGCATATTTTCCCTCCTATTTTGCAGAGCAAAAATTAAGCTGTCTTAACAGTAAGGCTGAAATTAAATTCTTCTTACAGATGTCAATGATGACTTGCTTCTTTACAATATTGATTGTCAAATAACAACATGCCACATCACCATGCCTATTGCTATGGTTTTTGAGAAGAGCTGTTGTTTCTTCATTATGTGTCCAAAAGCATTGCACAGCACTATCTACACGGATTCCATCACAGTGTGCACACTGGTGATGCAATGGTCAATGCCTCTTTCCCTTAGTAATCCACAGAAATGGTTAGAGAGAGGTGGTGAGGTTTCGTACAATTTGAAATTCTTAAATTAAAGGGGGAAAAAAAAAAGGTCAGATTACTCTGAACACAGGTTTGGGCATGGCCCACTAAGACTGACGCAGTTGGACCACTGCAATTGTAGATCACCCTGCAATCAGCACAGAAGGGTCCACAGTACATCCACTGCATACAAAAAACACTCCCTTCCCCCCTCATGGACAAAAGCCAGAACCCACAAAACTATGACACACCAGGGAAAGACTGCAAGTGATGTCAAGGACAAAGCAACACCCCTGACGTCCAGAATAATAGCAAATCTATTGGGAAAAACGCCCACATGACCGTCATGATTTGGCAAAGCACTGCATACGATGATCAATGGTTTGTAAAAGCAAATGTTAATGAAGTTTATGATCAAATGGAAAGAGGGACATACTAATACATGTATAGACCAGTGAGAGAAATCTGCATGACCATATATTTGCAGGCAAATTTCTGGTCCGTGTCTGCATGATATAATGGAACACCTAGGGATAATTTATGATCACTTTCCATTCTCTACTACAATCCTTTTGTGGGTCACAAAACTCTAAATCAGTTCTGAAATCCAGCGAAAAATTGCTCTGCATTTTCATCTTAAAAATTAATAAAGACTATTAAAAACAAATGCATAAATTTACATCGAAGACAATGAAAGCCTGTGTTTCTCAAACAGTGTAAATATTTACAACACAAGACAGTGATGAAACAAAACAATCTCATCATTGTTCAGTGAGGACACTGCTCACATTCTGTATTGTACACAGACAACAATGATACATTTTTAGGAAAATCCTGTGCTGCATCACTTACTTTCCATTACATCAGAGGCTAACAGTTGTAAAAGCAATTTATGAACAACAGGCGCCTAAGCAATATTCTTCACTATTGTTTAACTGCTACCAGGCAAAACATTCCTCTTAACTATTGACTAATTGATTCTGTGTTTTGAAGAAGTACAAAATCATTGCTGCTTTGTCTCTGAGTGAATAAGAAATTTCCAAAGTGGTGCACATAAGAATTAATTTCTTTTAAATGATTTATGAGTTAAATGTGAGGTAACTCTTTATTTACAGGCTTAAGTTACAACATATCTTTGCTCAGGAAGTCTTAATAAAATCTAGATTTCTGGATCATTATGACAAACCTTTAAACTCTTTCTGAGGAAACAGCTATAGACCACATTCTTTAGGACTTGCACGATGCAGCTGGAGAGCCCAAACCCCATGTCTTCAAAAGTTCAAGCGCAGAGTAAAAAGGGCAATGTACCAAGCATCCTGTACTCCATTCTTCCACAAACTTGCACAACATCGGTAAGTTATGTTTTCAACCATAATTTCCTCACATTTTAAAGCAACCTGAACTTCTGATGCAAAACTAGCTACTAGAGGTCATTTGCTATCCCCCAAATTAAAAATTGTAAATTAATTTTAAATACAGTGGAATACAGCATAACAGATTTTGGCAAGAGCTTTTTATTAGGAAGTATATTCATGCACAGCACATCTACTTTATGGTTTTTTGTTTCCATCTTTTCCATGCCGATACCTTCTCCACACATTTGCCAACGTCCAACAAGAACTCTCCCTCCAGAGGGAAACATGGGAAGGACCAGTACTGCGAGCTGCACAAGAACTGGTGCTCCAGGCAGAATAACCAGCTGGGGGGGACCACAGCCCCACAGACACAAATGCCTACCTTTAACTTGATTTCAAATATCACCAATACAGGGTGTGCTCACTGGGTGAGGTTCAGGAAAGCAAATAATTTAAGTTCTTCGGTTTAGCCACTTCTGTGCAATGGAAGGATAACAGTACTTCCACTTCCTCCCTCCAGGCTGTTTCAGCCACATAGACAGCTTCTGTGGGGGTGGTATTGTTCCATACCACAGCAATGTACGGTACCTGGTACAAGAGCACAGACACAAGTGCTACAGTAAGGCAAGCAGTAAGAGCAGTATACATCTGAGTAACTCCTTCAGTTTCACACCTGCATCCTCACCAAAAATCTTGTTTTTAGACAGTTGCTAACCAAGCATGGTATTTCTCACAAATTTCAACATGAAAATTATGCTATGAAGAGTTTAAGAACGTCTGTGTCACAGCATTATCATTAAAAAATAAAGCTGTATAAAGCCTATAGACAGCACCCAGGTCTGTGAAGAGAATTAACTCCCCTCCAGTGCCAGAACAAGATGGCCTCTTCCAGCCGCAACCTTGCCATGGGATATGTTGCGCGGTTAAAAAGGCTGCATGTGCTTTTCTTACCGCAAGTGTCCCTGGTGCAGTTTAAAGGCCAGGCAACCTATTTCAGAGGACCACCACACAGCTTGGCTTCCCTAATCCCAGGTGCCAGCGCTGGCATGGGGAGCAACACACATTGGCAGAGGAGAAGCATCAGCACATTTTCCCATCATAGAACGGTTTGGGTTGGAAGGGACTTTCAAAGGTCACCTAGTCCAACCCCCCTGCAATAAGCAGGGACATCTTCAACTAGATTAGGTTGCTCAGAGCCCCGTCCAGCCTGACCTTGAATGCTTCCAGGGATGGGGCATCTACCACCTCTCTGGGCAACCTGTGTCAGTGTTTTACCACCCTCACTGTGAAAAATTTCTATCTTTTTACCTAGTTTAAATCTACCGTCTTTTAGTTTAAAACCATTACCCTTTGTCCTGTCGCAACAGGCCCTGATAAAAAGCCTGTTCCCATCCTTCTTATCAATCCCCTTTAAGTACTGGCAGGCTGCAATAAGGTCACAGAATCACAGAATCATTAAGGTTGGAAAAGACCTTTAAGATCATCAAGTCCAACCATCAACCCAACACCACCATGCCCACTAAACCATGTCCTTAAGTGCCACATCCACACGTTTTTTGAATGCTTCCAGTGATGGTGACTCCACCACCTCCCTGGGCAGCCTGTTCCAATGCTTAACCACGCTCTCCGTAAAGCAATTTTTCCTAATATCTAGTCTAAACCTACCCTGGCGCAACTTGAGGCCATTTCCTCTCATCCTATCGCTAATTACTTGGGAGAAGGGACCAACATCCACGTCGCCACAACCCCCTTTCAAGTAGTTGTAGAGAGCGATAAGGTTTCCCCTCAGCCTCCTCTTCTCCAGACTGAACAACCCCAGTTCCCTCAGCCGCTCCTCATAACACTTGTGCACCAGACCCCTCACCAGCTTCGTTGCCCTTCTCTGGACAGGCTCCAGCACCTCAACATCCTTCTTGTAGTGAGGGGACCAAAACTGAACACAGGATTCAAGGTGCGGCCTCACCAGTGCCGAGTACAGGGCTACAATCACTTCCCTACTCCTGCTGGCCACATCATTTCTGATACAGGTCAGGACGCTGTTGGCCTTCTTGGCCACCTGGGCACACTGCCGGCTCATGTTTAGCCAGCTTTCAACCAGCACCCCCAGGTCCCTTTCCGCCAGGCAGCTCTCCAGCCACTCCTCCCCAAGCCTGTAGCGTTGCATGGGGCTGTTGTGATCAAAGTGCAGGACCCGGCACTTGGCCTTATTAAACCTCATACAGTTGACCTCTGCCCATCGATCCAGCCTGTCCAGATCCCTCTGCAGAACCCTCCGACCCTCCAGCAGATCAACACTCCCACCCAACTTGGTGTCATCTGCAAACTTACCGAGGGAGGACTCGATCCCTCATCCAGATCATCAATAAAGAGATTGAATAAGACTGGCCCTAGAACCGAGCCCTGGGGAACACCGCTTGTGACCGGCCGCCAGTTGGATTTAACGCCGTTCACCACAACTCTCTGGGCTCAGCCATCCAGCCAGTTCTTCACCCAGTGAAGAGTATACCTAAGACACGAGCCACCAGTTTCTCGAGGAGAATGCTGTGGGAGACGCTGTCAAAGGCTTTACTAAAGTCCAGGTAGACAACATCCACAGTCCTTCTCTCATCCACTAGGTGGGTCACCTGGTCATAGAAGGAGATCAGGTTGGTCAAGCAGGAGCTGCCTTTCATGAACCCATGCTGGCTGGGTCTGATCCCCTGGTTGTCCTGCACATGCCCTGTGAGCACTCTCAAGATGAACCGCTCCATCATCTTCCCCGGTACAAAGGTCAGGCTGACAGGCCTGTAGTTTCCAGGATCCTCCTTCCAGCCTTTCTTGTAGATGGGCGTCACACTGGCAAGCCTCCAGTCATCTGGGACCTCCCCTGTTAACCACGACTGCTGATAAATGTGGGAGAGTGGCTTGGCAAGCTCTTCCATCAGCTCTCTCAGTACTCTTGGGTGGATCCCATCAGGCCCATTGACTTGTGGGTATCCAGGTGGCTTAGCAGGTCCTTAACTGTCTCCTGCTGGATTATGAGTTTACTGTGCTCTCCATCCCTGTCTTCCAGCTCAGGGGGCTGAATACCCTGCGGATACCTGGACTGGCTATTAAAGACTGAGGCAAAGAAAGCATTAAGTACCTCAGCCTTATGCTTATCCTTGGAGACAATGTTCCCTGCCATATCCAGTAGGGGATGGAGATTCTCCTTGGCTCTCTTTCTGTTTTTAATGTATTTGTAAAAGGTCTCCCTGAAGCCTTCTCTTCTCCAGGCTCAACAACCCCAACTCTCTCCGCCTTTCTGCATAGGAAAGGCATTCCATCCCTCTGATCACTTTTGTGGCCCTCCTCTGGACTTGCTCGAACAGGTCCATGTCAAGGGCCTTAAAGAAGTCCAGACAGACAACATTGGTAGCTCTTCCCTTGCCCACTGATGTAGTCACGCCACCATAGGGCACCACTAGATTGGTCAGGCAGGACTTGCCCTTGGTGAAGCCATGCTGGCTGTCTCGAATCACCTCCCTGTCCCCCATGTGCCTTAGCATAGCTTCTAGGACGATCGGTTCCATGATCTTCCCAGGCACAGAGGTGAGGCTGACAGGCTGCGTGTTCCCAGGATCCTCCTTGCCACTCTTTTTAAAAATGGGTGCAATGTTTCCCTTTTTACAGTCATCAGGGACTTCACCTGACTGCCATGACTTTTCTTATATCATTAAGAGTGGCTTGGCAACTACATCAGCCAATTCCCTCAGGACCCTGGGATGCATCTCATCAGGTCCTATAGACTTACATATGTTCAGGTTCCTCAGGTAGTCATGAGCCTGATCTTCTCTTACAGTGGGAGGGACTTTCCTCCTCCAATCCCCATCTTGCAGTCCATTCACTTGAGAGGTATGGGAAGGGAGATTGCCAGTGAAGACTGAGGCAAAGAAGTTGAGTACCTCAGCCTTCTCCTTGTCTGTTGTTACCAGTTTGCCAGCGTTGCTCATCCAGGGGGGTACAATGTCTTTGACCTTCCTTTTCTGGCTGACATACCTGTAGAAGCCCTTATTATTATTCTTTGCATCCCTTGCCAAGTTCAGCTCCAGCCATGCCTTGACCTTCCTGACCCCATCCCTACACAATCAGGCAGTGTCCCTATACTCTTCCCAGGTTACCTGTCCCTGCTTCCACTGCCTGTGCATTTTCTTCTTGCCGTTTAGTTTGACCAGCAGGTCTTGACTCAGACATGCGGGTCTCTTGCCTTCCCTTCCTGATTCCTTACACCTGGGGACTGAGAGCTCTTGCACTCTATGGAAAGCATCCTTAAAGATCTGCCAGCTCTGTTCTGTGCTCCCTTGTCCCTGAGGGCAGTTTCTCAGGGGGTCCTATTGACTAACTCCCTGGAGAGCTGGAAGTTTGCTTTCCTAAAATTCAGGGTCCTGATTTTACTGTTTGTCTGCTCCATATCCCTCAGGACTACGAGCTCCACCAGCGCATGATCACTGCAGCCAAGGCTGCCTCCAATGTTGATATCACCAATTAGCTCACTTGCACTGGTGACAAATAGGTCCAGTATCACATCCCCTCTGGTAGAGCTGTCTGTTACCTGGCTTAAGAATTTATCCTCAATGCATTGCAGGAGTTTCCTGGATTGCCTACAGCTCTCCATGCTACTTTTCCAGCAGATGTCAGGGTGGTTGAAGTCCCCCAGCAGGATGAGAGCCTGCGAGTGTGATGCCTCCTGTAGCTGGAGTAAGAAGGCTTTGTCAGTAGGCTCCCTTTGATCAGGCAGCCTGTAGTAGACACCAAGCACAAGGTTCCTTTGTTGCCACGGTCTCCGATTCTTACCCATAAGTTTTCAACCTGCTTGTGGCTATTCTTCAGAGACCACTCTTCACACTCGATCCATTTCTTGATGTAGACGGCAATGCCTCCACCCCTCCTTCTTTGCCTGTCCCTTCTGAACAGCCTGTAGCCATTGATAGCTGCACTCCAGTCATGGGATTCATCCCACCAAGGTTCAGTAATGGCAACTAGGTTGTAGCTTTCTAGCAGCATGGTGGCTTCCAACTCCTCCTGTTTATTGACCACACTGCGTGCATTGGTGTAGAGGCACTTCAGCTGGGCTGTCAGCCATGTCATGTTCTTAGGAGAATGCCCTTTAATTCCTTTGAGGTATTTCACTGGCGTTTCCCTGTTGGCTCCTATTACCTCAGAAGCCCCTGGCTCATACTGATAAGACTTCAAGGTGTGCTGCAGTGTACCCAGCACACCTCAGAGCAACAGGCTGATAGCCCTCACTAGCACCTCGTCCCTCTAACCTTGGTGTGTTATTCCACAGCTTGTCACAGGCAAGCCTGATATTATCCTCCTCCCGCCTCAAGTCTAGTTTAAAACACTGTCAATGAGGCCTGCTAGCTTGTACGCAAAGACCCTTTGAGGAATGTTAATCCCATCTGATGCCAGCAAGCCTGGTGCTGTGTAGGCCATCCCATTATCAAAAAATGAAAATTGTGTGGTGACACCAGCCATGGAACCATGTATTAATAGACTGGGCCTGTCTGTTTATTCTAATGTCGCTGCCTGCAACTGGAAAGAGAGGAAAAAATAACTTGTGTTCCAGATTCCCTAACCAACTGTCCCAAGGCCCTGAACTCTCTTTTGATTGCCCCTGGACTATACGTTGCGTCACCCACATGGAAGAACAGTAATGGGTAATAATCTGAGGGCCATACCAGGCTAGGAAGTTTCCTAGTGATGTTCTTAACCCAGGCCCCAGGAAGGCAACAGACTCTGTAAGAGAAGGGTCTGTCTGGCATATTGGACCCTCTGTTACCCTCAGAAGGGAGTCATCTACAACTATAACCAGTCTTTTCTTCCTAAGGAGGTGGTCGTGATACAGGAGTAGGCCCTTCTGACCTTGGCAACACCTCTGGTGTAGATGGACTGCCATCCACATCATCCATTGACTGGCCTTCCACATTCAGATCCTCATACCTGTTGTACAGAGGCACCTGGGAAGGCAAGATGGGCAAGGAGGGTTTTGCCTGCCACCCCGAGCATAGATTTGCCTCCATTCACTGCTTTCCTTTAAGCTACCTTTATTAGGGTGTTATTTCATGCAAGCATGCTGGCATGCATATGTCTGTTCTGAAAGTCCTCTCCCCACAACAGTGCTCTGTGCCACGCAGAAAGAAGGGACTGGCATTACGGAACCCCACAGACAAGGCATTCCTTACCACCATCTATAAAAGGGCCATTCATCCCCACCGTACCTAAAATAGCCACTGGCTGCGTCATGAGATGAATACACAACTGTGGATTCCTTTAAATCACTGCCTTCTTACATGGACAAGAAACCAGTGTCCAGCAGTTGCATCCTCACCCGTTGTCCTCGTCCTCAGTTCAGTGATCAAGTGTTGACCCTTTCTGTCCCATCCGGTATTAGTCCCTTTGTTTCTACAAATATTTAGAAGTTTAGAGATTTTGATAAGAAGTTTAGAGAAACTGCACAAAACTCCACCAATCCATTCCTACTTACTTGCAAGATCTGTATACAATCCTATTAAATCAAACCCATCACAGCTTTCTGTTGCCAGAACTAAAGCAGCATTTCTGAATTCTGCCTGTCATCCACTAGCTGCTCATTGCCAGTCAACCACAGCCAGCTGAAGAAGGCCGCTAAGAGTGAAGCATCCAAGTACAGAGAAATTGTGCCTATTCATGAGAGACCCCAAGAATTGCACAGGTCTGTTTCTTGCTGCTGGACAAGAGGCTGACTTGCAGTTCTGTGTTGCCCTACTGCTTAACCATGTGGTTTTCTTCTCTAAGTAGTTACAATTACAATAATATTGAGGGACATTTGCTCTCCCAAAGAGCAGATTAAGAAATTACTACAGACAAATAATTTGAATGTCTGCTGAATTAGGCTAATGGAGAGATAAGGACATTTTTCTTAATTAACCATTTTTAAATGGCAAATGCAATTTTTTTTTAATTGAAAAAAACCAAAACTACTCCCTCTTCCAAATGAAACAGATGTTAGAAACCAAGACAATATCTCCTCAGTTTTCTGCTTACTTAAAAACAGTTGGCATATTCCACTCCAGAGACAGTCCCATCTTTGGCACAGGCACCCACACATGGGCTATACAGCAGCATCAAGATGGTCATAAAGTATTTAAAGACGAAGGATATGAATTCTGCTATTTTTGAAGTGACAGGAATCCACAGAATCACAGGATCATTAAGCTTAGAAAAGACCTTTAAGATCATCAAGTCCAACCATCAACCCAACACCACCATGCCCACTAAACCATGTCCTAAAGGGCCACATCCACATATTTTTTGAGTGCTTCCAGTGATGGTGACTCCACCACTTCCCTGGTAGCCTGTTCCAACACTTGACCACTCTCTCCGTGAAGAAATTTTTCCTAATATCCAATCTAAACCTACCCTGGCGCAACTTGAGGCCATTTCCTCTCATCCTATCGCTAATTACTTGGGAGAAGGGACCAACACCCACGTCGCCACAACCCCCTTTCAGGTAGTTGTAGAGAGCGATAAGGTTTCCCCTCAGCCTCCTCTTCTCCAGACTAAACCACCCCAGTTCCCTCAGCCGCTCCCCATAAGACTTGTGCTCCAGACCCCTCACCAGCTTCGTTGCCCTTCTCTGGACACGCG
Organism: Phaethon aethereus; assembly: GCF_964289735.1. Taxonomy (NCBI): domain Eukaryota; kingdom Metazoa; phylum Chordata; class Aves; order Phaethontiformes; family Phaethontidae; genus Phaethon; species Phaethon aethereus. Next base: position 20,569,787 of record NC_138583.1, read on the forward strand.
CAAGCACCTCAGCATCCTTCTGGTAGTGAGGGGCCCAAAACTGGACACAGGATTTGAGCTGAGGCCTCACCAGTGCCAGGTACAGGGGTACAATCACTTCCACTGCCAGCCACAAGTGACCAAAACACTGCTGCTTTCTCCTTGGAGGATTCAATTGTTCCCTTCAGTGTCTGGGTGCCAGAGGAAGCAGCACTGTGCTTAGGAACAGTCACAGTCCCCTCTGCGTCACAAGTGGCCTCGTGCCTGACACAGTCGTCCTCCATTAGCCGTGCTCTTTCTGAATGAGGCATAAAGCCTTGATCCTGAAGGAATTTACACTTTTTGCTTCACAGGGACACGTACTATTCAGTGAATGGTATTACCTTGCGATGGCAGAAGCTGCCGTTACCGTCATCTGTCGAAGCAGTAATTTGTTACAATCTCACATCACCTGCATTTCCTGCAGAGTTAGAAGTTTCACAGCTCAGCAAGGCCAGCTGATCTCTCGCTGCCCCACTACAGAAAACAGTAACCATCTAACATAGAAACGAAGCCAAAAAAAGGCTAAAAAGTATTCAGACCCCAATCTTTGGAAATGTTAAATACCTCAGCTGAAAAGGCTCCCGCTTCCTCGTTGTGCTGCTCCTGCAGCAAAGCCAGGCAGCTGTCTTACAATGCTCAACCAATGCTATCTAACAGCTTCAAGCAGGAAACAACAACACAACACACAGAAAAACGTTCATTTGTGTACTCATGGATTGTTTTTTTTGGGGTGGGTGTGGTTTTTTTAAAGAAAAAAACCAATTCTCTAGGAAGACGCCCACCAAGGAGGGCATCTTCTCTGCCTGAAAAAAAGACACTGCTGGCAAAACTGCACCCCATAGCATTTAGCCGTGGCAAAGACTGAGCATGAATCCAGCGCAAAGCCAGTACCATCGCCCTTGCAACACCTGGTGTCCCCCTGAAATTCCCTTCCCAAACACTGATTCTGCCCAGACTTTCCCAACTGTCAAAACAGAGATATCACTTCAGTCTCTGATCTTGTCCTATCTGCAGGTTATGAATTAGAATACTTTTCTAATTAGAGATCAACTGTGGAATTAGAAGGTGGATTATTTTTAGGAATCATCTGATTGAGCTGGAGCCGCAGTCAGTTGTAAATTAGTCACTGCTTTTTCTAAGACTACATTTTACACACCAACTTCCAATGCAACATTTAGTATCTCTTCAAAAGCCATAATTTATCAGCCATCGTTGCAGGGAAGGGAGAAAAAAGGAAGCAGCTATCATACAGCAGAGGCTTCTTAAGATCTTCAGGTTTCTTGCTCAAAGTCTAGAAAGATGGGGAGATCTTGGTGATGTCTTGGGAGATCTCCCCCAAAGGGGAGATGAAGAGGTCTGGAAAGGCACAGTTGCATTCATACACCAGGGGTGAAGACACTTACAAGCTTGAGTAACCCATCCCTCTGAAAGCTGTCATGTTGGAGTGGCATCTTTTATAGAAGGGGCCATAGAAGGCCCAGTGACAGCATAGTGTCACCAGATTAAAGCATGATTTAGCCTGCCAGTGATTTTATTCTTATTTTGGCACATTGCAGTAAAGGAAGAAGAAAAAGCCCACAGAAGAAAGGCTCAGCTCAGAAACTTGCCAACTCTCCTTGACTCACAGGGGTTGCTGGAGACTGAGGATAAAGAGCATCTCAGAAAAGCAGGTCTGTGCTGCAGTACGTCCATGTTACCGGCCTCGGCGGGATGCACTGTGTACAGTCAAGCTGCTTTCCACTCCCATCCCCTGCTGACAAGAATTACTTTCAGACTTGAAATCCAACAGTTTCATCATCTTATTAAATTCCCTGTTCCTGGCTCAGATGTCTCTCGTATGCATTAGCTAGATTACATCAACCATGAAGATCTGTCCATGAGCCACACAGGATACAGCTCAAAGCAGGCCAGTCAGAGATTGCATCATCAGCTGTATGAGTTTCTCCTCCCTTGTTCACAGAAGCAGTGATGCAAGCTGTGTGACAAGGGATGAGGACACGCTTTGTGGGGTCAGGTGGAAAGGGAGATAATACCAAAGCACCAAGATGCAACCGGCAAACATAGCTTCCCTGAGCAGTGCATCCACCCTGGAGCAGAAACATCCCTGCAGCTTCCTCCCACAACCCCTGCACCAGACACAGCCAGTAAAGACAAGCTAAGCCAAACCCATGCAGGTCTTACAAACTGGGAAGCCTAACTACAGCAGCTATGGTGGATGTGAAAAGGCAGCTGACAAGAAGCCAACCGGCAGCCTAACCAGCAGGATGCCTGCAGGACATCACAGCCCCACCAAGTCTGTGCAGAGCACCTGTAGTACTGCACCGTGAGAACATGCTGACTGAAAAACTTCCCAGCAGGCATTCAACGACGGATAAGACAGACTGAACACGCGTCCCAGCTGACAAGTAGAGCTCAAGTACACAGAGAAAGCAAACAACCACAACAAATGTCTAACAGACACAATGGAAGATCACAGCCAAGAATAAAACACATGATGTATCTAATTCCCTTTCTATGTAAGGAACTGATCCTGACTCAGCTTCCTTGCTCTCAGGCAGCTGGACCACACAATGCTATGCTTGCTTCTTGCCAAGGTATCACTAACAAAGGAAAGTGAGGGAGAAATCTTATCTTGAATCAAACAAGTTCAACAGCAACTGAGCTGGGATCCTTGCCTTGTGGTTAGAGAAGTTGATAATCACCACTAGTGAATAAAAGCCTAGACCTGGTGCAGATACAAGTGCCTCAGGGTCCCCAAAACACCAAATGCTGATCAAGGGAGACTCTGATCCTGCGAAGAAGAAAACCACCACAAGACTACAAAGCACACATCAGACTTACCCCGTTGCATTTGGCATGTAGGTATGTAGAGAAGATGCTTCTACGTGCATCTCAGATGCAGGGCTAAAAAGCAAGGAGCACTTAGGGAACCCTGGTACGAGGCACCAGGCTCTGGCATGGCCATCTCCTGCTGCTTTGAACACACAGGTTTGAAGCTGCAGTTCTAATCTCTCTCTTGCACATTGCCTCGGTAGAAACAAAGCCACACATTTCATTTAAGAAAGTGATCAGATGGATCAGGAAAGGTCAAAGAGGAATAATTTTGAACTTCTTGCCATTTGGAAAATACAACAGAGTTGTGAACCCCTTGGGGGTTCGCCTTCTCAGCAATTTGCCTGGAAAACATCACAGCGCAGTTTCCCTACACTCCCAGGAAGGCACATAAAAAGAATCTCATCTCTAAAAGGCCTTGGGAGCTGCAGAGCTCTGCAGGTGTACCAGAGCAGGACTCTTTCTCACACACCTGCCAAAGCACGTAGCAGCTTGTACAGAACAACACAGAGACCTTTCAAGCCTTGCAATTTTGTGATGAAAGCAACTTGGTGAATATTTCTGCAACATTTGAAAGACTTAACTCCAGCGGTCTCAGCCAGAAGTTATCCTCCCGTCAGGCCTGACCCTAGGACAAAGGGTACAAAATAGCTGAACATCACTGTCACGAGAATCACAGAAACAATACACACATCTCACGCAAAGGAACTGCTAAAAGGCAATAGATAGTTTTCATGCCCAAAAGCAACCAGGTAGTTCAAGGCTACAGTGTTTACACACTGCATAAGAACACTGATGCGTTTAGAAGGATGAAATTTGATCTCATGTTTATTGGCTTCTGCTTTGTTATGTAAGAGCAAAGTTAAAACCCCCTTACGTCTTTTAATCAAACATGCTACTTTTTTTTGTTAACTCCCAAGATCAAGCCAGCCTGACAAGACTCCTGTAATTTTACAAGGGAAACTCTCCTCCCTCCACCCCCTTATGTTATCAAACATTAATTTTGGGAAGAGTCTGCTGCACTGTGCCAGCTCTAATTTAGTAACAATACTTAACCTTTTGCCCAGGGCTGTCAGAATGCCTTGCAATGGAAGAAGGCCATCCCATGAGCAGGATTAGCAGAGTCGGCTGTCCTACACTTTGGTATCCTGTGGTTGCAGGCTCCATAAGGGCCACTTACCCACATGAACTATCTTGTGTCTAAAAAAGTGCTATCTCCACGGGCTTTGGGGCAAGGGTGAGGCTGCAGCTCCAGGTTGTGACATTGCAATTTACATTCCCTTCTTCCTGCTACATTTAAAGTGCCAGCAAGTGTTTGACATTTAGCCAACATTAGCCACACTTGCAGTGTGATTGCATAAGCCCACTTCCTCTTGGAAAGCAGGCTAAAAAAGTATTTTTAAACAATCCAAGAACCTTACAAAAAAACATGATAAAGATGACAACTGAGTTGCAGGAAACTAAGGTACTCATAGGTGAAGCAGCTTAAAGCAGAAAATAGAGGCCAGAAGCACGAACAAGACCGAGATTTCCTGTCTCTCACAACAAACCTTTAGCTACAAGTGAACTTCCTCTTCTTTTTAGAGCTAAGCAGGTTTTTTTCTCCTTGCAACAAGACAGCATTTAGTTCAGTATGCATTTATGCTCTTCGGTAGAAGAAAACCCTCTCATCTAAATATCATTTTCAATGTCAAAGAGCAGCAGCTCCTCTGCAAGTCTTCAGTCTACTTGTTTTTTATGTATTATATGGATGCACATACACACACATATATACACACATTATAGAAGCAGCTTCAATGTAAATGATTGGTCACAGATTGTGCTAGAGAAAAAACACTGACAACAACTGTCCTTTCTAGTTCTGGCACCTCCAGTTCAGATTTGGCAGGCAAACTCTAGATGAAAAAGACCCTGAAAGCTATCGTGACAGTATTCACATTTGAACAGACAACATGTTACATGCAGAACTACACGGGAAACTCACTTCATTCACCAGAAAGGAAGGAAAAACCAAAGCCTGCTGTTAACTTCAGAAAGAGGCAGACTGCTCCCCTGTGTATTTCCCTCTCTGTCATCACCTACAGTAAACCATTACCTAGTGCTCTTCACATTGCTCTGGTATGTCAGACTTCACCAGGCTTATTAAGAAAAGCCACTGCCAACTTTCACTTTCTATCTATTGTAGCAGAGTTCATAATGCTGTTAAGTGCAAGTCCCTTAAGAGTGGTTTGCTGAAGGAGGCCATGGGAAACAGACAAGAAGGGGACAAAAAACACACTCAGATAGGGGAAGAGGAGGCATTTGCAAGAATTTCTTGCTATAATGTGGCCCATGTTATGAAAGCATAGCAGAGCTCTGTATTGCATCTCTCCCTGTATTTCAATCCATCAACCTTCCCATAAATATATATATACACAGAAGAAAAATATACACACACGGAAATATGCCACATTTTTCCATTAGCCTTCCTCTTCTGACTGATGCCTTCATAGTTACAAGAGTTTATAACAAGGATTGGCCTAGTAGTGAATCACCCTCAATAGCACACTGTTCTTTTACAACTAGAAATAGAGGGATCAAAAGAGATTAATCCTCTGTCCTGGATGACATGAGGAGCCAGTGACAGTGAAAGCAAATATAAATAGGCAGAGAAGCCTCTTTGTCTTGCTACAGCCCCCTTTGGTTTCAAAGGAGGCTCTTCCACCAAGAGATGCCTTAAAAGGTCGTTATGAATGAAATTAAACAAACACATCCCGTTTGTAAGCCCTGCAGTAATTGGCAGACGAGGAGCTCCCACTAATAATCCCCGTGACACCACCTTCCCTGGCCCAGGAAGGTGAAGGCCAGGTTCAGCCCTGCTGCCAAGAGAAGCACTTACGGTAGCAAGATTTGGCTGAATACTTCCTCAATATTCAATTGGTGCTATACGGCAGGGTGTACACAGTGAGTCTGTTGCTTCCTGCTCAGTTAATACTACTCAAATGATGGTCTATGGGCAAAATTCACCCAAAAGCCATGGCTAGAAGTCAGTAACCTTCAGTGCTAGGAGTCACGGCAATACGTGGAACCCCCAAAGCTCTCCCTGCACAAATTCTTGTGTGACAAGAAAGTAGAACTTAAAACCCAACTCTGGTGACAAGAACAGAAGCATGTTCCCCCTCCTCAAGCTGCACCGATAGCACAGAGTTATCAGCAGTAAGTAACCCTGAGTGACAAATTATTTTGGTCATTAGAATCAGCAGATCAGACCCAGGGGAAGCCTATCTGTTTATTAAGAAGTGTTGTTTTTTACTACAGATACTCTTCTTTGCAGGCTCAGCACACACAATAAGGAGGAACTGAAAGGCTTTTTAAAAATAAAGTACATTGGAGAGGAAGGGAAGCACCAAAGATTTGTATGCTTTTTTAAAAATTAGCAACTTTGTGTGTAACCTTGCACCCATTTTTTTTTTTTCCTCTTCCTTTTTGGTTTGTCACTCCAGATCCTTCTATCCTCCTTTCCTTACCCTGTCTTATCCAACTGACCCTTTGATTCAAAGAGAAATGTTTCTTGTCCTGTGTCCAGGACATCACAGAAGTCGAGCTACCTGCTCAGGGAAGAACAGCTGGGAATGTTTTTATTCCTTGTAATGAACCTCTTATCCTTGATGATGTGCAAACACATGATCTTACTGAAGCCACTGCCAAACTGGGAGACAAACCCACCCTTAGTGATTTTCAGTCACCTGTTAAATGACATGCTTAAATCCAATGACTGTTTTCCCAAGGAAAATCTCTGGCATAGTTCTTCATGACAAGCCTCATCCGCAGATTGGACTTGTGACATGTATTCTGTCCTCCTGATGCTTTTTGAAGAACACACAGAAACTTTAAGGGGCAGATATCAAGGCATACCTACCTGATACATAGGATTTACCTACCCCAAAATACACAATATTTATATTCTATATTGATTCTGGCCACATATTTTGCAAGGTTTACAACTGGGATCCTTAAATATATCTCCAGGGATAAAGTGCTCATCTACTAGTTCATCAAACTATGGAAAATCTCAGCCACAATTTCTAGAACCTTTCAGTATTTTCCACCTGTTAGATATATATCTGGCATCAAAATTTCCAACACTGTTTTCAGTAGAGTTCAATCAACTGTGACATTCTGCCAGGTCTCTGGTTAAATTCAAGACGTGCTACCAAGCTCCCCTCTCCCTTTCCTGCAGGTATCAGAGGTGAACTCCAGAGAGGCACCTATTTTAAAAGACAGAGAAATGTAACACTCATTTATATACATCTTTGATCTAAACCAGCCCAAATTCGATTACCAGCTGGGCACATAATAAAGCCAGCCTTCCCCCAGCTCCCCGGGGAAAGAAACTGAAAGCACTAGAAACTGCTGATGGTTGATATATGTCTTGCTGTTTGTGAACTGTCTGGCAATGAGCTACATTTAAGAATAACACAGCTCTTAAAGCGTATTTTTAATTGCAAAAAGACCGTGCTTCCACGGGCTCTTGTCCATTTACCTACCCCCAAAATCAATAAAACACAATGTAATCTGTTATTTGAGTTTTTTTAATGCTTCACATGAATGTGGTTAGATACCTTGATAAAAGACCCACAAAAATATTGTGTGAAGCAGTGAAAAAGAATCTTTTTTGGAAATGATGAGTTCTTTGGAGAAGTGGTGTTTTCAGTAACAGCCAGACAACAGAACTAGTAAAACTGGCCCTAATTTAGCAAAGAGGGTTTCAAGGACCTGGAGCGGTGAAATTTCAATGAACAAAGCCCACCCAGACAGTTTAATGCCAGCTCTGCTATGCCAAAGCAAGCTGCCATTAGATCTTTGCAGTCAACGCACAAGTCAGCAAAACAGAAGTCACAGTAAACCCTGCACGAGTTCTCACTAGGGAAACTAATACAGTGAATTACATGTGTGGTTTACATGGTTCACTCCGTTCCTGCAGCAGCCAGCATTAGATGCTCCAGAGAAAGAACTGAGAAAGAAAATTTCCCTTCTAATATCTTATACCCCAAAGATATAAAAGCAAAGCTCTTCCCAGACTTGAAGTTTTCTATTCTTTACAGTCTTCTACAGCTCTGCTATTCACTATTTGTCTGCCACATGCAGACCCAGTCACACACAAAATGATGTCCCGGCTCCCTGCAAGCTCCTTCCTTCAAAGCCTGTTCATCTTCTAAAGCAGCCCAGCTACAGCCTCTTACAGAATATTAGTTAGGCACTTCTACAGGATCGAGAGTTCCTTATCTTTTTAACATAAGGAGGAAGGGCAAGACAGGTGCAAAACAAAACCTAAAGTAAATAAAAAACAAAGAAAAGAAGAGGGCACTTAATTCCTGTTTTCATTTTTCCAGGCAAACGGCCATGCTCACTCTATTCTTCTTCATTTCTGAAGCCGGCTATCAGTCAGTCACGTTTGGGCTGACTTGCTTCTGAGGTGTACAGCCGGAAAGACTCATAGCAGGGGACTCCTTTTTCTTAGGCAGCAGAATCAATTCATGACTTGTAAGAACCACCTACTGCTCCTTCCTTGAGCAGCATCACCACTGGGAGCTGCCACACTCCTGCAGGGATCTGCCTCCCCCACTAACACCAGTGTTTGGAAGAACAATAAGGAAAGAGAAGGCTGGCAGAGAACAGACTTTGGTACATTGCCCAAAGTACATGTGACAGCCTCAGCAGCTGGGAAGATTGAGTCCTTTCACTCTTGAACATGGGAGAGTTGCATAACAGAAGTGTTTTTTAAAAAAAAAAATCTCAGTCTGAAAACACATCAAGCTCACCTGGCATGCTGAATTAATCTATCCTCGTAACACTTAAGACCAGGCAAAAGCAGCCAGGGAACATGTGAATTTTCTAGCACTGGAATCACAACTGCCTCATCTGGACACCTCCACCAATTCTGGCCACATATCCATACACTGAGGCATGAAAAGGGTTGGAGCTTTTATTCCGATCTGACATGCCAAGAGAGAAAAATCACCTCTCTTCAACTGGTTTACCTCTATAAGCAAAACTGCTGACTAGGCCTAGCTGAAAGCAAAGTTAAAAAACCAAAGCAGCAACAAAAAACCCCAACGATATAACAACAAATATTCAGTGAATTGTGAATTTTTTTAAGTGCACACCAGACTGCAAAATCACATGAAGCCCCCAGCAAAGGGTCAGTTGTTCAGACTTCAGTAGTCCATCAGTTTCAGCAACCGTAGCAGAATCGAATCCTGGGGAATGCCTCACTTTCTCTGAGCAGCTACAGGGTTGCTTTGGGGGTGTCTGGCACCAAACGGTTTGGGCCACAGCTGAGCAGCATCCAACACCCCTCAGCACGTATTATCCTGGGCACTGGGCCATACCCTTGAACCAGGGCCCTCAATGTTTCCAGCAATCGTGGTCCAGAGGCAGAATTAGCAGACCTCTGCATCAGCAGAAACTCACCAGCACTGATACGTTTCAAAGAAAATATCTTAGGTTTGATAAAGAAGATTTTTCAAAGAAAACTTCTTTCCTCTGAACATTTTTTACTAGGGCTATTCCTGGATCAACATCGAACTCATCTGACGCTACTCCAGAACTAAGTTCAGCAGCAAAAGTTCCTGAAGAGTGCTGCTGCTTCAGCTGAAGTGTTATTGTCAGACCAGCTTTCCTCTTCCACCCCATCTGCCTTCCAAGATCTCTTTCCACCCCCACTCAAGCTCTACCTAAATTGCCCCTTCTGCGTTTATGCTGCTGGGTTATTTCACAAATTCGCTGTGTTCAGAAGTATACAAGTCCTTTGCCAACCGCAGAGCCTGAGCCGCATGCCCCCTCGCACCGCAGTTTGAAACAAACTGATTTGACGTTGGCACGTTATAACTCTAGCTTTACTTGCACTTCCAGTGTACCAAAAAGAGGAAAAGTTACAGCGTTACAGTTCAGAACAACTTGAGCATTACTCCGTCTTGCCAGCTAGCTCCAGGAAGCATGAAGGAATTCTGACTATTTCTCAGTCTGCCGTGAAACTTCACGATTCGCTACGAACACGTTGTGACCAGTAAATCTTGCGTGCAGTTTCATCTCCACTGTACCTTCGTTCCACATGGCTAACTGAATGCAATTCGGGTCCTCCTCCACATCGGAGACCCCGCTGATCCGCTCCCGGTTCCTGCTAAGCAGCACTAACGCTCCCGGCGCCAGCGCGCACCCGGACGAGCTAAGGCTGAGCGGACAAAGACGACGGAGGTGGGAAAAGCCTCTTACCAGTGCATTAGGTGCCGTCTCTTCAGCCCCGAGCTCTCCGAGCGGAGCCTCCGCACCGGCCAACGACAGGAGGCTCCGCCGCAGCCCCCCACCCCACGGGCCGGCAGAGACGACCCCCGCGGCCGCGCCGCGCTCCCTCCTGCCCCGGCCGCTACGCCACGCCACGGCGACCGGTCCCGCGGGGGACAGCCGCGGGCCGGGACACACCGCCCCCGCACAGCTGCCTGTTGCTCGCCGTCAGCACCGACCGGCTTCCAAGAGGCGCTTCACCTGCGGGCGGGCGGTCCCGCCGCCGCACCCGGAGGCGCGAGGTGGTGCCGGCCGGGGCGGGACGAGCGGCGACCGCAGGGCAGCGCCCCCCGGGGCAGGCGGCCCCCGCGCCGGCCGAGCGGCACGGCAGGCAGCCCGCCCCTGGGCCACCCCCGCGGCCCTGCCTCGCTCCCGGCGGCGGTGGCGCCGGACCCGGCCTCCCCAAGCCGGAGGGGCTGCGGACTCCGCTCGGCCCCCGCGGAGGAAGCGGCGGCGGCGGCGTCTCCCTACGGCCAGGGCGGCGGCCGAGCTTACCTTGGTGCCCCGTACAGGGCCCGGGCCGGCGGCTCTCCTCCGGCTGCGGCGGCTGCTGCTGCTGCCCATGCCGGGGGGCGGCGGGCCGTGGCGTCGACGGGCTGGGGGCTGGCAAGCTCCTGCGAGGCCGGGGCACCCCCGGCTCTCTCGCCCGGCTCCTGTTTACCGCGGCTTCCCGGCCGGCCGGGCTGCCTGTCAGCACGCCGCCCCGCCCCGGCCCGCCCCCGCCGCCATTGCCCGGAGGAGGACGGGGAGGCGAGGCCGCCGCACCGCGCCGGGGACGCGGCTTCCCCCGGCGGGGCGGGGTAGGGCCCGGCCCGGTCGCCTCCCGGTTAAACTTCCCTCCACGGGCGGGCCTGCCGCGCTTAGGACACGCGGGCGCGGAGACGCAGCCCGGTGCGAGGCTGCGCTACCGCACGTTCCACCAGAAACACACCACGCGTGTTCGCAGCGGCCGCCGCGGAGCCGGGAGGGCTTCTGGCACCTGCCCGAGTCGGGGGGCCGGGGCCAGGCGTGAGGGTGACTTACGGGAACCGTAAGGTGAAAATCGGCGGCGAAGCGAGTGTTCTGTATCTGTCCGGAGCTTTGCTCTCGCGCTGACCTCCTCGTGCCACGGATAGTGCTGCTCCTGTCATGTCCGAGGGGAAAACGGGTTGCTCTTCAGCAGAATTAGAATAGCTGAAATAACTTCATATATGAAGTGCCACTGAACTTTTTAAAAATGTACGTATGCTATAGGCCTTAAGATTGCTTATAGCCACCTTTATAAGGCGTTTTGTATTAGTTATTCACCTGCATGTGTTGATTTATTAGCAGAAGTTTACATAAACAAGAAGGTTCCAGTACTAGAAGGATGCTAATCAGTTTGCCCCATAGCTGTATCTGGGTGCCATACTCTTCTGTAGCTATTTTACAAGTCCATTTTGCCAGTAGCATAGTTTAGTCATTTCTTCCCGATGAGGAAAATTGGTAATAAAAAAGATCTCCCGACGTATGCTGGAATAGGTGATGTATCTATCAAGGTGAATTATACAGGGGAAAAAAACAAAGTGAGAGTTGTATGAGCAAATGCCGAGGGAGAGATTTCCTCTGTCCAGACATGGTGTCTATCCCACTTGGGAATAAAGAACAGGAAGACAGGCAGCCTCGCTGAGCTGTTTCTGTCAGTGCAGCACAGACAAGAAAGCAGATACTATTAAGAGAGAAACCAGACAGAAAAGAGGGAAAGCTCCTGACTTGACATACAAGTTAATTCACTAAACCTAGTCAAAGTTTTTAATCTCCTGAGCCTGCATCTTTTCACATCAATAATTTACAGGACCCCAGGGAGATTATATTCACAGTAAGAAAAGCATAAAATGAGTAAAGTTACCCCTTTTGACGCAGAGTAGAACCACCGCCTACAGCAAAACATGTTACAATAGGTTTTCGGAGCACAGAGAAGCTGGTCTGAAATTCTGTCACTACATTAGGACCCTGCACACCCTTGCAGCAAAGGTGGGAAGGAACACCCACAGAGTACACAGTGCATCTTCCTGGGAAGAGGAGAGCGTGTCTACATCTCCTATTTAATCCTATGCAGACTGAAGGTACTTATATTATATCCCCTTATAAGAAAGGGGATGGTAATGTGCATATGTGATAATAATGTCCTCTTCAGAGGCAGTGTATTGTAACACTAGCTTGTAAAGAGAATCAGTTTCCATCTTAAACTGCACTGCTGGCTTCCCTTGAGGCCACCGGGATATCTCAGAGCAGGCTGTTTTTCTCCATCATACTCTCAGTCCATTTTGTTGTGTGTTTTTTAGATTATCTTTCAGGCTAGGATTGTATCCCACTGTGGGTACAGCATAGCTCACCAGCCCGTACTGTGTGCCAGACTAGGAAAGGGGCCTGTAAACACAACTGGAATAGAAGTAGAAATTATACAGAAATACAGACGCACAGAGAGCGGATTTTCCAGGCAAACCAGAGTAACTAATGATTAGGCCTGAAATGAAAGAAGCCACAATAAGCCACCAGTACAACACCCTTAATTCTCAAGGGGAGCAAAGTGCCTAAGTTCCTCGCAAATCTAAGCCTTCCCTGTGTTTCACAATTATTACTCCACAGTCTTTATGTTTCCCCAGAAAACTTGTCTAGTATTTTAACACGTTGCTGTTAAAAAGCAACACGTGCCAAGCTAAAAGTCTCAGCAACAAACTCCTGAACACAGGACTAAAGCCTCAATGCTGAAGAGCAGTACTGTGGAACACACTCCCTGCATGCCTCATCGCCCTCAGCAGAAAATGCAAACCTAAGCCTTTGCAAATGTTCCCCTGTCTCAAATTTGCAACTAATTTAAAAAACAGGGAAGAAAGAATTAACTTAAGCTAAAGGCTATTAGTCAAATGGAAATCTTAAATTATTCCAGCTAGCATTGCTGTTCACAACCCCAGTAGGAGATACAAGGTTTTAAAAAAAAAAAATCACAGGAACAGAATATCTCTGCTTTGCTAATTGGGTATCTCTGGCTCCAAGTTAAGGGAAAAACACAGTTGGGGAATATTTGCCTAGAAATGCATGTCACGCTTAGCTGAAGATACCGATGGGTCTGCACACAGGATCTGGACTGTGAGCATACACATGTGGCCTTTGTAAATACTTGCCATCAACAATAAATTCAGTTTGTTAAAGGTCACCATAGGAGAAGTACCCCATGCCTTGGAGACACCGACTCTCCCTAGAAGCAGCACAGATCCAGCGTACAGTTATTGAGACTATGCTTTTCGGAAATATTTTTACTCCTTTTAGCAGGAAGATGTGAAAAGTTTTGTGGGGCAGAAATCCCAAATGGTAAAAAAATAAAATATGCATTTACAACTGTGGTCTCTTTTTTGTCTTTAGTTATGACAATACATACAGTAGTTATTATGTGGAAAAGCATAATTCATTTTTCTCAGATAATTATAAAGGACCTTTTTATTCTACAATATCGGTCTGAGCACCTGCATGTTTCCATAGCAACTCCACAATACATTAGGGGATTACTTTAGAATTCCACTGTGGTTTAGGTATCCACAGTGATTTAAATTTTCTGGGGAAAATCTGTTTCCAAGTATAAATTAAAATTATTGCTACTATTATTGCTATACCAGTCTCCTATGTTACAATCTTAAGAAACTGCAACACTTCCTTGCAGCTTTTTCACAGAATCACTGAATCATTAAGGTTGAAAAAGACCTTTAAGACTATCAAGTCCAACCATCAACCCACCACCATCATGCCCACTAAACCATGAATTGCCACATCCACACGTTTTTTGAACGCTTCCAGCGATGGTGACTCCACCACCTCCCTGGGCAGCCTGTTCCAATGATTGACCACTCTCTTGGTGAAGAAATTTTTGCTAATATCCAATCTAAACCTCCCCTGGCGCAACTTGAGGCCATTTCCTCTCATCCTATCGCTGGTTACTTGGGAGAAGGGACCAACACCCACCTCACCACAGCCCCTTTTCAGGTAGTTGTAGAGAGCGATAAGGTCTCCCCTCAGCCTCCTCTTCTCCAGACTAAACAACCCCAGTTCCCTCAGCTGCTCCTCATAAGACTTGTGCTCCAGACCCCTCACCAGCTTCATTGCCCTTCTCTGGACAGGCTCCAGCACCTCAATGTCCTTCTTGTAGTGAGGGGCCCAAAACTGAACACAGGATTCGAGGTGCGGCCTTACCAGTGCCGAGTACAGGGGCACGATCACTTCTCCTGCTGGCCACACCATTTCTGATACAGGTCAGGACGCTGTTGGCCTTCTTGGCCACCTGGGCACACTGCCGGCTCATGTTCAGCCGGCTGTCAACCAGCACCCCCAGGTCCCTTTCTGCCAGGCTGCTCTCCAGCCACTCCTCCCCAAGCCTGTAGCGTTGCATGGGGTTGTTATGACCCAAGTGCAGGAGCCGGCACTTGGCCTTATTAAACCTCATACAGTTGACCTCTGCCCATCGATCCAGCCTGTCCAGATCCCTCTGCAGAGCCCTCCTACCCTCCAGCAGATCAACACTCCCACCCAGCTTGGCGTCATCTGCAAACTTACTGAGGGAGCACTCGATCCCTCATCCAGATCATCAATAAAGATACTGAACAAGACCGGCCCCAGAACCGAGCCCAGGGGAACACCGCTTGTGACCGGCCGCCAGCCGGATTTAACTGGATTCACCACTAATTTTTGTACAAAACCATGCAATATTATATCCCTCTAATTAGAACAGCCATTACAGACTCCGGGCTGGAAGCAGCCCCAAACATCTTGCAGAGGATCACACTAATGTGAGGGCTGATCAGAGACTGTAAATCCCAAAAATCCACATCCCCAAAACAGCCCTTGCAAAGAATAGGCAGGCATGTGCGCCTTCATGTACTCAAGTACATACACACTCATTCGTCTCACAAGCATGTGTGTGAATCTGTGGCTATTAATTTAAAATTTACAGAAACAGGATCTATTAGACTGGATAACATCAACTAAAAGAACAGAATGTAAGCCTGATGACTAGGAAGCTTTAAATCCAGACAATGCCCAACCAGGCTGCAGGGAACACGCAAGCCTTCCTCTGCATATGTGCTCACATGCTCAAACATGGCACGCATGCAGGCAGCAGGGTGTGCTCCTAAGGCTTTTTCTTTGGTATTTTTTCTCCAAGTCAGCTCAGTTTCTTTACTTCCTTCCATCTGCATATCCTGAGCTGCGTGTTCCCCCGTCTGTTCGCTCTCTCCTATGCACACCACTGGCAGAGAAC
The DNA here is from genome assembly GCF_964289735.1 of Phaethon aethereus. Lineage (NCBI taxonomy): Eukaryota > Metazoa > Chordata > Aves > Phaethontiformes > Phaethontidae > Phaethon > Phaethon aethereus. The sequence continues at coordinate 20,585,229 of NC_138583.1, forward strand.
AGCGGAATTTCTCCAGCAGCTCTCTGATGGTCCCTAGTCTTACCGGAGGTGCGCCCAGGGTTCAGTCCTTCCTGTACTGTTGCTCTACTGTCTTCTGCCTGTGCTAGGTGAATAAAATAGATGCTGGTAAGAGAAGAAAAGAGAGGAGCATTAGAGGAAGGTGAAGGGAACTGACGTGAATCCAAATGGAAACATGGAAGGAAGTACAAATAAAGTTTATGTCTTTCCTGTTTTTCATTCATACAAAGATGATTTCAGGTTCTGAAAGGAAAAGGAAAAACAAAACAACAAAAAAACCTTACTTACCTCTATAAGATCTGGAATTTCTTAAAACTTATCAAAGTGCTTCATACAGCATCGTTTTTAAGTCTGCCCTATCGGATAGGTGGGAGTACTTTTTGCCATTCTCTCCCCTAGAACATCAGGATAAACTAGATGTATCTTTCTTGCCAAAGAGGAAAATTGTTTGCTGAGATTGTTTCAGGAATACAGAAAGTTAAGCGTTTTCCTGATTCCCTCAAGTATAGGAAAGGAGCAACTACCACTCTCTTTACCAGCCCAGAATGTCAATGTTATAACCAGGAATGTTCAGACATGGAATTACTGAAAGATGCTCTCGTTCTGAAAACTGCATTCTGCTCCAGTAAACGTCAGCAGCTTAGAACTGAATGAAAGAAGGAATTAGACGATGTATGAGAACTGCATGGCAGGCACCCGAAAGATGTGACACACCGAACAAGCACCGTACAGTGTTGAAGCACGTACCCTCTCTTTGTGAGACAGGGGAGAAGGAAGGAAGTCCGGAAGTGAGGCTACTCATCAAATATATACAGGCAACATCCAGGCAGTCACTGTAAAATAAACCATTTTTCTTTCTCGGGTTATTTGTCTTTGTGAGCCCCATTTTTGGTGACTTGCAGTAACCCAGCGGAATGCACCGTTCAAAGTCTGTTTATGGAAAGCTGCTATGCAGCTTTAGCCAGAAAAGCACCAGATTTCAAAGCTTACATCACCTTTAATAAAAATACTGCCAGAGCTCCAAGTAGGTGATTTGCAGGTATCTTAACAAGTGCATTTCCAAGTGCTTGAAATTTTCTTCAGTCTCAGATGCAGGATGTACATTAGCATCGCGGTAACACATTTTACTAAAACCTGGCCTTGGAAAATCACTAGGATGAGATAATTTGAAACTCATCCCTGAGACCAGAGTGGCATCAGCCATTAAAGTCTCACTTGGAAAGCGACAGGAGAAAAAAGCATTCCTGCCTGCAAACCAAACTGTAACCTTTCTTCCAGTACAGCACTGTAAGACCCTTGTACATCGTGGATTCAGCAAGGACCGCAGCCAGCGCGGCATGCAGCAGGTTTAATCTGGCATGGCGCGTGATGAACAGGCATACGACTACAAACCCCAGCAGACTTCAGCAACTCTTCTCAGTCATGTGAGGGTGCCTTTGAGGACTCACAAGACTGGATACAGCTTTGAATCTGTCTCAGAGCAGATAAGCTTTTGCTTACTCCCCCCAAACCCAAATACGCAGAGGAGGAAAGACATTTTCTGCGCCTACCTCTTAGCAGTCACTATTTCAGCTTTGGCTCTCCCCGCTGCAATAAGTAGGTTGCATGCATCCAACATGCAGATGTGGTGAAGTTGTAAAAATAGGCAGCCTGTTTCTGTGTACCAAAACCCAGACATCATCATCATCCTCATAAGCACAGCTATTGTGCTGAACTCAGCCAGATGTTCCCCTTACAGAGCTTGCCTACATTTTCTCCTCATACGCTTAACTTGTGCTGCTTATATCCTGTCCAGAGTACAGACCTTTTAATTATACTAAGCATTTCTACAGGACCTCCCTCAGAAGAATGCTGGCCATATTTTACCAGATATTATTTTAATCACAATTTTAGAGGCTTCCATTGTAAGAGTGCCTTGAGCAGCTGAAAGTTAAATATATGAGACAGGAAAATGGGAATGAGGGAACTGAAGACAAACAGAGGTATACTGCAAAATTAGAGGAGATTCAGAGGACTGCAAGCATAATTAAGGCTCTGGAATAGCAAAGACTGTGAATCGCTACCATAAAAGAGATGAGTAAGAGGAGATGCGATACAAACACAGAACATACTGAATATTCAGGAGACACTGTTCCCCCTTTCTCATAACACTAGACCAAATGAATTTCAATTAAAAAATGTTAGGAAATTCAAAATGACAGTGAAAGAAAATGCTTTTCAAATTACACATAAACAGAAATAAGTGAGACTGTGAATTTGTTAAGATTCAAAAATAGTTCTAGACATTTATGGGCCTCCAAATTAATATCATACTGTACACAGAGACAGCAAGTTCTTCACCATTCAGACCAGTCATCAGTATAGGAGGCAAAATGCAGTGTTGAAAACAGGTTCCTGCACACTCAGTTACAGAATTCTTGCACCTTCTTCTGAAGTGTCAGTTACCCTCTCTTCTCAGAGACAGATGCTGGACTAGACAGATCTCAAGCTAATCCCATCTATTTTTGAGAGTCCTGTTTCCCCATGATCGTTGGCAAGACAGACAATGGTAAGAAGAAATCTGGTCACTCAACTCTCAGTCTCAAGACCACTTTTAAAACCAAAGATATTTCATTATACATCTCTGTTTTGTAACTTTGCACCAGCCAGCACAGGTTTTTAGCAAACCACTACGCTATTCCAAATATGGCCCATTACGGGCAACAGTTACAGCACCTGACATTAAGTACAAATTAGATTCATGCAAAATAAATCCAAGTCTGCTGTTCAAACAACATCAGTTCAAGTAAAATAAAGAGATTGTCTACACATTAAGTTTATAGATAGAAGGGAGAGAAAAACCGTAATTGTTCAAGGTTTTTTTAAAAAAAATCATACTCATTTGTTAAACACCACCACCACAGAGAAAGAGAAGAAGGTGTTTCAAACCACCTGATTTTTCCTTTTGGAAAACTTTAGTGTTTTTATTTCCAATTCATTAACCCTCTTAATCACATACCATGTAAATCATACTATTTTCGTGATTAGGTACTGTTTTGAGTATCTGGTGCTGGGCAGAACATCTAATTTCAGCAATAATTCACCATCCAGATGTGATTAGAATACATAATCCTTATGTAGCTATATATACACACACTATATATATATCTCTCATATATAGTAATCAGCCCTACTGAAGTTTGGATTAAAAAGGATTGAAAACAGCCCTAAAGTATGGTTTAGGAATAAATTTCTGTTGAAGACAACCTGTAAAGCTTCTTGGATTGCAAGGCCAGAAACAATGAGTAGTGAGGAGTGGTCAGTTTGGTTGAACAGTTACTGGTGTCCTCACATACCACTGAATTTATTCTTTCATGTCCTCACCCTGTAGCCGTAAGAAAGCAATACTTGTCATTCTACAGTATGAAATCATAGGGACAGGTAATATTTTTACTGCATACATAGCATCCAACATATCTTAGCTAGCAGACACCTCTGAAATTCATACTTGCAGGGTTAGTGGGGAGGAATAGAGGAGGGCTCTCTATTCTGCAATACATTAAGATTACCTAACAGTTTACATCATAAAAACCAGCATACAATCATGTTTTTGAGGCAGTCGTCCATTCTTTTCAATGTTTTTTGAAAAACTCTGGAATTAGGAAAAGGGAAGGCACGTACCCTATTGCTGACCTCCTCAGATCTGTTCAGAGTAGGCTGAATAAGGGTCATAAAGAAATAATTACAGTTTTCCTTATCTGTGGTTTTATTTGTAAACGTCATGATTGGACGAAACCAAAACTTTTCCCTTTCTTAAATGCCTCCGCTGCCCCCTGGTGTTGCCTCTCCGCAGCTTCAGAAAGCGAACCTCCAGTTCTCTGCCACAAAGTCCCTACGGAAGAGAAAAAGTTAGGCACAAACTAGTAGACCACACTGTTAGGTGCAGTTCTTTTGCAGACTGACGCTTACAGTAATTTCTGAAAAAGATGTAATTACTAGGCAACCCTCATTCCAGTAAGATACAGCCGAACAGACAAAACCTGTCTCTTACGCTGAACATTGCCAAATTAGCCAGAGCACCAATAAACTGCACTGAAGACTTACAGTAAGTTAGGAAATAGCGGTCTTCCTCTTTTATGCAAACTTCTGTAGATATGCTATGGAATTGCTGCTTATGCAAGACTTTTTTTTTCCTTTTTCTTTTTTTCTAAAGAAAGAACTGATAATGGGAAAAGTGAAACAATGACTTGAGCTAAAATACTTTCCAAGAAATATGCACACAACGGCCATAAAAGAACATAGAGCAAAAAATTAAATGGTTGCATTGACAAGAAACCCAAACTGGTTTATTCATGGACTCACTGACAAACGTGAGGGAGACCAAGACTGACACACAAAAGAGCTGAAAATGCAATGTCTTCCAGCCACTGAATGTGTGTGTGTGGCAGGGAGAAAAACTGGCTGCAATAAGCAGAACCTAAACTATAGATAGAGATCCACATATTGGTAAGGCAAGACGCACGCTGGATTCTGCAGGTTATTTAAATAGTGCATTCGTTTTGACATATTTAGTGGCTTTGAAACAACCACCTTTGAGTCTTTCTAGTAAGATGTAGGCTAGTAGTTCTGAGAGAAACTGGTTACAATTGGATTTTTTATTCATGGAATTAAGTTATTATGTAATTACTAAGTAATTTCGGCCCATGATATCCCAATGGCTCTAATCACACCTGCTTCACAAGAAAGAGCCTAAGTTCAACTTTCTATTGAGCACATCTTCCAATTTTAGACAATAATCTTTAAACAAGAACTACAGAAAGGAAATCACCTTTTTTCATTGTTTTCCATCCAACACTCCAACCACTGCAAACATTGCAAAACCACCCCAAACTAAAATCAGGGTAAGAACTACAGTAATCAGAAGCAGCGCAGGCTCATGCAACTGTCCCATAACTTCACATGGCCTTCTTCGTTACATGAATGTCCTCATGTGAGCAATTGTGGCTCAGTGGTTAACATAGATACTAGAGAAAGCATCAAATGCATTTCAAGATGAACCTTATTTACATAAAAATTGGAAAAACATGACCCAACACAAAAGCCACAGGTGGAAGCAACTCCTTGCAGGGACAAGCAACTCCAAACCCACAATTTACACCCAGGAGATGGTGCCCCATTATGAAAGCTGGAAGTACTTGAAACCAAAATGTCTAATTTATGATATGTAAAAAAGCTAGAAAGACTTATTTTTTTGTAATATAAAGCATTAATAATTCTAGTCTTGTCTACAATTAAGATTGTTAGCAGAAGGCACCAGGGCAATTACATCCCAGGGGACTGCAAACTGAACAGGCATGGGAATTGCAAGCAGACAGATTTTTATCTCCATGACCTTCTAGAGATGTCAGAGAAAGGAAACACTTTGTTCAAGATTCAGAAACATTTCTGGCACCTCTGTGGTGCTTACCAATTTGACACATGAATCCTAGACGTTATTCAACACAAGACCAGCCTGGTTATGCCTCACAGGTCTTCAAGCATAAAAGCAGCATGCAAAAAATATTTGACAGAAAGGTAGAGAAGCACACACCAAAGTCACTGTTAAACTTCCATCATGTAAATGCTTTATGATACAATCTAATTATATGAATAAATACACAAAAGCTAAACATTTGTCTGCAGCAGATGCATAGCACCACAGTCCACCAATACTCAGAAAACCAAACCATTTAGGCAAGTTTACACAGTAAACAGTAATTAATCCATAGCACAGTCTAACACAGGATTTGATAAAACCTGATAGCACATAAATTAGCAACTAAACCAGTTAATTACAAATTTAAGTGCTCTTAGGGCTGTACTACTGGTTGAAAATAAGAGTGCCTGTAATACAGTATTGGAGAACAAAATCAGAAGAGTTCTGCACAAGAAATGTCTGTCTTGGGTATAATCAAAATGAGGTACAATAAAAATTACGAGAAACACCACACGTGGAAATTAGATTACTACACTGCATTTTCAGCAAAGTATTGCTGTGTACTTCATTAAGCATATGCAGAAAGGGAGAGCCACAATCGAGATTTGACTCAAGAGACTTTCCCGCCACACATCTCAGTTATGTCGTCTTACTAGAATTTGAGCACAGCCATTCTAATGCACTGCAAAATAATTTCCTGACAATTACACTTATACAAAATCAGATTAAGTGATGACAGCCAATCTTATTTTAATTCCACTTCTTACCTACAGAAAGACCCATACCTCTGTCTTAAGAAAGTTGCTGAGCCGCAAATAAAGAATTGCTGGGAAAACACTAGTACATTGGCCCTGTTCTGTATTCTTTTCCTTTGGCATCAAATATTGTCCCATGCTGGAGATGAAATAAAATCTACAGGCATGATCACAGTACCTAGCACTGCTCCGTAACAACATATTCTTCGTACTAGGTGCAACTTTGTCCAGTAAGAATAAGCCTAGAGATCACACACACAGAACTACCGTTTTACCTTATCACTGCCCAGAAGAATGATTTTGAAATTTTTTTTCTGAGGTCATCAATCTCAGAAAACTCCAGAAAGTTTAAGTTGCAGGTGGACTACATGAAATGAATTTCCTCCAAGGATGAGAATTCTTCAAGTTACTTCTCTCCCTTTCAGTGGTCCTCTTTCTTTTTTTTGTCCCAACTTTTGATTGCCATGCTCATCAGCTGCTACTGTTCAACTGGAATGCAGCAGAGATCATTTTAATACCACAACCAAGTAAGAAGCTGAGGATCCTGGCAAGAAAGGGACCATGACATTCAATTGTCTAGATACAATGTGGATGAGTATCTTTTGTTATGGTAGTTGTAGGGTTTTTTTATTAATCTGTTTACACCAGAACACCTCAAGCAGCCATAAGCTTATAAAAAGATTTCGGACACATTAAGGGAATGAAAGTGAAAAGGCTTTCAAGTAGGTATATTCCTCCAGCATCACCTTCTGCAGTAGCTGCACGCCCACTGGAGGCGTCTCATGCAGTTACTGAAGTGCCTTTGTACAGTATCAGCTGGAGGGGAGAAAGGCTGCAGGTTAGTAAGATGCCATTTGTTGTAACACTCATTTTTTGCCTTTGCTAGTACATCTGTAAGACTTCAGGAGGTTTATTTAAAGCACACAGTGCTGGTAACACTACTCCTAATGAGGTTGGTGGGAATTTTCCCAACGACTTCAGTAGGAACAGTGCTTCTGAAAAAAAACGAAGAAACCAACCAACCCTCCCCCTCTTCAACAAAGCCCAACTTCTAATTTAGGAGTATGTTGTAAGATAGGAAAAGTTATTTTGTGCATTTATAAGAGCATAAACCAGAATAAAATTTAATATTTATTAGAATTTCTTCCAGTAACAGCATTCAACATCTTAACAAACCAAGTTGTGAAGTCTTAAAAAAATCTGGGATTACAAAAAAAGTTGAAATAAGTCGTTCCTTGTATTTAATGGCAACAAAGGGGGAATTTTCTATTTAAAAACAAACTTATCATATAAACAGTATTATTTTAAGAAAATGTGATTAACATGATATGTAATTTTCAGAATGGATACACAGTGTATGAATACCAATCTGAATGGAACAGAGGGGCAGAACACAATACCCCCTTAAAAATCTCAAAATAGGCTGTTTGAAGAAAGTGGGGGAGGAGGATCTTTATAGTGAAATAACTTAGAAGATACCACGCAATGGACAAAAAATGCAAGACTACAGAAGATAATACAGGACACCCTCATTACAACACCCCCCTCAAGTCTGGTTATACAGTAAATAAAGTTAGTAAAGTGCATCTTTTAAAGACTTGTCTAGTGAGATAGCTTTTCCAAATATAAAACACAACACAAGACGTGCAGTAACAGTTAAATCATAGTGTTTTTAAAAACTAATTTTAAACTTTTCATTCACTAAAGAAGAAAAGTTTTAACTGCAGTAGTGTTCACATTATTCTTCAACAGGATGCATCCTCATGTGCTTTTGTTACTTGGCAAATCTATAAATACAGAGCATGGCAAAATTATGCAGTTGAAGCAAGTGCTTCTCTCAATGTAATGCAATTCTTCAATGGCAGAACAGCCACATGCAGCACAACTGTGTTAGATTTTGGGAAGCTTTGGTGCACTAACGACGGGATTGGTCTCCTGCAAATACCTTCGCCCTGCACTCTTATAGTCGTAGGTGCAGGTGTGAGTCTCTGCATAGCGGTGCGTTGCACAGAAGTTGTTTCCACATCTGAAGAATTAAGAATATTAGAAGTTACAAGCTTTTAGAAGCTTTTAACTCTCTGACATCCTGGGAGCCCTTTGGCTTAATCATGTCTTGTTTATTTGACATAACTGCTTAGATAACCATCCTTGACTGATAACATTAACTGGCAGGGTAATCAAAATGACATTTTTGTCAACTGAATGTTGCAGTTTTGACCCAAAAGTCTCTTCAGCTGGGAAGTTAAGCAAGATCAGTACTCCTGGGAACAACTAGGAAGGATCAAACACACTTAAAATTAAGAATGATGGGCTTTGATTTATTTTATTTCTTTTTAAAGACCTCACACAACATCAGTTGGTAGAATTCAGAGGATAAAACCATGGAACTAAAATAACAGCATCAAGTGAAATCCACATAACACATTTCAATTCAAAACCAATACATCATTCAGACTACTAAAATAGTTTAGTTCAGCACAACTTATGCCTGTCATAAACTCAAATTAGTAATTTGAGATTAATAAATACAGACTTAGTCAGCTGCAAATACATCACACTAAGGAACATGACTTTCTACATGACTGGATAAGGGTGCGTCTTTCCTACATCAGTCACAGTTTCAATGAGCTAAGATTATGATTTTTGCCTTCAAACTTGATAGCTAGGCAGCTAAGACTCCTAACAGGAGAAAAGCATACTCTGGATGTTTTATCTGATCTGAACAAGTGCTTTAAGAGGACATTGATATTACTGTCCTGTTGCCTGATTATTTGTTAAAGTTGCTTCCTGACAGTAAAACAATGACATCATTCAAAATCAGAATTCTCTTGAAATGGATTAAACATTACTCATCCAACTTACTGTCTATTGGACTATAATCCTCTATTATACCTATCCATCTATCTATCTATCTAGATGTGTAATAAACTCTGCAGCTGTTCCTGAGGCTTTGTTTGCCTGATAATATATTTGCTTTTCTTTCGTTTTTGGTCCCATAGTCACCAGTTCTTTCACATGACTGTATTCTCTATTTGGTTCATGTTCCATTCTAGTAAAAGGTCATATGGTCGCTCCTTTTGAAACTAGAACGAGTGATATTCTTGGAGATGTGCAATTTCACCCCTTTTTCTGTGTTTCATTTTTAACCTTAAGCAAGCTGCTTAGTTACTTCTAGAAGAGATTGCACCTATTTGCTCAGCAGAGAAAGTGTGCAGTGTCCAAAACTGTTTCAAAAAAATAAAAGACTGAAGAGTCAGTAAGGAGGCAGTTCCTCACCCTGAAACTCTCAAACACAATTCCTCAATGGCAGAAGTCTTGTTCATTTTGCTGTTGACTGGCATGAACTAAGATCAGCTTTAAATGTAGCCCTACCAGTACAGCAGTTCCCAACCTCGACTAGCTCATGGGAAATGATACAGAGAAAAGAGTATCTTGTGGGAAACAATACTTTGAGAACCAAAATCAACAGAGAAAGTGTGTTTTTTAATGTTTGCCGTAATCACCACCAAGGGCCAGGTCTCATTGTGTTGTCTGCAAGTCATGATCTGGGGGACCAGTACTCTGGCATTCTGCTTTTGAGATGCTCTAGGTGCTCAAAGGTGACTGAAGTCTCTCTCACAAGAAACAGAAAACACATAAAATCAAAAAGTTGTCAAATATAGATTTGTATAAATTCACAAACTATGCAGATGTGTTGTAATAGGGCCAAAGTTGAGGGAGATTCTTCTGAAAAATTGTAATAAACCCAGTTTTTCCTCAAGTTGTTAACAACATAATTACTGCCGAGAAACTTTGCAGAACATAAATCTGTAGTGAGTTCCCCCCACACTAGTATAAAATGTCATCGTTCTCCTTTTGTAATCATCTTTCTTATTTCCTAATATCTTGCATTCTGATACCTTACATTTCTTGATTTTCCTGGAAGAACATACACCTCAACAGCAGAACAGGTACAGCATTCCTGAATTTTGATCCCTGGAGTTTTGCTGAACTGAGAACTGCAACGTTTCTGAAGGTTGTCTTTTGATTTGCTACGCTTAAGGAACACCATGCAGCATAGAAAACCTTTTGGTTAACTCAGCTATCAATTTTAAAGAACAGCTGCTTATACGCTCAGCCTACCTGCACTCATAGCTGGTTGCCAATCCAGTTTTCTTGCCACAAAGAAAGCAATGCTTTGTAATTTTCTTTTTTGCTTGAATTGAGCCATTCACAGGTGGAAGATGGGTTGCTTCACCTGCTTTCAGAAGTAGAAAGACAGCAAAGACATTTTATTCTTACTTATTCCTGATCACAAACTAGTTAAATGTTATCTTCTGAAACCCAGATTCATTTTGCATTTCTGAGGATACTTCAGGTGGGAACCCCAGAGCCTAAACAGAGAGGACAAAAGCCCAAATAGAAAACACACCTCAAGCCTATGAACACCTTTGGAAGGGGCAGCACAGTGCGGGATTTAGACTTTTTTTTTTTTTTTTAAACATCTGTTAAAAGTTCATATAAGCAAGAAGTTACAGAAGAAATCAAGAAACAAATCTCCTAATGGTCTTCCCAAATGCAAAATGAAATCTTCATGTGATTGGGAACGCACTACACACAATGGCTTTCCCAAGAATCAATTGGGCATTCAAGTACCTAGCACCTAGTATATTCAGCAGTTAAAATTCAAGTTTGCCAAATAATCGCTGCAACATTTTAAAGACTTGCTAGTATTCCTAACTGCAAGAAAAGTACATTACTAGACTACAGGCCTCTATTTAGCTATATGGTTTCATAAGGCTAGCCCAGTTTGTGAAAGAGACAGAGCTTGAAGTCATCCCCCGCTGAGGACCATATTTAAACAGAAAAAACAATACACCTGTTCTCACATTTATGGTCCATACAGCAATTGCATGTAAACGGAGGCATTGGATAACAAACTGAATCTGTCCTTTGGCCAGATACACAATAAATCATTATCAGCCACCTCTCTCAAGAACTGGCATGATATGATGACACCAACTTTGCCTTTCTCATGTCTGGAACCTTTTGGAAAATACACTTTTGTCTAAGATACACCAGAGGAGTGTCTTCATAGTTCTGTCCAAAATGATGCAGATGATAGCAGGCTTCCCCATCATGCAGATGTGGCTATTAGGGTATTACCTCTTTTACCATGGAGTAGGTATGGACAGACCTGTTTATTATTTGACTGCCAATTCAAAGCTGTACTCCCAGTTCTGAAATGAAGGCACAGTCCACTATTTTAGCAGCTTTTGCTCCCATATCATTGCAATTACACCATTTTTCCTGTTGCAGCTGCTATTTGAAGATCTATCTTCTAACTTATTCTCTATACCTAGATCTTAAAATCCTGGAATACACGCCTGCCTCTCTTTTCCTAAGGTCATACAGAAAGAAAAGAACACCTGCAAACTGCAAGTCAAAGATGTGGAGAAGAAGAGCTGATTGCACTGAGAATCTTTAGCTCACCATCTTAAGAGTTTTAGAAGTGCTAATCTAGACAATTCCATTGCTCCCAAGAGAATTAATCACATAAGAAATCAGTATTTGGGTACAACACATCCATTTTCAGTAGATGTCAAACATTAAGCACTCCACAGTTACCAAGACTAGAGTAGAAAGAATGACACCCATCACAGAAAACAGAGAAAAATCTGCACAATATCAATAATCTTCAGCATCCATGCCCTTATTGCTTCCTCCCCACTTTTCTTTTGCCAAATCCTTTTGGCTCAGGCTGTAGTCCTAAAGACAACACAACTGATAAATTTTGCTCTGAGTTTAGTACACTTGGGAACTGACCTTTTGGAAACTTCAGAGCAGAAAGTCATGTTTATGTCTATAGATGACATGCAGGATTCATTAAGTATTAAAAAAAGCTAGGAAAGAGTCACGGTTATGTCTGCCTAAGATCTGGATGACATCTGTATGTTAAAGCATTGCTTAAAATACTAAAAGTTATACCATGCTATAGAAGTGTAATATAGTAATGACTTTAAAAGACATATGCCTTACAAAGAAAATGATTCTTGTCCTCTATATATGTGATTTATCAGGAAAGATTAAAGAGTCATCTGCAATTATTAAGTCACATTACTTACCTACTCTTTTCCCTACAGCTGCAATACTTCCATTCATTCCAAGCCCATGCGCAGACTAAAAAAAAAATTTCCACAAGGAAATTACTAGCAGATGGAAATTGAATGAAAAGTTAGGCAGTCTGGTATCAACTTACTTGAAATCAATGTTGTATCAATCAACATACCTACAAAGAGTCCAAGAAGATTTCTGTACAAAAAACTAAAATTCTGCAATATAAAGTCCTACTCAAAACGACTATTTTATAGTCTCCTCATAATTCACAACACACCAAAACAACAGAGTGTATTAGCAATCTGAAGCTAGGCACATATGGTGCCACTCACAGGGCAAACTTTGCAATAAATGACAATTAGTGAGCAGCAGGAGAAGTCAGATGACATTTCAAACACAGACACTCATAATTCTATCATTACAATAACTAATAATGTTAGTTGTGAACTGAACAACCACTTTAATTTATGAAAAATTACTTCTAGGACCTGTTCAGATAAACAGGCAGCTAAGATACCAACAGGAATTCCGAAAACAGTTCAAGGCTATTGGGGATTTAAGTACATCTCCCCTCCCCATGTGCTTTCCCTGAAAAGACAGACACACACATGAAAGTAGAGTTTTCATAATGCCAGTACCAGGAAAGACAGGAAAACGTAAGTTCCTTTGGAAGCATTAGTACTCACTAGAATATATTCAGCAGCTTCACTTGGAGCAGCAGTTTTCCTAAAGCTTTCTTCCTGAAAATGCTGAAGGTTTGTAGGTAGTGCAATACCAGAAGTCCGAAACCTGCCTGTCCCACAGGAACTCTGTAAACTTTCCCTGTTTGCACTTCGGGCCAGCGAAGCCAGAAATCCTAAGTTATTTACAGAACTCACAGGTTCTTTGGATGCCTTGTTAGCCACTTCCGTGATGTCTCTAGCCTCTGCTTTAGAAATTACATCAGGTCTTTTGCCAAGTGACTCTACTTTCACGCTACGAAATCTAGTAGTCCTAGAAAAAGAGGAGTCTGCTATACTACGGACTTCCAATGACCGAAGCACGTTTGGGGAGGCTGTAGATCTCAAGTTACCAGTCTCAAAGCATTTGGGTTGTGTTTGTGGTTTCAGAGAATTGTGATGTGCCACTTGCGCTGAATACCGAAGAGGTGACAAAAGCAGATTTTTCTGCGGACTTAATTCACGAGTACTGAGAAGACCAGCCCCCATTGCTGCACTGCTCAGCACTTTGCTAACAGGTTCTCTATGCTGCTCTACAACCTTAGATTCTTCATCTCTATCAGACAGTTCAAGTTCTGGGTTCACCTTTCCTATGTCATATATCTCACTACACTGTTCAGTGGTGCTTGCTTCTGTTAACAAAGCAAAAGCATCTGTTTCAGGTAGAAGTTTTTCTTCTGTTCCACATAGTTCTACATTTGTTAGATTTGGAAACAAAACAGCATCCTCCTCACTTGTTGAGGTCACATTTTCAGATACTTTTTCTGAATTTGCAGGCAGAGACGAAACAGGAGTCAGAATACTATTTGTAGGTAGTTTTGCATTTTCTAGTTCGACACGAGATATTTTCGGTGGTAACCTGATGCTACTAACTGACTGAGACCAAGAGTTGCTCTGCCAAGTGTCATCTTCCTTAAGAAAGTCATTAGTTGTGGATGGCATTGTTCTACCAGCAGTGGCCAAGGTAGCCAATGCTGAAAGTGCATTTTGGGAAGACTCTGAGGGATATGAATTCCCAGGAGGAGGTAGACAGGACTGTCCGATGTGGGGAAGCACTCTTAAAAAGCGGTGACGAGCAGCAGCCACTGAGCCACTAGATGGTCGAGGAGCCATTGGAGGACGAGGTTTCACCTTGACAGTTTTCTTAGGCTATTAAAAAAACCCACCAAAAAACACACAGAACAACAATTAGTATTTGAATTATGGTTGCATTCAAAGACCTAACTGAGATCATATGCCCAGAAATTCAGACAGTGTAAGGCCAGAAAGGGCCAATTATTTTTTTCTACTCCCTCATCTGTTACTAGCCATCAAGACTTCATCCCAACATCTGAATAATAAAATCAAAGATTATAACCAGAAAAGGATTTTCAGAGGAATAGAAAAGGGAAGCCAGAATCCCATCAAAGTTATCCAGAAAAGCTTAAGGTCTCAAACAAGATGAACAATAAAAGAAAGTATATCATCTTCATTTTACGTCTAGGTACCCTACACAGACATGAACACCAACATTATGTTTTATCTTCTAGGTAAACTCACGCTCATATTTAACTTTATAGGTTTTTCAGTTACAGTATTTCTAATGAAGTTTCATTTAAGAGAAACGTTGATTTTTACCAGAGCAGTACTGCAAACCAACACTACTTAAAGCATCTGAAGAAAAAACAAACAAAAATACAAAAACTCCACATGCCCAAAATAACACCCATGCAAATAAATCCAGGACCAGTAGTAATTCTTAAGTGTGGACAGGTACATCCAAGTAAATCCAATGCCCCACAGCAGAACATTTCTACAATAGCATTTACTTAAACAACATATAAGAAATCATCTACCCTTGATCATTCACTTCCTAAGACAGCAAAGTATCTACCTGCTTTTTAGAAAAGCCAGCACGAGGAAAGTGCAAGCCATTTTACAATAGAAAAATTGAAATCACAACTTCACCTTTTTACTCAGATTCATGTTCTCCATCTTTGCCTTGAGTAGTTTCATTTTATTCATAGTAATTGAATTCTCAATAATCTGTTGTCCAGAGGGTGATGCCTCTGTCTCATCTTCATCATCAGCATATAAGTTATAAACTGAACCACCACTGAAAATAAAAGAAAGTCTACATTCACCCTCTAATAAAGTAATTCATTATGTTTTCAATGTAGAGTATTCTCACAACTAGAAAGTCATATCCGTAGCTGATCTGTTGACAAAGCATTATGTAAAACTGTATGCAAAGATATTTCAAATACATTTATTTTAGCACATAAGCATTCCTTATTAGATGCTCACGCAAAGTGATGCTGCTGAAATCGTAACATAGCCACGCTTCTGGGAAGTTGTTATACCATATACAGTTGGTTCACACTCACTATATATTTTCCCCACAGAGGGGTTATCCAGTTCCACAAATGTCTCCTGAAGGTATGGCCAAAGCTGTTAACTGTGTGACTCAGACAACAAGCTGTCCAATTAACCAGACACTGGCATGGAAGGAAAGTCCAAATTTCTATCCATCATGAGGGGTGTTCTCACCATAAATGGAAATGGAGGGGTCACCCATGTGGATGTGATATTCTATTTCTCCTTTTCAAAAACAAAAAAACAACAAAAACAAACAAAAATTAAAGGAGATCAGTTTCTCTTTCCAAAGAGTCTCACATTTGGAAAAAAACAAACAGATTAAAATTGCTAGATCCAAGTCAAAATATTTTAACTCAGTAGTCATTGGAAATTTATAGCATTACATTGCCTTTTTCCATTCTGTATTCTAATAGAATGCAAAAACTCAATGTTTTAAAGTCAGTATCTGACTTGTTTTTCTCATGAAGCATTAATCACTAGCATACATCCAACATTTGACAGTGAAATGAAAGAACCATTAGGAATATCCAATTCATTACAAACTGATGCATTTTCAACACTGCATATAGTACATTTTAAAGAATGTTTTAATTCTTCCATTAGGCTGTCAGCATCTAGAAATTATGACAATCGGGTAATTCCATTGTGTTCATACAAATGTCTTAGTAGATTTAACTACAGTTTCTACTTTCCAAAAGAGACCAAGGAAGAACTAAAGGTCATGAGAAAGTCAGTACCAAAAAAAATTTTTTTTTTTTTTTTCCACTTAACAGAGCTGGCATCTTACCTGATTCTTGGAAATATTCTGCTGCCCTTAGTCAAGAGCCAATGTTTTTGCACTGACTCTCAAAAATCCATTTCCTAAAATGTAGCAAAATTCCAAAGGCAGCACAGCTGGGAGACAGATCTTTAAGAGCAACATGGCAGCAAATAAAAAGCAAAAGTCAGCAAAATAGTCCAGTTATTTCTCACCAGCAACTGAACAGCTCCATGTGGGGACAGTCAGCGTGCATATTACACACCTCTCCTGGTAAAGATTCACCACTAAAGAATAATTTCAGAATTTTAACTCTGCAAAGACTTAAGTCATCAATTCAAAACAATTCTTTGAACTTCCCTTCCTTCAAGGTAAAGATAGAAAGAAATGTCTCACATATTTGGTTGGGGTTTTGTTTTTGGTTTTTTTTTCAATGCAAAAAACCTGTTATCCTTTTTCTTGCATTTTCTGGCTAAATAGGAACCAAAACACTAAAAAAAAACCCCAGTAACAAAAAGATTTTTTACTTTAATGTGATTGTAAAATTATAAAAGTTGGACAGGGAGTTCTTGATGATACGCTCAGCCTCTTTTTCAATGAGTAAATTTCAAATTTACTTTTTCCACACGTGTCAACATTCCCAAGATCTTGCTTGTAAAATGCGTGCCCCAAAAATGATCATTAGCTTGTTCAAACACTTTTGACACCTGCCAGTCCTGTACTACAATTTCAACAACCTTCTTTTAATCCAGAGACAGTAATTATTGTATGTATTCACACCTTGTAAAGTTTTAACCATTAACTTAACCATAAAATAAAATGATCTGGAGAACTATAAAACAAAACCCAAACCAATGTCTCATTTCTAAATTGCAGTCACTAAATTTTACTCCACACATAAGCAATGTGAGAAAAGCTGGTAAGTGCCTCAAAATGCCCAGTCGCCAGTACACCCACACAAATAAATGCATTTAACTGTTAGTGTGGAAAACACTAGTATTCAGAGTGATGCATAGACTTTCTCTATAAAGATCAAATGAAGAAGTCTTTGTTTCCATTCTCTCTTCCCTTTGCTACTTTTTCCATTTCCCACAAAGTCTGACCGGGCCATAACAACAAATTAAAAAATTAAGATTCCTCCACCCCCACCAAATTACTACCTGCCTTAGTAGAAAAGCTAATAAATACTCTCTCATAGAAAGCACAGAGGAAGACGAACAGCTTGAGTTGCACGTTTTCAACACAGATGGCCTCCAACCTAACTGGATCATTTGCCCAGTGACAGCACATTTCTGAAGCATAATGTATTTCATTTTTTATACAGAATCACAAGGTTGGAAAGGACCTTCAAGATCATCAAGTCTAACCATTAATCCAGCGCCACCATGTCCCCTAAACCATGTCCTGAAGCGCCACATCCACACATTTTTTGAACACTTCCAGAGATGGCGACTCCACCACCTCCCTGGGCAGCCTGTTCCAATGCCTGACCACCCTCTCAGTGAAGAAATTTTTCCTAATATCCAATCTAAACCTCCCCTGGCACAACTTGAGGCCATTTCCTCTTGTCCTATCACTAGTTACTTGGGAGAAGAGGCCAACACCCCCCTTTCAGGTATGGTTTGAAAGATGCCTTGCAAGAGCCAAAAGTGTGGTTTATTCCTCGTTTGCTACATTTAGCCAATCTCAAGTAAATTACTATTTAATCTATACACCAGCATTACCTAACTGAGAGGTACTAAGAATTTCAGACAACTGTCCATGCTAGTTTTAAACTGGGTGGGGGGGAATAATCACCACACACAGAAGAATTTGAACATGTAGGCAGATACGAGGGATCCCATTACACTGAGAAAATGAAGTTCAAGCTCCTCCTGACAACTTCTTGCATCAACTCACAGTATAGCATGCACAGTCCTAGCTGTTTGGATTGGTTTGGATGTTCTTTGGATTTAAAATGTAAAAGGAAGCAATTTGGTAATAGGCAAGGTATCAGTGAGAACAGGAATTACATCTGTCCGCTCCTCTTTCCAGAAGTGTATCTAGGCCAATGCAGCAGCAAGGTTCTCAGTTCTTACTAATGATGTTGGGTTTTCCCTATTTCAAATCTACACACAATACTGTATGTGGCCATTTACTGAAAAAGAGTGTAGGGGCTGAAATATAAGATCACATATCTAAAAATATTTGTATCTTTCTTCTTTCCCTCCAGTAATTGGATATCAAACACCAGCTCTTTCTACTTTGTGTAACTATGTGGGAATTCAACCTTGATATTTCATTCATCCTGTAGCTTTTAAGTACAGATCTCTTATAAAAGTTTCTAAGAATGATATCACTCTGAACCCATCGAATCAAACTGAATATAAACCCAGTACAAACCTCTTGCTTTCGCTTTGCAAACAGGAACAAGAATAGTTACTTAAAACAGCGCAAACCTTAGCCTCAGGGAAAATGCAGCTAGTCCCCAGAATAGGGACTCCTTTCCTTACAGTTTTACAAATATTAAGTTCTTCAGGGGATAAAATACCTATCCAAAAGCTGCAGTATAAATACAAAATCTAATAATTTTTAATAGATATTACCAATTTTGGTAGCTTTAGGAAAAAGACTAGTAAGCTACTACACTGTAGTAAATAGATTAAGTGACATACTTGCTCTTCTGATAACAATACTTTGATTCTGTGACAGTGATTGAGACAAGCTTGGTACCTCAACAGTAGCTAATCTGAGGCCTAATTATGTCCAAAGGCTAGCTCTATTGTTAATTATTTCAGTATATTTAAAAAACAAACAAAAAACCCACCCCAAAACAAAACAAAAACAACCAAGCTAAAACAAACAAAGAAACCAACCACCACAAAACCCCCCCAGTTTTTCTGAAACCACAGACAAACCCTTTCAGGATTTTCCACTGCCAGTCTATCATCTTCCTGACTAATCATTTGGTCAAGTCATATCCATACAAAAAAGAAAGTTTATGCTGTGAACAGAGAAATGTTTATAAAACTAAACAAATGGCTTAAGATGGAAAAGAAAGTACTTAACAAAAAGATTTTCATATCTTTACTGCCAAATTGACCCTCCTGTGAAATGTACACTTTTAGAAAGGGCTGGAATGTTGAGAATTGCCTCAAGCATGAGATCAGCTTTATCTCACACTACCGACACACACAGAGTGACAGACAACTGTCAGCATGACCACCGACCACAAAGTACTATTGTCTTGCTAGGCCACCCAGTTAGAGCATTTTAGTAGCCCTTAGGGCACAATTCTTACAATATTCCAGATACTATTTTGACAAACTCAACAAATAAAGCTGAAAATTGCATGGCACTCCCCTTTTGAAGATTAATATAAATATTAAAACCAACTTTACCTCAAAGATTCAGATAATGGCGTTAAAGTGCCATCTCCCCGATCTACCACACGGAAGAAATTCAGCTGATCTCCTTCTCGATACACTAAGAAGGTAACTTGTTTGTTGGATGGCCCTTTCTCCCAGATCTCATCTCTACTGGGATCCATGTACTCAGCCATTTCCCTGATAGGGTCTTCCACAGGAACTACAAAGAGAAAAAAACAGAATAAAACCAAGTAATTATTATTATTATTATTATCACCTTTGAGAGCTCAGCTCAGTTTACAATGGGAATTCCCAACCTAGAAGATATGCCGAGTGTTTTCCAAGTGAAAATTAAGGAGGATTTCTCCCTTTTCATTCCACTATAGATGATCCACGTAACCAAGACTATCATCAGACTGAACCAATGCCTGATTCTTACTAACTAAATTTAAAAAACTATTTGTATAATGACATTGCAATGTAATTTTTCTTGCAGGTGAAGAATTACTCCTTTTAAGACTTGATGATTCTATGCATACAAAGATGCTTGTTAAACTAAGGGTAAATGAAAGGAAAAGGATGGTGCACTTAATATCCTAAGGAAGAAAAGATGGAAAAAAAATCCCTCAATTTTTGTTAAGTATTTTTCCAATTAATTTGGAACTGAAGTCTGCTCATCTAAAATGCTTAGATAAGAGAAGCTGTTTACAGTTACAAGATGTTGCAAGAAAACCATTATTTAACTGACTAAACACCTACCTCTTCTAGTGTTAATAGGTCCACCTCGCATAGCCAGAACTAACTTCAGAGTGCAGCCTTCTGAAATGCTGTAAGTAACAATAAATATTTTGTAGCATTCTCTATTGTTTATGCTAACAATAATTTAGAAGCAATTATTGCAATTTTATTCTATCCTTACTTGTAATCATTCAAACAATAGTCATCCTTCAGCTCCGTATTATTCCAAATTAAGTGCTGCTGAGAGACAGGAATACCTAAACAAAAACAAACAAACAAAAAGTATTAAAATTGGAGCTTGGTGGGAGGGCTTCTGGGGAGTTTTGCTTTTTGAAGAATGGGGGGTAATGGAGGACAGGTGAAAGAGGGTCACAGGGAAAAGAAGAAAGGAAGCAAGACAAGGACAGGCACTTGAGAAACCTTCAAGTCATGAAATCCAATCTCCCAAATATAAAGTTTTCAGCAGGCTTGTGATCACACTCAGAGTTCAACAAAGGGTCTGCAGAAGTTATCAACTGGTTCAGACTTATTGAATACTTGTCCTTTTCCAGTCATCAGATGAAAGAGGTTTTTTCCTGTTATCTGTACCTCAGAGTTTTATGTCTACTGACAGAAAAAACAGGATAAAACTTCTAACTACAAAACTGCTGAATAATTTTATCACAGACTGATATTCTTTATTACTCGCAGTAAAGACAAGGTTGCATTAAGGTAACTGGTGGCAGCTCTATTACAGTGGTGACAGTTGTATATATGTTTTTAATCACTGCTTGGTTTGGAACCTGGAAGTTCACGTGTACAATATAGTACCATAGCAGTTAGTCAAACTTCATACTGCAAGCACTTTTGTTGTGGGTGTTCTTTTAGTCCAGCAGAACATTTTAGTACCTACATCCAGTAATACTCATTTTCAACTCAAGTTCTGGGACAGATTTGGCTAAATAGCTTTTGTTAAAAGAAAGTAAGCATACTTGTTCCTTACTAAAAATCTATTCTCAACACAATGATTAACTTTGTTTCTTTTTGCCTGCACAGTCAATTCATGTAGATACAGATGTAATATGCATTAAAGATAATCAGCATAAGCTGATACAACCTGAGATCTTCACACATTTTTACTAGAACACTGCCACTTTGCAAATTTTGGATAGAGTACAAACCAGGACAGTTATGAAAGGATGAGACATCTCAGATCACCAAAAAAAAAAAAAAAAAAAAATTAAGGCTAATAAGATGACGAATAGCTGTCTTGTTTGGCCTTTGGAAAAAAAAAATCTTCCCTTCAACACCAAAAAGAAGTACTGTTGTTCAATATGTCTAGTGAAATCCAGGTAATTAAGATATCACTGGCATTCCTGACAAATTATAATTAAAATGAAAATCTACAGAGGCCAAGAACTACTTTGTCAAAAAGATCTAATCACTACTCTTCAGATTAAGCAGCAAATGCCATAAATATATTTTCCAAAAAGTTACATTAAAGTAACCTTATCTTATACTTCTGTTCATTGCATGCTCAGATACATAAAAGGAGATGCAAGTAACAACGCTACACAGTAAGATTTCCCAAAATACATCATGCAAGAGGGGAACACAAAGATCAGAGTCTTCCCGGTGGCTTCCAAAAACATCTCAGCTTCCCAAGGCTTGCAAAAGTGTTTACCAAGCTGTGGCAAAATGCCAGTTAAGTAGCCCCTTCCTAGCTGGAGGAAGGGCACAAAGCTACCAACACCCATCCCTAGCAAGGAACCAAAGGGGACCACATTCTGGTGAAAGACCAAGCAGATTCAACAGGCAAGTAGGAGACGTGCTAAATGCAGAAAAGGAAGCGCGCTTTGGATGAACAGTCATTGGAAAAAACCTAATGGCTGTTAATTAATCTATTTAAGTTTTAGAGAAGATGACAATTTCCTTTTCTTACCACAACTCACATCCAGATCTTCTCTTTTGTGAACGACCAACACAACTTTACTTCACCTGGATGGCATTTAACGTGAATCTTGTATCCTCTGAAGTCCACAAGACATTTATGAGGGGAATATATTCATATAGTAGACTAACATAATTGCTACTACACTGCCAGCTATTTAATAGCTGTTATTGGTTATGTTTCAAGTCTGCATGCAGGCAAACAAGAACAAGCTGGCAACAGCTAGAAAGTCCACAGTAAAGTTCTTTTCTGTGTTGTTTTGCAGTCTTCTAATTACAGTCATTACTGCCTGCATTTGTTATGGTTTCGGCAACCTCCAAAAAGCAATTTTCAATTATTTTGATAAACTGAGAGAGTATATGTTAAAAAGGCTGGCTTGCAACTGGCAGTACTGCAATGAAACATGTTTTTGTTCATTTAACAATGACAATGTATTTTTGATGAAACAGATGAAAAAACTATACTCTGCTGTAACAGGAAACAGATAAGTCTGTATTACTAATTCCCTTTTATGTTGCTTTCTAAGAATCCTGTATTTACACATGGAGGAAATGGTATGTGTTTTATAGGTTCAGGTGCAGGAAAACATGCATCAGCTGTTCCTTTTCTGGATTATAGTAAGGCTTTCTTGAGGAGACATTTGCACGTGAGATCAGCATGTAAAATTGACAACAATAATGAGAACTGCAAGATACAGTCACGTGCTGCTTAGGAAGTGGGTGGGTATCTAAATTGCTACTGAGAAAAGAAGAAAGCAGGGCAGTAAGCTACATCTCAACACTCAAATGGAAGAGGGCTAGCCAGGTGAGGCTTTAAGAGGACCAGAGAGTCTGCAGATTGCCTACTGAAATGGCTGCAGATGTACTGACAATCTGACCTACTGAAATGGGGGGAGGAGAGGAGACAAGTAGGTACTCTATCCTGTCTCTGAATTGGCATATCAGATACACCCTTAACCTTTACTCGGTTACTCTTCTTTCTAGCATGCCAAGTAGGCTCACCAGAGAGACTGATGTGGTTTCTGTGACACAGAAACACTCCCCTGTAGATTTCAGAACAAATTTGACTTTATGTTGTGGGTAGGAGGTTACCATGTTTAAAGCCACCACAAACATTTCAGAGTCAAAGTTCAAACAGCGTACTTATTTTTCATCCAGTGTTGAAATTGCTGGATGGTTTCTTAAACATTTACTTTTTGTTCCTGCTTACAGAGAGGCTGGGCTGACAGTCTTACTTTCCCCCACAAACTAGCTAGGCTAGGGAAGAGGTGCAAAGGTGCACAACTTACAGCAGCAGGGCCATTTTCATAACTGTCAACCCCCCCCAGCTTTCATCTGCATGATAGTAAGCTACGTTAGTGTAAATGCTGGTCAGTACTGACCTACTCGTTATCCTAGGGACTAACAAAGAGGAGACTGCAACAACAACCAAGTCACCAGTAACTGACTACAAGCCCACAAAATTACCTGACAAAGGTGACCTTATTTACACCTTCCAGATGCTGCTCTAACCATCTGATCTGGGGACAGGCTTGCATTTGCAGGAATGTTTTCCCAGCTTAGACAAGGCATAAGCTTAAAAAAAGCTGCATGAACTTCCTAGTCTCTATCAACACAGTAAAAGAGGCAAATGACAAAGCAAACAGGCGACATAAAGTAGTAGACAGAAGAAAAGCAAGATTGGTTCTGTTAAAAACTCTTTACACTTGTGCAATCTACTTACTCCAGTCCTGACAGAAGCATAGCTATTTTCTCTAACCCAAGTAGTAAAAAACATCATTATGACACTTTCTGAATTCACAGAATATTGAAAGAAATACAATATCCAGAAGAAGTCTGCTTGATATTCCCAGTTTCTTTCACTTAAGGTGAAGCTGCTGTACATAAGCAGCAAAATAACAACAGCAAAAAGACCACGGAAAAATAACAACTCTCATGATGAAATGAGAGTACACACACATACAACAAAATTGTTGCATCTGTCATTCCCTGCTGAACACAAGCATTACAAATTAAGATGTACTCTGAAAGCTAGTTCTGTTTTTCCCCTTTACAATAATACACAAACAAAAGAACACCTAAATTTTCATCTAAAAAGGTAGACGTTTCCACACACAGAGATCGTAAAATTCAGTTGCAGTCACTGAAAAAAAACATGACTGAGTTGGTTTTTCTTATTTTAAAGCTAGCTATGAAAATGAAGGCCTTAACACTCTATACTGTAGAACGCAAATTAATTCCCTCAAGTTAATAATAATAATACCACCATCAAATCCCAAACCCCATCTCCTCCCTTGAGACTCAATGCTATCTTACTGAACAAACATGTTTATACACTATATGAATGTTCCTTCTATAAAATTCAATATAATAATTGGTGTTTCCAAATGAAGAATACTAAACTTTGTCCATCCCAGCAGCTACAAATACTTGTGCAATGGAGGAAGCAAGAAGAGATCTTCTCAGTCAAAAAAAAGCAGCAGCTATTTCCTCTTTCAATGAAATCCTGATATTTTTTAACTACCATTCAAATGTTAAAGCTCAGTCTTTCGTATCACCTTGAAACTCAGCTACCATCCTACCCATGTCCATCAATGCATGATCCTGCTTTCAAAGACAAATAATCAACAACAAGTAAAATCAATGGAGTAGGTAGCGCTGCTGGCAAGACTATGCTATGCTGCTGGCTGTGGATATTCTAGCTTTTATGCCACCAGTAGAGACAAAAGGAGCTATTTCTTCTCCAGTGTACCATTTTAAGAAGTTCATTCAGTGAATCTCAGACTAAGAGCAATTTACCCTGGGTGGCTCCAAAGTCAACATTATAACAAATCTTAATTTTTGCATAACAAGTGCTTACTTCACGTGGAACATATTTGAGGACAAATGCCAGGATCTGATCCAAACACACATCAGATCTGCTTTAACTTCAATTTACAAGTAGACTTGCACTGAAATTTCAGATGCATTACAAACCATTAATAAATTTTTACCCATATTCTTTACTAACTAAAACCAAGTGGAAACAGAAAGCTCGAGATCTGGAGCTCTTTCTTACTTGGGTATCAATGTCTACTACAGCTGTCTAAACAAACCCTTTCTACATCACATCATTAAACAGGCACCATGAATGACAAACAGTATCAGAAGTATACAAAATTCCTAACATGCCATCCATATTATCCTTTCTTATTACAGTCCAGACAGTCTACAGCTATTGATATTCCAGTTGCTGATGTCGATCAGTTCATCTTGATTTAGTTTTATTACTAGCTTCTTACAATTAGAAGCATTGGTTAACATTTGTTCAAATGTTAACTTCTGCTATGAATCTAGATTTTGTTCTTTGAAATCTCAGGTCTCAGATCATTTTCCCAAAACTTGCCTTTTTGTATGCTTGCATACCATCATCCTCAACACCGAAATGAGTCCACTGAAACAATACGCAGACTAGGCACCCTATATAGTCTCCCAGCAGTGTAGGAGGCGTTCGCCAGCCAGAAGTGCAGCTTAAGTGAGAGGTTCACACCCCATGAACAATACAATACAATACAAAAAGTGAAAAACCACAGCAGAAACAGGAACAGATGTAAGCTTTCTGCTTCCCATGCTAAATCACAACAGCAAAATTACTGTAGTTTTTCACTCCACTTGGGTGATTTATTGCTTGAACTTGTACACTGTAATAGGAACTTTGTCACTGACAAGTTGTTAATTACCTTTCTACATGCAACAGCAACCCCAAATGCAACATGAAATTAATTTGTCATTGTGTGCCTGTCCCCTTCACACATAGCCGATCAATCTGTTTTCACTCTGTCTCCCATAAATCATATTAATCAGGACATTACAGATATTTTAACTCTGTTCTGGAGTATCAAGGTATTTCAACTGACTTCTTACAAATCAATGATAAGCACCAGTGAACTCTTATCTTTCATGTTCTAATGAAATTTATTTATTAATAATTAAGTCTACACAGCAGGCACCTAAGCCATTAGTTACCTTATCATCCTACGAGCTGCAACATTCGGGCAAAATTTTGAATAAGCAATGTATCATAACTTTTATTACTGAGCTGTTCTTCTAATAAGAAGTTATAATACTTTTTTAAGCTAGGCCTATCGTAAGACCCAGCCTACAATAATAAGCTGTAGGTATAATTCAATATGTCTATTCACATTCTTCTGTTTTGGACTACAAGAAATCCAAATTCTTCTTCCTCACATCTCCCACTGGTTTCTTCATGCATCCTTTAAAGCTCACTCCACCTATACTGTCCAGATAGCCTGCCTTCTCCTGTACTCTATAGTCTATGCTCCCTTTTAATTCACTCTTAGTTAGCATTCTATCACGTAGCTGTTTCTCTCTCCCCTACACCTATATTCAGTCATAGAGAAGAAAAACGCTTTCCTTTTCTTGTTTCACCTCTAGCCTCCAGGAGCATCTCAACACATTCTCTGACTCGTGATTAATTACGGTCCTGTCCACAGGAAACAAAAGCATGTCCACATAGCTGCACTAATGTAGCTACACTGATGTAAACTCCAGTTATCTGCATGGTGGAGCTTCTACTATGCGACCTCACTAGCAAAAAGTCACCCCTATTGTTGCAGTGCTTCTGTGTTTTAAGAATTGTGTCAGCTACTTTTTTTCCACCCATTAGCGCAGATTTCCATAAGAGGAGGAGACTATCTTAGATTTAAGTCTAAAGCATCATATTACATCTCCCAGAGGGTTGGTTCCACACACACAGAAGCATGAAAAACACATACAGGAATACTGAGGAATGAGAGGATCCCTTTTACAGTCAGCAGCTCCAGTACTCTCAGCTTATGCAGCTACACAGTTCTTTAACTCCTCTAAAGTGAGAAAGAAGATGCAATACTGCAAAGTAGCTAAAGTATGTATACATATATATTTCACATCGCATTCTTTCACGCAGGATCATTCTCATCGTAGAGGGAAAGGGGTAAGAGACGACTAACCTACATCTTTTCTTGCATTAGCACCAGGACTGGCCTCATAATTTAAGGGAGGCTTTCACTTTGCACGACATGCCAAGTTCACCTCTAAGACAAAGCATTGCTCAGACAGACCTCTACCAACAAAAGATCACTCACCTAAACAAAATTTAAATCAGTAATTTCACGCTGCTTTTGGGGTCTGCCTGCACTGCAGTTACTCTTGTGACTGCAGTATCATAAACAAACCATAAACTGACTAATGAGAAACAACAGCCATACCACCTAGTTTAAAGTATGCTCAGACAGTTGCAGTATAGACATACTGCAAGACTCAAGTTTATAACCTGCTAGTTAACAAATAACTCATGTCAGAGAAGCCTTTCAACAACAAAAATACTACATCCCATACAATATCAAAATGATTTACCATAGGCTTTCCAAGATTTATTTTAATAATGATATGAAAAAAAGAGTAAAAATACCAATTCCGGTGAAGGCTAAGCCACAAACTGATCGGAAAAGGAAAGAACAGAAAACCAACCCAATTCCTATTAAACCTAAGCCATAAACCAAGCATCTTGCTTATACATATTACTGAACAAGTAATTTGAATTAACTGGTTTGGTTTTAGCAATTATAATTTGTAAAACAAGACTTCCTCTAAAGCAATAAAGATTATGCTGAAATAAGAGAGAATAGTACCTTCCAGTCTTTGAATTTTAGCTTTCACAGAAATAACTGTTTCAAATGGGGAAACTCGCAGTTCAAAGCATGTTCCTGTGAGCGTCTCAATGAAGAGCTCCATAGTTTCATAAAAAGGAAGCTTGTAGTGAAATGGTCCCATATTATCTTCATTGAAAAAAGGAGGCTCTTTCTTGTTGGCCATTACAAAGGATTTACAACTTCTTTGTAAGAAGATCTGTCAGGAGACTATATTCCACTTCCAGCCAAGTCAGCTTTGAGGACAGGTGTGGGGCATTGCTGTTCATGTTTGGGGTTTTTCACCTGTAAAGCAAACAAGCACCATTCTAACGGCATTTGAACATAGCTGTTAAAGACAGTTTGAATTTATTCTTGATTAACAATAAAACAGCTTTAAGAAGCAGTAAAATAGTATCTAGGTCGCGCAATAGATAACCACAAACGATATTAGTAACATTGTAGTTTCAGGACTCTAGCTTCAGTCAACATTCCAGGTCCTACCACCTACCTTCTTGTTCTTGTTTTCACGAACGACATGACAACCCGATCTGCTATATTAACGCCCCAAGGCTCCTGACAAGGGCAGAGCCCTCAGCCGGAGAAGAATTCCAGAAAGACGCAAGAACACGGACTCGTCCAGGCTCGGGGCAGGCAGGGGAGGCGGCGGCAGCTTTGCCCCGGCAGCACCGCGCTCCCGCCGGCCCGGCCCAGCCCCCGCCCCGGGGCGGCAGGCCGGACCCAGGCCAGCAGAGCGGAGCGTCCGCAAACAAAGGAGCGAGAGCAGCTGCCCACCCCCCCGCCGCCACCGCGCCTCGGGGCGGCCTCGCACCCCGGGTAGGACGCGGGGCCTCGCCGGCCGTGCCCCCAGCCCACTCTCGGGGAAAGCCTCCCCCCTTCCAGCCAGGGACGCACCGCGCGCCAGCGGCGCCGGGTGAAGGAAGGGGTTACAGCAGTGCCCCTCTCTCCCCACCCCGGTCGGCGCTCCCGACGCAGGGCCCCTGAGGGAGCAGCACCCCCGTGGGCCCAGAGATCGCCGAGCCGGTCCGCGATAGGACGAGGGAGGGTGCGGTCTCATCTCACCTGCCGCTGCCGCCGCCGGGCCCGCTCGGGGGGAGACGCGGCTCCTCTCCCCCCGTGCAGCCGTGCCCGCCGCGCCTCACAGGAGCTCGCCAGCGCCGGCAGGCCTCATACAGCGCGAGGAGCCGCCGCCGCCGCCGCGGGAGAGGGGTAGGACCCGGGAGCCGCCCGCGCCCCGGCAGCCTCCGCGCCTGCCTATCCCTTATGACATCCCCGCCAGGCGTCCTCCTACGGGCCAATGCGACGCCCGTTCTCAAGCAGCTCGCCCAATCAGCTCCCCCGAGCGGCGGTGCTCCCGGCGCCGACAGGGGCGGGCGTCCGCCGCGCCGCGGCGCGCTGCTCTCGCTTGTTGTGGTCGTTAAGAGGCGGGGTGACAGAGCATGCGCGGGGAGGGACCCGGATGCGGCGCCCCCACGGCTAACAACGGCGGCCACGTGACAGCCGCCCGGGAGGCCGCGGTGGCTCCTGGAAGATGTAGTGTAACGGGGCGGGGCTGATGGCAGCCCCGTGGCGTCTTCTCTCCAGGGCGGGGGGCAGATGGGGAAGGGCAAGGCTGAGGGGGCAGCGGCTCGCCCCGGCCGTACGGTGCATGTGCACCGTTGGCCTTTGCTCAGGGAAGACGTGCAAAAACATCATTAATACTTCAAACTCAACCCGAGAAGTACCTGGGGCTCGCTACTGCATACCAACACAGCGCTGGGCCCAGTTAGAGCACGAGGGGGTAAGTCCCTGCCTGGGCAGGCCACCCCCGTGTCCTCAGCGGGGACATGGGCCTAGGGCCGGCCCAGCCGCGGGCAGGGCCACGAGCATTTACTCAAGGTCAGTGCTCAACCCTGCTCCTGCTTCAAGTGTCGTCTAGAAACATACCAGAGAAAACAAGCTTAGGTTATTAGGAGGTACTAATACCATTAACCACTTTACTTTCTATTTAGATTTTAAATTAATGCAAGACCTACATATCCTGCCTCTAGCTATTAGGAGTCAGGCCCAGTTAAAACACTCGGAACAAATACTGTGGTTTTTCACATGCATGTAGCAGGAATGGGAGCCCTCTGACAAAAAGCACTGAGCAAGACCTGGGTGCTGTAACGCTGAGTCTCCAGTCCTACCCTTCCCAGGAAATGCAGCCATGGTTTATCAAATTTGTGAAGAGACACACACCAAGCCAAAACCAAAAGCCACCACTCAGACCAAACCCTTCCAAAAGTGAAGCACCTAGACCAGGATTTGCAGTCCGTGAAAGGGAGTTAACTGAGGACCACAGATTTTAATAGGGGGAAGAGACTCACCCTGTGCCAGTGGTTGGCTTGTGAACAGCGCCTTTTGCAATGCTAGTAGAAGTTATTAATGTGAAGGGCCAAGAAGAAAGGAGGATGCAGAAAACAGAACAATTCACTATCTTCTTTTCTCCCCAGTATGTCTTTGAAGCCCTTCTAAACACAGAAGAAAGGAGTAAAGCAGCA
The DNA here is from genome assembly GCF_964289735.1 of Phaethon aethereus. Lineage (NCBI taxonomy): Eukaryota > Metazoa > Chordata > Aves > Phaethontiformes > Phaethontidae > Phaethon > Phaethon aethereus. Next base: position 20,615,610 of record NC_138583.1, read on the forward strand.
GTCCAAATCACGTAGGAGCCATATGCAGCAGATGCAATGCCTATAAATAAAGTGCAAGTGCTCTCACTGTAGACACCTATTTGCAAATAGCTCCCACATTCTTTTCCAAGCTGCTATTCCCAACTTACCCCCCACTTAATATGAATCGGTGTCAGGTCCACCTGTGGCACAAATCAATCCATGATGTTTCTCCTTTATCCCTTCCAACATTTCCTTCTGCTTTATCCTCATTAGTGCTAGATGCTCTGGCTGTAGTATTTACTGTGCCTTATAAAGTAAATCCAACTTGAGAAACAAGAGACTGAAGCAGATGTCTCAGAACAAGGGCTTCAATGAAAGCTGGCATTGCTCTCAAAGTAGTCCTCTGAGCACACATTTTAAATTCACAGAGACCAGAACAGGCTTAAGAGTTGTAGTAGTACATCACTATTATAAAAACAGCACATGTAGTTTTAAGGTCAGAATTGCAGGCAGTCACAGGTAAAATGAGAGAAACATTTGATTCTTTTGCATTTATGCATTTGGTCTGCTTGTATGCATGCAGGAGAGCAAGTGCCTACCATTGGGCATCAAGATGGTTAATGGCATCGGTTCCAGAAGGGGTAATCTAGAAAATACAGGAAGCAAGAAGGTTAAGCCAAATGCATCAGACAGTTAAAGGGATTCCACAAAATAGAGGCCTCCTGTAAACAGCCTACAATGTGTTACAAATAAGAAAGGAAACCAGACAGTAAGCATTTGGGCACAAGCAATTCTCTGCACTAAGGTATGCATATAGGCTTGTTAACCTGAAGTGACCAAGCATGCTCAGTACAGACAGACTTCTTGGAAAGTGTTACTTACAAAACTTCGGTGAATCCAGGCAGGTGGAAAAAAAAAAATCTCATTTAGTGGCTTACAACTTGAACAGAAGACACTGACAGGTTTCTGTTGTTTTCATGAAGCACTAAGTGCTCATCTGTAACACACTCTTTCTGGTGGAGAAGTTTTAACCATTATTATTTTTACAGACCACATTAGCTGCCAATATGAAACACCTTATTCCTATCTGGTGTCCTGCAGTAAGATTTGTCAACTGCTTCATTACATAAGAGGAGAAGCTGTACCTGATAACAGAACCCAGCCTAACCCTAACATTAGCTCAGTAGATTGGCAGCTGACCCAGACAACAAGGCATGGCAGTGGTTTTGGTTGTTTTCAAGTCATGTTGCAGACATCCTTAGCAAGCAGTAAAGAGGAATGTAAGACAGACAGACAGACCTGGTTTAACAGACTCCATTTACTATTTATCAATTACGTTCTCTATAGATCTGTTCAATAAAACAAACTATACTTTGTATAATAGATTACTTCATTGCAGATATTGCACAGGCTATATTCAGATGGGCACCATGGAAACAAGATAGCAGGAAGTTACTGTCTTTTTTAAAAATATATAATTCAGCACAATTAGACCAGCACAAGAGAATACTAACCATTTGAAATGGGTAATCTCATTTAAATATCCACAGCCATTTCATTTCAGCCCTACTAGATTAGAGAATCCAGAGTATTCGTACTGGACAAAGCATAAGGAAGGCCTCCTCTCTGCAACACACTCCCCTTGGCTACTGGCTTCCAAAGGCATTCAGTGGGTCATCAAATGTGCTCAGTATCTTGCTTTCAGATTTTGCTTCTGAGGCTGCTTGGGAAGATCTGCTTTTGGGAGTGGGTATCTTGACTTGGCTGCTAGAGAAGATATCATCTAAAGGGGGGAAAAAAAGAAAATAAATTTTAATGTGAAGTAACTGCCAAACAGAAGTAACGTTGTACATTACAGTCTGCAGCATACAGCAGTGACTGCCAAGGACATTCTGTGATAAACAAATGCTTTCCTGCTGCTTGCGATTCTAGATGCATTTGTAAGGACATACGTGGGAGCTGTTAGCTGCAAGTCACATTAGGAATATTTTTTCTTAGTTGAGCAGAATAATACTCATATTTTTATAATACCTTCAAGCTCTCATAAGCATTTGAGCTTAATAAATTAAACCTCCACAATGAATTCCATTGTTCAGGTGTCAGATAACATCCTTTTTATCTAGGCCATTAATAGCTGAGGAACCCTAGAGATCCAAGAACTGTGAGATTGTTGCCAAAGAAAATCAGAAGAGGAAAAGATGGTACGTGCTAGTGACTACTGTTGTGACACCCACTAATCATACGAGTCTTTAATCTACAGCACAATAAGAACACAGCATAAATCACTTGAGAACAGAGCACAGCTAAGATGCAAGGAGGCAGACAGCTACAACCACCATCCTGCTGAATATTCAAAAAGTGTGTCTACAGTCCTGAACCAAGATCTTGCACCACCTTCCTCAATACAAGCATTTCTGTTATTAATAACTAGGACCAAAGTGGAAAAATATCATGTTGCTATTAAGACAGAGTTCTCTCCTGAAGGATAACAATAGACAGAAATTAAACTCTCCAACCCGGATACCCTATGCCAGCAGCAGAGCTCACAGACCTGCAGTTCGTGCTGTGGCTAGCGCTGCTCACGTTTAGGACTGTGCTCATGGAAAGAGATGGAGCTGCTACCACGCACATGCTGAAGTATTGCCCTGAGGTTTCCTGGGTACTCACAACAGTGGATCTCTTCCTATACACTAGGTTTTAAATTTAGAATACTCAGATTATGCAGTTAGACTATGAGGGGATAAAAAAAAAAGTTACAAGACTGAGATATGCGGATCACTAGTGATATCATGTAAGTAGCACATAAATGGTCTTGAATCCCTATTAAGAAAATACAGGTCTTATACAGAAGCGAATAGACATTTACTGGTCCAGAGTATACAAAACTAGTATTTTAGCCTTCATCATGTATCCTGACTTTACGCAGAGGCCAAGCACAGAGTGGCCTATCACAATGTGCTTGCCTTTCTCTTCTCGCTACTTCTTCCACTCCAGCACGTGTCTGCTGTTGTGCTGATCATAGGGATTACACTGGAATAATCCAGGACCGCATTTCAGCACAAGAGCAGTTTAGAAAGGCAGCAAAAGAGTAATCCCCTACTGGCATCACTCCAAAGCAAGCAGCTATCACATGGATTAGCTTCACAACAGAGGGGAAATACAGTGAGTACCATCAGCAGTAGAAGTATCACTCCCATTTTATGACAAGGCTTAAGGAATAGGAAAGTTTTGTCCATGGAAAACAGTATTTGTCAATGCACAAAAAAGCTCAGTCACCATTTTGCTGACTCTCCCAAACATGCAGAGAGGTGACATCAAGTTGTGTGTGTCATCAGCCATAAGGTCACTGAGGAGGCTAGGAGGATAAAGACCTGACAAAGAGTTTTCTAATACTGCCACCACAAACCTAACACAAATGTAGTAAATAGTGACTAGGATCTTGTGGTAGGACAAAGAAGGAAAGCAGCTTGCAGCTTCCACCCCCTCTAAACTGCACCCACTTACTGTTTTATTTGCAACAGAAAGGATCTCCTAAGGCAACAATATACAGCCCTGAAAGTGCTGCCATGATCGCTTAAGCCAACCCTTAACCTGAAGCACAGGCAAGTGCAGTTCCACCACTCTACTGCCAGCAGGGCATTCTCACCTTCTGACATCTTCCCTACACTCCTGTTGGTGTTCTGGAGCTCCATGGCTTTGGGCACAAAGTAGCTGCATACCTACGGCTGCACCACAAAAGAGTCAATACTCCAAAGGAAGATGAAGTCTGTCAGATACAGGGTGCTGTATATGCTATAGGTATCAAGATCAGATGCTACATCAGACAATAAGCTCTAGCACCAGAGTAGATGTCAAAAGTGGAAGTGCAAACGACAGGTCCTGTTGTGGCTAATTCTCCAAGATACTTTCAAGTGGTACTCTACAACTATCGTAACAGTGATTCATGTGAAAAGTATAATACAAGAAGCTGTGCAAATTGTAACAGGGAATGTATTTCTTGGAGCCATGAGATTAGTCTTGTACTCCACACAAGAAATTTTCTGATTCCCACAGGTAAGAAAATCCCTACAGGAATTAAACTATTCCTTTTCTCAGAAAAATTTTATACACACTCCTAAACTATTTAAATGCCATGCTAGTTCTAACACTCAAGGAAGTTCTCATCCAACATCAGGATCCAAAATGACCAGAGATTTCAGAGAAGTTGAAAAATTAAAAGAAAGCAAAGGGTTTTAAAACATCTCCAGTGAATGCAGCTCAGGACAATATTACGAGATTAGCAGCAAGGCATTAGACACTTACCCATATCATCATCAAATATGGATTTTTGTTCCACCTTTTTCTTGGTCTTCTTTTCTTTTGGTTTTACAGTGAGATCCGCAAAAATATCAATGTTATCATCAAACAGATTAGTCTCTGGCATTTTCTCTTTTGCTTTGTTCATTGGCTTAATTGCCTCAGTAGCAAATATATCATCCTTGGAGCAAAGCATAGAGAGATCATCAATACCAAGACACTTCAAGAGAATAGTCAAATTACCTGTACACAGCAGCTGAGATGTTTAGATGGCTGACAGCCTTGGGCTTCTCAAACCCAAGAAGTTTTGAGTCCCTTCTTCCCATGTAGGACTCAGCATAAGTGCCTTAGTGTGGGATTGTGCACAGGTCAACTACAGCACGCAGAAGCTTGTATCAGCTGCCCAGCCTGCCAACTTTATTCCCTTTTTAAAGAGTTATTTGAGCTGTCTGTGTGTTGAACAGATGGCTAACAGATAAGAACCACTTTATTACTCTGAAAAAGGTCATCATCATAGGTATGTTGTCACAGCACATTCAGTGACATGCCTGCCCTGTGTTAAGACTCCACTGTATAATCCAAATCCACTCTTGCTAATAAGGGGGTGAACATCCAAAGAAAGGGTTTCTATTGCCCAGTAGCAGAGCATGATTGACAGTTTACTTCACCACCTGTCCTGCACACACCATCCTACTCAGCAGCCTCCATTAAGCCCGTGTCTAATTAGAGGGGTCTGCATAAGGCCCTGGGGATCAAAAAGGCCAAGGTAGCAGGCTCAACCATTACCTCAAAGATATCTTGGGTAGTAGGGTCAACAGCTTGCTGGACAGCAGACTTCAACTCCTTTTTTCCAGTTTTCTGACAGGTGAAGAGAGAGTCTTCCTCTTCCTCCAAAAAAGGTATAGGGCTGCTTTTTGTTGAAGATTTTTGCTGTACAGGCTGGAAGAGATCATTGCTGTCCTGATCACCCAGAACAGACAGGTCAGGCTTTTTCTCCCTGCCCTTGATGGGTTTGTTAGCCACACTATCTGGCATTCCCTCCTTTAACTTTGATTGTGCAACTGGTCTGGATGTTGAGTGGCTTGCAAAAAGGTCTTCTGATTCAAACAGATCATCCCCTTGATCTGTGGATTTTGGAGGAAGGAGTTTGTTTGTACCAGCAGACAAAACACCGCCATGAGCTGGTAGTGACAAGCCAGAGAGAAAGCCGTTTTCCTTACACTCTGTTTCAGTAGCAAGAGGCTCCTTTATGTTCAATATTGCTGACGTCTGTTTTGGTAGAAAAAATTGTGATTCTTTAGCGCTGTCCACCTCCTCACTCTCTTCAGACTCTTGGGCAGCAAGGCGGCGGGCCATTCTGCTAGGAGGTCTTCGTTTTCCTGTAACCTTGATTCTGGTCTGCAAGAAAGGAGTAAAAGCAGAGCAGGGTTATATAGAAGGAAAAAAATCCCACACTTCATAACAGGAATCCTAACCTGTCTTCTGTGTTTTCTTGTAGCACTTAGGCTTCACAACATTGCAATTAACATACATTACCCATTTCATACTATCACACTGAAATGGAATTAACTACAAGTTCTGCTCACAGCTCTGATTTAAGTAACTTAAACAGCTACATGTACATTTAAACAAATGCTCCCTTGGGAATCTTGAGCAAAGAAAGCTGAGCAGACACTGATTTAGGGAGAAGCAGCAGGAACCATTCATCATCACCTCAGCATCATCCATTCTCCCCATTTTTTAGAAAGGGGAAAGATGAACAAGTGGGACATTCAGGCTTGGAGTAGTTTGCAGGAAGGTTTAGAAAAATAACCCAGAACTTTTTATTTGCTGCCCTCTGGTCATGCCACAGCAGGTGGAACTGGGGTACAAAAGCAACAGCACTCCCAAGTAGAGAGTCACAACACAGGTCAGCAAGCCACTCTGACCCCTCAGCTTTAGGTAATACCTCAGTCAGTCTGATACTTGCTAATCCAGGGGCTTCTGCGGTGCAGTTAATCTGTCCAAGTCATGACTAATTATTTTTTCCATTTAATTTTATTTTATGCATAGCCTGCTGCAGTTCATTCCTCTGCTGCTTTTGAAGAAGCCCCCCTGCAAGTTTCTATTCTAGCCTCTACCATATCCCACATGGACAGGAGTATTCACACATGTAGGAAACAGATCAGTACAACCTCTTCTTCCCTTTTTTTAATTGCTGTGTTGGTGTAGAAGGACAATCTGGATGGATAAGCTGTAACACAGTTTAAAGGAGCCATGTGCTTTCGTCAGAATCATTGTAGAAGCACAACTACCTTCAGAGTGTGGGGCTGTATTGATCAAAGCATAGCTGAAAAAAACATAAAAATTATGGTGGAAGGGAGAACCACTTGAAAAAAAACAACCTAATCCCTGCTCCATGCGTTGTTCTTTGAAAGGACAATCAGAATGCTGGCTAGGTTGCTTTGTTCCAGCTTTTGGAAAAAAGTGCATTTGGCTGCATGTATCTACAGCTTAAACTCAAACTTGAAAGGTTCAAGAAGCAATAAAAGGCCAAAATTAAAACACTTAACCTGAGCCACAAAAAACATTCACTGTATAGTTACCGAGATGCTGCTTCTTAGATTACTTCTGTAAACAAATGTGCGTCATCACTGTGCTAAAATGAACGTTCAAGGTTGACCATAGGCTTGCAAAAGAATAGAGCTCCTGTAGCTGCATATCTATTTAAAAGCATCATGACAGAGGGTTTTGTCTGTTGTGCAGGACATTCTGCTTTTGGAAACAACTACTGCCTACATGCTAATGCATTAGTCTGACATACAAGCTTCAAATCCATTTGACACTAAGGGGTCATATCAGCCATTGTGGTGACAGCTGCTGCATCCTCCCAAGTCATCTCTGCTGCTCATCTAGTAATGAACAGCCTGAGCAGCATTAAGGAGAGAAAGAATCAAAGTTAAGATCCTAAGTTATCTTATTCAAATTGCTGCTCTCAGAAAACCCAAGAGATTTATAAAATCATAAACACCCAGACCAAATCTTAATTACAATGGTTCAAGCTTTTTCTTTTAAAGAACAATTAAATCTTTAATTATAATATGCCTTTCACAGTCCATAAAGCAAAAGGCATGAATAAAAAAACCCAAGTGAGTCAAGAGGCAGAGATCTGCCATGTCAAAAGCTATAATATTTTTTGGTTTTGGTTTTGTGTGGGTTTTTTCTTTAAAAACAAAATTTTTGTTTGAAAAAGAATTGGGAGTGACAGTTCAGGACATCATGACATTTTTATCCACAGAGATAAAGGTCAATCTACAGCAGTTATGTGTTCTTGATAATCTTGCCACAGCAGCTGTCCATAACATATTTTATAGTTAGCCTAGAGATGCCTTTTTTATGGTTTTCAGGTTGGCGTCTCCTGGGACAGAACAAGATGTTATGCTAAAATACATCTAACCTATAGGGAAAGCCATCGTATTTGGGGAACGTACACATGTACCTTAAAAAGGCACAGAATTAGGCATATGCATAAGCCCCTTACAGAGCTAAGGCGGCAGCAGGTTTGACTTTCTCTTCAGTGGTCCACAGATGTGAGAGGGGGATTAGATTTCCACACCTCCATTTAGATTCAGATAGACCACACTGTTAGCAGAACTTGCATACCAAAACACAAATGCCTGCACAAGGACAGACTGCGGTTTTAATCCCGCTTTCTAGCCTCCTAAATACCAAGGTTACCTTATTAGCACTGTGCAAAGTATCCGCTTGCATAGGCTGATCAAAGCTTACACCTAGTTCTTCATTGTTTCCTGCAGCAGGGAAGGCTTCGCTGTGCTGTACATCCTTGGGCTCATGCAATGGAGTGTCCAGAACTGGTAAGGGTGACTTTACATTGGAGACCTTAGGCATTGCACCAGGTAGTAAGGCTGCAGGGTTAATAGCTAAGTTAGCCTACAAAAGAGAAAACAAACACATACACACAAAAAGAGATCACATTAATACTGCTCAAGAGCAAGCATGGGACCAGAGAAGCAGCAAGAACTAGCGTATGTAGGCATTTAAGTTCTACTTCTACAAATGCCTGGCCTTTCTCACACCTATGCACTTCTGTGTCTCCCATGTCCTCTGTCTAAGTATGCGGAGTGCTCAAAACTATTATTCTGTATAAGAGCTCCAGGAACAGCATGGCCACATTATGTCAGACCAAACATCTATGTAGCTCATTATCCTGAGGACAACAATGGTTCTGACAATGAGTGATACTGTGATACAGACAGTTAAGTAATTTCTTGTCAGAAGAAGGACATGATCTAAACCCCAAACTCTTAAGAGAGTCTCTGAACGTACTTAACATAGTGCTGAGAAGAATAGCAGGTCAAAGAGGAGCCCACCCTCTGCCCCACAAATCAAGTAAACAGTGCTGCTCAGAGTCAGGTCTCAAACGGGAGGGGGAAAATAATGCACTACAGAAAAAGTAATAGAAAATACACCATCTGAAAAAAAAAAAATGCAAGAGTAAGGGAAGGAAGTAAAAAGATTTTGTTTTAGGGAGAGCCATCAGTGAGGCAAGGAAGATTATTTTTTTTTGAAAGTCAAAATGCCAGTAAAGTTAATTACTTGTAGCTTTCCAATCCGAGATGAAGGCTCTTTGGTTTTAATGGGAACAGGACCTGTAGATTTCTGCACAAAATTACACTGGATTAAACAAGTGGACAAGTTGTTATCAATCAGACCATAGTTTGCATTTTAATACATCTGTAGAAAGCACCTTGCTGCTTACCAATTTCTTCTGAAGATACCTTGTTATCATCACATTCTACCACCAGAGCTAGTCACTCCATTTTCATCTTCAGTTTCCCACATGCCATAGCCCCATCTTCACTATTACATTTCATTCCACCCTTCTTCTACTGACTATTACACTTTGCCATAGTACATAGTACCCAACAACTTCCATCTTCTCCAGGTCACACACAACACCAGTCAAATCAAACTGTGACAGCTACTCTCCCTCCTTGCTCATTCCCTCCCCTAAGACCCTCTCTGAAGCCATATTGCCAGATCATGATATAACTAACTTTTCTCTTTGTGACTGGCTATAATAGCACCACAGACTTCAATGAAACCTACATGGAAGCCAAGAGGGCTACAAAATCGTACCTCTCAGCCTACAAGGAAAACAGCTTCAGAGAAGTGAGTGCTCCTCTATAGAAAGCAGGCCACCAGTGCCAGAAATAACTAGACTAAAAGAGCAAGAGCAGCTGTTTGGTCTGAAGATTTGTGTCAGTTTTAGGACTCAGGGATGAACCAAATCAGCTGAAGAGCTCTTCACAGGGCTTGCTCTTCACGAGTTTGTAGTCTACCATGGTTCTGGGAGCTAGGCTGTGTTGCTGTTGGTATGACTACGCAGTCAGAGCTCCTCCAGCCAGGCTGAAGTAACTGAGGGTTTGCAAGAGTTAGGACACTGATTTGGGGGTCTTGACAGCATGAGAGAGGAATCCCAGTGTCTGAGGAGATTGTTCTTCACTTAAATGTGTGTGGTGTTCAGCTGAACCTCAGACAGGCTGAGATCATTCCTATACCAGGCTGACAGTAACTACAAAAAAAGGGAAGATGAGCATGGTTCTACACTTGTTAGGAATACTTCACCATAATGGAAGACAGGCTAATTACTAGCCCTACGGACTTGCTCTGTGTTCCTCAGCCCAGGGGAGAAAAAAAAACACCACCGACCCCCCCACAATGAAAAGCTGATCTCCTACAGATGGAAATCCAACAAGCAGCTCTGGTGAAGCACAAGCCAGAATTCAATCCAGGCTGCCTCTCCCAGAGACCCTTGCTTCTGCAAGATTAAGGACAGGAGTAGGAGTCTTGTTTGCTCATTGTGCACTGTCCAAGATTAAGATTCTCCACAGCCACAGATTTGTACTCCATGCCCTAACCTCCCTTCTGAGAAAGCCCACCTATACTTTAAAGACCAGATTCACTCCAACAGACACTGGCACTTCAGACAATAATGAACAACCACCCATTTTCAGTCTAACTGGACCTGAGGTGCAGTTCTTCACTGCCTTGTACTTTGCCCTTATAAGTGTGTGGGCAATAAATAAAACACTGTATCAATAGCATTTAAACTTTTTGCTAATAACACTGCACCTGCTGATAAGCAGAGACAAGTTTGGTCATGCATTGCCATTTTGCAGCCAGTGAATCCAGGCATTAGTTTTGATGTTTTCAGAGAGACTTATTTAAAACAAAATGATACCTCTGCTTTTAATTTGCATGCTATTCAACAAAAAAGATTTAGGTACTTGCCTCTGTAGTTACTGCCTTCAGAGCTTCATCTTGCTTGGTACTTAAAGCATTTTCTAGAAGGTTACTGCTCTCCAAGGGAGGGCCAGTACTGGCCTTAAGTGTTGTTTTCTCGACTATTTTCTGAAAGCATTAAGAGCGCAAGTCAACATGAATCGGGTAAAAAGCATGGTCTGCAGATCAGAAAAACAAGCAAAGCTTTTTAAAAATCTTGCTTCTTTCTGAAAAGAAAGCTAGCCATGTCTTTGACTGTGCAATGCATAGTAGGCATTGCCTTTTGGCTCTGCAGTGACAAGGGCCTTCTACTCCTCTATTCCTTTAGCCTATCTCAGCCTCTGCTGTCTCTACTAACAATAAATAATGAGAGTTTCAATAAACTTCGAAATGCATTCATATTTCCTCATGCACAGGACAGCAGGGAAAATAAAAGCACAAAGCTAGCTCAGGAACACTGCTATTTTTATACAGCTGCCAGGCACTAATTACTTAAGACCACGCCTTCCAGAGTCCTCTGAGAAACTGTTTCCAGGAACTATTGCCAGTTTTCTAGCCTAACTTCCAGCTATAGACGTGAAAATAAAGTAAAAGTTGGCTTCAATTTAATTAAGCTAAATACATTTAGAGTAGCAGTTTAGAATGCATGTTAGGACTTTGACCTCAGACCACCTGTAATGCAGTCTAGTTCATTACTGCAGCTGCTTACCCTCTCAAAACAATCCAGTGATCACAAGGATTTTAATACCACATTCATTACCTTAAATCAAACCAAGCTGCAGAGATTTTAAATACACAAGTCATATAGCAAGGCTTGTCAGTCATGCATGAACTACAGGGAACTAATATTAGCAAGTTAAACAATAAAACAATTTAACAATACAAACTCTTCTACTCCGATTTCTGCTCAGGTGTGTTCTCTTACCTAAGCCAGTCCCAGTGGTACATAAAAAAAAAAAGAGAATCCAATCCTCTCATCCTAGCTTTAGGACACCTAATGCATCTGTTTGTTCCCTGTGTCTTCAGGGTCACAATGCCCATTTCTGTTCTCTCAAAAAGATTTGAGAAGTCACTTAATTTCTTGTGAGAATACATATAAAAAAAGTCCCTTCCATACGCTTCCAACATCTTTTATATAAGCCATTTACAGTAGAGGAACAGATACCGGAAGGTTTGTTTTGGCAGCACTGAAGAGATCATCCTCATCGTCATCCCCAAAAAGCCCTCCTCCAGACGATGGCTTCAGGATGCGGTTTGCAGACTAAAGGGACAAGGGATAAAGAAAGGATGTGTCACACATCAAAAGCACATCTCCTTTGGCCCATGATGCCTGAACTATTATCAGCATTTGGCCCTCCCTGGAAATCAGTGACTTCTAAGCTGTGTTTAAACAAGGAACCAGGTAGGCTGCACACTTCACAGACTGTTTTTAAATAGATTCAGAGGACTTTGAACTCACCATCGACTTCTTGGGGCTGGCAAAGAGGTCAACATCTGGATCATTGTCCTTCTGAAGTTTGTGACTGAAGAGGAGCTCTTCATCTTGAAAGACTCCAGTACTTTTGGGCCGGATACTTTTCTCAGAAGCCTGGAAGGAGAGGAGAAAGGTCCACACAGTGAGAAACTCCCTCCTTAAGGACATTATTTGCCTAGTAATAATGCAGGTTACAATTCACCTGAGGCTACACTATGACCCTGGTAACAAAAATAAAACTTTGGCTGCCAGTTATATACTTTACTTTGACCAAATTTCCAAAACATACAACGTAAATATTTGTATTCACAGTTCAATTTGATTAGAAGACATTAACCAAAATATATCTACGATCCAGCCATGATGATTTACCTGTAAATCTTCCTTAGAGGGAAGGAAAAAAAAAAAAACCAGTTTTCAGTATGTTATCATGAGTGTACAGTAAGGTTTACACTTTTGTAAGACCTTTATGCCTTGAATTTTTCAGCTGAGGGTGCAGGACGGAGAAGTGAGAGGAAGGTAATCTCGTTAATTATCTTCCTAAACTACCTTTTTAAAGAAAATAAAATAAAAAAGTTGAAAGCCTGTAAAGCTATTATCGTTTCTGTATTCCCTGTTCTCCTCCCATCTAAAGCAAACACACCCCCGCCATGAACAGCTCACTTGCCTTTGGCAAGAACTTGTACTTTCAAATTTGCTGGTGGGGGGAAATGTTGACAGTCAAATGTATCACCTTAACAGCCCTCCACTATCTGGCAAATCAACCAACACCAGCTGCTTAGACACCAAAACCAATGCCTTTCTATTATCATCGTCACTGTATGTACCCAGGCCTGCCTTTCAAAAGGCAAAGGCCCCACTGAATGTCTAGGTAAAAGCCAGTATCTATGTTTCACCACCCAGCTGTCTCTTGAGGACCTACACAAATGACAGCATGCCTCTTCAGAACATGACTGAATGTCTTATAGCATAATATCAGACTCAAAATCCAGGCAGCAGAAGCAGTAGTCACAATTCTAAAGCCCCATTCTCCCCTTCCCAGTTCAAGTCTCCAGGAGCCCCAAGGGGCTGCCTACCAAAGTTAGTTTCCAGTACACCATTTTTGTCCGTACACCCTGTCCTATGATTTTTATTACTGCTCCATTCTCAGCCTCTCTGTGCACCAGCTTTAATTTTATATCAAAAGCCAAGTCATATTTTTAGAGCACTAAACAGAACTACCATTTATGCCCAGATACATGAAAACCTAATACACCTCTAGTAGTACCCACACATGAAACGCATATTAAGCTAAGCAAGCAAAATAGTAGCACCTTTATTAAAGTTCCTAAATCACCTATTCTGATTTTGGCATGAATATGCATTTCAGCACCTTAATCACTTTGTGACTGTTACATGCTGACAGCTGAATGCTTTGAAGGAAAGATTTGAAAGAATTTGTATCTTCCCAAATTCGTAAGACAGACGTGGCTTCTTGTAACCATCTCACAACGTGCCCCCTCAAAAAAGCCAAACACAGGATACATTCACAACAGGTAAATAAGCGCTCAAGCTAACAATCCATTTTAACTCAGAAGGAGGAAAAAACCCTTGTTTGTAGCTGCAAGAGCCATCTATTTCATTCAGCTCCAGGGACTTCTAAATAAAGTGTGTATAGCCTTTAGGGTTGACAACTTTACACGGTCACACCAAGATGACAAAACCTTGTGGTATACTGTAGTGTACAGTATGTACTTTTTGACAGACAAAGTTTACTGAAAAAAATTGGGTACTTCTCCATCAAGTAGAAACAAGAATATTGCCATGGATTCAAGGATATTGCTGCTGAAGATTCAAAGTCTACCTCTTGATGGTATATGCTATGTCAGGAAAGCCAGAGAGCAAGACTATGGCAACTGGAGGCTTTTTTAAAAAAGTGAACACACAATACTTGAAAACCAGAAGCAAACATAGAATTAAGATGAATCTTGCTGAAGCTAAGTCTGCAGGCATATATCCACCAAGCAAACTGCAACAAGATCAAGAAAATAAAGGGATAAACCACAAGGCTTTGAATTCCACATCCTTCTACTTCCTAATACCTCTGACCTTGAGGGGTAAAACTAGGGAATCAGTTCTGTACAGCAGCCATCAAGTAGCTGCACCAAAACATCTGTACATAATTTCTTTTCATACTTGCATGCAGCAAAATGCTTTCGAGGTAGTGAGATAGAAAAATTTACAAAAGGATTCAGAGGAAGAGCAGGAATTATTTCTCACCCAAGAATCTGGAAGTCTAGAAATAGAGAAAGATTAGCCTCTGTGAAATATGTTTATTAAATTGTAAATTTGAATTGGAATCCTGTTTGGGACTAAATCACTTATAACAGCCTCCATGACATGAAGAGAGGGAAGGGTAAAAACAAAACCTTGCCTAGAATAGTAGAGGTAGAAAGGTAGAAATACTATTTCCTAGTATTCAAGAACTTCCCTAGACTCACCACACCAATTTCTTTCTGTGCATTTTTAGTGCCATCATCTTCCAGTCTCTCCTCTTCCTCCTCCTCAAACAAGCTTAAAACTTTCTTAGGTTGGGTCTTGACATCTTTCTCCAGAGCTGGTGGTGATGTTGCAAACAGATCTGAACTGCTGACTGGCTCTGAGGATGTTGCTGCAAAAGGCTCCACCAAAAAAAGAAAAATGAAAAAATTGAACGCATCGGCTTGTTATTTAGTTCAGGTTTACAAAAAAAAAGAAAAAAAAAATCACTAAGTTTTCTTGGTTAAATGCCAGCAGTGGTCAGAGTTCTGCAATCTATTACCAAGCAACTATATTCAACTAATTTTTTCTCATTTGCGGATTAGCAAGAGACAGTAGATAAAAAAAGGGAATACACTTTATGGCTCTGAAGGGAACACGAGTTTCCTCCTGTACTCTGCACTGTAGCGCTGTTGATAAGCGGCTTCCTGCATAAGGTTTACCTTCTCATCTGCGTGTCAGGCTGCATGTGCACCACAAGGCTGCATTAAGCAGCTTTGCCATTCTCTCTCAGATACCTAGTTCATGCAACTTGGGATTCTTTGGAGTGGGCAGCACTACCTGAACCTTGAACGCGCTCAGTCAAGTGCAAAGCATGATAACTACTCTGGAAATTCATCAGCTGGTAATTCCCCAACAATCACTCAATAAGACCATGCCCAAGAGTAAATTCTGCTGAAGATTCTTCAATAATGCACATCAATACTGTTCTGTAACAAGTGCTGCCCAGAAGAAATTCACAATCCTGAAAGCCCCAGCTACCAACACCATTTGTAACTCAGACTATTTTGAAACAAAGTTACTGAGCTTGAAGCAAAGCTTACATATTAGTATAGGCTATCTTTTAAAGGAAAGCTCTGTTTATGTGAATAAAGATTACCCAACCCACCTTGGGAGGAAAAATGAAAGAGATTCCTCCTCCCACCTCCCAAAAAAACCCCAAACAATTTTCTCATGTATGTCAGTTGGGAAACAACTTTTAAATGCCATTTAATCAATTTGCTGTTTGACTGACAAGTGATTTTGCTAAACAGAGACAGAGTTATTCTCTCCTTTGCAATAGAAGAGGCAATCCAGAAAAAATTCTGTCCCAGAGCAGCGCTGTTATTTATTTATTTAAACTGAACCTTTACCAAACTTCAGATTAATGTAAGAAAATCCCTCACTTTTTCCTTTGCTTGCTGCCCCTCAACATCTGTTCCTCTAGGCACAGGAACTGCTCCAGGCTCTTCTAAACACCACAATGTATCTTCTACTTGGTTGGACTTCACTGTTGTATCTGGCAGATCTTCCTTTTCCTCCTTTTCTTCTTCATTAAAGAAAGGTGGTGCTTGTGCTGGTTTTACGTTCTCCTGCAAAATTAAGAGAATGTTGTTGACAGAAAATTGGTGGGTATATAAGAAGTGTACGCTGCTGTGGGGTAGCAGCCTCTGTTTGCCTTCTACAGGGATCTAGGACACTGGCAACATGCTTAACTTCTACTTTCCTGCCATGGGACATTCTGGCTTGTGACTGTTGACTTCTAGTATTATAGGCTCTTGAGACTGGTTGAAGAGTGCCAGGAAGCAGTTGCAACCTTAGAGTGGATGCCCTAGGAATCTTGGCTGGTTGGTGCACTGTTTCCTGTGAATGCCAGCAGCAAGACTGTGGCTTGCCTGTTTCTTCTGTTCCCAAGCCTATTACCTTTATGGACCATGACCACTGTTTTCCTGGTAAGCAGAAAGGCAAGAGGGGAAGAGGACGGTAGCACACATGCAGGAATTCCCACTACAGATACAGCTGTGTTGAGCTTTTGCAACTCCTACTCTTAATTCCAAAGCACAGCCAGATAGGCAGTACACTGTGGGGTAAGCTCCTAAGACAGAGGATAGCACAAGCACCCTCCACAGAGGGCCAGTAAGAAGTCTGTAGACACATCTGAATCAGGTTGGGCTGAGGTGACACAAAGGGTGAAGCCCTAGTCTGGTCCCTTTAATGGTATTTTATGGTTAAAACCTCTCAAAACATCCTCAGGAAGGGCTTTTAGCATAAACCAAACAAATTCAGGATTAGTGGTCAAGAAAATTTTGAAATCTCCATTAGGCTGATGGTGGTAAGAAGTTTTACATATAAGAGTTCAGTATGCCCTGTTCCCATTCCCAATTTGCTAGAACTACCATTGTCTAAAACAAGTTAGCCTTATATTCATTACCTAACAAGGAAGACAGACTATAAAAAGACTAAGTGTTCCACGTTAGTTTTAAAAGAAAGCAGAAGTACCACTGCAGCCTTAGCAGCTGAAGGAAGTAGCGTTGACTGGGAGCTGAAGAGCGATTCTCCATTAATAGCATCATCTTCAAACAACAATGATACCTTCTGTGGCTTTCTTTGGCTGCAACAGAAGAGAGGAGAAAGTGGAAGATGCACTGCATCTGTTTAACAGTATAACCTGGGACCATTGTTTGCAGAAAGTGGTCCCAGATACAGGATTCAGCTTCCTCACTGTCTCAAGAATTCTACCACCCTCCCTTCTTGTCTGCACGGCTTTCTGCAGAAGTGAAGATAAAAAGAGGTCAAGAGGATTTTATCTTGCAGGCAGGGGAATGGAGCCCAGTTCAGTGGTGGCAAGGACAATGATCCACCACAGATACAAAAGAGGTAAGAAGAGCCCTTCCCTGCCCATTCCCACTCACACACCTCTACTTCCTCCTCAGCAGCAGTAGCAAGGGACAAGACCTGCAATATGCCTGGGTCCGTCCAGTTTTGAGGTTACTGCTGGGCTGTTCTGAAAAAATGCCCCTCCCCTCCCAGGACTGTCACCTCTCTTTAGTGATTGCAAATAAATCCTCCTCATCCTCTTCCTCAAAGAGGCTCGTCTTCTTCACAGCTTTAGCCTGACTGACAGTGCTAGCTGGTTTTGCAGGGTCCTCTTTTCGGTCATCTTCAGAAGGAAGTTTAGCTGGTTTGGAGACATTCCAGTGTTCCTTAAAAATAAGGAACCCTTAATTTTTCTTTTGTCTTGGTTAAAGCCAATTTCCCACCTTCTCTATAAGCAGAAACGCTTCAGCATCTGGGCAGCCCTTGCATCTCTCTGCTAGTTTACATTCCTGCCTTTGTGTTAGCCACTGTAATCTGACATTGCTCAGGCTTTGCAGAGGGCCTGGCCACCTTTTGGCATACGGTATTTTCCCAGCAAAACAGGGTACACACACTTTACTATTATAGTTGCTCTTGACAACTGAGGTCAGTGTCAACTGCAGTCACAGGAGTAAGATCACCCAGTAGAACCTGATTTGAGCCACTTAAATAATTAGCAAGTTTGATGTATGGGGGGAAAAAACCAAACAAATCAAAAAAACCCCAAAACACCCACACCCAAGACCACTCATTACTAGAGTGCGTGATGCTGCATTTCTTATTTCCTCAAGTTTCAATCACAATACTTCCCCACCTGGAGCTAGCATTTAGTGAAGTCTACCCACTAACAAGTCAAAAACCTGCTTTAGAAGGAAACATTTGTGGATTGCTGGCGTTGGGAGAGTTTTATGGCTTGTGTGTTTCCTTATTCTCAAGATTTCAGGTGGTTTGCTCCACTCCCCACCTCTATTTCTCCCCTTTCTGAAAGGAACTACAAGCTCGTTGAAGTATGGATTTGGTTTATTCTACATTAAAATAAAATGCATCTAAAGATATTGCTACTATCCGCTAAACAACCAATTACAGGACAGGTAATAAAAATCAAGTCTACACAAATTTTGGGAGGTGGGAGGAAAAGTCTGGATCCTATTCATGTAAGTTAATTCAGATACTTTCCAGACAGGTTTTTAATTTACTTAGTGTCTCTGGCTTTCATTTAAGATGCAGGACAACACATAATCCATCCCTGGAAGAGGGCTGCTCTCTGGGAAGCCTCGTCATTTACATTTAATTTTTCCCATTCCTAGATTAAAAAGAAAACAACAAACAAACAAAACACCACCACACACAAAAAACCCACCCCAAAAACCCAAAACTCACCACAGACCTATTTAGAACTGCTAAACTTGCCTTACAGAAATACAGTAAGAACAAACCTATTTTTCCCTTTTTGTATTTTTAAGTCAGATTTGTTGGCAGCAGCCTACAACAATATCTTTCTATAAGTTACACTGAAAACACCAATTTTCTCTTCCACATGATTCTATTACCTAGATCCTGAGATAACTTGAGCCAAGAATCAGACAGCTTCCTCAGCTGCAAACAAGTCACAGGATTGGGGTAGGCATGGCATGTAGACACAGCAGAGTTTGACTGTAGTTCCCATCTCTACAGTTTTATGCTTTACCCTGCATAAAGCCCAGTAACACCTTTCAGCCAAATACTACTTGTCAGTACCTCCTCATCACTGCTGAACAATAAGTTGGAGGCTTTCTTGAGTGGCTCTGACTCTTTTGCTTTCTCTTCTGGGGGTTTTTCCTGTTGCTTCTTGGCAGGTAGCACACCAAAGAGATCCTTAAAATAAAACAATTAAAAAAAAATCAAAAGCCAAAGCCACAATGAAAAGCTCACTGAGAAGTCATCAGCATGCAATACACTTGCCACCCACTTCTCAGATGAGTAGGGTAAAGAAATGGTGTTTTGTGAACCCTTTTTGAAGACAATTTCAAGTGCGATACAGTAATCTGGTACAGGAATTCTATGCTCACAGCATTTGACAGATCAGAAACTTGTAAGCCCACAGCCTGGTTTTGGCCCACAGATTTTACACCATAAGGCTTGAGCAGCAGCCAAAAAAACCACGACACAGCAATTCTGTTGCACAGCAGCTAATAAAATGGGTCACTGTTTCTTCATCTACATAACAAAATAGAGAATGAATCCTGTTCTGAGAGAACAGGCAATAAGCAAGCTGAACCACTCCCACTGGGCAAGAACCAAGACTTTTCACCTGAAGACACCCATGCAGATTATTATATAGGAATCAGAATGTGTTGACTTCACCACCTAACACTTATTTATGCTTTTCTCCACCCAATTTGAACTTCAGTTACATAACACAACTTTCATGACAGATATGAGACCTTATCACATTACAAAATGTTTTACTATCCTGACAGTAGCTTCTCTGAACAGATTCTATTCAGAAAGGTGAGCTGGCCCTCTCTTGGACCGGAAACCTTTATCTTGAGTTTGCAGAAGTCTCCGATCTTACAGGTCTGAGCAGGCCTCCTATTTGCCTCAGGTTAAGACTATGGGGTAAGCTAACTCACCATGAAGACTGCAGGCCCAGAGTTGAAATCTCTCTGGAGAGTGTGTGGGAGAAGAGGGTAAAAAAAAGATAAGAATAGCACACACTAATTCAAATTTGTTGTTTCTTGCACAAACTGTGCTCTGATCGCTGTTTCTACACTAGCAGCCACAATTCTTACACACTGAAAAATGAGAAAAAAGGAATTCACCAGCCATGACGAGGGAAGCAAGAAATCATCCATGTGGGTAGGTACCACAGGCCAGGATAAAACAGCTTCTTGAAGCTCCTATCAGTTCTATTGCTCAGTGTTCTCTAGTCCTATCAGAGGGATAACGCCCTTCATGTTTAGGTCTAGAGATGATATGCACTGACTGCAAAATATTGAAAAGACACCAAGAACCCACAAGAGTCCCTGCTACCATACTGTTCTCTAACGCTGTCCACATGCTCAGAACCACTACAACAATGCAACATCAATTTAGTGCTCTAATTTAGTGCTCCATTTACAAGCTTAGTGTTGTAAACTTTTGAGTATTTCCTGCTGCATTTGCAACAGGCTGTGCAGGAGGGTTTCCATACACACAGGCAATATCAGGAAGTGGCACTTACCTCTTCATCATCATCAAACAAGGAAAGCGGAGCTTTTGTCATGGACTTGCTGGTGGGGAGAGATGTAGCTTTAGACTTCACAGTTTTACTTGATGAAAACAAGTCCTGTGCAAAACAAAGAAATGTCACCTTGCAAAGCAATGCTATACATTTAAGAACTCCAAATGGGACATTCATGTTTTTCCTTTTAAAAAAATGTGTTAGCGTGCTTGTGAAGTAAGGAAAGGTTGTCTTACTCAGATGTACCAACTACCTGCAGTTCCACAGGGATTACCCTCAGCTCTGCAGATTGCTACCTGGAAGCCAAGGACACAAGATTAAACATATGCAGTCTTTTGTGATTCTTGCTCTTGATTTGCTGATCTTCCCCTCTTCCGGCTTTCAGTTTATGCCGCTGTGTACCACATGAGTTTAACTCTCTAAAGATAGGGAAAAAGTTCCCACAGATTTCACTCTTGGAGCAAGAAGGAACTTTCAGGATGGCTGGGAGTAGATGCATGGATGTCAGAGTTCCAAATCCTACAGATAAATAAGGAGTCCCCTGATACAAGTGGACTGAAGTCAGAGTGACTCAGAACCCAAGCATTTCTGTATGGATTTATTAAAGAGATACTCACTTCAGAATCCTCCTCATCAGAGAAAAGGCCTTTCTGTTTTCTTGGAGGCATTTCAGGTAAAGGTTTGAAGTCCTCACCTGAAGATGGTTGACTCTTTAGGACAAATAAAGACACTGCATTATGCCCTTACTGATTCCAAGTGGGTGCTACACATCACATGACCCTTTCTAAGGGGCATGCTGCTAGCAGCATCCCAGCAGCTGAAGGGACAGAACACAAGCTTGTCACCCATGGGCTGAAGTCCTGAACTCACGTGCTGAATGAGTTCTTCACATTCAGCCAGAGCTATGCACAAGTGACTGCAGGTCTCACCATAGGCGCCCCTCCCACCACCATCCTTCTCAGCAGAAAAATGTATGCAACATTATGCAACATATGCCAGGCCCCCTCATGAGTTACATAGAAATGTTTCTTTTCACAAGCTGTGAATAATAAATATGTGAAATAAAGGAAGAGGACAGTTTGGGCCAGTCATCATTTCCTGCATTAGCACAGCACAGCCCCAGCCTGCCACCAGCTATCTTGCCATTAAACTCAGAATGATTCCAGGCCCAAGCACTACTGCCAGTAAGCCTGGAGTATAAAGCAACCCTCACTTCCTGACAGAGCAAGAGTGGTGCTGCTGAATCAGTTCTCACTCTCTCCTCCAGGAAAACCAAGTCCTATGAGATCAGAGCAATGGCTTTAAATGACCTCCCACCACCACTCCTGCCCCATTGACCATGGATACTCTCGCACTGCACCAGAAATAGAAGCTGGCATTGGCCCTTGTGCTCAGGTGCTTCTCATAAGGCAATATGGAGAAAGTCCTGCAGCAATTTGCGTTAGACATCCCCAGCACTGTACGCTTCTCAGTCCAGAAGGGAAAAAGAGTCACCGTAGCTCATTATGTTCAAATACTCCTTGGACAGCAAATGAGAGTAAAATGAATACATACAATCTCTGCCACAGAAACAAAGAACTACTTCCCTCAAGATACTGCTCTGAAAAAATGAAAGTGGAGTAGGCATTAGGAGGCTCTCCACAGGACAGCATTTAGAGCTTTCTACGACTTAAGAGTTTTCAGCTGAAAAACAGCTTTTTAAACACTCAGAAGTACTGTATATGCTTAGGTAGAACTGTGATGTCCACCTTCCTCTCCCACAATATACACAAGCAATGGGTTACCAGTTAAGTTGCTATCTGCTGATGGCAGATAATAGTTGGTATAAATGCAAACAGTCTGCATCACAGAACTGTGACACCAGAGTTTCTTAAGTCAGGCTGGTTTCACTTCAGCCATAAACTTCATAAACATTTTTTATTATCAGAGGCTTCTCATTTTGCTCTCATTTCAATCCTGCCTTAATAAGATTCTTCCAATTACTGCCCACACAAAAAAAACACTCAAGTAAAGCCAAAGTTTGAGACGCAAAAGGCATTTAAAGATTCCTGAAGCACTTGGGTGATGTAAGATCCTAAGAACCTAGTTCTGTTTCACAAATATGGCACTTCCACACTGTTGTACACAGAAAGACTATTTCAGCTGCCATAGTAACTTTTTTCTGTTTATATGCCATTACCTTTTTTTCCATGACTGTCTCCCTACAGCTTTCCGTTTCTTTAGTTGTGTGAGAAACCACAGTAGGAATGGCAGGTTTTTCCTTGAATAAGTCACCTTCTTCATCATCATCAAATAGGTCAGCTGTGGACTTGCCTGCATTAAGAAACAAAACAAACAGGGAATGAAAAGAACAGAACAGCCATTACTGAACAAGAGAAGATACCAGAGTCTCAAAAGTCACCATGCTCCCTTTTTAAAGATGACCAACATCAAGAGCCTTTAAAAGAAAAAGCCAGGCAAGCTCTCAAAGCAAAATACCACTTACCTGACAGCAGTGGTAACAAAGAGTGCAGTCAACAAGCATTGGGGTAGAGTCAGTTGGCACCTCTAAAGGCCTAGAACCTGCCAATGGGGAGTGTTGGGCACAGGGACTCAAGGCTGTGCGAATAAAGTCTGTACCATTTCCATTTAAGTCTAGATACTGCCCTAGCAACAGAAGGAGCACCCTAAGAGAGGAAAGTCAGTGGAGAGCATGTACAAATAAACCAGTCCCACACCACTCTGAGGAAAAGAAATGCCAATAACAACAACAACAACAAAAACCCCAAACCCAAAAAAACACAAGCAGAAGTAGCAGTGACACAGGTTTGAATTCTGCAACTCATTGGTTCCTATCAGTTTCAGTTTTGATTACTGCACAAGTATAGAGGTACCTGAATCTGGAGTCTTTTTAGTTGCTCCCACAAAGAAATCATCATCGTCATCATCAAACAGAACAACTTTCCCAGGCTGTTTAGGAGTTTTCTCTGTGCCCTGTGCTGCAGGTTTCATGTCTTTTTCCACAATTACAGTGGAACTAAACACATCACTTCCTCCTGCAGGTCAGATGGGGCAGGGGGGACAGACACAACAACAGAAAACAAAACACAGAGATCATTGCCAGCATTACTGAAAAGCTGAACTTGTGCCACAGTAAGTGGAGCCAGGCAGTTTCCATCACAGCAACTTTAATGCACTCCTGCATCAATGCCGCAACAAAAGCATTAGCTAGAAACTTCCTGATAAAGCCAAGTCACAGATAGATAGCCCCTCACTCTCACTGCAATCACTTCTTCCTCAGACCTGCTCATCTCCCCTAATGCCAGCAGCCAGGTTCCATGTTGAGGCTAGAAGACCCAGCAGTCACACACTGTCATCCCTATAGACTTCTCGAACCAGAATCCTACTTTAATAACTAGTAAGCCACATCACTGTGGACAAATAAGAGTGGTAAGGTGCTTGAGGAGAGGGGAGGACAGGTGACTGCACTTGTCATGCAGGACCACTAGTAGTACTGCAGTATGAGGCCGAGTTTGGTGGCAAGATTCCTGCATACTTCAGGTATGGCAGTGATCAACTAGAGTAAGCTGGTAACAACTGTTTCTTCTACATCCAATGTGGAAATGTCCTACTTCAGCGATACATGCATGTCAATAGCTTGTCTGCAAACGTTTTTAGCATTTTTGGTAAAAATTGGCAGCCTGGTTCCAAGTCTGTCATTTTGCTCCTTATACATAGATGCTTGGAAATGGTGAGGGGTACTAAAAAAAAGAGGCTTTAATTGAAAGGTTGGCAGAAAGTAGAACAACTGCTATTTGGTTAAAAGTCAGCAGGCTGCATGAATTTTGACTAGCACAGCAGCAGTTTATTATAAAATAATGTATCACACAATTAGAATTGCCACAGAATTGACGGGAATAGAGCCACAAAGTTCAGTTAATTATTAAACATTCTTAAGTTCCTAAACAAAATGTTCACTGTGAACATGTTCATCAAGTGATTTTGAATAGCAAAGGAGCCTCAATCTTGTTTTTTCTCTGGTGACTTTAGCCTGAGACTTTAGTTACTGAGAGGGAGCAACTGAAGACTTTGAATAAATGATACATATAACTTAATTCCTCATGAGCTAGAACAGGATGGGAAGCTGTTAGAATGATGGGAAATACACTGCTTATGCAACAGTACCTCCAAGAAAGACCAAAGGATAAAGAAAACCTCAATCTGCTGTTTTAAACTTTGCTACCAAATCTTATAATTATGTAGAATGACAGTTGCTGATGTATATCTTTCATCCTGGAGTAAAAAGCCTGTATTTGTATATGTCCTACTCTAAAAATCATGCTGACTGAGGGCTCCGTTAACTGAAGCCATAGTCTTAAAATAGATCTTTATTAAGAAAGGGCAAAACTTAAAATTAAGGTAACTCAGTCAGGTGAGGACCCTGCACAGAGACAGAAATCAAAGTCAGTTGATTCAAACAGACTGGTGACATGTTTCTTTCCATTGTTCAGCTTGAAATCTGATATGGAAGAGGGATCTTAGTACAGTTTTGGTTTTTTTAGCTCCGAGTTACAGATCTGGTCCTTCCCCATGTGTGTAGATCCTCCTAATCAAAACTGGAGAAACAAGATTGGTCTTATTTACCTGTGCCACAAAAATATAGGAACTTGATGTTTAAACTGTTCTTCTGCTAACCTAAAGGAATATGATCAAATCTGAAAGATCAAAATGCATTTCCTTCTCAGAGTACAGAGGGAAGGTGTGACTGCATTCACCACAGACTTAAAGTGTATTATATCAATTAAAGTAACACACATCCTGAAAGGTGCATAGCACAACACTGGAAGCTCACAGCTGCCAATATCTGCCATCAATATCTACCTTCAGAGCTCCTACAAAATCTTGGTTATCCATAAAGCATGCTGCAGTTTAGGCTTAGCATGGTAGAAGCACCTGTATTTGTCATTAAGCACATGATCAAGCAATGCAGTGCTGCTGTATTTGGGTAGTTTTCTTCTTTAAAACCTCTCCAGCAGGTTTTAAGGAAAAGTGCGTTTTGTGCATGAAGCAGTTTGCTATTGAACGAATCATACCTGGGAACAGAGATACTGCACCTGCAGGAACTTTCTTTAAGGACTTTGTAGAGGATGCTGAAATCATAGGAAGTACAATACAAATGGATGCACTTGTTTTATGTTGTCCAAGCCTTCAGAACTCTACCATAGAACTAGGTACCCGAGAAGTCTTCTGAGCTCTATTTCCCACCCCCCCAACAGCTCAGAACTCTTTAGACATTCTCCTTGAACTTCTGGGTTTTTTTCAGATAAGAACAGTCTAGCTATTTTTGCTCCATTAAAACCCCACAAAACAGCTCTACTAAACTGAAGCTTATAAACATGACATACATTTACACATAGCATGATTTACAAGAGTTCACATTCACACACTCAAAACCATTTCAATACAACACACCCAAACCAAAATGGCTTAATCTCGTAACCCATATCTGAAAACTCAAATACAATACTTCAGTAAAATCTGCTGCAGTACAGAACATGTGCTCAGACCTTAAGAGTCTAGATATGCAGCTAATGGGAAACTCAGATGTGCATTAATCTGCAAGAAGAAATCCTTACTCAACTCAAACTCACAACTGGATCCTGCAAAGAACTCTTCAGCAGCAGGAACCCAGTGCATGCAGAGAGCTATGCCAATATAGTAAGGACATGCCTTCAGCTCCAGGAGAGTAGGTGTGTGTAAGAGATCATAGTGAACAAACACATTTAAAATTCAAGGAAAACACAGCTGTTCTCTATTAAGACTGGGGAGAAGATACTTGTCAACAGTTGCTACTTTCAGACTTTCTAGTTTGGAAACAAAACAGTCTAGCCACTAGCAGTGACAAATCACAGCATAGACAGAATTACAGGAGGTAACAATTGGTTCTTACCTTCACTTATTGGGACTCGCTCCTCTCTCTCTTTTGATTCTTCTCCTTTTGGTGCTTCAGCAAAAAGATCACTCTGATTGTAAATGAAAATGCAAAGGGAGGGAAACAGTGAATTTGTTTTTTGTAGCAAAAAAGCTGTCAATTTTCCCCATGTAGAATATAAATTTCTAAGCCAACATAGAGAAGGTAACCACTGCTCCCTTCTCAAAAAGTTGTCTGCACATATAAACTGAAACCTAGGTACTCAAGCGCTACCTTGAGTGCATACATTCAGAATAGTAGCTTTATGTCTTCTTAAATTTAATTTACACTGATTATCAGTCTGTTTACTGGAGAGAAGGAATGATATTTTATCTGCACATCTTCAAGGGCTTACACTAATTAATCTACAGCTGCTTAGGTCCTGATTACATCCTTCTAAGCTTTCTTACTGAAATTTATACAGTAAGGCTTGAAGGAAGAATTCGGCCCAGGACAAGCATAAAAATCCTCCTGAACTTCACATGGTCAAGATGAATGATTTATACTGTTGCTAAGGAGACTCTAGGACACCAGTATGGTGCAGAGGTACACATTATAGTGCAGAAGCATTGTGGAACACTCCCACAAAAGTCTTTGTGTCCAGGTTGCATTTGCCCTGTGCCGGTCTTCCCCAAGAATGACAGCCTAGATTTCCAGGAAGCTTCCAGATATTTTAAGTACTGACCACTTAATTTCTTGAAAGCCTCCCTCTTACAAGAAGTTGAGTATTAGAAGTTGCCTCCCTGGAGGCTCAGAATGGTCTTTGTATAAAGCTTTGTGGAAGGAAGGCAGCAATACTTAGGATATTTGCCAGTTACTGTTTGCCTGTTGACCTACTGTGGCTGTCTTCTGGTACAGTAAGGCATCCTCCATGGCACAAGGTAAGTGAAGGTAAGTTACCCTTCCTAGATGATTAACTTTCAGGTAACAGCAGACCAAGAACAAGAGTATGCAGCCAGTCCAATCACAGACAAATCTGCTTGGCTGTCTTGCATCTACAGGATGAGAATAGCCTTAGCAATAAGTAACCAAGAGGCTCTAATGATAGCTTCATCTGAATTTGCAATGACACAAAGCTGGCTTGCACTATTGTTTTTTTTTTTAATTTATTTTTTTTAAAGCTGTTGGGTACTACTTAAAAAGAAAGCATATTATTTTTTCAAGAAAGGCTGCATGTGCGTGGAAAGCACTGCATAGAACTATCCCCTTCCCTTCACACAATGCCCCTCTCTGGTGTTTGTTGGCTATATTCTTGTTTGCTGGCTATATTCTAGCAAATTGGCACAGTAAGCTTGAGGTCAGCTGTACATGAGGTCTCCTTCCAAATTTCAGTCTAATAGCCTCCTCAGCTCCAAGGAACATCAGACTTTCCTAGTTGCAACAAGGAACACAACATCCAGCAAAGGCAACATTTTGGCTACTATTCTGGACCATGCTTGACTGTTACCTGTATCAGCTGCATAATAAAATCAGAGGCAATCATTTGTTTTACACAGCTGCACTCTCAGATTCTTAAATCTGTATCCCCGACATTGGGTTTCTTCCCCCCTTCACATGCACAAACGATGCTAAAATAAGGTCAGAAATGCACTTTGTGGCATTCCTTCATCAAGTCAGCTATATATACATAGCACAAGAGTAAGTTAAAGGTGAACTTTTCTTGCCAGTGCAGGTAACCTAGTAATTGTACAATAGCTAAATGAAAGAACATAACATAATTGCAATAGGGAACTTCTAACAGCACAGAGAAGCCCAACGGCATCATTGCCCGAATATTGTTTGTGAAAGATGATGTGGAAAATTATACCTGTTCTCTTTCCTCTCAAACTTCTCCCACACCCAGGGAGAAGGACAGAATGACAAAACTCAGTATTCTGACAGGCATTTTAATAGAAATCTTCTGTTTTAAAATAAACCAAATGCCATACTGTTTGTTTATCTCCACAGGTAGTGACGTTGGTGCCGAGTAAGGTCTGCTGGAATTAGCACCTAAGGTAACGATAGGACCACATTTGCATCTCTAGCAGCACTACTGCAGAAGAGGCTTTGTGCCAAGGGGAACATAACTACTAGAAAGCTACACTGTTCCACTATGCTTGAATGTTACCAAGCAACAAAATGCTGTTTCCCCTCCCTGCCCTCCATAGGCAAGAATTTGTCAGGACCTTTTGTTTTTAAAAGGAGAACACACACACTCCATTTCTATCCTCTCCAGCATTCTCACCTCTTCATCATCAAAGAGGCCTGTTCCACCACTGAAGAGACCACCTCTAGAACCGAATGGTGTGAAGTCTTCATCAGTCAACTTAGGAGGCTTGAAGATGTCGTCATCTTCATCTAGAAAGCACAAGAGCCAAGAGCTGTGGCGCAACTGACCAAGTTTCAGGAAAGGGAATTAAAGAGACGACCAAAATTAAAACTGGTTTGATTCCATCCCGTCTCTCTCATAAACATGACACATATAGAGAAGCTGCTGTAGTCAGACTGGGTTGTATATGGTTGCTCCACAAGACCACATTTAAGGAGAAACTCTCACTAGGCCTGTTTCTAGCCTTGTGTTACATGCACATCACAACCTAGTTTTGTGTACACACTAACCTTGAAGGATGCTCACTGATATTCCACCCAGTTTCTAGAGTAGAGGCCACAGTTTCTTAAGTGGCATCTTATATTCCAGCCCACAATTCAAAAACAAGAAAGGAGGAAATCCTACCATCTGATGGAACTCTCAATTCATTCTTCTCTTTCAGGGTTTTCCTTGTTTTGGTCTCTGATGACAGGGCTTTAAGAAGAAATTTTCAAAACAAATAAAATAGTCCATCTTTACTTGTAGCCTATGATCAATCCATGGTAAAGAGAACCTAAAACAAATAATCTAACCAAGCTGACATACAATTTCATATGAATCAGTCCACTGAAGTTATTCTATGAAGCACAGGTTCTAAAACTGGCACTTAATAGCATCATTTTGTCACACTGTGGGTTCAACAGTTGCCCACACACAAACTAGTGTCACTTGAGATGCCAGAGAGCAACACAGTATTCCAGATGATGCAGGTCCCACACAGAATGTGCAGAACCTTGGCGCATCTCAAATGGCTGCAGACATATTATA